>NW_024467834.1:1756362-2356362 GCF_001890725.1 Aspergillus wentii DTO 134E9 | reverse complement strand
TGATAGCGATTTCAACAGCGTCGACTGCGGTCCCGCCATTTTTAAGCATTGCCATTGCCACTTTGGCAGCACTGTTTATGGTCAGGTATCCATCGCAAGAGCAACAAATGCGCAGAGGATTAAACAGTGTGAGCTTGGTGGACTCACTTTTCGCAGGTTTCCAAATGGGCTCTTTCGTTGTGATGACTATGGAACCCTGCCCCTGCGTGGACAAAGATGGCAGAGATATCCCCGCCTCTTCTTGGACGATTCATATCGAATCGGGCCACTCTTTTGAGAGCGGGAGGTAGAATACTGCAGGACGAGATTAGGATAGGATAAGTCGAGCAGCCTTCGGTTTCGACAACCCCGGGAAAAAAGATCCACGGTGGGGAAAAAGTCAATTCGATGTACCCTAGGACAAGCTGTCTGTCATTTCGAATTGACCTCTCTATTTCTTGCTCTTTGATAGAGGGATTGATGGGACAAGAACGGTGCCCGAAGACAGGTGCCCCTCTTCCCTACTTTTTTTTCAGAGCAGCAATGGTGAGGATGCCAATAAGAATGACTGAAGCTAGAGGCGACTTTTTTTTTCTTTTATTTTATTTTTTTTTTTCTTTCCCGTTGATAGAGAAAGAAAAGATAGGAAGAATTTAGAGAAGAGCGAGGACTTAGGTGTTGATGGTAAGGTTAAGTGAATGACAGAAGGATAGAAGAGGGAGAGACAAAAACAAAAACAAAGGGTCCTAGGGAGGGGTTGTGCAGAAAAGAGAAATGGGTATCAATGAATAAATAATTACAGGAGATGTCGATGAGAGAAGAAGAAGAAAAGACGATATCCAGAAGAAATGATACTGGGTGCAGCACCTTCCGTCTCTTCACTCCAGCATCAATCACAGCAGAAGTAGCAGCTCCCAGCCACTTTCTCTCTGTCTGAAGCCATTATCTGCATATAATCAGTCCATCAATGCAGCCTAGATGAACAACCAGAAAGCCATCCTGAATGCTGTTTTTCCTTTACAGAATCCCCATTGTTTGGTGTCGCAGTACATCCGGGCACATGACGTGGCTTGGCATCTGCCACTCCCGCTGCTTTAGTGTAAGCTGCGGCCATACGTAGACCGACGACCTTCGCTGTGTACTGCCCGCCTCCCCGCTGCTTGCTTTCTCCCTGTTCCTGATCCCTCTCTGCTCGGGCATCTTGGTTGCGATTATTATTTTAATATAATAGTCGTTTCAATCTCTTTGGTCCACCGCCGTTTATTTCATTAAATTCCTTTGTTACTACTGGTAAAACGGTCCACGCCCACTCACTCGCCATGGCGTCCCAAACCCCGGCCGTTGTCATGGACAAGTACGTTTATCAATTCTGGAGCCCCTGACATATGCACAAGCTGTAGCTAACCATTTTTTGCTCTACAGCGGTACTGGATACTCGAAACTCGGTGGGTTCCTCGAATTGTCGCTGTTTAATATCGACCGTTCGAGCGCTAGGCTGACAAGTCACCAGGATTCGCCGGTAACGACTCGCCCTCTTTCGTCTTCCCGACTGCAATTGCTACCAAAGCTGGTGCTGGAAGCACTGGTGGTACTGGCTCAGGACGCCCTGCTGTTGCGAACAAGCCGGGGTTTTTGGCTGGAAGTGGTGGGGCAGGCTCTCACTTGTCCGCGAAGCGTGGTACGGAAGACTTGGACTTCTTTATCGGTGATGAGGCTCTGGCTGCAGGAGCAGGCCCTGGATATGGTGTCAACTATCCCATTCGTCATGGTCAAATTGAGAACTGGGATTCCATGGAGCGTTTCTGGTCGAACTCCATCTTCAAATACCTGCGCGTCGAACCCGAGGACCACTACTTTTTACTCACCGAGCCTGTAAGGATGAACTGGGCCCAAATATATACCATTTACCATGGCTGTGGTTACCAAGGAAGCGACATGGATGCTAATGTATTCTTGATTTATAGCCCCTGAACCCTCCCGAGAACCGTGAGAACACGGCAGAGATTATGTTCGAGTCCTTCAACTGCGCTGGTCTTTATATCGCCGTACAGGCTGTGCTTGCCCTTGCCGCATCTTGGACTTCCTCCAAGGTGACAGACCGATCCCTGACCGGAACAGTTATTGATTCGGGTGACGGTGTCACCCATGTCATCCCCGTCGCGGAAGGCTACGTCATCGGATCCTCCATCAAGAGTATACCCATCGCCGGTCGAGACATCACCTATTTCGTACAGAGTTTGCTCCGTGATCGCGGCGAGCCTGACAGCAGCTTGAAGACCGCGGAGAAGGTGAAGGAAGAATACTGTTACGTGTCCCCGGATATTGTCAAGGAATTCGCCCGCTACGACCGCGAGCCCGATCGGTTCCTGAACCACACCGTGACTTCGCCGAACGGCCGAAGTGTGAACATTGATATCGGATACGAGCGTTTCCTTGCTCCGGAGATCTTCTTCAACCCAGAAATCTACTCTTCCGACTTCTTGACACCCTTGCCCACCGTCGTTGACGGCGTCATCCAGTCCTCCCCTATCGATGTTCGGAGAGGTCTTTATAAGAACATTGTCTTGTCTGGAGGATCTACTCTATACAAGGACTTTGGCCGACGTTTGCAACGTGATATCAGACATTTGGTGGATGCTCGCATCCGTGCTTCGGAAGCGCGCAGCGGAGGAGCTAGGAGTGGTGGTCTGGATGTGGCCGTTGTGACCCACAAGAGACAGAGACACGGCCCCTGGTTCGGAGGTAGCTTGTTGGGACAGACACCAGAGTTCAGAAGCTACTGTCACACCAAGGCAGAGTACGACGAGATCGGTCCCAGCATCGTTCGGAGATTCGCTCTGCTTGGTGGTCCAGGAAGTTCGTAGAGAGTTGGAACGGATCTGTTCCCACACATGTTTCCCAGCCTTTTGTCCATAGTTCTTTATTTTCGTTTTCCTTCATGATGGTTCAGAATCTTTCAACTCTTTGACGCAATTGTTCTATGTTTCCGGGTAGATAGAAGGGGATTCGGGGTGGGGGATCGGAAAGATAAGCTACATGCGCATTATTTCTGTTCTACCAACAAAAGAAGAAAAAAGATTCCTGGCCTAAACTGCTTTGAAGCCGAATGTATATATGCAAATCGAGAATCCTATCGTTTCCTCCCAGGACCCATGCTCTCTGTATTTTAGTTTTGATATACCAAAACGCCGGCTTTTAGGAAGTAATTGAAAACACCCCATATTACTTACTCCAGTAGATAAACTGAAAAATGTAAAAAAAAAATCCCAGGCGCTAGAAGAATCAAGATGCAGCTTCAGGGATTGCCACCTTATTCAGGATAGCCACACCTTCAACGTGGCCGGTCTGGGGGAAGAAATCAAAGCCCCGGATACTCTCAATTTCATATCTGATCTTCAGTTGCTCATCGCCTTGGACCATGACGCCGATATCACGGGCTTGGGTGTGGACATTGCAGCTAACATAGACAACACGGCGAGGGCCAAAGGCCAGGAACTGGCGGAGGAAGTCATCGCTGCAGCCCTTGCGGGATGGGTCGATGACGAGGAGAGTCTGGTCGGGGGGGTACGGCAGGTCTTTGAAGAGAGTTGCGGCGTCCGCAGCTGCGAATCCGGTGTTGGGGAGATTATTTTCGCGGGCGTTATCGCGAGCGGAAACGATCGAGTCGCCAGCCACATCAACACCCAAACTCGATTTAAACAGCGGGGAGAGGGTGATAGTGAAAAGACCGGAACCGGAGTAGGCGTCGAGAAGGTATTTGATCGGCTTGGGATCTTGGTCATTGCTCTTGGGCATGGCATTCTCGCGGATGTACTCTGTGAAGCCGGAGAGGATGGAGTTGTTGTTTTGGAAGAAGGCGCCGGCCTTGTTCGTGAAGATGTAGTCGTCAACGTACTCAATCGAGGTTGCGTTGGGGTCCGTTACACATCTCTTTTCCTCGATGTAGTTGTCGCGCTCGGTGCGTATCACGTCTCCTGATTCCTTTGGAACCCCTTTCTTGTTCTCTACCACGTCCTCCTTCTCGACGGCTAGTTCGGCGGTGCTGCTGCCGTCTTTGGGGACTCGAGTGGTAGACTCGCGCATCAGAAGCGTTGCGCCCTTGGTGTACTTGCCAATGTTTTCTGCGACCCTCTTCCTCTCACTCTTGAGTCCGCGCCGCACAATGTCTGTACCCAACGGACAATCTTCAATATCCAGATCGTTGCGTCGGTTCTTGTAGGTAAACCCAATCGGGGGTACCTCCGTGTGGGCTTGCTTAGGGCCCCTCCGTTTGGCACCAGCAGGGCCCGCGAAATGCGGTGTCAACTTTGTGCGATATCCATACTGCATGGGCGATGGAAATGTCTCCCCAATTTCCGGGATCAGCTCAGGAATCAGGCCGGAGAAGTTTGCGAATGCCTTTTCCACAATGCGCTTCTTGTGGGCCATCTGTGCTTCGTACGGCATCATTTGCAACTGGCAACCAGAGCATTTTCCAAAATACCCGCATCCAATCTGGGCGTCGTCTCGCTGGGAGCCCGGCTCAACCACCTTGAGGAAATCTGCCGTACTATAGGATAAGGAGGGGAAATGCTTGACAACTTTGATCAGGACTTTATCTCCGGGGACAGAGAATGGAACCACATAGACATGGTCCAAATTTTCAGACAGCGCAAGACCATCGCCAGTTGATGACAGCACAGAGATTCTCACTTCAATCTCTGTGAATTGCTCTGGCAGTACTGGTTTGGCATTGGGGTCTGCGTCCTCCGGCCGGTTCTTGCTCAGAAGCTGGTCGATATCGGTCTGGAGAACTTCATCGAATCCATTGCTCTTTTCCTTCTTCTCGGGTCTGGCCTTTCTGCGTCTCTTCGCATCGACCTCTGGTTTTCTAGGTGAGTTCTGCATTATCGTTGCGGGGAATGGCGCATCGCGGCGCGGCGGCAGAGAAAACGAAGGGTTGGTATGGACGAGGCGTAGAGTTTGTCGGACAATATTCTGATTCCGGGGCCAATTACGGAGTTGTGAGGATAATAGAAACCTTGAAGCCAACATAAATTATTCTGGCAACGGAATAATAAATATGCAACAGAAGGGAAGAAAAGCAGGATCTTTTTTTTTCTGGTGATGGCGGGCGGAAGCAGAAGATTGAGTAAGAAAAAAAGGCGGGCGCGGATTGGTCGAGCCGGAAAGCGGCCGCTGAGAATTTCCATCCGCTCTTCGATGCTCCCTTCTTCGTGATGCCCCGATACCGACACCTTTCTCTGCCTCTGCCTCTCCATCCACCTTCCCTTCTCTCCACACCTTTTTAATCAAGCTCTCCATTGGCCTCTGCTGGCCAGAGAGCTTCTCTCCGGTTTTTCATCGCCATCATGAGCGTCACACGGCCTATCCGATGCCTGTTCTGCAGCTTTTCTCGGGCTGCTTCTGCGGGCCCTCGCGTGCCTCGTCGCCAATTCCACCCTTCTCCTGCCTCGTTCAACGACCGGAAACCGAAATTCCCCAATGTCAAGTCTGGTGATATGAAGACTTTGGAGGACATCACGCGGGATCTGAAGAAGGAGGACTTTAAGCCATACACGGAGGAGGAAAAGGCCCGGTTGCAAGAACATTACACACCCGAACAGATTGCTGCCATTGAGGCTGGTGAGGCTTCAATCGACCCCAAGGATCTGGCTGATCAGTTTGCCATTCGCCGGGATCCTATGAAGCTGCATTATCTGGATGACTTTTCCGTCATTGAGCCCGGTGTCGACAAGCACGTGCGCGCCCCGGAGTCTAATTCGGACTACAACGCTACGTTCAAGAGTGAAGATGATTTTGCCGATGATTTCGCACGCTTCTTTGCAGAGATGCCGGAGAATGCGGCTGCGAGTGAGTGGGTGCGTTTCGCAGAGAACTTGCGGGTAACCAATGGCAAGGAGGAGAATGAACTGAACCCTCACACCTCGCTGGTACCGGACCTGTTTGGACCGGGAGAATCCTTGCTCAAGGTTGGCAAGGAGGCCAAAGAAGTGGAGGACGTCAAGAAGACGAGCTCCAGAGAAGCCGAGGAGATGACGGATGCCTTGAAGAGACTCCTTCAAACCACCGGCTACACTGCAAAGGAGATTCGGGCTCTGAAGACCAAGACTCTCGTTGCGCATGCAGTCGTGAACCAGACACGTCTGGGTAAGGTTCGTCGACAGTACTGTCTGTCGATTGCTGGTAACGGTCAGGGTTTGCTGGGCATTGGCGAGGCCAAGTCTGAGGAAGCCGGTGATGCCGCATTGCAGTCCAGGTACCGAGCCATCAGAAACATGCAGCCCATCCCGCGATATGAGAATCGTACCATTTTCGGAGATGTCCAAGGCAAGGTCGGAGCCGTCGAATTGAAACTGATGACCCGTCCTCCAGGTATGTATCTATTCTAGACATTCGCTATTCGACATCAAGAGCTAACCCGTCTTTTAGGATTCGGTCTTCGTTGCCAACACCTCATTTTCGAAATGTGCCGTGCCGCCGGTATTCACGATCTGGCTGCCCGGGTTAACCGCTCGAGAAACCAAATGAACACGGTCAAGGCTGCCTATGACGCTCTGATGTCACAACGCAACCCCGAAGACGTTGCACGCGCAAGGGGCATGAAGATGGTGGATGTGCGCAAGGTCTACTACTCGGGACGAAACTTGGCTTAATGCTCTGGTTTTTAACGTCATCATCTCTCCAATTCTCTCGCGGGTTGAGCCAACGACTCGATTCGCCTCCGGCGGTGTTTCCTGGGTACCATTTTATTTCGGTCTTTGTTTAGACACCCATCTCAACGGGCCATTGTCACGCATAGAATACAGGGTGTACGAGTATGGACACAGCATGAGCGGCATTGTCGCGAATGCTTGCTTTTTCATCTTTGCGTTACGACGGTGTATATAATCTTTTCTTTTTCTCTTCCTTCTGATGTGTACTTGTATCTGCAAAGCCTCTGTCATATTATTAAAATCAGGTTTCAATTCATTTACCAGTCAATGAATGTAGAATCATCTATGCATACATAAATTGATCAAGACTCCATGCACGCACAGCGCCAACAAACCCAAACCCATAGATACAAGCAAAAAAGAAAAGAAAAAGGGTATTCATCCATTCATCCATCAATCCATCGCAACACATCCAGCCCAGTTAGTCCAATCTAAACCAACCCAGCCCATCAATCACCCAAACGTAACATCCTCATCAAACCCATGCTCAACCCCATACCCCTGACCCTGCGAGTACCCCTCTTCCTGATCCTGCTGCTCCTGCGCCTGTTGTTGCTCCTCATTCTCGTTGAAGATCTGCTGCTGAAGAACGATACTATACACACTCGCCTTGAGAAGCGTACATACGGTCGCCGTTTTGCGTTCGAGGAGCCGCAGGCCGTCAAGCGTTAGGGAGGATGGGTCGCCGGCTAGATCGGAGAGTTTATCGGAGAGCTGGATGTTGTTTTTTTTTATTAGCTTCGTGTGTAGATAGGCAGGTAGGTGGGTTGGAAGAGAGGGGTTAGTCGGAGTGGAGGGGAGGGGGGTGAATCCCCGCCTGGATTGGATTGGATTGATGATGAGTGTATCGCACCTTGTTCACGTTCCCCAGTAACCGGGTATATTCATCCAAGACTTCTTGTTCGAGATCTGTAACTAGGGGGTTCGAGGCGCGGAGGAGAGGGTTTTCGGATTCGGGGTCTGCTGGGGGTGTGGTCGTCGCGGGGTCGGAAGACATGGTGGTGGTTGAATTTTTCTTTAGTTTTTGGTGTTCGATGTAGGTGATGAATTGGTTATGGAGGAGCTGAAAAATGTTCTTTATGCTAGTTTGCAATCGTAATTGAGCTTGTAGTAGTGAGGGACACAATGGGCATGGATGTGGATGTTGGAGAAGCCAAACAAAGATCGAGAAAGCCGGAGCGGTGATGTTTTGGCCGCGGCTTTACTGTCTCCTCCGGTCCACGCTACAATATAGTAACCACCGTTATCTAACAATTGGATCAATTCGACTGAACCTCTTACACGCCTTCAATATTGTCATATACGTTTAATGTGTGATGGAGTGATTGATTTCCTAATGGGATATGTCCATCGCAGGCACCAGGCCTGTTCTGAGACCGCTACCAGAAGACACACCACCCTTCCATACGAAAGACCAGGCAATAAACAGTCAAGAACAAAAGTCACAATGGAGTCTTCGTATCGTCTTGTCTCACCCAGGTTTGGGTTGCAAATCAATGAGTTGTTGCGTGTAAAGAATTCCGCTCTCGCATAAAAAAAACCGAAATCAACAACGCCGTCTTTTGCAATAATAAGTGATAGAGAATGAAAGAAACAGAATGTTTATACCGCCGCAGCTTCCAAAAAGAAAAGAAACAAGTGCACAAGAAGGGCCGAAAACGAGTCCGCGTGTACTAGGACATCATAATGGGTAGCAAGAAACATGACATCCAACAATAGAGGCTGCCATCGGGCAAAAAAAAAAAAAAAAAAAAAAGAGACAGACTAAAATCAATCCTGTCACGCCCAGATAAGAATAAACCTGAATAAGAACAATGAAAATGAAAGAAAAACACCGACAAAAACTCTATACACTCCGTACTCCCGATAATAATTGCAGCTGAGATTGTAAACTTTCGAGTACAGAGATCTTTAATGCATCATGGTCGTGAAAAATTTGGGCTCCATAGCGAATTAAGGCGATGCTCGTGCGTTTTCGTCTATTTTTTGCCATGCAGTTGAACAGGCATGAAGGATAATTCGGTGGTTCAGGACACAGAAAATGCTCACATGTCCCCATCGTGGTGAAGAGTAACACTATTGAACTCTTCAAAGGGGTCATTGACCTCTCCATTGGGTGTAGCAAGGCCTGAGTCCATCGGAACACCCTTCATCTTGTTGTTGTTGTTTCCGCCGATATCGACACTGCCACTTTCCTTGACATTGCGGAAGTTGGAAGTGTCGGTACCCCGGCCCTGGTGTGGGATCATTGGCGGCTTCATATGGCGAATGAGGGCCCATTGCGTCTGCCGGAAGAAGGGGTGGGTTTTGACATCAGACGCACCGGCCCGAGCGCCGAGACGCTTAGTTTCGTCCTTAATCAATAGCTTGCGGATTATCGACTTGCACATGCTATTTCAATAATCAGTTCTGTTCTATATCCAACAGGAAACAGAAAGGCAGCAAAAGCTTACTTGGAGATCGGCTGTGCTCCAGCACCTTCAGGGAAATGCACCTCATCCCTCAGGATGTTACCGAATGTGCCGTTCCTGTTCTTCCCTTTGAAGGGTGTTGTCCCGTAGAGCATCTCGTAGATCAAAATACCAAGGGTCCACCAATCGACAGCGCTAGTATGCCCGCAACCTTTGATGACCTCTGGTGCGATGTACTCTTCAGTGCCGACAAAGGAGTTTGTTCGAAAATCGGCAATACAGGACTTGGTGTCGATAGTAGGCAAAGAGGTTGTAGAATTGCCGCTTCGTGCTGGAATCATTGTGGGAGCACCGCCTGGTCCAGACTGCTTGGACAGGTCAAAATCGGACAGCATAATGTGGCCTGATTGGTGCAGGAGAATGTCTACCGATTGTCAGTTCAATGTCCAATCCATAAAAATCAAGCGACGTACTCTCAGGCTTCAGATCACGATAGATGAAACCCATAAGATGAAGGTATTCTAGAGCGGCGGTGACCTCCGCTGCGTAGAATCGTGCAGCATCTTCGGAGATGCATTTCCCGGGACGTGTTTGAAGAGCTAGAAACTAGTATCAGTATAATGTGCAAAAGTCAAGGAGCTTGCGTTAAGGCGGTATACGCACTTCTAAAGAATTCACCGCCACTGCAGTATTCCATGCAAAGGTAGAGGTAATCTTCTGACTGGAATGAATGATACAGAGTGACAATGAACGGGTGGTTGCTGGTGGCAAGAATTTCCTGCTCAGCCAGTGCTCTCTTGATCTTATTTCGCTTGATCATTTCCTTCTTGCTCAGAACTAGGTGCTGTCAGCTTGCGGTCCTACTATGCAATCCCTAAATTTTTTTTTTTTTTTAATTATAGATATGGGGAGCAACGCGACAAGTAACTTACCCTTCATGGCATATAGACGGCTTGTCTTCTTCTCACGGACCAAATACACCTTACCCACATCACCCTTGCCAATCAATTTTATCTTATCAAAGCTGCTCGGTCCCACCTCTACATTGCGAACCTTGATCGAATTCGAGCTGTATGTCCGGCGGAAGGCAACGGCATCACGGATCTGGCCGGGGGAGGGGATTTTGCCGTTTGGACCTAGAGTAGGAACAGAAAGGCTAGGGTCTGCATCTGCCAACGTCGTCGCATCATCATCAACGATCGCCTGCTCGACTAGAATTTCTTTCCCAATCTCTGCCGTCTGAGGTCGGTCATTGGTCTGGCCGCTCACGAACAATCCTTGGGCATTCGGGGCTGAAGCGACACGGCGAAGTTTGCGAGCAAGTTCCTCCTTGTTGGCGGTGGTTGCCTGCTCCGCGGCGGAGACACCGTCAACTTGCAGTTCGGGAGTATCCGGAGGGGACGAGGGGACCGAGCCGTCATTGCGATGTTGGAGGGACGGTTGCCCTTGGTGGACGAAGTATGGATTTGCTGTTGCAGTCGGGGACACGCCATCATCAAGCGGGTTGCCTTCACTAGCGACAGTAGTAGATCGATTGCGGCCGATGGTGGGCAGGAAACGGGATTGTCTAAAAGCGGACTTGGACTCGGTCTTGGCGGCGGTGGAAGGGCTGCCGTCCCTATCCCGATCGTTACTATTGTGATGGCTACCGCTGCTGCTCTGATGGCCAGTGTGAGCAGAGGAATTGTTGCCAGAACTGTTGATGCGAAAAAAGTTCTTAATCTTTGTAGGGAAGTGGCTCGAATCGCCGGCGTGCTTCTTGGATGTCAAGATCCCGCGTTTTTCGTTCGTCACGGCCGACGGGTTGGAAGCGAAGAGCTGCGTCATGTCGAAAACGAATACCGTTTAACCGGACGGTAGCGACTCGAATTCAGAGAAAACAATGACGTCTTTGTAGTATAGACGTCAGATAGAAGGGGGAGGGAGAAGGAGAAGGAGGGTATTAATCAGTGGAGATGGGATTGGATTGAACTGAATAAACTAATGGAGAAATAATGGAGGGTAGATGAGGCGCAGGGGGCGGCGCCCAGCAACCGCGGGGAGAAGAGAACGTCAGGCGGTGGTCGCACCAGAAACGAGGGGGAAGAGGGGCGTCCACCCGGGGAATGCTGCGATCATGGATGGAAAGCAGCAGACAGGAGGTGATAAAGAATATAATGAGATGAGGAGGAAAGAAAGAAAGAAAGTCGGAGACCAGAAGCGGAGAGGAGGAGAGGGAATGAGAGAGAGGGAGAGAGAAGAGAAGAAGAGAAGTGGAGACGTGGAGGGAAGTGGGAATCCAGGCTTAGTCAAAGCAGTGGCAGTGGTGCGTACAACATGTACAATGCCTTGGTTTTTTTGGATAGATGAGATGGACAGATAAAAAAAGAGACAGAGAATGGATAAGTGGGTTCATTGTCAAACGATCTGATTCTTCCACAGTGTCGCATTGTTGACTGCCATCGCCTCTACTGCTGGCTTCTCCAATAATCCTCCTCCATCTCCAGACTTTCCATCCATCTTGCCACTCTCCGATCCATCTCTCCCCAATAAGAATCCAAGACATTCAAGACAACCATTCCTTCTTGTCCATGGCTACGACCAACCAGATATCTCCATCCCAGGTACTACTGCATCTCAGCTTCTCTCTCGATCTTCTGGAAAGACAGCGGCGCTGGTTCAAACCCCATCCCATTTGCCACCAGAAAAAGCAATACAGACAACCCAAGGGAAAATAAGATAAAAATACATCAGAGAGTCACGGCATGTGTCAGTTTCAAAGTGCAATATCATATCCCAAATCTCCTCGCAATAATTGCCTTTGACGTCGATGATGCTCTCCGGCCATCCCCTGTCTCTCCATGCCAGGCTGTTTGCAGATGTCATCGTTTCAGCAGAACGAAAGCTATCATCAAATTAACTAACGCCCTGACAAAGGAAAAAAGTCATCTGGGCATCTAGTCATCCGACATGACGGAATTAGGATTGATAATCATCAAAGTGCATACTAATCGAATCACGATATACTCGACGAAAACATTCGGCTCTGTAGGCAATAGGCATGGCTATCCCCGCACTGACCGTCGTCACTTCGATCGACTTCGTATTGTGGCTTCCACAAACCGCTTGGCCTGCAAGAGACAGATACTAGCGCTTCAAGGATGATGACTATCTTAAACTAGTCAATTGTTCACTTTCTTATCCGTCGGATGTCCGATCCGTAATCTCGACATGGTGACGCTGGCATAACTATACCAGACATAAAAAAACAAAAAAGAAATCGACACCTGTGTGATTCGAACACACGCATCCGAAGATACTGCCTGACAGGTTACTAAAGTAACCAAATAGCAGGGCAGCGCCTTAGTCCACTCGGCCAAAGTGTCTTATTCCTAACTATTATAACCTTATTGTGTTTTATATAGGAATTGTATGACTCTAAAGATGGATATCCCGACACATGGAACCATACATTTATTTACTATATAGACTGGACTCTAGAAACGAGACTTTTTTTCCCTCATTATAAATCATTTATTGGGTCCACGCGATTAGACACATTTCTTTTCAACACTACCTAAGGAGGTACGTGCTTCTATGCGCTGTTCCCTATCGACATCTTGCGGTTACTATGTCCGAATCAATCCGTATTTCCAGGGGCATGGAGAGGATTTAGACTCTGGCCATGAATATAAACTGCACTATGCCAGCTAGATTGTCACATAGTTGGAGCAAGGGGTAACAGATGGCGTTTAGGTTTTCGCGATAAGAGTCGAAATTGGGCAGGGTACCAGAATCAGGAGTGCTCCTCTACGGAGAACAGAATAGGTACATTCCTGGGAGACCCACGACCTTCTCAGTCGCAGTCTAGACTATGTCGCCCCTGCCCTTTTCTCCGGGAACCATTGAGTGCTTCGTACTTCGTATTGGGTCTAGTAAAGATAGGTTAGGTGGACCTATATTTTAGTACCAGCTTGATATGGGTGTGGAAGGAGAAGTTAACCAGTGACTATTGAGATGCAGGCAACGTGGGGTAGGTATCCTCATGGTACTGCCGATTAAAGGGAGTGCGTTAGGCCTGGTAAAAGCTAGCTAAGTAATTTAATTTCTAAATTTGACGGGATGCTGCAAAGCTACCTTCAGACCTTCCCTCCATCCTAGACCAGTAACCACATCACTCAAGTACTGTACTCCAACAACCTCCCTTCGACATCAGGATATCCTGTCGACAAAATACAAAGAGCAAAAAAAAAAAGAAAGAAAGAAAACAAAAGAAACGACACCTGTGTGATTCGAACACACGCATCCGAAGATACTGCCTTACAGGTTGAAGGATAACCAAATAGCAGGGCAGCGCCTTAGTCCACTCGGCCAAAGTGTCTTGTTCTTGAAAGAGTCACATGACAGTCCAACATACAACTGGTGGCTATTCAAGCAGAGCAAACAAAACAAACGGAGGCGGCTAAGATAGCCAACGGAATATGACAAGCTACCATTTTGATGGAATGGACAAGCAGGGATAGACGATAGATGGATTTGGTTTGATTCGAAGCAAAAAAGTAAATGAGCGACACCTGTGTGATTCGAACACACGCATCCGAAGATACAGGCTGAACTGGTAACCTCAAAGGAGGACCAAATAGCAGGCCTGCGCCTTAGACCACTCGGCCAAAGTGTCTAATTGATGATAGCGAACCACGTAGCATGTTTCATATGCAGGAGCAGCGGATTCAAACTCCCTCGGCGCTCACTGAAGGCTGAATGAGCTGGGTTAGAGGGATAGTGAGGTCAATCACATATTGAAAATGAATAGGGGTTGAAATTTCTCTTGGATACCAGATTAATACTTGATCGAGTGTGGGTTGTACAATGCTCAGACGGTTAAGACATTGATCGCGGAGCAATTGATGAAACAAGTGGCGTGCGACGAATACTTCGAATCCTTGATGAAGACATCACTTGAATGATCAAGTACTTGATGTGTCTTGGTTCGAGTGTCTGATTAGTACCTGTTGGTGAAAGAGAACAATATGGGTGATGTGGAATCAGCGATGTGAAAAAGAAAAGAAAAAAAAAAAAAAAACGATATCTGACTGAACCTTCGACAAAGTCCAATTGACGAATGAGGGAACTGTTAACAAAATGAATTTTACCCCACAAATGGGCAAAAAGAAAACACGACACCTGTGTGATTCGAACACACGCATCCGAAGATACAGGCTGTATTGGTTACTAAGTAACCCTAATAGCAGGCCTGCGCCTTAGACCACTCGGCCAAAGTGTCGATTTGTGATTGGTGTACCAAGAAAATAGTTATAGATGCAACTAAAATGCACCAAGAGCAAGAACAAAAAAAGAAACGACACCTGTGTGATTCGAACACACGCATCCGAAGATACTGCCTGACAGGTTAGGTAAAGTAACCAAATAGCAGGGCAGCGCCTTAGTCCACTCGGCCAAAGTGTCTCATTCATATTGGGTGGCAAAAACTATGGTATCATAAACCAAATCCTATTTTAAAGTCTTTCATCTCCCTGCTGCGTTAAGACATCTAGACCACAAGCCTAGCTTCCGGTGAGTGTTTTGTAGGTAGATTTCATGTTTTAAAATATCTATCTCTCAATTTATGGTCGTTGCAGTGGACCTAGCAGTTTTGAAAGTTCAAAAATACTACCACATATAGTAGTTGGGCTTGGCTGTATATATCGGTGTTGATGCTTGGTATCTCACCAAGAGTACTAACCAAAAAACCCAACAATTTAAGCAGTGCTACCTACTAGTAAGCATGGAGAGATACGGAGAAATAGATCAAATAAGTGGATAGCATCAATAACATCGATAAGATTCATAAATTGGTCAAGCCGTGATCAACCTAAACAGGATCAAGAATCCCCACGATACCAAGTACAGGAGGTTAATATCATAAGTAAACCACATCGATAGTCAATACGACACTACCAACTCGGCTAGAGACCTCAGTCCCTAACCCAAACACACCATACTCCACGCGGTATCCTCACACAAATGATTCCGGATCAATAACCAGACAGGGTGCACCAGAATGGTTCATAGCAAATAGCAGACCCTAAAACATGCCAAATATGCCATGCATTGGTTAAACAATACAAACAGCCTCTTCCCAACATCACAAATCCTCTTACTGAAGTATCCCATACATCAACCAGCCCTCCATTGGAAATTCTTATGCTTCATCCCCACAAAACACACACAGCGGACGCAGTGAGACCAAGTCACCGCGGAATCGAGCCCATAATCTGATACTGTCGAATCATATTTCGTTCTTCCTCTTCGACACGACGAAAAAATTCCCGTAGCACGGCTGGACTGGGCTTAATGCGCTTTTTGGGAATGTACCACTGATTTTCCTGATTTGGGTTCTGACTAACATCTTTCTGCGAAAAGCCATGGTCAAGATGGGATTCTGAGGCCTGACTACCTTCACTCCAGCAAGGGGAATCGCATGCGCCATCGAAAGATGGAAGATAAGCATGTGCATTGACATTATGCGAGACTGTCAGTGCTGCCGACTTTTGCGAGACGATGCCGCGCTCCTTATTGAAATATTGAGTGAGCAGTTGAGAGCATATCGGTTTTCCAGCTTCCGAGTTTGAATGTGCCTGCGTGCCCTTTGTGTGGTCGAATGATGAATTATCGCATTCTTTGTTTGTGCCCTCGCCACCGGGTTTGGTTTTACGGACCCAGTCAATGGTATCGCGAGTGTTCGATGCTTGAGATGCGACCATCTCAGTGTTTTCTAGTATACTCTCGATTGCACTAGACAATATCAGGAGCCGCGCACATGGTAGAACCGGGGATTAACTACCTATCTTGTGATGAGCTCTCATCTTCGTCATCGGTTTCACCCTTCAACATTTCTCTTTGGACCCAACGCTTGCTGCTAAGTTTAGTGATTTCCCACTAGCAATGGTTGTTTTAGTTACTTACTCCCCTTCTTCAATTGTAGCCCACGAGTCCACGGTCGACTCGTAGGACGAACATGATTTCCCGTCGTCTTCATCGTCGGTTCCAAATGACGTGGCCCCGAGAATGTTTGAAGGTCTTTGAAGGTGTCCATTCTCAGATTTCCAGAGTCGCCTTGCCGCAAGCCTTGCCGGCTGAGAATGCACTCCAACGTCTATTGACCCTCCTGGAATTGGAATTGTATCGTTATCAAGCTGGCTATTCAAACTTGCCCTGTCGGTCCGTCTTAGTGGTGGATGGGGCGATCCATCGCGCTCTACCCTGCAGCGCTGTACTAGCCGAGTGGTAGCCGCAGCAAGCTCCTTGAGCAACTCCTCCATAGAATCACCCTGCTTACTGGCTTCTTCAATTCTGCGGTAGATTCTACGAATGTCGGGGGGTGCTGATTTTGTGGGTGTTGTCCATCCATCACCGTTGCCTACTGTGCTCTTAGCATCAGCTGCGTTGACCGCTTGCACCTGTGCATTTTGCTTGGATGTACTGGACCCTCTGGCCATTGTCTGCTCTCCATACCATGGTCCAGTTTCATGAGGTACATTCATTTTCATTTCCGTGGGCATGGGCCCAAAGTCTGAGCCTGTCCCAGATGAATTTCGATCATCCTTGCTTTGGCGCGGAGACCCCCCTTCGAAGGATTCATGGGTCGAGAGCATCGATGGAAGGGTGTCTGCAAGTGTGAATGTAGACAAATTTGGAGCCGCGTGGTTAGCAGTGGCAAAGAAGGTTCGTGGTGCTATATAGTTTTGACTGTTTGCAACGCTCCCGGTCAGATACTGAGCTGGAAGCATTTGTATATCAACAGGCCCTTCCCTGTGGACATCCGAAGTGCCAGGCCTTAGCTGCGCCAAGATTAGCTCTAATTGCTCTTTATGAAGTCGCACTGCATCCAATTCCCGCACTAAGCTCATCCGTTGTTCAACCAGAGATTTTTTCGACTGAGGATCCAAGTCCCAACTGTGAATGGCCATGTATCTATCGAGGCGAGAGAGCTGAGCAGAAAGCGTCTCATGCTCCTTTGTGGTATCTTGTAGAGATTTCCACTGCATTGCTTCGTGGGAAGTCCCAGGGAAAAGGAATGGCTGATTGGGGGATGATTGGCTATCAAAGAATTGCTGTCCAGCAGCTGGGAAAGCATGGTAAAACGAGTCGAATCCTGATGAAAAGGCACTGAACGTAGGAGAAGTCATTCCGGCAAAGCCACTGTATGTTGAAAAGTCTGACGATGAGCCCGAGGTGGACGGGTGCGGCTGATTGGATGCTGGTATGAAAGTAGCAGTAGGATTCTGCATACCCAGAACATGATTCATATTCGGAACCCAAGCAGTTTGATCTGTACTAAACCCACAAGGGACATAATTTGGGAACGGCGTTGGAAACTCTTGGGCGTGGTCTTGTGAAAACATTCGAGTGCTAAACGCCAGAGGGACGTTGTTCGGCTGCATAAACAGTGCGGGACTAACCAACGCCGGTGGAAGAGCTGGGTAAAGACCCGGTGTCTGGATTGGACAATTGCCATTGGAGTAGGCTAGTTTTGCATGATCAACTGATGTGACTGAGGGTAGAGAAGAGGTCTTTGAGGCATCGCTAGTGCTAGGATTCTTGTCCATGAATTCAGTATCCTTCTTCTCAGCCCTAGTTTTGTGCTTGCCCTGTGAAATAGTGCTTGGCTTAACACCTTCACCATCTGTTGTATCATGCCCATGGGCGGACAGTTTCATCTTTGGTACTGGTGGCCGTGAGTCCATGGGGACTATCCGTCCACCAGCAGTGACGCGCTGGTGTTTAGGGGAGGCGTGTTCTTTGAGAAACCGTGCAAATCCAGCATCAGTCTGGGCGCGTGCTCCCTGTGGAGGATCATTCGGTTGGCGAGATGGATACCGCAAGTGAGTGTTTAAAGTCGAAGAAGTCCCCTCAGTGCGACAAGAACAGTTGGATACCTCTCTCGAGCGATTGAGAGGTCTTTCTGACAAAGTACCCAAGCTTGCCTTGCGCTGACGGAGTAGATTGCCTGATTGATATTAATTAAGAAATAGTTAGTGGACTCCAGCGCATTCATCTGTCACTGCAACGGAGTAGATAGAGACGTACTACCAAGTGCCTGGATGCTGAATTTCTCGATGTCTATGTGGGCTTTCTGACTCAAAGCCAGTAGCGTAGGGATTTCATACTTCATCACGTTGGTACTCAGGAAGATACCACGAGTTGAAAGGCGATGGGAGTGGATCAAGGAGTGGTAGAGAACTGCGAGATTCAGAGGGGAACAAGGAAGAAAAGCTCGAAGAGCCTGGAGGTTGTGTTGGGGATGGCACTGCCGACGCGTGTCTCAATTTGGAAGGCGCACCACAGACTGCAGTTGGGTTTTGTGCAGCTGCGCCCAAAATCATTTGACGATGATAGAGCAGGAAAGTGCCTATATATTGGTAGGAGTAAGATAGGGAGAGAGAGAAAAGAAATGTACCAGCAACAGAAATAACTTTTCTATCAAATTAATATCATGAGCAATGTAGTAAGTACTATGCCATGAAGATACATGGGATACGCCGCAGCCCTAGTACGGTATATCAAACACTCTCTCGAACTCTGACAGGCTGCATCAGGCTGTGCAACCTCCACTCCTCCTCAACTTCATCTTGGAAAGGATTGTTCTGCTGGGCACCATTGGGGTTCCCACGGTTGCGTTGGCCCTGCTGCCTCATCTCCCAACTGCCTGAACGCTCATTACCTCTTACTATAGTTCCCCCAGCTTCATTTTCGTCGGGCCTTTGACCTTCGGCTACCTTGACATCACCCCATATTGGGTTTTTGAAGGTAATATCCGAATCACTTGCCATCTTTCCGTTTCCCTTGAAACCCCCAAGGCTTGGTTTACGCCAGCGGTTTGTGCGGAAGCCATAGATCAAGAACCCGATGACAGCAGCAAGTGCCAGTACAACCAAAGTAACAACTGCCCCGATAACACCACCGACGGCAGGGCTTATGCCCTTTTTGCTCGCAGGCTGATTGTGATGCTCGCTGAACAATCCGGAGCAAAACACAGCACGCGAATTACACTTGAGGCACCAATCTTCAGCAGATCTCATGGAGATATTTTCCATTTCCGCTTCGAATTCAGAGTAATGGATATCAACTTTGCTGGGACCGTGTCCAAAAAGAGCATAAGATCGAAAATCGGTAGAGTCGTCGGTTCCATTGTGAAGGAGAAACCGCACCCAAAGTTGGGATGGGTCGGGATATGTGGGATTGGCCTCATCCTCAAGGCTAAAGAGTTCAAGCACGATTGAAGCGCCAGCCGCCAAACGAGACTGGAAATTTCCATTTTTTGGTGAGGATAGCTGCATCAGTGACGCAAGAGCGACAACAGGCTCGGAGCTGCCAAATACAAGTGAAAGTTTTTCGCCATTCCCTCGATTGTTGATGTTATTTTTGAACGCATTCAAAATGCGTGGTGCCAATGTTTGTCCTGCCACAGTCCGGATGCTAGCATTTGCTATAGGGCCTGAGGAAATTTTGTTGCCATTTGTAGCATAGATATACTGGTCTGCATACCACCTCGCGCGATCTATGTCTTCTTGATTGATGCTGTGTAGTAGGGTTTCATTGTGCACGGCCTGGTACTCCAGAAATTGAGATATGGACTGGGCATTTTTATAAGTGGCCGCAGAGCGCTCGAATACACCAGACAATGCTTGATCATAAAGGCGCATATAAAACGCCTCGGAGACCTGAGTGATCTCCTGGACTTCAAGGCTGGCACGATACTCATAATCTGCGGCTTGATGCATAAGACATTCATGCTGACCAGCCACCTGAACCGAAAGAGGATCCGCTGAGCTCGGGGCAGTGATCTGAGGATACTGATATCCATTCAGAGGAGCGGATGCCAATGATCCGTTTGCTAACAGGGAAGAGGGCTCGACGTATGTTGCGTTGTAAGACTGGCCGAGAGGAGGATAGAGCCCTTGCATAAAAGCTTGGGCAGACGCAACGACAGACTGATCGGCGGCTGACAGTACATCGACCTCTTCTGTTTCTAGCGCATAAGGGGATATATTTTGGATCCTGGTGCTTGGATAGCTGTCACCCGGGTGCACCGCGACATATCGACTCCGGAAGGCAGATCCTGCGGAATACAGTCCACTGGCCCCATACGTAGTCAGGGTACTCGACTGGGGCAAAGCCTCTGGAATAGTATCACCGTGGAGAGTATAGGCGAATACCGACCAAACCTTCTCGTTCAGAGTTTCAGCAGAAGCCAAGGCGGACGCTTGGAGCGCTACTGCGAAGGTGATCGAGTAGCGAGGAGTCAACATAATGAACTAGGTAGTAATTTCACAACGATAAATGAAGTTGGCTATTGAACAATCTCACGACTATTGGGATGGCGATATAGTCCCAAAGGGACGGACAATCGAAACCAAAGACAGGGCTGGTGTGATAAACCAACGGGGAAGAGAGGGAAAGCGCAAGGATATGGGACGTGAGAGGTGATATAAAACACTATCGACGGACTGAAGATACCTCTCAAAGGAAATACTAGAATGGAAACTTCTGAAACCGGCTACATTAATTGAAAAAAAAAAAAAAAAACCCCCCATCACCGAGTTGTCTGGAACTTGGCATTATCCGTCAGACTTCCGGTAGGTTCGGTATAGATGTGACGACACGAATACCAGTACATTGGTGCAGCGTAGGCCTCAGGGATGACTCTCAGGTATGGATACTCTGGACCTTGGAAAATTGGCCCAACCCAGCCGTAAAAAACGGGCGATTGTTGTACTTGGTAGACCCATTTTGCGATTAGCAGCAGGTGTCCTCGAGTAGAGAGGAACGATGACCTGGGTTTAGCATTGGAGGAAATCTTGATTTAGGATACAATTTCTAATGGATGTCACGTAGATAAGTAACATTCCTCAATGGGAAAGTTATCCATTCTGGAAGAGAACTGCGTGTAGCACGTCAGTCTGTTGCAATTGAAGGGGTAGAAAGCAACCCAGCTTGTTATGTCGAGTCGATGGTCTATGACGCGCACATAGCATTTGCTGGGATGTCATGACGGCCAGGGATAAAGATGGGCATTCTCGCGAGAAGAGAAAATGTTGAACTTGGAGCATAGGAGAATATTTCCATCATGAGTAAGTCCAACTTTATAGCAATGTTTTTTAATTGAGGACAAGATAGAGTGAAGAAGCAGGGGAAGAAGATCGGGGATTCCCCAGACTGGTGGGGATATTTATGTATTGGCCTGAGGCAGAAAGATACTCAGGCATCAACGATTGGTGAACAAGAATATACCAGAACAAAAGATAATACAGGAGTGATGAAAAATAAAATAATAAACTCATATTAATAATCAATAATGAGATAATACATTTTATCACCATTAAGTTTAATTATATTGAATCCAGATGTTCTGCGCTGCCAGACTCTGTCCAGGGGAATTGTTTCTCCTCCCGCCGGCGAAAAATCTCTCACGCCAACCGCCAGTCTCTCTCGCAAGCCCTACGCCTGCGCCCTACCCCTAAGCCCTCATTTCTGCTCTTGGAAGTCAAGATTGCACCCCCATTCCATCTTGACTTGTCCAATATGGTAAACACGCGTGGCTCACGTCCCTCCATTGATGGGAAAGAGTCTTCGGAATTTCCCACATCTCCTTCCCCCCCTGTGGAGGACAATGGTGAGTCTCCCGCAGCCCGTCGAGGGTACCGCCGATCAAGGCTATCATACTCTGGCAGTAGAGCCATTGTCCGTTGTTTTGTATCCAGGAACAACAAGAGCCGTGTGATATTTCTATTAAGTGTATGTTTCTGACTTGGAATTGTTGTAGTGGCACCGAAACTCTCACACCCTCTCGACGACGACGGTTCTGTCTCCCCTCGCGCCACCAAGAAGCGCCGCATTGGGTCTGAGCCTGAAGATCTCGAACTCCCACCACAACCGGACCTGGCAGATCAGGTTCCTGGAAACAAGATCGAAGAGGAATTAGCATCGGCTTTGGGATCAGGAGTGGTTGACACGGTGGAGCAACCGGTCGACAGCCATGCCCAGATTGAAACTTCTACAGAAAGCGCCGTGGCGCCCGAACCTGGCGCTGAAATCGACACGGATATGGCCACCGTCATATCGAGCATCATGAATCATGCTGAGAGAGTCGAAGAACAGTGTGCAATTGGTCAACAGCAGCTGACCGACACGGTTGACCAGACCGCTCCAAAAGGTCTGGTATTCGTTAAGGCGAATTCCCACCTCAAAATCCAAAGCTTGCCGATTCTTGACAATCTGGTATGGGCCTTTGTCTGAACTACGCAAATGCCATGCTAATAAAATTCATCTTTAGTCTACACAAATCCTATCGCTGCTTGCAAAGTCCACTTACCAAGACATCACTTCGTTTGTTTCGGAACCCGATTCAGAGAATGGACAAGCGTACGCGACGATGCGATCACTCTTTGACCACACAAAGAAGGTGTATTCTACCAAGAAGTCTTTTCTATCTGCCACCGAGCTTGACCTCACGGAGTCTTCTCAAGTCGATGTCATCCGGAAGGCAAATTTGGCATCATTTGTGTCCAGTATTTTTGGGACACAGGAAATTGGATTCTCTGAGCTGAATGAAAATTTTCTCGACGTTTTTGTTCCCGAGGGTGGCCGTTTACTCAAGGTGCAAGGCGCGCTGTTCTTGGAGCTCAAGACACAAGCCTTCATAGCTTCAATGAACAACACTGAACGCACACGAACTGAGCTATTATACGATCTATTTCCAGATGACCTAGAGCAAAATCTTCTTGATAGACGGCCTGGGACTCGCCAGCTTGCTCCGAGCGAAGCCGATTTTGTGAAACGTGCTGGATCGCGTCGTGATATCCTCCTTACTGATATCAACAATGAAGAAGCGATGAAGGCCTTGCCGGATAAGTACCACTGGGAAGATTTCTTGAGGGACTTGAGCTCGTATATTACGAAAAACTTCGATGCGATCAGTCACCCACAGGTTCGTAATGCCTAAATCCATCGTTTGTACTACCGGGCATTTGCTAATTTGAAATTAGGCAAAGAAAACAACCAAGGGCCGCCAGCCATCTTCGTCCAATGGTGATTCCCAGGATCCACCTAGTGCACCTCTTCAGGGCCAGTTTTCAGTTGCTCCCCAGCCTCAAGATGTTCCAGTCGATCGAAACATGCACGGTGATCTGGTGGCTCGTGCAGCTCGTGCAGCACAAATTGCTCTGCAAGGCCATGGGCTGAGACGCTCTCAGCAACAGTCCCAGCAGCAGCAACAACAACAGCAGCAACAGCAGCAGCCGCCGCAACCGCAACACCATCAACATCATCAACAACCCCAGCCTCAGCAGCAACAGCAACAACCAAACCAGCAATTACAGCATCATCACCAGCATATTCAACCGCCCCAGCAACCCCAACAACACCAGCACCAACACCAGCAAGCACCACAGCATGCTCAGCAAGGAGGTCAGATTCTTCATGGGTATTCTGCTGCGCAACCACCTAGCCAGCTTCCCCAACAAAACCCACACCAACCACATTATCAACATAGTCCGACACCTCCAGGATTTCAACAACAACCGGGGCAACTCACATTCCAGCAAAGTCCTCTCCAAGCCAATTTCCAACAGTACAACCCTGCTGGCGCCGTACCCATGCCCCCAAGGCCAAATACCACGGCAGCTAATCATGGTTACATGCCTGGAATTCCTCACTACTCTCAGTCCCAGCCCACTCAGGTTCTCTATGAGCGCGCCCGCATGGCAGCGTCAGCCAAGTCCTCACCGAGCAGCCGTAAATCTGGACTTCCAAGCCAGCGTAGGCCCTGGACGACAGAAGAAGAAAATGCTCTCATGGCCGGACTTGACCGAGTCAAAGGACCGCATTGGAGCCAGATTCTGGCAATGTTCGGGCCAGGAGGAACTATCAGCGAAGCGCTGAAGGATCGCAATCAGGTTCAGCTCAAGGACAAAGCTCGCAATCTCAAGCTCTTTTTCCTCAAAAGCGGGATTGAGGTTCCTTACTATCTGAAATTTGTCACTGGAGAGCTCAAAACCCGTGCCCCTGCCCAGGCTGCCAAGCGGGAAGCGCGGGAGCGACAGAAGAAGCAGGGTGAAGAGGATAAAGCCCACGTTGAAGGAATCAAGGGTATGATGGCTCTTGCTGGCGCACACTCCCAGCAAGTCCCGATGGCTCCCAACCCGCACGACATGTCTGCATCACCTGGCCTTCCAGACGCTGGTAGCCATGCCGCGTTTGACCAGACTGCAGAGCAGAACCTGATGCAGACTCTTGGACAAGAGGTGCATGGGGATCAGTTTGGACAACCCCAACATCATCAAGAACATGTTGATCCGACCATGCACCTTCCACAATAGATGCTGGTGCTTCAGCGGGCAGTGTCGACAGACATTTTGTCTGTTGTCCAACTCTCAGTCTGATAAGTATGAGTTCTGCTCTCGAAGAGCAAAGTGTGAAAAGTATTTCGAGCGACAAGATCGTCCTGTTCAGTTACCAAGGATGATCTGTAACAGTAAATATGTATTATCTAAAGTGGCGCCGATATCAGATGAAATATTTTGTAATTTTACTCTAGCCAAATTGTGAATTTATCTTCTTTTATATATATATTACCATCAAAACCAACCCCATAATCAATGTAGCAACAAGCCTTAAATATCGGGCCGAACGCGGACAGGTCTCCGCTCTGCATCACCACGTCTTCTTCGTGTTCCGCGACCTAGTCAAGATACTAGGGACCGAGAGAAACCTCCAACCTCTCCCATTCGTCGCAGCAGGGATCATCTGCCTGACTCTCTACCTTACCTGCCTTACCGTCTTCTCCTCTTTCTTCAGTCACTTCTGACTGGCCAAATACCTAGCCACCATGGCCGAATCATCGTCATCACAACCTCCTCTTCCGCCCTCATCGCAACCACCGCCCCCATCACAGATAGGGTCTCAAGAACCTCATCCATCATCAACAGCAGTATCTGGTGAAGCAACTGCCGAATCAAACGTCGTACCAAAGCAGGAAACAGACACAGCCACTGCAGACTTGGACGCTTCCATCGAGCAGGACATCGATATGGGCGCGAACGGCGACAACACCAACATGGCGGGCGCAAATGAATCTGAGGAAATGGTGGCACCGGGAATCCCTGCTCCAGATGTTGTCCCAACATCAGTCGATGATATCGCTGCGGCCGCGGCGCCATCGAAGAAAGAGACAAGTCTGCGCGAGTTTTTGGGGAAGATGGACGAGTATGCGCCTATTGTAAGTGTTGATACCCTACCAATTTTTCTAACGTTACATAAACTCTTATCCCTCTAACAAGCTATTTAATTCGTTTTCTGTACTAACAATAAGTTCTAGATTCCCGATGCCGTAACAGCCCATTACCTCACACTCGCTGGTCTTCCACCCCCGGGAAACGGCCCGAATCAGACACCACCGCACCTTGCACGACTTCTCGCTCTGGCTACACAGAAGTTCATTGCTGATATCGCAGCCGATTCCTATCAGTATGCACGCATCCGTGCCTCCAACAGCTCGTCTGCTAGTAACCCGATGGGTAGTCTCAACGCAGCGTCGGGTCTCAACCTCCCAACTGGGGCTGCAGGCGCAGGCTCCGCCCCCGCTGTGTCAGGCGGAGATAGCAAAGGAAAGGCCAACACACACCTTGGAATCCAGAGACCTGGGTTCGGTGGTGGTGGCTCCGGTGGGTCTGGACAAGGACGGACGGTGCTCACCATGGAAGACTTGGGAATGGCAGTTTCTGAGTATGGAGTCAGTGTCAAGAGAGGGGAGTTTTATCGGTAGGGGAGCGGGGAGCACTTGTTCTTCGCTGGGACAACTTGGTCTGGGGGCAGTAAGGTACTGCCTATACCGGATTATGTTGCCACTGCGGGGGTGGCTCTGGCACGAGGTAGTTTATTCTTTTTCTTTCCCTTTTCTTTCCGATTTATCATTCCGCGGTGGATGTACACCCACATTGAGAAGAGGGGACACAGATTTGCATGCATTCCGGCTGATTCAGCCGTCAACTGGAAAAAGGGGTGGGTTTTGTTGGGAAGGCTCTTTTTATTAACTTATTGGCGTACATACTGGGTAGAGGGCGAGACGATATCCTACATTTGGGGCCCTCGAAATTCGCAATAATGGATTTATTTTGCATAGGCGTTGGGATGGCTTAAAAGAAAAGAACAATCGGTCAAATCGAATCAGTTATCTTTGTCTTCGATATACGTAGTTAATGATTACCTCTCATGATCTGGAACAAGAAAAGAGAAGAAGTATCCGTAGAATGAATGGGTTTTAAACGTCCATAAACTCCACAATCAAGTAACAGCTAATTGTACAGAACACACATAAATATACAACACTGCCTTGCAGAGCAAGAACAGGGAACGCCAAAGTGAATGCATACCCAATCCCTCACCATCTCGAGCTTAATATGAGCCGGAGGACTTGCTGTCTTTCATATATCTTCCTTTTCAGACGATAATCAACATCTTACAATAAACATGTAAAAAGTCAAAAACGTAATTCCAGATTGCCCATTCCCACCTATTCCAAGGCAGAGCTCCAAAACGACAAAAGAAAAAGGAAAACGAGGATATCGATTCGATGTAAACTAACAAGCCCCATAAACCGTTTATTTTCGTCTATTTGTTCTTGGACTGCTTGTATGTGAAACGCTTGCGTGTCCTGGAAGTTGAAAAATAAAAGCCCCAATGGTCAGCCCGATGTTTTTAAGTGCCTCCCCGGAGAAACAGGAGATTGGATGGGATTGAATAACATACGCAACGTATTCACCAAGTTTTCTCCCCACCATTTCCTCAGTGATCAGGACATCCTGGTATGTCTTTCCATTGTGCACGGCGAATCGCAGACCGACGAAGTTGGGGAGGATGGTTGCGGCGCGCTTCTGGGTCTTGATCGGAGGTGTGTTGGGTGGAGGAGGGAGTTTGCGGGGGAGAGGGAGACTGTTTGGTTTTGAAACCCGGGGGTTAGTCTTTCAGATATTCTCAATATTTCTTTCGACTGGTGCCATAGATGTAGTGGACGGCTCAATCGGGGAATATAACGTACGGGACGATGTTGGGGCCTGGTTTAAGAGCAAGTTAGCAAGTTGAATTCCCCGGTAATGCATTATATGCACCATCAATTCAATGCAATGAATAATAAAAACATACCTTTCCAGACAGACCTCCCAAGGAGGGCACGAGTGGGAAACATTTTGACGTGGGCGCTGCTCGGCGACCTCGATGAGTTGCGGATGTTGCGATGCAAATTATCGCTGTCGGACTCTGCGGGTTATGTAAGCGGTATACAAGAATCGTGATGATCTCGAAGGATTAACATAAAGTATAAAGACAGTGGAGTATACGCAATTTTTTGGGTTTAATTTAATTTCATGGACAATGATATGTTCAAGAAATAATTTATGTTATATTCATTGACCAAAACCCTTGATGATTGGTTCTGTATTTCATAATACTATATCAAGGTAGATGTATAGAGCATCTCCGGTATCCAAGGGCCGCCAGCGACTGTTAGATACATATAGCTTCCAAGATAGATGATTTTTTACATTGGTTTAGTCCTGCGCAAGCTCATCGAAGATTTTTATCAAGCTTCGAACTCCCTTAAGGACATTCTCATCTGGTCCCTGACCAGGCGTCCAGTTGGCGTGGGCAAAGTCAATCAGGCGAAGATCGTGGACCTTTGGGGCCTCTTCTTCATCCTCATCGTCCAGATCAAAATGTTGTGCTGTTTCTGGATCGATGTTGATATTGATTGTCTGGTGTGGTATGCCGTTTTCCCCGACCTTGACATCCAGCAACTCGAGAGAACCATTAAAGTCCAAGTCTTCTTCTTCCTCCTCATCCTGCTCGGATTCTTCTGGTTGGTTCTCAATGGCCTTCTTTTCCTCATCGAGTGCGTGCTCCATCGATTCAGAATCTCCTTCATAAACAACCAAGACACTCGAGGAGTACATTCTACTCTCTTCCGACTCCAGAACCTGCCGCACTTTCCTTAACTCGCCCGCCAATCTCTTAGCAACAAGCTTGGAACGATCGACGTTCCCAGATTTTGCTCCAGCAAGAAACGTTTCGAAACCTTCTTTGACATTATTATCGTTGAATGATCGCCCGTACCACTTGTCATAGCGCCTGTAGCCATTTTTCTCAATGACTTCACCCTTTGCGCCTTCTGCTCCCTCATACTTGGTCGCATATGGATCAGTGTGCCCTCCTTCGTCGGTTTCCCCATTCACACCGGTCCACACCTTCATGCCGGCGATCCGAAATCCGAGACCGGAGCTGGTTGTTTCCTTTGAAACGGCATCCAACTTTGTTCGCTTCGTTGGAGGGGCATCGTCAGCCCATAATCTTGCCCCAAGCTTCACGTCCAGCACGTTTGGTCTCTTGAATCCAGAAGCCACATTCTCCAGCACGACCGATAGACCCGTTTCAAGCTTTCGTCCACCAGAAGGCACCCATGAACCTTCCTCTTTCGCAGCGGGAGCTTTCTCTGTAGATGGTGTTGCGCTAGACGATGGCGTCCCCGTAACGGTTTGAGTATCCGATGTTGGCGAGTAATCCGATCCGGGAAGCACGATAGCCCCGGATTGCTGCGCGGCAGCGAGCGCAAAAGGCTGTTGTTGGTCGGCGGCAGAGAGTGTACCGATGTATATGGGGATAAACTCCCGAAATTCTGGATGGAGGGCGGTAGATTCATAAAAAGCCACTTCTTCGGGAGTGCATGGCTTTGCGATCAAGGAGCCTGAGGGGGTACAGCGAACGCCGTCACTACGACCAGAGGTAGGTTAGCAACGGCGAAAACAGTATTAAATGGACAAATATAACCAAAATGAGGCTCCAGGCTGCTTTTCAGAGCCCAACTGCCCCCACGAAGTATCCAAAATCATAGAAGTAAGACCAATACTTACTGTCCAGCAGCGGCGTGATCAAACGCGACAAGGCTCTCACTGTCCAACTTTTCCGTCTTCAAACCGTCTGATTTCGAAGACGGTGGCATTTTGATACTTTAAAAAGATAAATTTTCAACCAAAGAGACCATATGCTGTCTGGATGAGAGCATCAAAGCCTACAGTCGCATTCCGCACGAGTCACGAGCGACGATAAAAGGAAGCTCTCGGAGGGGGGAAAAAGCGATAAGAGAACAGAAAAGAAAAGAAAGCAAAGGAAGGAAATTCGAAGAGACAGTAAAGGAGCGCGAGAAAAGAAGACAAAGAAAAGGAGAGACAAGGCAGCGAGAGAGCTTTGATATGACGATTAGGGATATCAAGGTATTTTCGTCAAGGGTGAAAGCTGAGATCGATCATGATCGGCAATGGGGCAAAGGGGGGCGGAGAAAGCGATAGCAGGCGGACGACATTATTTTGATTTATTGGTTTCCTTGAGGATATTGGTGCTATTTATGCACATTTTGGAAATGGCCTTTATTGTATTGTGATATATCATCCTTTCTATCCTCTTTTCAAGTGTTTTTAATATGATTTCCGCGATTGTTGAGCAAACAGAACCCCTCTATTTATATAACCGCTGCAACCACAGGGGATGCTGGACAATATAAACAATAAATGAACTGATAAGCTGATGATTCCAATGTGGAATCCTTCTAGTAGCTATCATTCTGTTTGCTGATTACTAGACTATTCAAAATGCCTTTGCTCGTTTGCTGCATCGGCAACCTGCTCGACAAGATGCATCGTGGGCTGGGATGAAAGAAATAGAATCAGTTGGATATCCAGCTGGCAGAATTAATAGCCATGATCGATGCTCAAGATTCTGTTTGTAGCATTCAACTCTCACATTGACTGGGTAGAGTGAATCTTCACCTACAAGTGTCCTTCATTCATCTCTCAGTCCATTGACTGACTGCCCTCATTTGCATTGGGGTTTCCCTTTCTTCTCTACTTCATCTACATCTAGTACTATTTGTCTCTTTCTTTCATCTTAACAGCTCTCATTGTCACCACTGTCAAACAAATACTGGCCATGGAGACTCCAGCCTCTCCCTCGAGTCTGTCTCAACACCTTCCCATCCGCACCAAGGATTCCAACGGCCTCCAGCAGCCAGATCCAGCCCAGAGTGCGGAAGAAGCTGATAAGGAACCAGCTAATACTGAAAACCCTCAATCCGAAGCCAAGGAAGGGGAGGACGATGAGCGAATGACTACCACCGTCGACTGGGTTGAGCCTGAGCCCAAGAAAAAGAAGAAGAGAAAGACCCGTCCCAAGAGCAAGCGCGGAAAGGTACAGCTATCATCAATTCATAAACTGGGACCTTCAAGCTTGACTGACTCTTCATAGAACAAGCCTACCGGGTTTGAGGAATTCTACGTCGATGCCCCCATCACGCCGGAAGAGCACAAGGAGGAGAGAAGCATATACGATGTGTACGTGCCCCAGAGATCCGAGACCCGTGAAACCAAGTATCATACTGACTGTTATCTCTGAAGCGAGCGACCTATCATCCAGTGAGACTAATACTGCAACTTATTGACCCTTTATACCGCTAACACTGACCTAGTCGGATGGAAGATGCTATACTGCGCTTCCAGAAAAACCGCCGGATCGAATCAGAGAGACGGGAGATCTTTACCAAATACCTATCCTATGGCGGCGTTGATGTTGGCCCCAAGATGTTTGGGGGTGTGGATGATCGCGAGCTCCAAGAAATGGACAGTGAGCAGATCCTCATGGCCCGAGGCCAGACCAGCATCAGACAGGATCGCGCCGATCTGGCTGTTGATTTTAATGCTGTGGTCAAGGGATATCTGTAAGCGAGATCGTCTATACCAAGAAGGCTACGTTACTCACAAGGACAGGACATCCTTTTTCCCATTCTACTTCAACCCTGAAACTGAAGACATGGTGAAACTGGCCACCGTTACGATACGGAACTTCCTCTCCTACATCCTCTACCACGATGTCTGCCCAGAATACAAAGAGAACATTGACGAGGCCCGAACTTCCTGTGACATCGCAGGCAAAGAACTCTGGAACAACCAGCAGATCACGGCCGAGGGACCCGGCAACTTCAACACGGCTGCATCCACGCTCTTCGGCGGCTTCTTCTTTGACCTATACGTCGAAGACAACAAATGGGAAAACACAAAGGACGAAACCTTCCGTATGTCCAACGACATAGCCCGGAAAGTCGTCAAGTTTGCCCTGGCCGGCACCGGCTCAAACGAGCAGGCAATCAGATTCCAAGAACTCGCCAACACCAACGCCCTCCGCGCCATGCGAGTCGAGGACATTGACGGCTTCGAAGTCACAACCGTCATCCTACCTGATGACAAGACCCGTGAATTCTACCAGACCCACGCCTCGGACCTTTACCCCGTCGGACGTCTCCTTGCAAGGGCATACCGAGACCCAGGGAAGCCTGGCTTCGACCTGAGTCCCGAGGAAAGCTTGGAGTGGGAGAATGGCGGGGCACCAATGCATGAGTTTGAGTTCTTTCTCGAGGAGAGTCTGCTCAAGTACTGCTACCCTGGAATGAAGGTGATGACTTCTGTGTGGGAGTTGAATTGTGGCTTGCACTTTTTCGATGAGATTTTCACTGCCTATTCTTCGTTATACACGGTTCTTTTTAATGATCTCATGCTGGGATGGAAGAAACCGAAGGATCTCAGGGGTGGTGGAGATGATGGTGATGAGGAGGTTGATGGACATGAAAAGGAGTGTGATTCAAAGGAAGCTGAGGATGGGGACATAGAGCAGACCCTGTAGAATGACATACGGTGAATAGGAATGAATCAATAGAGGATCTGCTGCAGGGCATAATTCTGAGGGTCATTCAATGGTTTAGATGCGAGATCGGAGGCTAGGATGATTTGGTTTGCTACTTGCGCATATCTCATGGACGTCATGGAATGCTAGAAGATATTCATCATAGGGGAATACATAATACTTTGAAACAGACCGTTATATACATATCGTTATAAATCTACCAAATTAAGCCTTGAGAAGAAGCTTTCCGGTGGTCTTTCTTCCCTCGAGATCCTTGTGAGCCTGAGCAACCTCCTCCAAAGGATAAACGTTGTGGACCTTGACCTTGAGGTTACCGGACTTGAGAAGACTGAACAGCTCGTTGACGTAGAATTCGAACTCTTCACGAGTTTCAATGTATCCGAAGAGCGCGGGACGGGCGACCTTAACACACTTGGGTGAGAGTTTTCTAATTCACGGTTAGCATTGCAACCACCTAGAAGATTCAAGGTGAAAACATACGGAAGAGGCAATGGAGGCACAGGGCCACTGGCATTACCAAACCAGACGATAGTACCCTTTCTCTTGACGGCCTCCAGACTTCCCTCCCAGGTATCCTTTCCAACTGAGTCGTAGACGACATCAACACCCTGTCCACCAGTGGCTTCCTTGACCTTCTTCACCCAGTCTTTTCCTTCCTCACTGCGGTAGTCGATAACGACATCTGCACCCAGGCTCTTCGCCAGAGCGACCTTCTCCGGACCACCCGCAGTACCAATAACCTTGGCCCCGATGGACTTGAGGACCTGAGTCATAAGGATACCCGCGCCACCAGCAGCAGCATGCAGGAGGACCCAGTCGCCCTTTTGAACAGTATACGTCTCCTTGGCTAACGACAAGACAGTCATTCCACTCAGGAACGCAGCGATGGCATCCTCATCGGTGATACCGTCGGGGATCTTGATCGTCTTGCTTGCAGGGGCAGCCGTGTACTCGGCATATCCACTTGTGCCTAACCAAGCAACACGGTCACCAACCTTGAAGTTGTATGTGTTGGGACCGGGTCCCAAGGCGACAACAGTACCGGCACCTTCACGGCCCAGGACTTCGGGTTTAGGAGCGGGGTAGAGACCAGTGCGGAAGTAGGTGTCGATGTAGTTGATGCCGGAGATGTTGTTCTTGACGAGCAATTGGCCTTCTTGGGGGACGGGGACGGGGTGGTCGGATTTAAACTGGAGGACTTCAGGGCCACCGGTCTGTTCGGTGAGGATGGCCTTCATGGTGGATGGGAGAGACATGGTGCGGATCTGATGGTGTTGGTGATGGTGAATATTGTTGTTGAGGGGTAAAGCTGAGAGTGGGGAAGGACGGAAAAGATGAGAGCGAATGGCGGAGAGTCGAGAAGTTGCCAGAGGGAGAGAACGGTTGAAATACATGGGAGGGAGGAGAGAGGATATATATTTATGAGGATCACGTGGAAGATGGATTTGGATTTGGATTTGTCAGTCGATTCGCAATAGTTGAGGGTTGAGAGGATGCTCTATCCCCGCACTTCGGATGGAAGACCGGATGTTGTTTTGATTGCCAATAATGTTTCTTTCAGAAGTTGATTATTTCTATCTCATATACTGGAATAATTATTGATTCTTAACCAAATAGGTGAATTTTGTTCAGAATCATATTCATTCAAGATACATCATCAGCATTCAATGTTGTTCGGAATGACGCCATTATCGGCTGCGATCCGAATCCGACGGAAATTATCAAATCCCCGACGGATCTTTGTTGACATTTGCCAGCGATCGATGAAGCGATAAATTAAAGATAAATTGATATGGAGATGGAGATGGAGCTGTCAGAGGATGTTGGCGTAGAGTCAGACCATTTCAAGACAGATGAAGTTATTGTTTCTATCCAAAACAGTTGAAGAACAGCTGTCTGGTCGCGTGCTATATTAACACACTGCATATCCTCAAAACAGGATATTAATTCGTCGATGGAGTAATCAGCTTGAATAATAATAACTGACAGGCATTTTTAGTAGTAGTCTTGAAATTTGAATGCATCGTCAATCATTTGCACAGTGCACTGCGTTGGTCCAACTGCTCCACCAAAAGTCCAGACCTTCTCTTCTTCTCTCCACCTTCACCTTCACCTCTCTTCATCCCATCTCTCCATCAATAACCATAACATAACAATCTATCATCACCATCATAATCACCATTGTCATAATCAGAAAAACCACCACCGTCATAATCATCATCGTCATCATAAGCATTCCAGCCTCCTTTATCACCAGATACCCTGCTTACCCAGGTGACACACAAGTTGCATTCAAACCTACATCGACTAACACAACGATCGGCGTTCAGACTCCAATGGGCATCGTCTGATGATTGCATCCCGACCAGCCAAGCATCCATCGCCTATCAATCAAGGAAGGCGTTGAAAGAAGGCTGTGGCTGACGACTCTCCACACTTTCTGTATTACTCCGTGCCTGGCCCTGCCTATGACCATGGCGTCGACAACTGTCCCCTTGACTACCTGCAGTGTCCTCTCCACCCACCACGTATCTTAGACACTTTTGTGTGGTCTATTTGGGCCCAGAAAAAATATCTCCATCCACATTACAGCTGAGAATGCATCATCAATGGTCGTGGCCACTCTTTGTCCCACCTTCTGGGGCGGCAGGCGACCCTTCATCGCCAGTCTAGACATGGAGCAGTCTTTCCAATGCGTCAGAATTGTTTACTGCTTGTTTGCTCCCCCTGTCGGTCGACTTGGCTCCCTCAGAATCTTATGGCTCAATTGCCAATTTCTGGCCGCTATGTCTATGTTCTATTACGAGAGACGATTGATTCGTCCTCGATTACCGCCCAATCGCTCGAGTCTGGCCCTGATAGGGCCACCATAGCGAATAAGGCGCTGCCCGATCAAATCCCCTGGGATCTATATATTCTCCCGCTGTCCTGTTTTTAGTGTGTGAGAAGTCAAGCGAACTACTCTTTCTGTCCAATACTATCCTGTTGTTTTAAGCGCCGTTTTGTTCCTTCTATACTTTATACCCCACACCTGCAGACCTAACCACCTGACCCCCTTCGCCTTCACACCACTTCTTTCCCATTGTCGACATTTATCTGTCGACTCTAATCTTACAACTCCCCGAGTGAGTTCGCGACAGTTAGACCATGCAAACGGCGGCCAGCGGACAAGTTCTAATGCGTCGTGCCACTGCAACAGGATAACGTCTTGCATGTTGGCTAAACGCTTCCCAAATAATACCCTGTACAACAACAACCCGACACCATGTTCAGCATTTTTTCGCAGCAAGCCATCCCCTTCAAGCGGCGCATGCGGTCTCGATGGCCGCCAAAGCCCTTCGTGGAAGACGAGCTCCAGTCTCTCTCCCGCGAACTACACGGTCTTTCCAGATTGGGAGAAACCCCCGGACTCGAAGCTGTTTGTGCCCGAGGAACCCTTGAACAGTACCCCGTGATCATAGACGTGCCTCCCCCTCCGCCATCTACTGCCATCCTTACTCCATCGTCCATGGAAGATCTCAGCCGTGGAAATAGCTCGGATGAAAGTGTAGGACCGCCCACCCCCTTGGATGTCAGAAAGGAGCCTCTGTTTTATTCTGTCGATAGCGCCCCATCCAAGTCTCCCCCATGGCCAGTTTTGCCCACCAAGATCAAGTCCCAGGATAAAACACCATCTCGAGGAAGGCTACCCGGCCAAAAATCCCATCCACAGCCGGTTCAGAGCACCAGGAGCGCGAGTCATAGCCAGCGAAGACCCAGTTCGCGACTCCCGACTTCCATTGTCCAGAACGGCAACACCAAAAAGAGTAACACCCCGGCTATCTCAAGATCATCTTCTCAAAGTCCCCGGAATACACCTGTGCCTTCCTCAGCTACGCGACCTGCTGAAGGAACCCCGATCAAAGTTCCCTTGTTATCTGCACCACCAAAACCAACTCGACCTAAAGCTGTGAGGATTGGAAGCTCGGAGGGGCGTTCAAAAGCTGACCAAAACCCAACCCGATCTCCTACACTTACATCAACATCGGGATCGGGTCATCTATCAGATTCGACTACCTCCAACACCACAGTCAATCGCAAACGGCCGGGCCAGTCAAGTCTCTCTCGTGTGAACGAGAAAGCTTCTGATGCACCTACATCATTGGCTCAAAGGTTAGAAGAAAAACTGAAACGTCGACAAAAGTTGCGGGAGTCGGGAGTATCCTCCGATTTAGATAAGCCACGCTCAGACTCTATTGTACTACGCAAGACGAAGCCTGCTGTCAAGCTAACCTTGGATACTTCTACTCTGAGCCAAGGATCTCGTTCAAGGCCTCCCTCGACGTCGTCAAGAAGACAGACACCTGCTGCTGGTTATGTAGAGGAGCATGACCCCTTCGCGGCGTCATTTGCTGCAGTCTCGACACTCGTGGACACTTTACAGGATCAGTCATATGCCAATGAATCGCCACCAAAACCTGTGCCTTCCGATGAGGAGAAGCAGACGCGGAGTCGACCCTCGACAAGACTTGTTGTACCGTCCGACGAGGAGAAAAAAGCGCGGAGCCGATCTTCGACAAGATTGATTGTGCCATCTGACGATGAGAAACGGCGAAGTCGATCCTCAGTAATGTTGGCTGCGCCGTCTGACGATGAAAAAAGGCGAAGCCGATCTACAATAAGACATATTATACCATGCGATGATGAGAAAAGACGAAGTCAATCTACAATAAGACATATTATACCATCCGACGAGGAGAAAAGACGAAGCCCATCACTAGTAGGGAAATCTGCGACACCCAGCGAGGAGAAACACGCACGAAGCCATTCCACGGTAAATCGGGCTGTGTCATCCACACGAGTGAGGCGAACGCGAAGTCGGTCCAGGGCAAGACGATCTGTGACATTCCTTGACGATACAGCACAGCAATCCACATCTTCTCAACAAGATGAGTGCGACCAGCCCAAGCAGATGCTGCAGCTAAGACTGTCCCAGCGTAGCATTTCTTCGAGGGACGCTTCCCGTCAATCTTCGCGCCAATCTTCGCCTGTTTCCCGCCAATCTTCGCCCGTGTCCCGTCAGTCCTCTCCTATTTCCCGCCAACCCTCCCCTACGCCTCCGGGTCTATGCCTTTTGCCTTGTCCCAGATCCATTCCGGTGGCTGGCCATCAAGACTGGTACACGATCAAAGGGCTGACTCACCTTGACATCTGTCCCTCGTGCACGAGTCAGTTGGACAAGTCGGAATTTCGCGACTCTTTCATTCCTAGTGGCCCCAAGCCCCGTGGGCAGATGGTCCGCTGCTCGTTTAGTGAGCCGTGGACGCGGTTGGCATGGGTTCAGACAATTAAGAAACACCATGAAAACCTCGACATGCTCTATCATATGACTCGACCATCTACAGAGCGCAAGCAATGTCCTGGGCGTACCATCAGCGATCAGCACTGGTACCGTGTCATCGATCCCTCCACGGGAATGTTCTTGCCCAAGTTTAATGTGTGTTCTGCGTGCATTCGCAACCTCCGGGTCTTGATGCCGTCTCACCGGGATTCTTTCAAGCGGAGCACTGAAATGCAGGAACGGGTCTGCGACTTTGTGTCGGATAGTCCCCGATTCATTCAATACATCGATTATCTCGACATGGCGGCCAACCGCGCGGTATCCGAAGGTGCCTCACAACCGGATCTAGACGACTTCCTGACATATGCCCGACGCAAGGTGGTTCTCCGAGACTGCCGCCGGGACCGGGTCGTTCTAAGCACTTGGCATTACATGCGGCAGCTGCCTGAGCTAACTGTGTGCGAGGACTGTTATGATGATGTGGTGTGGCCACTCGTCAAGGCGAAGCAGCCTATTGCGCGGAAGTTCTCGACGTCGATGCGTCTACTTCCCGGGGAGGATCCGACTCAGTGCGGTGAGGCCAGCTGCCAGCTCTACTCGCCTCGCACACGGGCCAAGTTCCGGGAAGCGGTGCAAAAGAACGACCTGACGTATCTGAAGCTGATTGGACTGCGACGATATGAAGCCGAGCAACGCTTCCGGGACCGAAGACAACAGCTGGTGGAAGAGCAGCGACTGGGATATGACTGTGATGCGGAGTTTCGGGAAAACATGGAGGAGTGGAAGAAATGGGAATGAACGATATTGTTTCTATTATCCTGTAAACATGTCGGCTGGACCGAATTGTGCTATAATATACTATACATGTACCATGATGACGATGACGAGACGACCTTACATAGAAATAATCGATTCCCATCACCTTGCAGAAGAAGAACCAGCCTCCAATAATTCCGTAACCGTAACAACCTGATAACCTCTACGCTTCAACTCCGGCAACACCCTTTGCAGCATAGGCACCGTCCACTCTCTCCGATCATGACAGACAATAATACTCCCCGGCTTAACCATACTGAGAATATGACTAGCATTCAACCTCCAAAACGGCACTTGCGGATCATGCGGATACACATTCCCCAGCACCAACCGATACCCCAACCGCGCCACAACCTTCCTCATCCTCTCACTGAAAAACCCCGACCCAGGCCGAAACAGCCAATTGCGCGGTCGTCCTTCTGTCTCGTCGCCCGCTGACTTGTACGCCTCTTCGATCTTCGCCTGGACAGCGGCGATCTGCTCTGTGAGCACGGCGTCGCTCAATGCGCGCGATGGCTCGTCGTGCATGGCATGGTTGGCGAGTTCGTTGCGGGCGCGGACGAGATCGCGGAGAATAGCTTCGTAGCCGGGGATTTGGGAGCCGATCAGGAAGAAGGTCGCGGTTGCATCGTGCGATTGGAGGAGATGGAGGATATCGGCTGTGTAAGCGGAGGGACCGTCGTCGATAGTGAGGGCGACGAGTTTTTTAGGAGAAGAAGAAGAAGAAGGGAGAGGGACGTGGAAGAGGACGTCGGGCCAGCGATGTTGGAAATAGCGGATTAAGAGGGCGGGGGGTTTGTAGATGCAGTAGAGGGGGACGAGGAGGCAGAAGGAGGTGAGGATGGGGATGATCATTTCGCGTTTCTTTTTCTTCTTCTGTTCTTCTGGGGGGGTTAGAAGTCATGATATTATTTTCTGGTTTATTGGATCCATTGGAGGGATTGATTAATTGGGTTGATTCTTGGATGGTGTTGGTGTTGACGGTGGTGATGGGGACTTACTCAAAGTAGAGCACGTGAACCTCTTGGATTAGAAGTAGATGATCTGATATCTAGCATGCTATGAATTGACGATAATAAAACTGCTTGATTTAACAAGGAATTGATCCTTTATCTGTTGAGAAATAGCCAGAACTACGCGCCCGACTTGGAGCGTTTCCCACGCCAATAAGACACTGGTTCTTGCCGCCAGGAGCAGTGAGGTTTTTTTTCTCTATTAATATCTTTGGTTCTTATATAGAGACCGTAAATTGATAGACAGTGGATAAACTCATTTATTTTCTCAATTTGGTTCAGTGTTGATCATAACTAGTATATCCTTTCATGACCATCTTCGGTACCAGCAACTACACCAACTCCCAATGGATCCCCAACCCTAACAACCGTGGCACTTGGGATCTTATCCAGACTTGCATTATCACTCTAGGTCTCTGCGTCTACAGTGCCCTCCACCTCAATGTATTTGATCACCAGTGTCCATGGTGGCACCGTTGGCTCATCCGGTTCAAATGGATGGTCATCGCTCTCCTCGCACCCGAGTTCATCGTTTACAACGCCTGGTTCCAGCACCGCCAGGCATCACGGATTGCCCAAGTGCTGCGAAGACGCAGTGGACAGACAGAGCCGGAATCTTTCATGGCGTTTCTCCGAAGATATATACTAGGGCGCAGCACCGTGAACGAACTTGACCAAAACCAGCAGAAGGACCACGAAAAAGGGTTTCAATCATCCGTCCACGAGGATGAGAATATAACCAGTCGAGAGCCGTTCCAGCTAGCCCACGGCTTCCTTATAGTCATGGGAGGTTTGGTGGTGGACATGACGGACGACGAGCATCGCGTGTGGCCGGAATGGTGTAACAACCTCACCATAACACCGGCTTGTATCGAAGAGTGCCTCGACAGTGATGCCTTCAAGAACATCAACTTGGATTTCCTCACTCTCGAGAGCATCGAAGGTCGCAGTAAAGTCGATAGCTTCACCAAGTTCCTCGTCATCCTCCAAGCCCTGTGGTTCTGCATCCAGTTCCTCGTCCGTGTCCACCAGGCCCTGCCCGTTAGTTTGCTGGAGCTCAACACCTTCGCACACTCATTATGCGCCTTGATTATCTATCTCCTCTGGTGGCACAAGCCAGGCTCTAGGCGACCCCTTCGTGGTCTCCACCTCCGAGTCCCAGGCTCTAGGCGACCTCTGTGCCGCCCAGTGGACGCTGGGTGCTGCAGGGATGCATTATGAGAAGCATGTGCTCCAGCAGACAGATCACAGCGGAATGATTTTCTCCTCTTGGACACCATCTTTCACGCATGGCGGAACTGACTCACTGCTGACGATCTTCCGGGGACGCCGAGGCATCACGCTCTCCCCCGGCAGTGGCGAGGACTGGTATCTCTTCCACCACGACACAGAACGATGGTTGTATTTCCCTCGCCACCCACGGACTGCACAGCTGCGACTGCGGACGCGATGCCCATTTCCCCAGCATCATCACAAGGCACCCAAAGAGCCATTATTCCGACGGCTCCAAGCCCACCAACTCATCCCGCACACAGACGTTCGCATCGACGCTCAGTTCGCCTCCATCGAAGTAGACAGCATCACTCTAGAACGGTGGCGCAGGACCCTAAACGGTCCACGTCACTATCAATGCAACTACTCCGTCTGGCTGCGCGACCGCCAGCCCAATTTCTGCTGGCCACGCGGATTGGACAGCGCCGATGGACCTGTCATCGCCGCCGAACTCACCAAGTCCGCCCTCATGTTCCTGGCCACTAGTCTGTGCTACGGGGCGATGCATCTGTTTGCCTGGGATGCAGACGTGATGCGGCCGCGCAGTGCGCAGGAGACCTTTTGGCGGCTTTCGTGTTTGTTGCTGGTTGGGGCCGTTGGCTTTTGCCGTCTGGGCGGGTTTGAAGACCTGGCGAGGGCCGGATGCGCATCTCCGGCTCAGTCGGGGGATGAGTGTTGTGCTGGGTTTGTTTGTCGTGGTGGTTTTTATTGCTTATGCTGTTGCCCGTGTCTATCTTATGGTGGAGGTTTTCCTCGTCTTGCCTTATATGGATCCGGGGGTATACGAGCTACCCAGTTATGCCGTCTACTGGCCGCATCTGGGATAGATATGTGTCAATGGCCCATGGATGCAGATGAGGGACATAGAAGAGGCTAACTAACCATTCTTTCATTATCTCGTTTTTATATACATTGTGAAAAAGGAGCCAACCATCGTTTCGATCGTCTGGTCAACACCATAACGTTTCCTTTCCTCGCGCCAAACCCGCAACTCCGAGATGCACATGATGGATATGCAGTGAAGGACTGTATAGTTGTGCTGGTGATGTCGTTACCCAACCAATCCCACCACTTCACCTGGCCATCTTCTCCCCCAGACAATGGCCCTCGCAGGGACCCGTCCTCCAACCGGGGCTAGAGCTCGGATCTTGCCTTTGTCACTATCCACATCAGCCACATACAGGAATCCCATGATGCTTGCATCTCGGACCTCCGACGGGCTGGCATTTGGTAGTGCGTGTGTGACGGCGAGAAGCGAATTCGCGAGAGCGGACGGTGCAGGTGCCGGAACCTTCTTCAGCGGCACGCCATCATGTTCAGGTGAAGTGTTAGATGCAGGTGCAGTATTGATTGATGCTCCTACGCCAGGGAGAGGCGGCGCATAGGGTTCTTCTTCCTGTGGTGTATTAGTGTCAGCATCGTTACCGCCGCCTGGGAGGAAAGAGTCGCCAGTGCCGAGTTGAGATGGATCGTATTCATCCTCGTCCTCTTCTTGCGACGGGAGAGTCACATTGTAGACGGACAGAGATCCAAAGTCGAGCTGCTGAGCATGAGGGGAAAGTGTGACGTTGGTGGTGGATGACGCGGAGAGCGAGAGGGCAGCCGATGCCGTGGAAGGAATGGGGTTTCCGAAGAAGTAGGTCCGAATTTGAGACTCGCGGACCCCTTTCATGAATGATGCATCGCGATCGACGCATCCGCCGGACTTAGAGAGCTTCACGACAGAGATTCGCTCGTCCGATGCTACGGCAGAAGCGCTGGCACTCGGTTTGTTGTCATAATTCTTCATCATAGTACTATATAGGCGTTCTGAGCCTATGACAAGGATGGTGGTGACTATGTGTCGTCAGTACATAAGATATCAACTGAAAGAACGTAAAAGAGGGAGTCATACTTGCGAATTCCGTAACGATGCTGTTGATCATCTCAACACTCCCAGGTTTCCCTTGACTTAGAATACCCGGCGTGTCAACAATAATCCCCGTTTCCCTCGAATCCTCATCCTCAGCCATCCTCCCCGTCACAGACAGGGCCAATCTCGACACAATAGGCCGGTAGACAGTCCCCTCCGCCTCGAGTGGGTTCTGCATTGGATAGAAGTAAACCAAAGGCAACTTCACCGGCACCGGACTCGGCCCAGACATCGGACTACTCCCCCACCCCTCCTCAACATCAATCATAGTCCGAAAAGCAGTAGCCGACAGCGTCCCCGGAACACTGAGCATGCCCTCGGCTGGGTCCAAGTTGACCACGATAGGCTGCCGTCCAACCTTGGTCGCGTAAGCCGTCAGAATCTTCGCCAGACTAGTCTTGCCGGCGTTTTCAGGGCCCAGGATGAGCACCCGCGGACCATCCTTGCCCGTCGCCTTCGCCTCCTGTCTCATCGACTCCAGCGCAAAGTGCACATTGGCGTATTCCACCATCGGTGTTTCCTCCGCCGTATACTCGCTCTGGCACCCGCCAGCTCCCAAGCCACGGGGGGCGCCATTTGTCGGGAGTGGTGTCATTCCATCGAACGCTAAGACCGTCTCGCCCGCGCTGACTTCCAACGTACAGCCATGCCAGGTGTAGATGGCGGCTTTGGTCCCGGAAAATGTGTAGGTCTGAGAAGCGGCAAGTTCTGTGCCAAAGAGTTCTGCGGTACCTGCTAGAAGCTATAATAATCCATAAGGAAGATTCAAAGAAGAAGTCAGTCAAATTTCAAGACCTGAAGCAAAAAAGGAAAGAAAAAACCCCATGCAGCTTCGGTACTCTTCGCAGGTTTGGCCGCTGAACGGCAGCAAACCCGCCCATCAACTCGATAATGGCGGCCAATTCTTCATAAATAAATCAATCACTTACCTTTACTCGCACTGTTGTTGCAAATGCAACCTCAAATCTCCATTCTGAGCCTCTGGAAAGACTGATTTGCGTCGGCGGGGCGGCGACAAACTCCCTCTCCGCGGTGGGTTGGGTGAGCTCTAAACCGGGGAGAGACATTGCATTTCTGGGTGTGAGAAAAGTCCTTTAGATCAGGCCAATGGGTATCAATAGATTAGATCAGATATTGAGTCGTGCGATGGGGAGGAATTTGCTATAATCAAGGATTGAGGATGAAAGATGGTGATATCAAAGCTCCAGGAGCTGCAGGCGGAGAAATGACGGTGTTTTGATTGTTTGCAACAAAACTTGGCTAGGATGGATTCAATAGCGACACAATATTACAGCTAGGAGAATATTTTACTGTTGACTGAGGATGTTTGTTTAAGATCTTCATTATCAGTTCCTGTAATTTCATGTTCGAATCTAGCTAACAATGGACAACTCCACATCAAAGTCCTCATACTCCTACCACTTCTCGGTTTGCGGAAAACAGCTCAAAAAAGACCCTAAAGACAAAGTAGGGGATTGAATAAGAAGATGCAGGATTATGAAGCATATATCTGGTATCCAGGAAAGAAAAGAAAATTGGTGAGAATTGCACAGATTGAAAAGAACGAAACGAGACAAAGCTTCTCTCTCGAATCTCCAGGATCCACCAATTGCGAAAGCCAAGCCATATAAACCTGGCCACTCCTATGGAAAGCGTGTCTCTTTTTGGGGGCATGATATTAGAAAGGGGGTAAGGTGTCAATACAATACATAGAATCACCACACGTGCAATATATTGATCGCAATGCGATTTGGGAGATATGTCAAAAGGATTCGCCCAGGGCTTGATGAACCTTGGGTATGACCGAAATAGGGAGCTGTTTAGAGGGGAGGGTAGATGCATTTAAAGGAAAAAAGGGGTATGATCAGGGAAGAAAGGACGAGAAACATGGTGAGGTACGCCCCATTGGCAAGCTGCAAGCCATGTCAACTGGGGCTGATATCAGGACAGACGTGTTGCTGGTGTTTCGTTACGGAGACTCTGCTCTCGTTTGGCGCAACACCAGACCAAAGGCCATGGGTTTTAAAAGAAGTAGGGGATCGAGGCACTGTATCAGTTGTTAGGCGGTCCAAACATCAAAGATAAATTTTGCAATCCGTCTCAAGGATGTACTTACGCAAGTGCAAAAGCAGCTGTAACGCCAACCAAAGCACGGTTCCTGACTCGCTCACGCTTGAGCTTGTCTTCCAGAACTCTCGCTCTCTTTGTTCGCTGGACACGCTCAGCTTTTGTCTCCTCATCATCTTCATCTTCACTTAGCGCGTCTGTCTTGCGCTTCTTGGCAGCCTTTGGCGACGTCGACTCTGCGGGTTCTTCCTCTGTTTGCTGCTTGACAGCTTCCTGAACCATCTCCTTCGCCTTGGCGATCATCTGCTCGGTATCTTCGGTAGAGGGTGCATCGGGGAGGAGGCTAATGGGCATCTCGATCGAAACGGTGGTCTTAGTAGTTTCGACTTCTTTGTTTGTGTCTTTGCTGGATTCGGCATCAACCTTGACCTCTTCCTTTTCAGCAACCTCCTCACTGGCAGCAGGAGCATCTGCGGTAGCCTTATTAGATTTCGGAGTCGACTTTGGCTTCACTTCCTCATCCACTTCCACGCTTTGATGAACGGTTTCATTAACCGACCCAGAATCGGCTGTTTCGGCGGTAATATCCAATGAAGACTGAAGGCTTGCATTTGCAGCACTGGTGGCGGCGGCATTAGCTTCCTTCATTGCCCTGGTTTGTCTGGGCTTGCGTGGAGAGGCAAGTCTCTTGCTGGGAGAGGCAGATCGGCCGCTTCTAGTGCGCATCGCGGGAGGGGAGAATTGGGGAGGTGGCACGACTGGTGCATCCAATGGTGGCAGATCGAATTTCGGAGGCGGGGCAATTTGCTTCTTCGCGCTCGATGGGCTCTGGACAATCTCGGTGGGATCGAGGAGGGCGCGGACCCAGTCATACATCTTATATTCTCTTGCCAATTCAAGGGCTGTATACCTTGTCAGAGCTGCCCATCGACCGATTTAATCGCGTATAGAAAAGCGCTTACCAAGAATGGGGGAGATCCAGACATTTCCAGCAATTTCATCTTCGCTGGTGTTATCTCTCGCCTTCAAATATTCTCGCTCAGTCCGTTCTTCCTCCAGCTTTGCCCAGGGAAAGGCAATCTTAAACATTCCAGTGGCGCTCACAAAACCATCTTTGCTTCGTCGCTATTGTCGAAGAAAAAAAAATTTTCAAGTCAAAAACCGGTCCATCTTGGGGGACGCACCGGGGCGCGGGTCGCGACTCACCATCAGGAAATAAGTCTCTGGGTGCTGCTGGGGGCTGTGCGAGGGGAAAATCTCGGAGCCCTTGAGGTCTCTGGGCAGAGGCGCACGTAGATGAGCATATTCAAAGGGTCCCAAGTTCTCTGGCTTGGTCGCATTAGATGTCCCAATCTGGGTGGGCTTCACGGCGAGATGTGTCTTTCCCAGACGACGGCGCGCAAGAAGTTCATCGTCTATTAAACGAGACTATTAGCCATGTCTCCTTTTAAAAAAAACTTTGCATGGCACACAGGAAGCCGTGAGATAGATAGGCGTCGACGCGCGCGACAAGCGAAAGTTCGAACTTACAGACTGGCGCCTCGTCTGCGAGGATGAGAGGGTTGTTTCTCTTTGGAAGAGATCGCACCATGATGGATGATTAGGGATGATAAGATATTGGTGCCTTGGGAATAAGAGGATGGTGCCTCGAGGGGTGGTGACTGAGGCTCTTATAAGAATTCTCGAGTCTTAAGTAACTTTTAAGATGCGACGCCAACGGCAGCCACGTTGCAGGCGCGTTTCGAGGGGAGAAAAAAGAAAAAGACGTCACTCAAGGGCTCGCAAAATGCCACGATAGACTTGGCAAAAGGAGAGAACCAAACCCGTGAATCACAAACAAACCCGCGACGAGGCTGTAGATAAATCGAGCGAAGATCGATCGATAGATATGGAAAAGATAGAGAGATTAGGGGGACGAGGAAGAGCAGCGCAGGCCGGAATGAGGCGGGCACTTTTTTCCATTGAGTCGATGCTGTAACTTGGGTAACGGTACGGTCACAGATGGTATTGACAGGGGCTTGGCGGTACCTAAGTCCACCAATAATCGGCAATGGGGGTCACATGCGCCAGCTGCATCAGGCAATTAACTGTGTTGATGGCCCATCCCCGGTATTTGATGACACTAGTGTAACGGGAATTCAATTACGTGGTATTGATGCCTGGGGGCCTGAAGCTCAACATCCGCTCGCCGTTACCCCCGTGATGAGGCTATATGATCTATCAGAGCTTAATCAAAACAGTTGCAATGTTTGTTTTCAGAGATATATTTTACGAATGTTGTCAAGCTAGAACAAAAGTATCATGAAATAGATAGTACCTAATAGATTCTGAATACCTAAAGTAGTTGCTTATTTACCTATGCTGGGTGGTTACATTGATTTGGAGCATCTTGACAACACAACAAGGATTATTTAGTGCTAATGATCTTTTAAATCAAGCTAATTCCAAGACTCTAAAACGTACGTTAATATATCAGTGTAGGGCCTTATTGACTTGAGGTCAGGTTGTCATTCTGATGCCACTGGAGGTCACTACTCTCTGTCACTCCAATCTCCAAAGTTGGATATTATTGCTCATAATAATATTCCACACCGCTAAGACAGACATAAAACACCAGTATTCAGCGGCAGAGAAATACAGATAGAGTGTTGAGAGAGCTAAAAAAAAAAAAATACGCGTCAATTAAGGCGACAACAACCCCACCTGTCAGTCGGACTGTTGACCTGGGATTGTTTGTGATGATATGGTGGCCTTGCCCACACCAATTGTAGACAGAGAGACAGCAATTGTTAGTGACCTCCATAATCATAATCATCCAGATCATCTACCATGCAAATCACATCAGCACAAATGGCTTCATCGCCTCAATCGCCTCAATCGCCTCAGCCCCTGAATCCCGTCTAAGACATCCTCGTCGTCCACCGCCTTTCCACTTCCCCCCCACCGTCGAAGGAGAAGGAACCGATTCCCCGCCAGTCTGTACACTGGCTACTTAATTGCCTCCAACACCAAAACAAAAACCCACTCAGCCTTTCATCCTTGTTGTTATTATTTCTCATTTATTGTTCCTCCTGATCATTCATTTATCCATTCTTTGGGCCCTTTGACAGGTACCATCGTCAACCTTTTTTGGTTATTCCATTGGAATCTACTTCGGTTCTCCATCAGCCCGTCAGGTACCCCACCAAGGAACAAAACACTCGATTATCTTTAAACCACCAACACAATGTCTGCTGAGCAAAACGACGATCTCGTTGCCTCCAAGACCGAGGGTTTCAAGGTCGGAGAGAAGAAGACAATTAATGAATACAGCGAGTTGGGTAAGTGTTGCCCCTCCTTTTGCTTGGGCATACTATCGGTTCGTCGCACGGAGGTGTCTCGTGAGATAACTACCCCTTGCCTCGACCGTTATGTCATGTCGAAGCGAATCTTCATCTTGCATATGCATTCGCCTCGAATCCTTAAACTGACGTGATGGCTTCTTAATAGATAAGAATGACGAATCCCTGAACCGCTGGAAGGCCTCGTTGGGTCTCAACACCGGTACCCCTATCGGAGACCCCAACGACCCTAGAAAGTGCATTATCAAATCCCTCGCCCTGGAGGTTGAAGGACGTGACGATGTATTGATTGAGCTGTCCGCGCCCGGTGCTCTTGATGCGCTCAAGGACAAGCCTTTCACCATCAAGGAGGGAGCCGCTTTCCAAACCAAGGCTGTCTTTCAAGTGAACCACGAGGTTCTCAGCGGCCTCAAGTACCTGCAAGTCGTTAAGCGCAAGGGGATTAGAGTTAGCAAGGACGAAGAGATGCTGGTGAGTGCTGACTTGTTTCTTGATGGCCTTACGCCAATGCTAACTTCCAATGTAGGGCAGTTTCGCCCCGAACACTTCGGACAAGCCCGTCTACGAAAAGAAGCGTGAGTATAGCCCAATCTGACATGAATCAACTCGACACTAATGCTTCGTTAGTCCACGCAGAAGAGGCTCCTTCGGGAATGATCGCTCGAGGACATTACAATGCTGTTTCCAAGTTTGTCGATGACGATGACCACACTCACCTCCAGTTCGAGTGGTCGTTTGACATCGCTAAGGATTGGTAGATTTTTTCTTCTTTTTCGGGTAGTTGCAGTACGAAACTATGATTATATCATGAGCAGCAATTTTTTTCTTCTTCATTTTGATTCAAGAGTCCCATGTTGAACGAATTTCCTTCTCAAAATCTATGGTCTCCGCTAAGGCCAGGTTATTCTAAATAGCACAACCAAGTTGATATCCACAAGGCTTTGCGTAACGCTCTGTTGATGCTTGTCGTCTTTCACATTTTTATTCACACCTCAATGCTATCTATAAATGCTATGTCCTGTACCAAACTCCAAATATTGCATAAAAAAGGAAAACGAGATAAAAACCCAGGGTATCACAAAAAATAGTCAATCACAGGACTCTGTCCATCCTTGTTCTGCTGCGCCTGTTGTTCGCCGCGATGGATGTCGTTCTCCGGGGCCGCGTCAAAGATGTTAAAGTACCGCTCGCCCGTGTCACTCACTTCGAGCACACTGGCAAGATTGCCGCACCGATAACAGTAGTTCGGTGCACTCCACACAGTACTCAATCGGTCATCGTAAAGAACCTGGTACCCTTCCTGACACAGCTGATGGGCTCGCAGAATATGAGACATACTATTGACCTCGAGGAATTTCCGAACCACCTGCGCGCCGAAAGTGTACCCGGCGCCTCGCGGGGAAAGCGAGAATTCGTCGCGTTCGGTGTCCGGATCGGACCACACCAAGTCGGCCATAGGGCCTTCGTGGGGGATCTCACGAAACCGATCGATGATTTTAATCTGGTCAATGGAGTGGATGGAAGGGGAGAGACCGCCGTGTACGCAGAAGATCTGATCATTGATCACGACGCTAAGAGTAAGGAAGTCGAACATGTCGGTGAAGTAGTGCCAAACATTGGCGTTGCCGTACTTTCGAGCACATTCGGTATAGAATCCGTAGGACTGCGTCACACCGCGGGACTCGTGATTGCCGCGGATGAGATGAACGCGCTGAGGGTACCGTAGTTTTAAGCAGACGAGGAGGGAGATGGTTTCCACACTGAAGAGACCTCGATCCACATAATCACCTGTGCATTATAAAAATTGCCCGTCAGCAACACAAACCGTCAACCCGAGCGTTAGTCCCTTGAGATTTCTGACCTAGAAAAAGATAGTTTGTGTTGGGACAGAAACCCCCGATCTTAAAGATCTCGATCATGTCGAAGAACTGGCCATGGATATCTCCCACCACGGTGACCGGAGCAGCAATGTGAACGACATTGCTCTCCTTCATCAAAAGCTCTTTCGCTTTGGCGCATATTGCCTCGATAACGGAGTCTGCCAGCAATTCTTTTCTATAGAGCCTCTCAATGCACTCGTCCAGGTCGATACTAGCTGCCACACAATGAGCCCTCTGCGGTAAACGAAACCCACTTTCAAAATCCGAACGTACACGGTAAACCAGGCATTGCGGCTGGATGGATCTCAGACAGTAACTCGGAGATCTTCGTTTGTCGTAACGCAGTGCAAAATAATAATCAACACAGAGACGTGTATAGAGTATCAAGCGACCGATAGGGATAGATAGTAGAAATAAGGGCAACAAGCTATGACGGTGGGCTGGAAAAGGGATAAGTCTGAAAGGTTCCTGCAGCAGCTCGCATCATGACCAACAAACCAAGCAAGGTAGTGAGTTGGAAGAGTGAGCAACACGCTGCAACACTACCGACAGAGCCCAACAACACTGACAATGTCTTTTTTTAATTTCTCTTGCGTCCTTCCGGAGACAAACCGGAGGGATTCCAAATACAAAGGCGGTTGAGGGTGTATTCTGCCGGATGACACCGCCCACCCTATAAAGCACAATCCCCAGATGCGTACCAAAAACGGAATAGCGCTCCACGTGAACTGACCCGTGCTTTCGAGCGGGATTCTGGACGGGTTTCCATCTGGCAATTTGTCCATTCTTGCTTGTATAAAACGGTCATCGAAGGTCTGAAAAGAGAGAGATCGAGTCTTCCATCATACGGTTTTGTTGACGTTTTGGTTCATCGACAGACCCCAGAGACGGAGAAGGTGTTCGTGCTCCTGCAGCTTACTCCGTGTATACTGTGGAGTAGTCCTGGGCAGCATCATAATATTGGCCTCAGGTATCCCCATCTCCCAGATACCTTTGGGCAGCATTGTCCTGACCTTGTGATTGGCCAGGGCTTTACTTTTCATACTGGTTTATATATATTTGCTTTTTTATTCATGCCCTATATCATCATCTCTCTGTTCTATATCTCGACTGTTGAGTTCCCTGCAAACTACTGCAGGCCGGTATATCGTCTTTTACATGGCTTCTACTATTGCCATTTTGAGTCTTGCGTCGTTTAAATAAAACAAAGAAGAATATCTTTCTCGGATCTCAATATGGATCATTGTCTATCATGGAATGGGCCATTGCCCAACCAGCATTGCCATCGAGCTCCCTCAACATTCGGCCATGAGGATTTTCGAGGCAGAGCTTCAGGATCTTATTATTCCCAGCCACCGGCTCCTGAATCTTCTGGATATTTTGACATCCCTGGGAGGAACTCGATTCCCCAGACATGCTATAACTGTGGATCTCCGGGGCATTGGGCACAGAATTGCCCAGAGCCTCGACGTGCGATACCCGCGTGAGTATAACCAGAAAACTATCGGGTTCAGTGCTAATATACCCATCTTCTTAGAGGTTCTGAAAGCAATCCTCGTCCATCAAAACGTCTTAAAACAAATAGTGTATCATACAGTCGCTATTCGGCTCAACAGCCCTTTAAGCGCCCGGGACTGAGCCGGAGGCATTCCCAGCCTCCTGTACTTCAACCCAACTCTCTACCGTTTAACACCTATCCAGCCACTCCAATGTCAGCCCAATCACCAGGTTTTAGCCCCTGGCAGAATTCACCGCAGTATACTTCTCCTGTACATCAGTATCCTCCTTATTTTGGCCCGCATGGGCTACCAACTCCAAACACGACAAATGGCTCTCAATTCCCTAGTCCTGCGTCATCACATGCTAGCCCTCAGTCTCAAGGATATTTTCCACCACAGTTATCACCATTCATCAATACCGAGAATCCTCCGCAGAGCTATTTTGAAATCGGTCATACGCCGTGCCGGGAAGAACGCTTCAAGCCACCTCAGTGTCAATGTCCTCATCGCGATGATGTGCCCTACATTGCACCTCCAATCGAACCATGGATGCAGGAACTCCAGGCCATTGATGGCCACAGGCCGCAAAAGCTATCTGGAGATCAAATTGGTATGCTCTTAGATTCACATAGATTCGTCTTTGCTAACAAGATCCAAGTATGGCGGTCAGCTTGTTCTGTCGCGCGTCCGCTTCCTTCAACTTTCTTTGCCAACGACGAAATCAGACCGCTCCCACCAATAAGCACCCTCCAACCAGGCATGTCTGTATCGAAATATATATCAAAAGAAAACCATAAAGAGCAGCAGAGTAATATTAGGCAAACCCCGGAGTGGCCACGCAGAATGAACGATCCCATTTTCCATGAAATCACAAGTGACTGTGCACGCATCTCCATGGAGGAACTTGTCAGGCGTCGAGAACAAGTACTCAAGAAACATACTTTCAAGACTTCAAGTATCTTGGGAGATGATCAAATGATGTTCGAGGATACACAAGCTATTGATCGACAAGTACAGCAATTGGAAGCTGGCAAGGTCACCCCGAAGCACAGAAATTCAATTTCGGGCAATCCGGCTCATAGTCAGCAATTTCGCATAAACCAGGATGCTGTTGCGAGGCAACACCAAAGATCGAAATCATGGAACAAACATAATCCTCGCGAAGCCTATATATCTCATCAGCCACCGAGGGCTGAATATAATAATATGCCCCACCCCAAGCAATGCTATGGGAATAAACCAAAGCCGAGCTATACCCTGTCGCCCCCGAATAGCGCTGGTCGCAAGAGAGCGCGTTCTATTGAATCCCCGGAGGATGAATATACGGCTTCTCGGCGTCAGGAAATAGAGACACCCAAAATCAAGAAGCGACGGGAGTCGCAAGACACTTCTGCATACAGGTATGTACAAGGAAACCCATTGAAATGTCATCTGCTAACTTTTTAAGCCGTCGATGGTAGTATCAGTCGTTCTCGCGACAGTTTATTTTCCTACAAAACATCGACCAATAAAAACAAACGCGCTTATTTTTGGACATTCGACGCCTATTCTGACAAACTGATTCCTGATTAGTTACAGCCCTGGTTTACGGCATCTATTTTGGGACTTACTCTGCATAATGACGTACCTCAAGGGTCAGCCCTTACAGACCTCTGGAAGGTCTTTTCGTGGGTCTTATAATAGCTTTTGAAATATTTAATACTGGATTCTATTTATTAATTTGGGTTCATGGCCCTAATTTAAACTATGCTCGGGTCTTTCTCATGTTTCTGCTTGCACTCTGAAATCTATATATACCCTTCTGTATTTAGTTGGATAACGGTGTTGAGTCTATTCCTTCGTCTTCTTTATTTGGGAATATCCATGTACCACTACTATGTATACTAAATAACACGAACTGATGATGGACTGAAAAATACATTTGGGCCGATCTTTGTTTCGACTACTAAATAGAGGGAGATGATGATACATACGCAAGCCAAAACTAAAGGTGATAAATAGAAGCCATAGAATGAATTATATATTTAAATATGTAAGCGGATATCTCATCAAATGGCATAACTATCATTTCCAAAATGAATATCCTTTTTTTCTAAAAAATAATTTCCTGACTATGCATTCCTCGGAGGCTGAGCTGTCAATAGCTGTGTACCCTCAGCATCATCCTCCGAGTCAGTCACTTCTTCATATTCGCTCTCTCCTTCCTCTTCCTCATCTGAGTCTTCTGCCTCGGAGTCGGTCACTTCCTCATACTCCGACTCAGTTTCCTCTTCAGTTTCGCTCTCTTCATCCTCTAACCACTCGCTCAGGCTCTTGTTCTTCGTTGCTGCGCCTTGAACAGCAGCCTTCTGTTTAGTAGCAGATGCAACGCTGATTTCATGGTCCCTGAGGGCCTTGTCGAGCTTCTCGCCCGCAGTCATGGATGCCTTTTCTGGGAGCACTTGAGGCTTTTCCTGCTCACGAAGATGAGCGTCAGGCTCATGTCCTGGCTCAACCCATTCGGGGAGCTTCTCGTAGCCTTTCAGACCATGGAGACCAGCGTCTGGTCCCACAATGAGTGTGGAGGATCCAAGAAGCAAGTCCTTGCGCGTCTCCGACGGACTTGGGACATGTGGGACAGGCTTAGGAGCAAGGAGGAGTAGGTTGGCGAGCTGCGTCTTGGAAGGTGAGTCGAGGAGAGCCTTGTAGAGACGAGCCCGGTCGCGAAGATCATAAGAGGGATCGTATCTAGCGAGGAGGAGGATGTAGCGCCAAAGAAGAGAGATTTTATCTTCTGGCTCTTCTTCCTGCTTTTCTTGTTCGGGTTCTTCCTCTTTCTGTTCATCCTGGTTATCGGTCCATTCGTTGCTATACTTCTGTTCTACCTTGGGCTCTGACTCTGGCTGCTCTTTCAAAGGGTTTCGTAACAGGTGATGTAAGTACACCTTGGCACCTAAAAGGACAATTTGCTGCTTTACAGCCTCTGGTTCATCCGCAAAGCCTTTCACCAATATCCGCAGCACATCTGGTGCGAAATTTCGCTCTGGCTCAATGCCTGCATATTCCCCGACGAGCCAAATGATGGTTGCCCTTGCGTCAGAACTAGTTGTCGACCCGAGGTGCTTCACCAGTTGGATTACTGTCTGTTCGTGCGCTGCTGGGTCTTGTTGGATCAAATGCCTGATCACGGTCAACGACTCCGACACCAGGTTGTCATCCATGCTTGTGATTTGATTGAGCAGGATGCCGAGGCAGTGAGATGAGGTGCTGGTATCACTCTGTGCACAGCGGCCAATTGCGCGAACACTTTCCCGCACTAAATCCGGGTCTGCACCTTGCGAGAAATGTTCCAGCTCGCTGATAATCACTCCCTTGAGATGCATCCCGAAGTGCGGGAACAAAATAGTCAAAACCTCGAGCTTGAGGCGCCAGATGTGGGGTGGTTCATTGCTGTGTACTAGAAAGTGAGAAGCATATTTCGCAAAAGGTTTCGGGTTGCGCAACGATACGGCGACGATATTGTACAGCGCGATTTGCTGCATATCCTGGGGGCTTCGAAGAAGAGCAATCAAAGGGCCAACAGCATCGGTGAGGTATTCCGGTGGGGCCAGATAGAGAAAGCAGCGGACGACACTGACAACCACCGCGGAGTTGCGATTTTGCAGGAGTAGCTTGCATGATCGGAAAAGAAGCTCGAGGTCTGGATCGAGGACCGGAACTTCATATTCGTCGTCACCATTCTGCTCGGTCGTATCCTGGTCATCAATGTCATCGTAGAATCCCTTGGAAGTAACTGCCTTCTTCACTCTCTGGGTCTTGCGGGGGAAGCATTTCCGCGCGTAGAAAGTCAAAAGACGTAGTGTTGACAGTTGGCTCCATTCATCCATATCCACTAGCTTCTTGACCAAGCTCCGGTAGTGCTTGTGAATCAAATCGATACGATCCGGACAAACTTCCAAGAACGCGGCGACGGCGGGTCCAGCGACAAAATACTGCAAATCACCCAGCAATGTGGAGAGATAGCCAATTAACTGCGGAATGGTATTCGGATCCAAGCGATAGCACTTTGGGATTGCCAGTGCAGCTGCTTTGCGGACATGGGGACTCATGTCACCACAACCTCTTTTGATCGCCAGAGACACGATTTGGCTGATAACCGGAACTCGGATGCTAGACATTGTACGAAGTGCCATGGCGCGCACCTGGGGATTCTGATCCGTGAGGGACTTCTGGATCGTGTTGATCGACAAGAGAGCAAGATCCGGTTCCGACTCTGCCTGGTGAACCAAGTAAATGTAAACCAGCTTTTTGACCTCGATATTTGGGTTGGCGACATTTTTAACAACCGCTGGGAAGAAAGGGAAGGACGGTTCGTCACGGTACATCACCTAGATGAGAGATATGAAGTTAGTAGCCTGTTATTTCCGTGGGCGTAGAAGCGAAGCCATGTGTTGTCGCGTACCGAAATCACCTTCCGCATCCCATCCAGGACCTCCCGTTCAATGCGACTTTCGAGGAGCTTCTTAATATGAGACACACTGTGGCCGCGAGACGAGGCATTGGTACTGGACAGCCTGTTACTAGCGGCAGACTGAGCAGCTTCAAGAGTGAGTTCTCGAGCTGGAAAAGAGTTAGCCCCAACACGCAGGCAGGAGAGTCCCAACGGCCGTACCTGTTTCCAGCATGGAAGAAATCCTAGAAATAGTCTCCATTTTCCTGACCCCCAAGGCCCCTGACGGGCGCACTGACAGATTAAGGGAGTGGTCTGGCGAAAAGAAGAGAAGATTGGAGGTGGAGGGGTTCGAGAGCAGGTGATGGTTTGGAGATAAATGAAATGATGCAAGCGAGCCCGGCGGCTCTTGTTGGGTTCGTCTACTGCTCCCCGCACTCCGACTCCGAGCAACTCTCCAACAACCACGCTGGACAGGGCTGGTGGACGTCGGTTCAATGTGAAGAATGTTATATCGGGGGACTTTCGGTTTTATTTCACTTGCCAGCAGGATTCCTTGACAAAAAAGCCTGGAGTGAGTGGCGTCGACACGCAGCTCTCCATAGCAATGGGACCTGTCCGCAGCATATATTCGTTCGACTCGGTCACGGATTTTCTAAAACAAGTCCTTTACAATGATGCATGTGCTACAACTCTTGTCATATGTTCAACCAGAGACCACTTCCTAGGGCAATTGTTTACTGCCATACGCAACCACACAGACGAAACAGGCGCGTCCGACGGCCACCAATTGTCCACCAAAACCATTGGACTGCTGGCGAATTCAAGCAAGATCAGGTTACTGTTCTGCCCAACACTGGAGAATCTACGAGCTTGTCTGTCTGCGTTGCATTCGAGTGATGTTAAACAAGACACAGCACACGTTGATCAGCAGGGCCGACGACCGTTGCTGGCAGTTCTTAATCTGCTTGCTCTACATGTCTCCACGTCTGAATTCTCTGCACAGGGACTATCAAGGACTTTTGCAAATGTGGTGGAAGTGTCGTCTCGAATGGGAATGAATCTTGTGCTATGTGAATGCAGAGATATCCTTGATCCCAGCAATGAACGCGGCGAGGCACTATGGAATGTCCATGTCCCATTGCTCAATGGATCTGTCCGATTTGGGGGAGATGAAAGTACTTTGAGAGGACGCAGCGTGCCAGTGAAAAGAGTTGCGCAACGATGGTTTGAGTTCAATGAAAAAATTGACCAGAAAGCTCCTCGCAATCCTTGAGAAATATGTTACAATGGATGCACTTCGTATATATTATTTCCTCGTGCTTCAACTGCATAAATAGAATGAACCACCCTATCCAATCCATTTGCTCTAGTTAATACGTAACATATGTACTGTCAATATCAATAAACACCCGGGTATCCCTAGAGCCAACGCTTAAAACTCCTGAATCATAACCCATTGAACTCCTTCGCTCATAGACACTTTTCCATCTCGGTGGTATAAAGCTTGATATGTGATTCCAGCTTGAGATACTGGTCATGGGCGCTTTGAATCTCGCTCTCGATATTCTCTTTGAGATCGGCCATCTAGAAGAGTTAGTGTGATACTCGACAATCATCCATGACCACGCAAAACATACCTTTTTCTCAGTTTGCTCAATGCGGATTCTCCGTCTCTCCATATCACGCTGCTTTTCTGCACGCTCTTCACGGAGCTGCTTCTGGACATCTCGAAGCTCCTCCATCCGAGCTTGTGCTGCTGCTGCTTTTTCCCGAGCATTCTTTCCGAGCGCTTCTATCCTCTCATTCCAGCGTGCTAATTGTCGCTGAAGCAGTTTTTCAGTCTGTTCCACTTCTCTAACATTATTGCCCCTCTCGGAAATGGCTTCCTTGTTCCTTGAAGCTCGGGAATCTTCGTCATCCTCTTTCTGTAACTCCATAGCTATGTCCTCGAGAAGCCTGACGCAAGCCTGCACATCGTTTCCAACCACTGTGAAGGTATCTGATGACGTTTGCAAAGCTCTGGCTCTCTTCTCCATCGCATCGATCTGGGCTTTCTCGCGTAGCAGGCTCTCCGAAAGTTCAGTCAGTGTTGACTGGAGAGTTGCTGGGCTCTCCAAGACGTATGGTCGAAGCTTCTCCACTTCTTGTCGATTGCGCACAACCTTTTCGGTCTTCTCTTCCAATAGAGCCTGTCGCCTTGCCTTCTCCGTTTTTACTCGTTCAAGGGTTTCAGCGACCCTTTCCTGGTTTCGTCTCAATTCGAGCAGCCGTGCTTTCAATTCATCGTTCCTCCTGACCTTCTCCCTCACCTGCCCTTCGTTGGCCTTAAGGCTCCGTCGCATTTCCTCCAGCCGTTGTTCCATCTCCTGGTTCTCCACGTAGAGTGTATCGATGCGTGATTTGGTTTTTTCTGTTTTGTTGAAATGCTCATCAATGACAGGGGTTTGCGACTCGCGGAATCGAACAAAGTTAATGAGATACGAGAAGATCTTGATGAGTCTGTCGTGTGTAGGTTTGGTCAAATCCGTAAATGTGAAATCATTTACTCCGCACTGGTTCACGAGCATCGTATTAGCAATTCATCGGATGAACAAGAACGGTCATGAAAATACCTCCTGCATTAACCTCTTCAGACTGATAAAGAACCCCATTAAATTGCGCGTGTCCACGGGCACAATGTCTGGGTAATCGCCAGATACATCATCGCCAGCTGCACGCATAGCAGGCTCTACCGTCTCTTTGGTGACATTCATAAGGAGTTCTCCGAACCATTCAAACACCATTTGAATCTGCTGCGGGTTCGGTTTGATCAAGTCGGCGGTCGTAAAAGGAATACCAATATCGTTGATACATCCTGCAATTTCTTTATCTGGCTGTACATGTCGTTAGATATAATGCTAGTTGTGTCAAGTCGACAAACTGACCAGGCGCATCAAGGCATCGTTCTCATCTTCCTTCTTGCGTCCCCTGTTATGGTGTTGCTGGGTGCCATGGAATTGCTGGCTCATCCGATGATTGTACGACATTTTGTCGCATAAACTCCAGGTTCAAATCGCAGGTCCCAGATGCCAGGTTAAAAAAATGCAGAAGGTGGGTTGCGGTGATGCTCGTGGAGATCTTCTCAAATGTTATGATGATTGTTTACCGCCCTGGCTCGCAGGGCAACCAGAAGCGGACTAGCGCGGCCTGGAGGGGCAGCGGATGCAAACAGTGCAAACTCCCACTCCACGCTTCTTTTCGATGACTCTTCATGGCGATTATTTGGTCATGATTATTCTTGTGGATCGCAGCACAGGTTGATAGAAACTACTCTTATTTAAGTAACCAGAGCGGCTTGCGCGCCATCGGATCATCATGGCTACTGAATCGTCAAATGTCGCCAAACCATTCGAGTAAGGATTCTGGCAAAAAACCTCCTGCGTTGTATTTGCTAAACCCCTCGACAGCATTGTCGCTACATATAATGACTTGCTACGCTCGGATCCGGACCTGACGATGCCAATCGCGGCTATCGAAGCTCTGGTTCTTCTTCTTACACACTCGCCCTCCTCGACGATATCAGAGACATTAGACTTGTTGGAGAAATCCACTACCCACTTGAAAAAGTCGATCCCCAACCCTATCGGTCTCTCCGCCGGAACCGACCTTTTCCAGAGATACCTGATCACAACTCTACAAAGGCCAGGGCAGCTAGGACCTGCGGGTGATTTCAACGCCATCAGAGCACACCTGCTCTCCAACGGTCGATTGTTCATTCGACGTGCAAAGGAAAGCCGAGACAAGATTGCTGCATTCGGAAGGGGATTTGTGCGCGATGGAAGTACAGTTCTTACAAACGGTGGATCCAGAGTTGTCGCATCGTTGTTGCAACAGGCAGCTGATGAAAAGGGTGGCCCGTCTGCGGTGCGGTTCCGGGTGATCTATGTTCTCTCATCATCAACCAAGAAGAACATCGAAAGCTCCTCCGAAGAGCCCGAGGGTATGGAAACAGTGCGTGCGCTGCGAGCCAAGGGAGTTCCTGTGGCTACGATTCCTGAGTCGGCAGTCGCATATTCTCTCGGAAAGGCAGATATAGTGATTGTGGGAGCCGAAGGTGTGGTGGAAAACGGAGGAATCGTGTCGCGAATGGGAACTTATCAGATTGGACTTCTGGCCAAGGCCATGGGCAAGCCTTTCTATGCCGTGGCAGAGAGCCACAAATTCGTCCGACTTTACCCGCTTGGACAGTATGATTTGCCTATTGATCAGCGAGTCATCGACTTCAAGAGCGAAGAAGACATTGCAGACGAAGCCAAGCAACAGCCCGCAGCCAGCCAATCGGAAGCGACTCCAAAGACCAGTATGGATGATCGCTCTGACGTGGTCGACTTCACCCCTCCTCATCTGATTTCCGCGTTGATTACGGATAGCGGCGTTCTGACGCCCAGTGCAGTCAGTGAAGAGCTGATCAAGATATGGTTTTAAACTTGAGAGAATTAATGATCTACAAGCCGAAGAAAGGCTTAAAAAAAGATGGGTTTTGCAGGGGGAACTAGACTTGGCGGAAAGACAACAGACCCCAGTCTGAACTAGACAGCTAGTATGGGATCACACTGCATTAGTTTGCGAACCTGCCTTCTGAAGTGTCAGCCATGTCCTGATAGCGGGCAGATAGCCAGAGAGATAATGGCTTTCTTCAGTAATCCCGATCGCCACGATTGGAATGTCTAGATCCTTGGAATACGATGTCCAAGACAGGGACAGTGGACAGAAGGCGTTTAATCACATGGAATGAACATGTCATCCACGACGTATGGCTTATTATGACCAGATGAATAGAATAAAATAACAATATCAAGAAGCAGCCTGTAATACATCGGACACCCTGTAAGCAATACAATATACAGTCACCATCCCCATAACACAGCTAATCTATATCACGACACTCGGCATGCACCAAATACGGAATCCTCAACCACCCCGGCAGCAGAGAAAAAAATCCGACCATCTGTAACCCCAATCACCAGAAACCAACGTCCATTCTGCCCATAATAGGAAAAGACCCGATATCTACATAACGCATTAGCACTAGCCCAAAAATACACCCATCAAAGGTAACCAAGATATACATACCCCATTTTATACAAAACTCCCTTTAGCACCCTATCAACCTTCTCCTCCAACAACCTCGCCCTCTCAAGCCCCGACAACCACTCCACCCTCCCCAAACCAAAAATCTCCTCTAACTCATCCACTACTCCAGCGAAGGAGGGTGGTAGAACGTGAGACCCGGATCGTAGATTTGGAGAGCCCGGGCTAGGGCAGATCTTGGAGTTGAGGAGTTTCTGGAAAGCACTCTGCTGCGGAGAGCGCGGTATTTTCGTTTTTCGACTTTTAGGTTTCTCATTGGTTGTCTTCGTTTTTGGCGGTTTAGGATGGATGGAGAAGTAGAAGAGGGAGAAGGGGTTGTGGTTGTGTTTGGCCATGGGAAGAGCCAGGGGAGGAATGATGGGGGGAACATCGCTGTTGTTGAGTATATTGTTGTTCGGTGTGTAGCTATGCTATTGTGTAGGTTGCTGTTCTGCTGGTTTGTGTAGTTGGATACTACCCAAGAGGATGATTTAAGAGTATAGAGTTGGTATAGAGTTGATCTAGGCAACATAAGGATAAACATGATGTCACCCCAGTATGTGCATTCCATAACAGTATATATCAATTTTATATCTTCATAAGCATCGTTCATCTCATTCACTTCCACCCCCATTTTTTTCCAACCAACTGCACCTGCAGCTTCATTCATCGAGCGAGTCAGACCTTCAAACGAATGTTGACACTGATATTGATGGATTAAACCATCCTAAACCGCAGTCCGGTAATATCGACATTGACATCGACTCGGCTCGACTCGAATCCCAGATTCTACCGTGGATAGAATCTGCAGGAGGAGGTGATGGCTTTCGTAAATCGTATACGGATATCGATAGGTATTGACAAGATGGGTAACGAGAGACGGGGTAATCATTTCACATAATTTCATTATAAAATGATGATGTTATCCTTGAATAATATCATCCAGGCTAGCCTGGTAAATCGACAAGTTCAATTTTCAATGCGTCCGAGATAAATGTGCGGATCGATGGAATACAGCGAGGCAAAGGCGTAGAGGAGGAGATAGCCAAAGGCGATGAAGAGCCATAATGCGTCCATTACGTGAGGTGGATAAGAATATATACAAGACAGACAGACAGGTAAGAGCTAGCATGCAGAGTGAGATGGTAGAATGTTTCAAAACGTTGAAAAGAAGAGGGGTGAATGGGGTTAAATATGGAGGATGACTGCATGGATGTCACATTTCCATCTTTTTTGATCTGTCAGAGTTTCGTTGGACCAATCGAGAAGAGCGGGGTTGGGTTTCTTTTATTCTTCTTTTCTTTTTTCCATTAAATAATCATAATGATATCAACTCTGCTATATGCAGGAGTGTTGGGCTATCTGGTTGATCTGATTAGGCTGGATGTACCGATCTACACAAGAGTCTGACTATAGATGCATGTACAGATCACCAACACGGGCACACAGTAAGATAGGATCAAAGGATCAACAGAGTCCGTGACAATCATTCCGAATGATTCTCGAAGTTGGGCAATTCTAAAAAGTGGACTGTGTGTAACCTACTGGAATGATCTGGCGGTGAGACTCCCTGGAGTGCAGTTGATGCGGTGAGACCAGCAGAGTACGAGATGCATTTCTTTGAGGGCTGGCAGAGTTGGGACGAGGATGTGAATCCACGGTTATGTCATGTTGATGTTGAGGTTGATGGATGATCCTGATGGATGGGATGGGGACAGCATCGTTTTCCACGTCATCAGATATCATTCCTCTATTCTTCTGTTATTCCTCCTTTCTACTATACCTAGGTTCTGTCACTCGCAGAGAAAAAGAGAAGAAGCGGGGAAGCGGAGCACGTGTCATATCCACTCTCGCTCCTCTGATTGGCTGCATCTGTTCTTCCCCGCCTGCCCCTCCGATATCGAGATTCATCATGATGGGAATATTGGACACAGAAGAGACAACGGAGATGAGTAGGAAGATTGATTGATATGTTATGTAGAGCACATCTAGGCAGACAGATAGTATGTATAGATCAGGCAGCCCAAGCTAAAGTTAAATACATATTACATAAATGCTCACTATCCACCGAAGCATCCGCAGAGCATCCGCAGAACGCGTCACTCTTCGCAGTCTCCCTCCCTCCCATCCACATCCACCATCCAGTCTGCTTCTTCAAACCCATCGAACTATTCCCCTCTCATCGGAAGATAGACTCTCTGATTCATCGATACATTTCAAACCTCGAACCGAAATACGATATTCATCAACAACCGCTAAAAATGGGCGTGGACTCACTAAGTACTATCGCTCTGCGCCCAGGGCCGAAAGAAGACTACTACACGCAAGCTGAACAAGACTGGCGCCATCACAGCCAGGATAGTGATGTTAAGAGGAACGAATCATGGTCGTTAAAGCGACTCCTCAGTCGACGCCGATATCGAGTGTTGGAGCGAGAACCGAACCGGTTGAGGAAGAGGGCGACGCAGTGAATTTATTATCTCGGTGATTTTGTTTTTCAGGGATGTACAAGTACAAGTACAGTGTACATATGTATCAGTCTAAACCTTGCCACGTGTATACCAGATTGAAAGGAGGATTCGATTATCCTTATCATCAAACCATCGGAGAATATCCATCTTGTTTCTTTTTTTGGGGGCAGAGAATGTCATTGTTGGTTATGTTTAAATTGTTTCTATTTATTGCCGGGAAGTCTACCGTGGCTCAGGATGGCGGGTATTCCATGGATTGTGGAATGAGAATATCCACACTTATCTTCAGTTAAATATCCGAGAGTAGTCCGTCTGCATGAGTCGAGTCAGTCGACACCGCGACAGTTAACGGCATTAGCAGGCAGGAAAGATGAGATGAGATGACGCCCCACTGGGTTTGATGAGGTGAAATTAAACCGCCCATCCAGGCCGATCGCGGTTCAAGATACACCATTACCTACATTAGCAGTACTTAGCAGGACAGTCGAGGGATGATTAACCGAACCCCAACCCTGAAAAGTACACACAATCGATAAAATATCTAATAAATATTCAAGACCGATGCAAGGATGACAGTCGGGAGTGTCCAGACTGGCCACTAAGTGAGAATGTCTCACATTATCATTTCTCAAGAAGCAGACTGGCTCTAGTCGATGCAGGAACAGGCGATCTCATTTTGGCCCTGAAGGATCCCTGTTTTAATACAGTACCGTATCGGAAATGATGTCAGTTGCTGATACTTTACTGTATCCATTACAGTACATCTGTCCATCTCCACTGTACCTGTGGACGTTGTCTGTAGTCTGTACATCCTGTGCATAGTTGTAGCTGTAGTATTGCATATGCCATACTACACAACTTTTTTATCTACATATGTAAGGTCCAGACCGACACGTTCCAAAAAACCCTCGAGAGACGATCGGCACTTAATTTCCTCTAGTCGTTTTTATTATTTCTGAAGTTTTTGTCTTGCCAGGGTTTTAGAGCGCCCCACTGGGCCATTACTAGGAGAACAAGCAACCGTTGCGGCAGCGCTTTGGCCCATCTGTCAGGAGCAGCAATACCGTGGATGTATTGTATGCCTGATAGCCTGATACCTAACGATGCCTAACAGAGGAAGAAGAAGAATAATAAGAAAGAATAAGAAATATTTTATGCATAGTAAATATCTTATTAGGTACTCTATTATATTTTATGTTACCTTATTTACCTACCTACTAGTACCTACTTAGGTATGTGTCTGTACGCACATCTGAGGGTCTCGGTTCTGCAGTCATGTGGATGGTTTCCCCACACTGGAAGAATTTTCATCTCGATCTCTCATCATCATAATACAGTATACTATTTACTATTATCTATATTATTATTATTCTACTATTATAATAAATGAGAATAAGAATATATATTATAAAAATATTGTACAGTAGAGATATGACAAGTAATATGTAGTGGTACGGCCCGGCGTACACCAGGAACCGGCGTCCCCTGGTTGACGATAGACTAAAGGGCGCTTTGTTTGTCTCGGCCATTCTGACTCTTCGGCGTTGGATCTCACTTTCTCATCTTCTCCATCTTTTCCTTTCCTGTTATTTTCCCTAATTTTCTCGCTCTTTTTCTCTTCTTCCCTTCTTTCGTTTTTTCTCCTTCTTTTCTCCCTTCCTCACGTTATATCGCCGTAGTGTCACCTACTGGCTACCCTGTTCTACTGCCACTAGTCCCCTAATAATCCTCCCCCCCAAGTCTAAAATAGTACCTGGGGCCCTTACTCGCTCTCGTTCTCGCTCGCTCTCTCTCTTCCTTCGTCCTTCCATCATCTCCCATCTCTTCTTTTCTCCTCTTCTCATCCTTTCACCAATTTCTCACCCTCCGTCATCTCCCTTTGTCGGACCCGCCCGAATTTTCTGTCTCTTCCGACCCCCGGTTTGTTTTGATGTGGCTTTCCTCTTTGTCGGTTTGCCTCTGGGTCTCGTGTCTCGCTCCAACCCTCATCCCCCAATGAGTCCAGCCACTCTGCCAAACCCTGCAGTCGAGATTACCAGTGTCCACCACATCTGACTCGCCAGCCGGGACGAGGCTGACCTAGATCGGACCGCCCGCCATGGCGATATGGCCCTTTGGTCGCAAGAACAAGCGGCATACAATCCAGCTGGGTGCACCTGAAACCGCCGACTCTCGTCTGTCGCACGAAGTGGCCCCTGGGTCGGTTCCCGGCTTCGAGGCGGACTTGGGCGGAGCCCCGTCCCGTAAATCATCTAAACGTCAAAAAAACCGTCACTCCCATCCCGTCGAAGATATCTCGAGTCTAAACGATGCCATACCGTCCTCGCCACCTCACCACCTCACCTACCATCCCCCACCCACTGCCCATAGCGAACGACTGCCTTCAAGGAAGGGAGTTCGAGATCCATCTCTTCGAAAGGACCGTCGTGTCGATGTCTACACCTCCCACTCGAGCGTGGGCCAAGATCAGCCAGCCATGTCTCGAACCCCGTCGTTATTACGGAAGCGTAACGAGAACGGTCCAGCCGTGTTGAAGAAACGGCTAAGCAAGCGGAAGGCTCATGAGATTGCCCGTGAACAAGAAATTCGGATGATGGTCTCTTCTCCGATCGATATTCCTCGTCGTCGGACAGACCAGTTCCTGGATGCAAAGCCAAAACCAAAGCGAGGGCAAAAGGCCCTCCGTAATAAACGTTCGGACCGCCAGCTCTCAGAGGCCAGCCTTTCCATCCGTAACTCTCTGGCGTCTTCGTTATCTGACATCTCAGAATCAAACACTTTCAAGGTCAATGCATTCGCTGCTTGGACCCCAAGGCCCGCCATCCGCTATGTCGAACCGCCTCGACTTGCAACGGCCCGGAGTCAGAATGCATCTGCGGCATCTACCCGCAGGGAGAGGTTACCTGCTCTGACCATGTCGGAGGAGAACTTGCATTCGAGGAAGCGGATTGACCGATTAGCGGATAATCTCGACGCCGGCGGTCTACGAGAACTTCTCGAGAGAGACCGCCGCCGTAAAGAGAGAAAGCACATCGAGGATCATGAGAAGCTCCACCGCAAATTGCGAGATAGTGCTGAACAACAGCAGTTGGAGGAAGCACGTGCTCAACTCCAGGATCACGCGGGCGAGATCCAGCCAGATGCTGAAGTCTACGCTGAACCAGAACCTATTGAAGAAGAAACCGCCCTGGACACTGAATCAAAAGATTTTGTGCCTAATACTCTGCCGGGTACTTGGTTGCGGGATGGTTCCAAATCCAAGGAGACCGTACGAAGCCGCGAATCTTTGGAGAGCGTTCGCGTCATTGGCAACATTGACGATAGCTCTATCCGGGGGCAGAAACTGGGCCCACGCCGCAGCTTTGCTCCATCCCAAGAAATGGGAATGTCTCAGAGTACCCTATCACCGTCTCACTCCCCGTCGAGACATGGTCTCGGCAGTCCAACATCCTCGCAAATATATGGAATGACCCGGGATTCTACCTCGGACGTTTCTAGAACTATCGACTCTGAACGACGTCTGTCCGACCAGAGCGGCAGACGCATCAACACATTATCCTCTTTCTTCCGACGCGGTAGCCACCGTCTCAAGAGAAGCTATCGTGAACGGTTCCAGGACCAGACCTCGGATCTCTCAAATGCCTCTCACGAGTCCTTTTCTAGGATTCCCACCCAATCATCGGGGCCACCGCCCTATGTTCCTCCCAAGAGCTTCCTTCGGGCTGGCACAATTCAGCGCTCCCAATCTAAATTCACCGAACATTTCGGTGACGAGCCTCTTTCTCCACCGGATTCTCGCCTTCAATCACCAGACATTCCCGAGGAGCCCACTGACCGCTCTGCTGATCTTTCTGGGATGGAGAACGAGGGAACCTCTCATTCGGTTGTCGGTGCTCGTCCAATTCCGGGTGCCCTGACGGAAGAGAACTTGAACGATGATGACAATATACCTTTGTCTCAATCCCTTGCGTCGATTGACTCGGAAGGATCATGGATGTCAGGTCAATTCCTTCGTCGTATTTCCCAGAGAAACAACAATAACCCAACTCGACGAAGCCAGTGCTCCTCGCCGACCAAGTTGCAAGAAGAGGTTGAGGAGTCGGCTCTAGAAAACGGCGTTTCTGGGAACGATTACGATGCCCGAGCCAGTCACCAGGACCGAGAGAGCATGGCAGTCGTTCTGCCCGAGCAAGAAGAGGAGGAAACCTGGCATGACCAGATTGCCAGACGACCCGTACTGGTGAACCCGACGATTCGGCCCAAGTCGAATGAGGGACTTCTCAACAGAATCCAGTCCTTTTCTGCCGAGGAAGAATTCAGCCCCATAGAGGAGCACTCTGCCGAGTTTCACTCGGGGGAGAGCATCCATTCTGAAGGAGAGCATGCCTATTAGGTTCTTGTTGAGATACTCAATACTTCCTAATGTTTGAGCATTTCTCAGTACATATTCAGTCACTCTTTATCTTTCCTTTGTTTGATTTCCTTTGTATTGTTGATGTTCCGACTACCATTCTAAAGCCATGGCTAGCTCTTAAACGGTGTGAAATACTGCCTGGCGCAAGTATGCTGCTTGCCTTTATTCCCCCCTTTCTTCTGCCTTTTTTTTTCATTTTCATTTTTCTAAAAACTTCCAGTCCAGTGCATTTCCCCTCACACTGGAATTTTGCTATTTCGCGTTTTGTTGATACCCCATCTCAGCGGAAGTTTGAATGAGTTTCCCCTGCCCACTGCATAATAATTCTCCTCTTTTGATACCTGATGGTATCTTTCTTTGATACTTCCGGATCATCTTCAATTTTCAATTCAATGCACATATTTCTGTGACTCTGCCGGCCAAGGCCCCCAAAGTCTGCATCCCTTTATCTGACATGGTATTAGTATTGTTTATTCTTATTATTTATAATTCCTATTTGTTCATAATGATCCTGGTCACCATGCTGGCTTAGCCATTCCGACCGGACCGGCGAGGCATAAGCAAGGAATTGAACCCGATTGGCAGAGTGCCTGTATGTATGTAATACTACATATTGTGAATGAGAAATAAAACCTGGCTGATGCAGGCCATCTGAGTCATTTACCCTTGCTTTCTAAGAATGTTTCCGATATGACCCAGTAATCGAACCCACGTAGTTGTCTAGACATGGAGGATTTCCAAGACAAACGAGTGCCTCAGGTGTCAGTCTGACTAAGGCCCAGACCGTTCCTGATTCGTAAGCGGCAAAGCACGTCATTAACTGCCGCCGCTTTAACCGCGGCTGCTCACCTCTTCTGTTTTCTTGTCTCCAACGAGTGCAACCACCAAACAGATTGTCTCGCTCACTGCTTGTCCAATTCAGCCAATCGCTCAATTGCATCGATATCTCTTCCAATTGCCATTTCCCCCTGACAAATCCACCCTCGCACCACCCATGTCTCTATTCGCCCCGAGTCTTAGTAAGTCGCTCGCTGTCTGGCCCTCTGGCCTGTTTTGATTCTACGAACCCCCGAGATGCTTCCGGCTGCTCGGTGATTATTCATCCTCTTTGCCCAACGTCATTCGGGGAATGAAAATCCCCCTTTCCTATAAGAGCGATTCTGCCCCTCCTTGACAGCCCCTCCTTGGAAGCTAATCAATTTCCGCCTTTTCTTCATAGTTTCAAAATCATCCACCGTGGCCTCCCTTCGCCTCTCTACCCCTCTTGCTTCTAGCTTGATATCTCGCCCATTCCAGCGTCAGGTTTTTGCTGCTTCTCGGTCTTTCTCTTCTTCTCGCACAAACAACTTTAGACCTACACCCGCCACCATGGTTGTCCACGAGATCAAGTCGTATGTCGTCTTTTTATATGCCTTCTGGCTTGGGGCTGGGATTGTGTTCACTAACTAATTCTTCAATACAGCGCCGCTCAGTTCAAGGAGATTGTCGATGCCAAAAAGACTTTTGTCCTCGACTGCTACGCCGATTGGTGCGGTCCTTGCAAGGCCATCGCCCCTAAGATCTCTTCCTTGAGCGAAGAGCACGCCCATGCCGAGTTCTACAAGGTTGACGTCGACAATGTTTCCGAGCTCGCTGCTGAATTGGGTGTCCGCGCCATGCCCAGCTTCTTCTTCTACAAGGACGGCCAGAAGGTCCACGATGTCGTCGGTGCCAACCCCAAGGGTGTCGAGGAAGCTGTCAAGGCTCTTGCATAAATTTGAGGGGGCTTGAATACAGGAATGTTTATGTTGTTTTGTTATCTTGAATCCAAAGGACCACCGTAACTGGGTCCTGTACTAGACGAATGAATCAGTCGAATTAATCCATTTATCCACATTGCAGCAGGATCATAGTAGTTTTATCTATACAGATTTGACTTGCTGTACATTGAATTGCTTTTATAGATTTCCATGTTATGGGGTAGTCTATTATGCATGTGACAGATCATGTCCGTCACACCATGCATGCATATCCTTGACCATGCATGCAGTATGGATGTACCCGATGAACCCTGAATTGATCTTGAACTTGGGTTGATATGAATCGAACATTAACAACTAGTTATAGAATACCTAGCTAACTTATCAGCCTGTATCGGAAGCTGTCATTGTAAAGCAGAAATTGTCTCTGATATTGCTGGGATACCCTAAGCACATATGAGATTAGTTTTGAGCTACTGTACATGCAGTATCTGGGAACGACTGCGACTAGAGTAGATTGCATGCTGCGTCATGGTTGAGATAGCTCTGGTGGGGGCGAGAGGAGATCATCGTAGGCACTTAAGTGGTAGACATCAAACTTGCACATCACCACCATGCTTAGAGAGCCTTTTGAAGCTTAGATGCTAATCCAGATAACCATCTTGTCCATGATAGCTATTAAACCTCTCATCGCTGTCTTCATCTCGCTTAGATATGCCATCTCACCTGCCTGCCTACCTATCTATCCGAGCATACAGACAAAGAAACGGAATAATAACAAACCAGGCATAAATAAACGAGCCCCAGATAAAGAAACCGTTGATAGTAAGGTAAAGTGAAATATGTGATCTATCCAAGTCTTTCTTTCCCTGGACGAACTGCAAATCTGAATGTCTCGGATGCGTGTGCTTGCGCTAGCCCTAATCTGGATGGTCGAGAGATCTCGTCTTCCTCTTCTTTTTCTGTTTCTTCCTCCCTGAGACTTCGACTATCTTGTCATCAGAATTGACAGTACAGGGATAAGCTTGAGCTATCCTCGCTAATTTGTCCGTCATATCCTGGCATTTCTATGCCGATCTGAATATTGACTCGCGTGAATTCAGCACTAGATTCGGCCTTACAAATAGCAACGACTATCTGCTGGCGGTACGCTAAATAGTCCCAATGACACCAAAGAAGACCCAAAACTAATCGAGCCTTTCCCATGGATCTTAGGTTCCTGATCCATTCCACAGTACAGTAAACAAATTCATATTTTCACTGCTGAGTGCTGGCCGAGAGACGAGAAATCCCAGCAGATTCAAGACATGGCCACATGGACGAGATTCAGCCCCCCACCAGGAAAGTGGGAATCAGTATCCACTCGACCTTTCGCAAACTCCGATTTCTGCAGGATCTTATTATCATGTCCTTCTTCGTGGAAATAATCCCAGTCGAGTGTCGACTCATGTTTCATCGGAGAAGAGCGATGCAGGCGCAGCTGAACTCCGTCGTTAGTGAGCTTAGTGGTTCCCACTAGGAAGAGCTCTCGACGACTTGGATACGTCAGAAGCCACTGACTAGTCTTTTCTTTGTTTCGCTCTTTTTTTCACCGATCAGAAGTATATTATTGCTAAGCTGCTAGTATTCTAGGGCCAGAAAACTCTTTTACTCAGTCTCGTGGCTGTCAGCCTGTCATCGAGTCGGATAACTCTACCCCTCTTGGGAGAGTGGACACTAGGAACACACGCCCCATCGTATCTTGCCTTCGGTAGCCAACTGCGATCCGATCTATAGATCCAAATCTCACCGATGTGGTCCCAGCTGCAATCGCTTGCATGACCCTTGTTTGGGTATTTATGTGCAAGTGGTCCAGTGAGAAGGAGCCTGACTCCATTTTTGAACCACTTTCTGGGTAAATTCTTCGAAAGGAGGGCCCATGATATCGCAAGAAAGTCCAGTGGCTGCTTGGTATTGGTCTATCGGAAAAATGATGCGTGGAGACCATCACCCTGCCTGGACATGGCTGTGTCCCACTGTCCTGACATGTGGTACATAGCATGGTGTTTAGCTTTGGTTTTTTTTCTGGTTGTTATAAGATGTTCTCAGTTCCCACATGGACGATCGTATCTGTCAATATGTCAACCTTATTCTTCATTTTGTTCCCGCCCATCTCTTTCGTTTTCTGTTTGTAGTTTTGTTCGTCGTCCAGATGTTTTGATTAAGCAAATTGACTCGCATTTCTCCCCCAAAGGTCTTAATGATATTGCCACTATCTTTTGTCGCTATTTAACCTTCCTCGTGCAATGGTGGATACACATAGCCCTGAGGCGATGATCGCCGTCTCGTACCTCCCGGGGTACATCTTTCTTTCTTATGTTATAAGCATGATGGGATGCACAACAACCTTGGAACTGCTTCATCGAAGGACGTCAATGGCCGGTCTACTCAATTGGTACGCCAACCTTGTACAAACCGCACTACCCCATCGATTAACAATACCAGGTATCTCCTACTCACTTCCTCCATCGCAATGGGTGGCATCGGCATCTGGTGCATGCATTTCATCGGCAATCGAGCAGTCATTCTCGGTGACGGCGACCCCCACATCCAGATATACTACAGCATGGCATTCACCGGCATCTCATTCGCCTTACCAGTATGCGTGTTGCTCATCGCGTTCTACGCCGTCGGGGTGGAAGAAAAAGCCGGCTACATTCGTATCCTGATGGGTGGCATACTAACCGGAAGCGCGGTTTGCGGCATGCACTATGTTGGCCAACTCGGTATCGCTAATTATAAATGCTCTTACCATGTCGGTAGTGTGGTTGGATCCGCCATCATCGCCATCTTTGCGAGTACATCTGCTTTGGGTATCTTCTTTCGATGGCGTGCTACGTGGACGGATGTTTGGTGGAGACGAGGCATCTGTGGTTGTTTGCTTGCTGTGGCTGTTTCGGGGATGCACTGGACGGCGACAGCAGGGACTTCTTATAGGGAACATGACGAGACTATTAGACATGGTACTCCGTTATCTCGGAGCCAGACTGTCATTATCTGTGCTGTGTTGGTATGTGTATCATTTGTTTTTTGGATGTTGGTTGGTACTAACCTGCTCTAGTCGTGTGCATCTTGCGTATTCTTGTCGGCATGTGCTATTGTTGCTGGAGGAAATCGCAGAAAATCGACTATACGAGCCCGCCAACTTGTCCTTAGCTGTGCCTTTTTTGATCCAGCTGGGAGAATCATGGTCACGCCACAGGCGGTACTTCCAAGTCGGAAGATTGTCGAACGTTACGTTGGAAAGGTATGTTGAGCATCTATTTTAGCAGTTCTGCGTATGAATATGCTAACTGGTCTATGTACTGTACAGACATTCAAAGATGATGATCTTACCCGGACGCACCCCGCCTTCCTTTGGGCTTTTAGGGCAAGCCGAAATTGGAAGTTGGTGAAAGATCTTGTTCCCTTTATGAAAAACCGGTTGGAGTTTGAAGAGGTCGTGGTCCAAAGGCACGCTCTCACTCAAGGAGTCGGAGTGGACAAAGACACGGAACTACAAGAGACTAATTTCGACACGCTCTTCAAGCAACTCTTCTGCACAACTGCACAAGAGCTTTCCGATGAGCTTCGACAGCCGCTTCAAGACCTGGGGATGCTGTATGATGATGTCTTGACCACTACTGCGTCGATATCACGTCTCTCAAGAGCGATTGGAAACTCTTTACCTCGCAAAGGCCAGTTGCTTTTCACAGTCCGACAGCTAAACAAGCAAGAAGCTGCTCGATTTGCAGCATCGGGCTTCCGTTTCGCTACCATCGAGCATGTCACATCACCACTATCCCGCCGTATCCACGTCCCATCCACAGCATTGGGTACTCATCTCCGGGATATGCGAGATTATGCTACCACTAGTCGTAACTTTGAGCAAGGTGTCCACCTAATCTCCTTTGTTATGAGACCAACTATTCATGACCATTTCGAAGTCCTAACAGCCAAGGGCGTCGGGAATCCCTTACCCTCTTCCACACTGGCGATCAAACGCCTCCGAATCCCACATCTGAAGTTCCTCTCACACCTAGATGGGTGGACTATATCAGCCTGCCTAGAGTGGCTAATCTCAGACACAGCACGAGCATACCACGACGTGGAAGAACTCCGCGAACAGCTCGTCCAAGCAATGATCGAACTCACCAAGTCCTTCCCACCCGATATCAGACCCATGGCCCGCTTCTCAGCTCGACCCCTAATAGCCCCATGCCGCGGCTCCAGACTCTCCGACGAACAAAACTGCATCCTCCTCCCCTTCTGCGTCGTCGGAAGCCTCGACACCCAAACCCCAACCCCAGACTTCGCATTCACACCCTTCCGCCTCTTCAGAGTCCAACAACAGGTCAACGACGGCGTCTCAGACAGAGACGGCTTCTCCAAAGAACTCAGCCAAGAACTATTCTACACAAACATCCGCTCAACCTCTCTCACCGAATCCGACCTCACCCAATCCGCCCGATCAATGCTTCGCCTCCTCCCCTCTCGCAAACAACTCCCAAGCGACGGCCCTCCCACCGCTTCGCAGTCCCGGGAATCCCTCGTCGACACCTCTTCCATTAATGAGATCATGGTCCGTCGTGAAGTTAAAGTCGACGTGGCAAAGTTTGAAGAAACAGCTACCCAGTCTTCCCTGGGGACGCTCTCGTCTCGCACTACCGTCGTAGCTGGGGAGATGACGGCTACCACATACGTCGACGAATTGTATAGTCTTTGCTATGCGCCTAGTATCAGATTAAGGCCTGATACGATGTTTTCGCATGTCTCTGGGGTGGTTTGAAAGTTGAATTCGTTCAAATTGGAAATTATTAGAAACTAAACTAAACTCAAACTTCCCGAGGTGATCTCGATGATAAACTCAACCTTATTCACATCACTTTGTGTGAAGCAGAACACACCACAAATACGCTAGGAAACTGGCCCATGTCAGACCGAAAGTGGTGCCCATGAGGGCATACAGGCTAATCCCGATCTCCTAGAAGACTGATAGGCAAAGAAAGAATTTAATTGAGTCTACTTGTCAGACATGAACTGCAGACTTGAACCCCGAGTGATAGTCGACAGTGTTGAAGCCATGTTGGATCTCAATGGCCTTGTGGTTTGCCTTGGGTCAATTGTGTCAAATCTAGAGGTCTTTGACATTAATTGGAATGATGGAACTTGTTTGGTGCATCAAGTTCAAAAGACAACAAATTTTATAATAAACCGACCCGAATGAAATACCCACTCAACATCATTTCCTTCAACTCTACGCCAATAAAGTATTTATAGATGAAATGTGTAGATCAGCTAATCCATCCATTCTGGACTGGATCATGAATTATATTGGCCCGATTTTTGACAACCAAAATTTGCCCCTTTCACAATCGACGACCACCAGTGTCCATCGAAAATCAAGATGGGATGACAAAGGCAACTCGTATATAAGAAACAACTCAAGAATCATCACCCATTGAAACATGCACCTGGCATGGTAGCTCTAATATTTGCGTTGGAATCCCCATCCAAAATCGATAATCAAAAAAAGGAAGCAGGGCACCACCCAGTTGGCAACTTTTTCACCCACAGTCCCAATGCAAAACAGCCAGAGATAATAAACGCCTCATCAAACATGTCATATGCTTCACATGATAAAAATCGTCACAGTGACAAAAAGAAAAAATCGTATGCCAGAAAAATGAAAGAATTTGTAGAAACGAGGGAACAAGGTCACTTTTGCTGTTGAGTGAAAGATGGAAATGACGCTCCAAGATAAAAAGGATCAAACGCGCTTGAAATGCATCCGGTATTAAGGGTGAGAGCAACGTATCGTATGTATGGTCTAACCCGTTGCGATGATAAAATGTAAGATAAGATGTCTAAAGAGATATCGAGGGTTCTCAAACAACTCTAGACGCAGTGCGACTCCGAGTAATACGTCGGCTTCGTCGTGGTTTTTGCTCGCCATTGGACTCGCTCTGCTGGCTAGAGGCCTCGACAGAAGCAGGTTCCGATTTGGCTTTTGGTTTTGGTTCGGCCTTGGAGTCCGCATTTCCCTGGCCCGTATGAATAGCTGGATTGCTTGCTTGCTCGGGAGTGTGATGAGCCGTCGCTTTCTCTGCCACGGTCTCTGGGCTGACTCGTAGCCTTAGAGAAACCAGGTCATTTTGATCGTCTTTGAAGGAAATCCCGACCGTGACATCTGGCAGGATCCGTCTCTTTTGCTCCCGAGCCCGGGTGCGTCGGAGAACTGGTCGAGGATTTTCCTCGCTGTCACTGTCATCCGCTGAGCGCTTGCTACCGGTGCTGAAAGGAGACGAGGAACGCGAAGACGGCTGAATGTGTGATTTCATAATTGCTCTAGACGCGGCAGACTCTCCTGGAGGCGGAACGGTGTTTTCATTTTCACCAAGGAGGTTGGTGAAAGCCCGGTCGATGTTGCCACGACATTGTTGGAGCATTTCGACAATTGCGTCACGGTCGTACTTGCCTCCTAAGCCCTCCTGGATAGCTGAAATTTTCCATGGAGTGGCCATGTCTACCACAGTAGGAATAGGATTCTTTCGAGCCTCCTCTCTCATCTGGCTCTCTTTTGGAATACACGGCAGACCCGTTCGGGGTCCATTTCTATAGCGTACTGAGGAATAGTGATGAAAGTCCTGTGCAGGCGAGTGATTAGGAAACTGGACCTTGTGTGAAAAAACGCGAGCAAACCCACATGAAATGCAATATGTACGAGTTCTCTTTCTTCATTCATGGGAGCATGGACATCCCGAAAATTCTGGATGCCATACATGGTGTAAACATTGACGTCTCTTTTGAACGACTGGCAGAATGCCTGAATTTCCTCTGCTCCTCCCCAAACCCCCCGTCTCCGACTTTCTGATACCTTGGAATCGAAGCTTCGCTCTTTGTCCTTGATTGACGGGGGTGCAGGACTAGCTGAAGACGAAGAACAGGAAGAATACTTGGCGGCCGACGCGGCGGCTCGCCTGGGAGCTCGACGCTCCCCACCGACAGCGGCTATGAAGCTCATAAAATAGTCTCGGTTGGCGGCAATATGATCTGCAAGACGAACACGGATTTCGTCGGCATGGGTAAAGTCTCCGTAAAGTTGATCGGAGAAGGCGTAATAGAGGCAATTGCCTACGAGCAGAAATGTCAGAAAAGGGCCAGTCCACCCGCTTGCCATTGGAAGAGCAGGCGTTGAGCCAAGCAAGTCAATGGCAGATGGGGATGCGGGGAAGGAAAGAATTACCATCACCTTCCGTAGGCAGAGCATAGAGCCCTAGCTCATTGAGACACGGGATCTCCAGACATTCCGCCTCTGCAGATTTACTATTGCGGGTATTATTCCTGGGCGGCCTGGGCTGGTTCTGAAGCTGAGGTAATTGTTTCTGAGGCTGCTGTTGCACGGGTGCCTCTTCTGGGGGAATGTTGGAGTAATGTTGACGGGGCGTGACTATAGGCACGATTCTGCCAGCTTTTGAGACGTCCGCCATGGTTGGAAAAGCTCTGCCCGACGAAAGGCCCTCATTTGTGGTTAAGGCAAAGTGGGACAAGAGGGCAGAGAAGAGATAAAGGGTTCGTCGAGCAGAGAGAAGCGGATCCGAGGAAGAAGAGAGAGAGAAAAGTAAGGATGAGAGAAGGAAGAGGGAAAAAAGGACGATCTACAAAAAAGAGACCGACCGACACGCGAGAAACGGAGGAGCGAGAAAGCGTCAGGAATCACGATGAACAAACGGGGCTGCGGAGGGAAAAGCGGAAGCCGAAGGAGGGCCGAGTGAGCGGTGAGCAGAAACGAAATATTATTGGTGGACAAAGGGGGGTTGCGATTGGTGGACAACTAGTAGGTATAGTACCTAACGAGATAGATTATAAGAAAGGATATAATTGATATAGAGTAGATATAAAGAATAAAGAAATAATGAAGAACAAGTGAATAGATATATCAGATATTGTAATGATATTGTTAGAATGTTGAGCGTGAAGAGGTGTAAAGATGAATACAGTGAATACAGTATCATACATACCATACATACACGATACACCCCTCATACTGTATCTCTTATCAAATGCCTTCAATTCCGCTTTCCGCTGGCTCAAGATAAATACTCCTCATCCCTCTCCTCCTCTCCTCTCGTATTCCCTCTGATCTCAATCTGTACCCCTCCTTTCACTCAGTTTTCAATCCTCAAACATGGCTTCGAATAACATCGTGATCCTGGGGTATGAACTACTTCCCCGGATTCTGACTGACTCCACTAGAGCTCCAGATGCTAACGTCTATCCACCAGTGCTGGTGTTACTGGACTCACCACTGCATATCTCCTATCCAAGGATGCCTCCAATAGCATCACTGTCGTCGCCAAACACATGCCCGGAGACTACGATATCGAGTACTGTTCTCCCTTCGCTGGTGCCAACTATCAACCGTATGAATTTCATGAACACACCTCTTTAGAAGCCGATAATTAATTGATTTCTCAGATTTGGAAAAGAAGGTACTCCCGAGGCAGAGTGGGAAAAAGCCACTTGGCCTGCGTTGAAGGAATTGACTGAAAAGTATCCAGAAGCTGGCATTCATTTCCAAGGTATGCTCCCCATTTCCAGATTCTCCTAAGCTGTGCTAACAGTGGCAGATACAATTGTCTACAACCGCAAGAAGGACCAGCAATCTGCTGGTGGCCAGTGGTTCTCTGAATTGGTGCAAAAAGACCCGTGGTATAAGGATGTCGTCCTCGGTGTATGTACCTGCAGGTATCCCTCGCTTCTCGATCTGAGACTGATCATGACAGTTCCGAGAGATCCCAGCCGGTCAGCTAGCTGAGGGTATTGACAATGCTTCCACATTCAAATCCGTGTGCATCAATCCTGCCATCTATCTGCCATGGCTTATCGGCCAGTCTCGCAAAAATGGAGTGGTTTTCAAGAGAGGCTCCTTCAAGCACATTACAGACGCCGCCTATGTACACCATTCCGGAAAGAAAGCTGATCTAATCGTCAACTGTACTGGTCTGTCATCGAAGAAACTGGGCGGAGTGCGTGACGACAAACTCTTCCCGGCTAGAGGCCAGGTTGTAGTCGTACGAAATGACCCCGGCGCGATGGTTACAATCTCCGGGAGCGATGATGGAGAAGACGAGATTGTGTACATGATGACACGAGCAGCAGGAGGAGGAACCGTTATCGGTGGCTCATACCAGAAGCACAACTGGGAATCATCGCCTGATCCCAACCTTGCCGTTCGCATCATGAAACGTGCCATTGCCCTACGCCCGGAGCTTGTGAGCAAGGGACAGGGAATTGAAGGGTTGGACGTCATCCGACACAGCGTGGGATTGCGGCCACTCCGAGAAGGTGGTCCGCGTATTGAAAAGGACAAGGTGGATGGTGTTGCTATCGTGCACAACTATGGTCATGGCGGTTTTGGATACCAGGCTTCATTCGGCTGTGCACAAACTGCGGTCAAGTTGGTTAATGAAACCCTCCAGCAGAAGGACAAGGCGAAGCTTTAAGATGATATAATACATTGTATGTGAATAATTCATGGTCTAAGAAGCATTCCAGGTGTATATACAGCACCATCTATCATCATGACATCACCCATTACTGGATCCAACTCTTGCTTCGACATCCAATGGATTAACACACTACTCTAACTACTCACTATCTTCACATAAAGCTCATTCAAACAACAACCATGACACTCAACAACACCCAAAAAGCCAAAATCCACAAAGTCATCGACGAATTCGCCCGCGCTCCCCTGGAGGCCACGCCAATCGCCCAAAAGCCTCTGTCAGCAACACCAGAGACAGTCCTTGCGATGGTTCTTGACGCCCTGCTTAAGTCACGACCAATTTCTCACGAACTATCGCAAAAGGCAGTCAACCACATAATCGATGTCGGATACCATGATATCGAGAAACTGAGCAACAGCAGCTGGGAAGAGAGGGCAATGGTCTTGGCGGAAGGAGGATATAATCGATATAATGAGAAAGAGGCAACAAATCTGGGGGAATTGGTACGGTTGGTAGAGGGGAAGTATGGTATGTCTTTCTTTACTCGTTGATACTATCCAGCCATATTTAACGATGATTGATAGACGGAGATCTCAACAACCTCCTAAAAAACGTAAACCGCAACCCATCAAAAGCCCGACAACTAGTCAAAGAAGTCAAAGGACTAGGCGATCTAGGCGTCGATATCTTCTTCAACAATGTGCAGAGTATCTGGCCCTCGATGGCGCCATCAATCGATGCACGAAGTTTGAAGACAGCGGCAGAGATTGGGATTGGGGGAGATGTTGATGTCATATATTCTGAGTTGAAGCGTAATTCATTGCAGATGAGTATATTTGCAAATGGATTGTCTGAAGTGAGGTGGGATTGTTGAAGGAATCGCAGTAGATGGAGATGTATTTTATATGTATGGTATTGTTGTTGTTATTGTATCATACGTGTAATACAGCGGATAACCGTCGAACACGGTGCGTGGTTGTATCGACTATATACAGTTCGAGGCACGCGACAGTTCATCTAAAGAGCTTTACAAAATAGCCTTACCTACTTGGGTTTATTTATATGAATAAGAATAATAACTACCATGACACACTCTAAATCCCTGCTTCTGCACTGATACTCTACATGCTGTTCAACTCTGTCACCGCACGTTGCAAAAGGTGACACGGACAATTCTCCGATGAAAAACAAATATCGATGCCATACATACAGTATACAGGGGACAAGGATTGAAGATATTCAAGATTAAAACCGGAATAACTTGAAGATACTAATCACACATACATGCATAGCAGTACATGCAGCAGCGCAAGCCTGACCAAAACACCGAATATGATGGGTTCTACCCAACAGCAACACGGTGGAAGCATGTATGTATAGTCTATGCAGTATGTCACTGTCACCGTCACCGCTGGTGTTGGGGAACTGGCGGTGTATTTCGAGAAGCTGCGAAGATGCCTTTGTTGACAGGGCGTGATTTGGGCATCGTTGGTGTTGGTTACTCCAGTCCAAGCATATCTCAGATAATAATAATACCGAGATCCATGATGGCTTTGTGATGTGAATAGATCCCTGCTTTTGCCTCTTGCCTGTTGTTCTTTTCTTGGAACGACGTCACTTTCAGGGATTGGGGTTTTCTCAAATTGCAGTTTGTACTATTGTCATGGCTGAGCTGTTAGTCCTTAGTAGCATATTGTAATTATAATCTTCCGAATGCATCTTAGAATGATAATGATGCCTTAATCCCATTTAGATGGTAATGCCACATCCCAAATTAAATCCACGCCGATCGACACTGACTCAGCAGGCTTGGCAGACCCGCTGCTTGCGGCGCAGCAACAACAACTCCTCGACGGCTTGCGATCTTCTCCTGTGCTTCCCAACCACCTTTTCTCTTTCTTTGGTTTGTTTGTTCCTGCTTTGCTGTTGACGCTCACGCTGACACTAATCCGCCGTCTAGTCTGCGAGTCTCCGCTTCGTCTGACACCTACCCCAGAACTTCCTTTCTGCCACGTCCTTCCCCGTCGGTAAACCAGGCTACGAGATTCTTTCAGGCTCGATCTGACGTCGTCTCCTTCTCGCTGAACGAGTACAATATACTGCATATCGATAGACGCATCGTCCTTTGATATTCCCCGCCGCAGAACCTGCTATACGTTTGACTATTCGCAAGTAGCCGATTTCACAGGACATATCCAAGATGGATCTCTCCAACATTTTGTACGTCATTTATCGTCCCCTCCGCTTCTGAGTATATGGCAACTGCTGGGGCTGGGGTTATCTGGATAATATCTGACTGTATGCAGCCGGATTGTTAACCTGGTCGTGGCGGTGATCATGGTGCTGGGTGGTATTGCGCAGTTCTTCCCCATCTCCATGAGCTCCATCATTGCTGGAATCTACGTTATCCTCTTTGGTGTCGGTAAGTTTTCTCGATCAGAATGCGCAGGAATGTATACTCATCATAGTAGTTGTCGGTGGGTTGGAATTCCTGCCTCACGTGCCGGACTATGTCTACCGCTATGCGTCTTTCCTCTTCTCCTTCTTGGGACGAGGTGTTTGTAAGTTGCTGCCCTGGCTATGCGCATTTCCGTTGCTTGTTGTTTATTAACCAAATTTCAGTCTACATCTTCGTTGGATCGCTCTTGCTGCACGACGGTGTTTTGCGTTACATTGCCGGTTCCATTGTCGGTTTCATCGGTGTTGGATACCTGGCCCTCGAGTTCATTCCCTCCATCGAGCCCCCTTCAAACATGCGCGAGGCCGACCAGGGCTGGGGTGCTGAGCAGGTTTAAATGCGCATAATCGGGCATCCGTCTGATGCTGGAATGGACACGGCGCGTTCTTGTTGAATGCAACTCAATCTCAAGATCAAGGGCGCGTGCATGAGGAGGGGTTAGGGGAAACACTCTTGACGCGAAACATGATGATCGACGAGAGCGATGATAAAACTGATTGCTTTGCAACGATGATGGTTATGTGAGAGGGTGTTGAGATATGATTTCAGAACTATCTCTAGGAGGGGGGCTGAGGGTTTTGATTATTTTCTTTCTGATTTCTTTCTGTCCAACGTGAAAGGATACCTTGTATTCTGATGAAACTGTATTATATGTGGACACGATTTGATTGAATGGTTTATAATGCATCGGCATCCATTGTCCACCTGGGCAGCCAATCATGGACATTTGAATTGAATTACTCAATATTAGGTAATAATAGCATCAGCGCAATTGACTTTTCATACGAGAAAGTGGAGCAGCAATTTCAGCATCGGCTAAGGACGGGCGAGTGAATCAGAGAGAAGCTTGGTTGGATGATCGAAAGTGTCGGGGAATTCGACTTGAAGACTGAGACATTCGAGATTGCCGAGCTCCGGTATCTCCGGCACAAGTGGCAATTTAACAGAAACGTCATGTGGTTTGGACAGGCTACTATTGTATGACTATGACTTCTAGAGCAAGATGGATGAACCTAGAATCCTTTGGTCTGTAAGCGAAGTGATAGATAAGATCGATGAGGCTGTTGGGAGGTATTATTGGTATTTGTAAGTTTCCGCTAGGATGAATAAAGTTAGTTGTGAAGTATCTGGCCAATTAGATATAGGGAGATTGATGGAGACATGTCAAAGGTGGAGTGGTTATTTTTGTGCGACCGTCAGGATGTGTATTTGTGGTATTATTGTCGATCAGGATGTCAGATGGAAGGATGGAAGGATATGATGATGGTGGTGGTGATGGTATTACTGCTTTTATTAATAGTTTATGCATTATTAAGTTTATCAGGGATCCTGTCTGTCGGTGCCCTTTGATATCATCTTCTTCCTATCTTGCCTGGTTGCCTATTTGGTCTTCATGGATATACCCTTTCTAGATTATGGAGTACACCGGAGACCTCCTTTGAGCAATTCTACAATCCAGGGTACTCCGTATTGGATATCTGATTGAGTGACGTGTTTGCATAGGCTGGGAGGAATGCTATCGACGAGACTTCATTAGTGAGGCGGATGACCAAAGACTAAAGAGTGTTACGCTATTGAATGAAAAATAATAATTGGATTTGCCAGCGCAGTAAGTTTGTCGAGTGCAGCAAACATCAGTTGATATGAATCTTAAATTAGCAGCGTTGTTCGGTGAGAGCCGATATGGAGCCGACGACCAGGAGGTGTTATGTAGTTTTAAATGGCGTGATTAGACGGGAAAAATAATCAAAAGGAAAAAAAGAAGAGATCTGATACCCTTGGCTGATGATAGTAGGATGGGGATATTAAGTACTATTCATAGTCTATTGGCATGATTGCTGATCTTATCTACGTATCAATTCAGGGATAAAGTCTAATATCGACAGGGGGCAACAATAATATCTAATATCTATCACATGTGTCATGCTATTCAGCCACGTAATTTACTTATCATATCAGATCAAGTCTACGTGGCCGGTTGCAGAGTTTCATAGGCCCGGTTGGAATGTTGATCTATAAGACTTGGCCTGCACAGCTGATCATCTCACTAATGAATTGATTGATTATCTGTAGGTCAGGGAATTTACTAACGGGGAGGCTAGATTTCCCTTCTGCATTGGATCAGCCCTTCCGATTCCGCGGTGATTGGCTTGGCCAATCGGAAATACATTAGATCAGTCCTCGAGACAATCAGGTTACCTAATAGATTAATTCCCAGAAGATGAAGGAAATCCAAACGGAATGGGAAGAATCCACGTTGCGGCCAATGAGGAGAGGAAGAATAATGCTGACAGAATGGACATGGATGCGTGGGCGAATCAGCAGGCGTAGAATCAGGCTTATTTGAGCACAGGCACGCTATATACCCTTCTGGGAAGGTGCATTCCCACTAGATCCACCGAGCTAAACCATAATAGGTAGCGGTGGAGCCTAGATGATTCAATCTGGGGAGAGACGCAGAAGAACGCGGCCAAACCCAGCTGGAAACTGGATCGAAGAAAAAAGAAACGAACGAGCCCAGATCGGCCAAAAAGAAAGAACCGAACATTTCCTAACAAGGGGGGAAAAAGCAACGCGAGACAACACCAGACAGCCGTCGCTTTCTTATTCTCAACGTTACCTTTGCGGCGGGACAGCATCCCAGCACTGACAACGAAGAAAGGACAAAGAGCAGAAAAAGCCGCCCCAGTGTAGATCCCCCTGGGAGATCGATAAGCCTTTGCTCTGTCGCTGCGTTTCCCGAGTCTGCGGGCGATAAGGCAGTCAGTGTGTCTTCTTCTGTACGTTGCGGTCTGGCCATCCCTGCCCATCATCGTGACTTTACCCACCGTCCGAAAATCTCATCATCCTTCATCATCCTCTCCATCAGCATCGTCAGCATCACCATCATATATCATCATCTCATCCATCATATCTGATCTGATCCCACTTGTCCTTCTTTGATCATCGCAGATCCTGCCCTCAGCCCTCTCCTCCTCTTCTTTCTTTTCGCCTCCTTCTCTAATCTCTCCACCCCTCATCTAGTCTTCATCTCGCCTCCTTCTCCATCCTCTCCATCCTATCCATTCTTATCCTCCGGTTTGACCGATATCCACCTTGCATCGTTCTTGCAAACGCCACCCTAACCTCATTCGGAATTGGTCAGCCAACAAACCCTCCGTGGCGGGCTATCTGCTGTTCTATACAAATCCTCGACGTGCATTGTCCCTCCCCCCTGTCATTTTGACAGCCTCCACGAGTCACAACGGAACAACGCCATCTTCTTGTCTGCATCCGCTGCAAGTTGCCTGCCCGAGTTTGGCTTGCCTCTCCGTTGGGCCCTTTCGTGTCCTTCTCTCCTGCACGATCATCCTGACCGACATTTTAACTTTGTGATACTCTACATTTACACTCTCGACGCGTGGTATCCTACCCTTTCGACAAACGCCCCCCTTTCTTTCTTTTCTTTTTTCAAAACAGGATCCCTCGAGCGATATCCTCATTCTTTCTGTGCGTTCTTTCTGGACGCTCGAGATCTTCAATACAATACTTGGGATAGTTGATGGCTATGTTGGCTTCGCTTCCGCAAATGGAGACGGTGCGATCACTTCCCCGGACTCCCGACGTTATCACACGCCACCCCTCGGCGGAGGATTTGGATGCTGCTCAGCAGTTAATCTCGTCGGCCCAGGCCGGTCGGGAACACCAAGTCGATCGTCACTGGGAGGACAGCGCAGCTCGGAAATTTGAACCTGATGTCGCTCGTAATGGCTATGAACAAGATAGTTATCTCGATGGATCTACACAACGTTGGCCAGAGTCGTCCATGGGTGACTACGCCCCCGAGCAAAGCACATCGCCCAAGTCTCAGAAGGATACTTCATTTTTGGGACATTCATGCAGGTTGGTTCTCGCTTTGCCCCAAAACTCACTCACTCTTACGCACTACTAACCGCCTACTTCCCACACAGTAACTGCGGCACAAAGAGTACCCCATTATGGCGACGATCCCCGACTGGTGCGATGATTTGTAATGCCTGTGGTCTCTATCTCAAGGCCCGCAATGTCGCTCGCCCAACCAAACGAAACCGTGTACAATCAGGCCCCGAAACTGCTCAACACTCGAGTATTCCGATAGCCCCTCAGCAAGAAGCAGCTACCCCAACGTCGGAAGGAGGATGCCATGGCAAGGGCTCTTGCCCCGGTGGTGGGAATTGCGACGGCACTGGAGGGGCAGAGGGATGTGACGGATGTCCGGCCTACAACAACCGTGTGTACAAATCAGCACCTCGAGGGGCAGTTCCGGTCCACGCTTGGAATCGTGCTCCAATCCCAGAAAGCGAAAAACCCCTCCCATTGCAGGACACTGAAACGCCGACCAAAAATCCCGCACCACCGACAGAAGGCGGTAATTTGCTAGTTTCTTGTCAGAACTGTGGGACGACGGTGACACCGCTTTGGCGACGCGACGAGAATGGCCATCCCATTTGCAATGCTTGTGGTAAGTTTTGAGATAATTTTGAGATCTAATCTGATAAGGATTTTGACTAATTGCCGTCAAACAGGTTTGTATTACAAGCTCCACGGCTGTTATCGGCCTACGACAATGAAGAAAACCATCATTAAGCGGCGGAAACGGGTTGTGCCCGCGCTGCGGGATCAGTCGCCAACTGGGGCTACCCAGTCGTCCAATGGATCGTCCGCATCACCCGAGGCGTCACCTGCCGCACTGGCACACGGTTACGACGACCACTACAGATATATGAGCTCTGAACCGATGGACCACCACCACCCCATGTCGACAGGGAGAATCTCGCCGCAAGCAATCCAGCGACCATTTGCTTTTGCTCCGCCTCCAGTCGACTTCACAGGGTACTCTGCCGGAACGGTCTCTTTACCACACCACCCTCCCCCTCCTAGGCTCTTGGAACCTGAAAGAATGGCGCCTGGTCATTCCCCTAATTCACAATTCGGCCGCCGATCCGTCTCTCCTAATCCCTCTAATCCCAAAAAGCGGACTCTCGCTGAAACTGCATCATCTGCTGAGGCCATGTCTGTCCCAACCACCTTGGAGTCTGGATCAAACCAACTTCCTCCCATTATGTCGTCGGGCAACCAAGCTCCGCCCGCTCGCCTCAGCTCCATCTCCTCCCTCTTGAACCCTGGTGGTCGTGACGACTCACGACTGGACCCCTCCCTCGCCGCTCTCAGCCGCCAGCAACAGCCCGCTCATCCTCACCAACATCCTCCGCACCACCACCACCACCAAGCTCCTCCCCTTGCTCATCCCCAGCCACCACAACAGCAATTACCTGGCGTGGCCGAATTGGATGGTTTCAAGGCGGACCGACGCGCCAAATTGCAGCGTGAAGCAGAGGAGATGCGTGAGGCGCTGAGAGCCAAGGAGCGAGAGCTGGCGGAGCTCGCACAGCAATGATAAAATTTTTTATCATACTAATTTCTCCACTTTTAATCTTCTCTCTTCAGCCATACACTTGAGATGCTCACTTTGACGAAGATACCACTTAATCCAACCCCCATTTGATGAATTACAGAATTTGTGAAATACCTTAGGGAAAAGTTGCATGATTTATTGTTTGTTTATTACTGTTTATTCAAAGCGCCGGCGGGAAATTACTTTGTATGGGATTATCAAAAGGAAAAAATGATAAGAAAAAGAAACGAGGGCAGATGGAAGAAATTGTGTGTTGTGATCTGTTTCTGTCCTTTTTTCTTTACTTCTTACCTTCTTATGTTTGTTTCGGAGCTTGGGTTTTTTGACCTTGAGAGCGAGGAATTGGAATGGCCGACAGCGTGGTCTGGCGTATGTGTGATTAGGGAACAATTCTCATTATGATTCCAAGGATTCAAGAAGTTTATGCATTTGCATTTCGTACGTCATCATGACCAGTGTCATCATGACATGCAATATCAGTATCTACATGATAGTATACCACACGGATTAACATAGTAGAACAAAAACAACCAGCCTACTCACCTCACCATGCCCAACTCCAATACTACCCGAGTCTTCTCCCTCAACTTCATCGGCGACATAATGCTCGGCCGCCTCATCGACCAACTCTGGCCCCAACACGTCGACAACCCCCACGACCACCGCACCATCACAAACTTCCTCGACAACTACCCCTACCTAGAATCCTACACCCCCAAATCCCCCTGGGGCACCGCCCTCCCCCTCTTCCACACCTCCGACCTAAACCTCATCAACCTCGAAACAGCCGTGACGACCAGCCCCGAGCCCTGGCCCAACAAAGCATTCAACTACCGCATGCATCCCGCAAACGTCGCGGCCCTGCACGAGGCACGCATCGACTATGCGAATCTGGCGAATAACCACGTCTTGGATTTTGGGACTGAGGGGCTCGTCGAGACGGTGTGGACGCTCAGGGAGAGTCGGATTGCATTTTCGGGGGCGGGGGAGAGGACGAAAGAAGCTGTTTCTGGGACGGTGGTGAGGTTGCCTAGGGTTGAGAAAGAGGGAGGAAAAGTTGCGCGTGCTTCGTCTGTGTCTGCGTCTGCGTCTGCGTCTGCGTCTCAACGCCAAAAGGGCGATGACAGTGAGAAACAAGAGCACTATCAAATCCACATCTCCTCCGCATCCGACCACCCCAGTTCCTGGTCCGACATCCCCACATTCCACTTCATCGACTATACGTCGTCCACACGGCAATCCCTAAAGTCCCTCCTCACGTCGCCGTCCAGTCAGTCCGCCGCGCTGAAGATCTTCTCCGTACACTGGGGCCCGAACTACGCCTGGCGGCCCGACAGCCAGATCCGATCGATGGCGCATTTCCTGGTCGACGAGTGCGGGGTGGATATTGTGCATGGGCACTCGGCGCACCATGTGCAAGGCGTGGAGCGGTATAAGGGCAAACTGATCATATATGGGTGCGGGGATTTTGTGGATGATTATGCGTTGAATGAGCAGTTTCGGAATGATTTGGGGGGTGTTTGGAGGGTTTGGGTTAGGGGGGTTGAGGGGGATGGGGATGGGGGCAAGGTGAAGAAGTTGGGATTGGATCGATTGGAAATCTTTCCCACGAGGTGTGATCGGTTTCAAGTGACGTTGTTAAATAGGGCGGACGAAGATCATGGGTGGGTGAGGAGGCGGATCACGAAGCTTACTGAGGAGATGGGGACGAAGGTTAGGAAAGATCTTGGAGAGGAAGGTCAGATTGTGATTGATTTGGATGTTGATTGATTGATTGATTTGATTTGATTGATTAAGATAAGATAAGAAAATCGAGTTGTGCGTCGTGTGGAACATCATCATTATCGCGATAGCAGATGTCCTCTCCCGGTGGAAATTATTATATACAAGAAAAGTAAAGGCTGTGGCAAGCCGCGTGTTCGTGTCGAAATGAAGGTAGTTGAAAAAGAAAAAGTAGGTCGAGGCGCAAGTCAATCATGCTGGGTTTATCACCAGCCTTCGTTCGCTGCTTGTCTCCCCGGGCTTCTCCGTTTCTTGGATCATCTCGGTGGTGACTTCAATGCCAGCGATGTTGCCGTGATCGTGGCTGTCTGACTTGGCATGGATCGAGCACATGCCGAACTCTTGGTTGCCGAACTCTCGGTTCGCACTGAATAGCTCTGGGTGTCGTTTCTGAGATCGGGAGGCCATGGTTGTGGTTGGGCCTGCGGTGTGGCGTTGGTAGCTATTGGTGGACAGCAGCTTGGGGAAGATCCTGCTGATAAGCGGTCGAAGGAAGGGCAGACAGGCACAGATGATGGCGACATTGCATTCGGCGGCAGTCCAGTATGCGGCACCAACGTTGCTCCCTAGAATTGTTAGAAAAAAAGTAAAGGATTGGCAGGCAAGAGAGAACGTACAAGATGTGTCCGTGCTCTGAGCGACGACTCGCAAACTGGAAAGACGCAGAATACTCGTGATGACAACCCTATCTCAATATAAGCATTTGATCAATTGATCCTTGAGGATCAGGCGGACTTACACCACACCCACGGCAAAAACTCCCATCAGGGCAAACTTCTGTACCCGCGGAAGCTGAAGTTGCGATAGAAGCGGCATCGGCAAAATCATCAGGGCCGTATCGGTGACAATATTCATCGATGCATTGAAGAACCAAACTGCCTCAAAGCTCAGGCAGTGGCCAGAGATATCCTTGTCCCAGAATTTGGCGACGGGCACACAGTTCACGTAGCCGCTGACAATCGCCCAGGTCGAATATGTAGCGACCACTGCCATCATGAAATAGCAGGCAAATCTAAATTTTCGACCAGGAAAAATGCGCAAGTATTGGAAAAGAATGGAAAATTTGCTGAAAGCGAGACTGGCGTTATACATGGGGATCGCAGCCCACAGTGACTGGGAAGGGTTAGTCTTGCGAAGACCCGTACATGATATGGCTGCCATACCTTCAATTGATGCATCAAGTCAACATGGGAGATGGCGTTAGAGTGTCTGCCGAGGCCGAAATGCACCTCTGATGGTAACGTTTAGAACATGCATTATATCTAAATGCCATACAGGACGATGAACTTACCAGCACAAACCAGCCCTAAATAGACAATTGAGAAAACCTTTCAAGCCCGTTAGCCAGTCCAAATCTAGCGTTTGATTTGGTGATAGAACAAGCATACCAAAGCGATCAGAATAGAGCCGTCCTCGCGTCCCATTATCTTCATCAGCCCGAGTCTCGCATATAATCGCATCGCAACAACCACAATAGCCAACGATGTCAGCACCGCCGTCACCACTAGGGCTCGTTGCCCCCGATCAATCCCATCGTCATCAGTTCGAGGTAGTATCATCCTGCGAGGTAGTATCATTCCGTCGAGATCGTCCGTCTAGGTGTGTATAAAGAGCGAATAGGGTATAGATCCGTAGAGTGTAAAAAGAACGTGGTTCGATATTAGTAAAGAGTGTTGCATGTGTCTCGATTGTCCATCTCTTGGTACCGCAAATCCCAAAGCCAGGCAGGTGTATAGTTAATTGGGCATGAGTCTGTCTTTTGACTCGACAGCAGCTCCGCAGAGCCAAAGAGACACGACGGCCCGAGAGATGCAATTGCTTTTAAAAACGAGGACCGGGGTTGCCTTTGTCACATCTTTCCTCCCACTCTGACCCGCTCCATAGATCAAAGTTTGATAGTGCTCAATAATAGCGAACCAGGGAAAGCACCGTCACGACGATTGGGTAACCCACCATGCAGGCGTCGTTGTCGCCTGCTGGGCTGACCTTGTTTGCCATGACCCAAGTGCCAAAAAGGCGGGGCAGTTTCCAGTTACATGCAGAGAAACAGCGATCAATGCCTGGAAGTGTATGCTCCACTAGACGGTGGATATACTCGGTGGAGACACGAGTTATGTAGGTCATTGACTGTCCCAAACTAGGGCATAAATAATCAAATTGGCAGGTTGCATGGCACGATTCAAGCTGTCAAAGTAGCTCAAGTTGTTCTACTTGCGACTCATGTCTCATGCTTTGTGTTTTACCGATAACAGACCCATGGAACGCCCCGACTGTCAAGCCTGTCAAAGGCCATCGCTTATACACACTTTGCCCAAACAACAAGACGGGTCGTAGTATCATATGATTGCTGGTTGCCCGGCGATAGTAGTGGTTCGGTTATTTTAGGCCAGTCGCCACGAGCTGCCCCTAACAAACCATGCAGATTGCAGGATCGTGGCGAGATCGAATACATATGGAACGAAATTGATTCCATGAGATTAATAGTTTTTGTATCCTTGCATGAAGTCTCGCCGATAATTGGTAATGCAGGGAATTTGGCATCGAAGCCTGTCGTACATACTACCAGTTTCTGAAAATTCCGCTCATTCCGTTCAGCATCTGAGCGCCGTCATCGGTGACTCGGGGCTCGGGATTGTTCAGATGCCCCATTCTGGCACAATCACTCATGGTCCCAATGCTGTGGCATACAGTAGCGTGGTCCACTACTATCATAGCGCAGCAGTAGGGGATGGCTAAGCAGCCTAAGCTGGCCGGTGTATTCAGAAAAGGAGGAACTCCGAGGCAAAAATAATCTTTCAGTGCCGAAGCGGAGATTTGGCATTGCTGATCCCCGCAAATTTAACAGCCGCACTTTGGCCTTCGATGAAAAGTCAATAAAATGGGCTAATGATTGAAATATTTGAATATTCGATATTGATCGAGACGCCCAAAGCCACAAACATAGATTGACTTTCGATATAGCAAGATAGTGCCGGGGAAAGCTTCCCGATAATAGTTCAAGTGTTAATAACTCCATGAATCGCAATTCACGAATCGTGAAGTCGTAGCATGAAAGCAAATCTCCTCCCGGGGTCTTTGCAAGCTTGACGCAAGTCGCATTGTCTTTCCCTTTCGGATCGAGCGTTGATGCCACCATGCATATACACTTCCCTTTTTGGATGATCGACAAGAACTGTGTCAGGATCAACAGATGGCGTCCTGATCATGCTCGCTTGATAACGCTACTCAGCGTCTCAGTCAGTTTCAGGTCTGTCGTCCTCGACGATACACTCCTGCGTAAAGCTCATCCTTCTGGCCCATAAGCCTTACAGATTGGAATAGTTTTGAACAAACCCTGTCTGCGGAGAATCGGAGTTTGTCATGGGGCTACCCCTAGCACACGAGTTTCCAAGAACCAGGAAATCGGGTTGCAGTTTATCTCAAATCAAATCGGATGCTCAAAAGGGATTTCAACTTGAAAGATCCGATATTCTTGTCCCGCCATCGGATGCAAGGATTAAAACTTGAAAGAATGTCGAGCACGTTGGTCTATGGGAGATGATAAGTTCCTACGCGCGCTGACCTTCTTTCTTTGTTATGAAACGGATCATCATGCAGCACATTTGTGAGGGGAAATGCCCCAAAAATTAAAATCTCGTCCGCCGTTTTTTGCGAGTTTCTAAGCTCGATTGACGACTCCCCAGTAACAGTTTCCCGAGAGACCAGTTTGTATAAGCGGAGAACCGGACAAGCTTTGTACGAATAACGATGAGCATAATTTTATGCCAGCTCGGGGAAGCTGAATCGTAACCCTGTTGTCTTCGAGTTTTGAACAAAAATAATAAGCCCGTTTATTCATATTTGGTCTGCATTGGCCAATTGGGATTCCTTCCAGGTCCCGTGATGCTGAACTTTGAAAGGTAGCAGGGCTTAATCTCCACCGCACCCCGAAGAAACAACGAAATCGGATCATATTCGGATGATGTCGTCTTTGTAGTGCAGTGGAGACGATTCGTACGGTGTCTGCTTCAGTGCTAGGTGCTTAGGTGCTATTCTGCCTCGATTGCTTTGTTGTAATTTCCCGAATGTTACTATTAGAGGCTAACCATGGTCACCTGAGTAGTCACTATGAAAGCAGTCTGTCAGTGCCAGTTCCAGTCATGAATGGCGTCACAGTATGGGAGAAAAGGGGCAGATACAAACTTGGTCAGTTAGACTAGAAAGGTCCTCGTCCTATCAGCGGAGCATGAATATCAACGTTCAAGCCGTAAACAGAGATGGATGTCCCCGGACTCGAGGAGCTACCCTGATTGATTGACTGCTGTTTGGCAACCCCATCACGACAGCCACCGTTTTTTTTTTTCTTTCAAGTCCCACTATCCCAAAGAGTAAGTGCTGTCAGTTTATTTCCCGTTAGGGCCACGGACATCATGCCCAGTTCAGGTTAAGCAGTGGGATCGTCAAAGAGAATTATCGACGATCGTGGGGAGTGGAGATGATTTAGCAGCGCACCACGTCAGGAAGTCAAAGAGAAGAACGAGAGCAGCTCGCTTAAGGCGTGACTTTAAGCGCCCCCCTGAAGATCATTCGGTTTTGCATGATGATGATTGCATCATGAATGGGCCATAAGGCAGCAGGAGTCCTATGCCATGACTTCTTTTCTTTCTTTTTCTTTTTCTTTTCTTTTTTTTTCCTACATGCAAAACATTCAACACACGGAGATATCCAAGTGGTCCTGACTCCTTATGGCCGAGTCCCACAGACTACTGTTGACAGTACCTATATCACCAGACTACGTTTCAAAGAAATGCTGATGCAGCAGAACTAAATCTTCCATTCGAGAGCTATGCTAGCTAGGGCTTCATGTCCCCTTTCGAATCGACCAGTTCCTTTTTCCAGTTTTTATCCTTTCATCCCATACAGTCTGCGCTTTGCAACTGCAGTCAACAAGTCCATCATCTCTGCCTCGTACAAAATGATTTCCAATCCAGATGCGCCATACATGAAAAGCCCTGGGTATCTTGCCCATAAAATCCGTTGTGCGCCTGTATCCCATCACCCATATGCAGTTCGTAACATCATCCCATCATAATCATAACCCGTCATAAAATCATTCCCCCAATCCTTCAAAAGATAGCAAATGGGTATGGTCCCATCCCCGATAACCCCATGATCAATCCCTCCTTCAACATTTCCCTGAAATACCCCTTCTCCTTCTCCTTCTCCTTCTCCTTTTGTTCCCCAGATCCCTTCGACAACCGATTCATTCCTCCCTTGATCTTCTTGGAGATTGACTCCTTTTTTAAAGAAACCTTTGTTGCAAAAGATCGCCTCGGTGAAGACGGCTCCTCCGCAACTACAACACTTGACTCCTCCTCAACCGCAATGTACTCGTTGGAAAACTTCGAATCATTGGTGTAGACCGAGGATCCAGAAGACAAAGACCCCTTTCCTCCAAATCCCAACGCACGGCGAGCTTTGCGTGCAACCCGCCGCCAGCGCTTGACACCCGCTGCTTTGTTCCCCTTCGGCTTCCACTCCTCCGATCCACTAGCTGATCTCTTGGTGCCCACGTGTGATTCCAATGAGATAGTGGTGGTTGTCTCCTCTTCTTCCTCGGAGATCGGTTCCAAGGCAGTCTTAAATGGTTGGCGAGTGCCCCTTTGCAACCTTGGACCCTTGTTGCCGTGCTTGGTGTGCTGCAGACGCCAGGTCGGTAGAACCGGCCGAGAACCGAATCTTGCGACGAAGTAATCCTCATTCCCATCCTCCTCGGAGTCTCCGTTTTCCTCGTAAAACTCCTCCTCATCTTCATCTTCCTCGGAGTCTCCATCGTAGTCATTTTCCTCGACCATCGTAATGGCGTCGAGGTCAGCTTCCACACGAAGATTGTGGATGGCGCGACGTCTCTTGAGAGGCACCCTAGACGGACAGGCGATCTCTTCGATGGACCTCTTTCTAGAGGGCTCGGAAATAGGCTCTTTGGCCTCGTTTTCTGTGTTTCATACGTTAGCTTCTAGAACGCATCCATAACAGTAAGAAAGCAAAGAATATGCTTACCCTCTTCTAGCTCCTCTGCAGCCATCGACTGTCGAAGGGGCGAAGGCGCAAACACGTCGTACTGGATCTTCTGACGCAGTACACGCTTTGTGATGGCACGGGACGTCTCCATCAACTCGTCCCTCGTTTCCTCCCACTGATCCCTTGACCTGATGGTGCAGAGCTTGACGAACCCGTTGCCCTGAGCCATCCCAGACGCAAGATATGTCTGGATGTCACCATCATCCAACGCCGTCTCTTCGCTGATTTCCCTCTCGTCGTTGACCCAGGTGCCGTGCGGCGAGTAGAATTTGAACACCCGGCCAGTCGCAAAACGGACAAGGTCAAGACCTCGCCGATGAAGGTCCTTCCATCCGTCTTCGAGGTGGACAATGACTGGGTCCACCCAAACCATGGCCCTTGTCATGATTGATCGTAGGCGGTATTCGTCGCCTAGTCGTGGGATCTTCGGGCTCGACATCAGGAACAGCAAGGAGATCACTGCAGGTGTCCAGTTGTATTCGTAAACTGGACATCCCATCCAATTGAAATGGTGGACGGTCTCGTCTTCGTCTGCTTTCATGCAGTAGTCGCGGAATGAAAATTCGCGCCTGACATCTTCCTGCATGCTGTTGATCATTGCCTGTGTCTCGCTGGGTTCGAAAAGGTTCCCGTTGTCGCTGTCGCTGTCACTGTCGAAGGCGCTTCCGAAGCTGCCAGAGTCCGACGACGAATCGATTATTCTGTCGTCCACGATCTCGATCCGCTTGGAGCTCTCGCTCACTTCCTCCTGGACATCCTCCGCCCAATCGAAGTTATCTGCCCGTGGCAGCTCTTCCCTCTCACTCCCCTCCTCCTCCATCTCCATCTCCACCTCCATCTCCATCTCCATCTCCTCCGCCCAATCCATGGGAATTAGCCTAAGCAGGTCTTCCATGTTCATGGTAACCTAAGTAGCAAGTTATATATTAGCATTTGGTACCAAGATGAATCCTTACTCGACTTCACCTGCTCAACAGCGCCCATACGGCTGGTCTCCATTGCTGACATAGAAGACATCTTGAGTAGTAGGTATGTGGATTGGTATCAAGATATTGAAAGCAGAAATAGAATTGCTTTCTGTGAAGCTTGAAGCTTTGCAATAGAGAGTTGAAGATAGATGTAGTTGGAAGGAAGATAGAGAGAGCTGTGGGGAGAAATTACCTCTTTATATACTATAACCCTCCCTGGAGATCTCCGTTGAAGATATAAATGCATTTTTATATCAGGATAACCATGTAGCTTTCCGTCGGAATATACCAGCCTTCATCGGGATATTCCAGTATAATATGGCGATCATTCAGCCTGAGGCAGTCCAATATCCGGCTTGACGGTATATAAGTTGACAGATAGCAGGCCTAGAACAGTCTTGATATATGATATATCTGGAGAATCCCATACGGACCTCTAAGATCTCCGTTAAGTGAGGTCATTGTCAGTAGCTGCCTATCAATCCGAAGTAGACTGCCGTTCCTGTCATCCAATTTTAGGCAAACCCCTTGATCATTGATCTAGACCGTGACGCCATAGTCGGTAATGACCGTGTATATAGCCATTGGGTAATCAACTCCAGGAAAATGCCGATATAAGTCGTAAAGGAGAACCCCGAGAAGACATTGTGCGGCGACGTATATAGGAATCATCCCAGATTTATCCGTATATATCGAAAGGGCTTTTAGAGATAAGCTTCGGAAGATTGGCGCCATTGCACCTGGTCATCATTAGTCTATGAGCTTAAAGGTAAATCAGAGTCAGGCCGTGACAACTAACTCGACCGTCAATCGTTTCGTCAGGCATGAAGCCCCAGCCTGGTATAGAGATGTTTTGGTTCTGACTGTTTCCGTTTTCTTTCGTCTGGAAAATTTGCCATCCATAATATATAGGATCTATTCAACAGAGCTGCCGTCTAATCAGCCTGTTAGCTCGTTGTGATGATGTCTGGCATATCGAAAGCTGGGCATGGCGAGCTTGATCCACGGATCCCCAATATAGAACATTGTATGGTCCGTTGGCAAGACCCGCAGTTGGATGAACGGTCCATTGGGTCGAAAATATATAAACCAGAGCCCAGAAAAGAGCAACCGGTATAGAGATATCTGATCACTGGCCTCTTGAAAGTTGAAAGAAAACACCCATCGGGAGGAAGTCCGATCGGTCAAACCTTCAGCCGGTATCTTCTGGCCGCCCCGCCCCCGTGCCGAATGACGATTCGCTTTCCCCGCACACGATGGTATCATTCACCACGGCCATTTCTCTATCGTTCTCTGGCTTTCTCGGAGTTAATTTTTTCTCGTCTCTTTTTCTTACTTCAGTCTTGAGGGTCCCCAGCGGAACACCATTTATGAATCACCTAAGACTATACAGCAAATCCCTTAGATCCCTTCGTCATCTCACCTCCCTTTCTGGTGCCCTCTCCGCACGACCTAACCAGTTCAACTCTATAACCAACCCGGGATTCATCCGACGCACAATGGCGACGGCAATGGCAAAGCGCCTTGAAGGCAAGACGGTCTTGGTGACCGGTGCTTCGGCAGGAATTGGCAGAAGCACTGCCAAGGAGTTCGCTCGTACATCACCCAAGAGCCTGAAGCTTATCTTGACAGCACGGCGTATCGACTCGTTGAACCAGATTTCTCAGGAAATCAAGGAGGAAGTTGGTGATGGCGTCCAAGTGCTCCCCGTGAAGCTGGATGTGAGCAACCCGGAGGAAGTCAAGAACTTTGTGCCCTCCCTGCCGGCTGAATTCCAGGAGATTGATGTTCTGGTTAACAATGCGTGAGTCAACATGTGCTTTGCAAGTGGATGATGTACTGACAGCAAGTAGTGGTCTGGTCCGGGGTGTTGCAAAGGCCCCCGAAATCGAAACTGAAGATATCAATGTGATGTTCAACACCAACGTCAACGGTTTGATCAACATGACTCAGGCAATCCTTCCCATTTTCAAGAAGAGAAGCGACGGAGGCCGGGGAGATATCATCAACATTGGAAGCATCGCTGGCCGTGAAGCATACCCCGGTGGAAGTATCTACTGTGCTACAAAGGCCGCCGTGAAATCCTTCACCGATGCTTTGAGAAAGGAACTGATCGCGTCGAGAATCCGGATTATCGAGATTGACCCTGGTCAAGTGGAAACCGTGAGACTTCCCCGATGCAATTGCTCATGACAAAAACTAATCAACTCGATCGAATAGGAATTCTCCCTGGTGCGATTTTACGGTGACAAGGCCAAAGCAGATGCCGTCTATGCGTATGATAAGCCCTGGCCGACAACACATACATGGGGAAAAGGAAAGAGAACTGACATGTTCCTGCAGGGGCTGCGAGCCACTTACACCTGACGACATCGCAGAAGTAATCGTTTTTGCCGCCGGACGACGAGAGAATGTTGTGATTGCCGATACGTTGATCTTCCCGAGTCACCAGGTAAGACGCCGATGCAATCCATACTATCACACCGCAATTATGTGTGTAGAGCAACTAGCGCTGACCGTTTCACAGGCATCGCCCACTGCGGTGCACAAGTCATCGTAAAATCTGCGAGGTGACAGTCTGATAGAAACATATATACACAAATAGAATTATATCAGTCGTAGGGAATAACGCAGCGATCATGCCAGACCATCCATACACCGTACATTCTACCTGTAGAGACGCTGCAGCAGCGAACAGCAAACAGTGAACAGCGATAAGTAAATCGAGTCATGAACCATGAATCATAATAGATAACAAACCATCCAATTGACCCTCCGCCAGAGTGCACTTACTGCAAACTGTTTCAATTTAATTGCAGCTTCGTCCCTGACGACGTGGCCATGCAACCAACCTAACCAGCAACCACCCATGTACCTTGCAGCTTACTCAACATGAACAAATAAAAAACAACATGCAATCCTGATTCATTTATTTCTATTTTTTATTTTTTAGTTCTTTAATATCGACATCAATCTAACTATCCAAGGAATGTCGTGGGCAGAGAGAAAAAAAAAAAGGGGGGGGGGAGGTGGAGAGAGAAACTAACTAATAAACCACCCCCTATTCCAAGTCTGGAAACCCGAGTAAAACCAAGGCACAGACTGCAATCAATCAAAAAGAGAGAGAGACAGAGAGATGAGCGATAGAGAGACGGGAAATACGAATAATTATGGTTTCTGAGAATAATATAGACTTTCTTTTTACTTTTTTTCGCTTCTCATTTACTATGAGCTTTTTTTTTTTTATGATTTTTTCTGGACATGATTTCACACTCTCTCGTAAATGCCATCGGTTGGTTGACAGTAAGAGCAGATCAGTTGGTATGTCCGCCAGTCATAGTGCAACCCGGTGGATTAGGGGTTCCACGGAGAAGAGGAGATGGGGGGGATCGGATTCTCCGTATTAGTTAGTTACAATTGTGTTCTCCATAGTCAGGGTCTAGATATCTCGAGGTTTGATAGATGTTGATATATATAGATGGAATTATTGTGGATCATTGATAGCTATCTGTCATGAGTCACGGAGGACAGAGTATCATGATTGCTGAAAGAGTCCCTTGCTGATATTCTGATATTGTCTGGTTACAGTACATCCCGTACAGTATACAGCAAAGATGAGATTGAGGTTGAGACAGCCCTGCATGAGGAAATGAGATAAAAACCACGCACAGAGAGTGTGCCATCAAATATACTTCCTAAACGGGGTGATTATCCCCTTGAAATCAAGTACGGAGTTGGTCGAGGATAATTTTATATTATGGAGTATCCGTCGTCTGTCGGTAGTCTGTAACTGTAAGTCATATCCGATGCTATTTATTCGCCTGGGCGGGGGGTTATTATCCGGGATCTGCATTCACAATTGTCAATATTAATATGGATATGGACTGGAAAGTCTGGATCAATCTCAATGATATTCATTATGGTCGCAGTTGTGGTGCGATTATACGGAAAAGGTTCCCTCAGTAGAAATCGTCAATTGTTGGCTTCGGGAGTTAATTGACTGGTATGACCTAGAGTGGAATGATCAACTGGTGGATAATCAGCAATATGATGCAAGGCTCTGGCCACAAAAGTGACAAGTATTATGGTATGTTTTTTATCGGCTTCCAGTGCGGAGTAGTATGTTCTATCAAAGACCATCATATGTTGATTGCTGAGTATGCACCCCGTACTTACCTAGGTATATGTACAAAACTACAAGGGGTCCAGGTTCACGATGCTATCACAGGTGATGGCATCCATGATTGGATGCCATCTCATGGCCTTAGAGCCACGGATGAATATCGCCTTTGGGAAGTGGAGGCGTGGGGAACAAGACTCGAGTTGTAGGCTAAAAGCCTAGGGCAGTGCAGCCGGGAAGCGATCAAATTGACCATGTTTCAACCTTTTCGACGGAGGGCAGGGACAGTTGTAGTTAGAAAGCTGATGTAAGAGTGGAAATGAAAAGTTCAAGAGGCCCTACTCGAGAACGTTGAGGCTTAATCGTTTTCTAGAAGGCTGTAGGAATTCCATGAGATCATGACACCCAGGATGGCGTCCCGAACAAGGTTGTCTGGCTCGAGGGATGAGAACCGTATTTCTCCGTTTGCTGGTTTTCGTGGATGGGGTCTGATTCCTTGGTTTTGGGGCGCTCAGACAATTCGTAGTCTACCAACCATTTGTGAGCCAGGTGGTATTTAAAGCTCCTTTCCTGGTGTCGTCGTGTCGTTTGGCAAGTAGCTTCTCGAATCTCGGCCTAGAAGCCGTGCTTGGATACTCTGTAGTCTGTGTCCGTCGATGATGATTTCCCGCTTGGCTCGACGCCTCTCGAAGGATTCGAAGACGGCAAAAGCAATCAACCAAACGACGCCGATTGTGATTATTTTCCCGCTAATCTTTGATCCAGACTGACCAGTGGATTGGTAGAGCCGTTCGTTCATCGAGCCCTTGGTGCTGTGACGACAAACCGGCCAGGGTCGAATGGGCGATTTTAAGAACGACTGTCGACCGGCGCTAGAGTGGAACTGGGTGAAGATTAATCTAATCATCAGCATCATGATGGCAGATGGATCATACGAATAGAAATAGAATAGAATCAAAAGAGATTGGATGGCTGGACCAGAGTGGTCAGAGGGGCTGGCAAATAATTTGGACAAATAATCGCAGCAATGACCTTACTGTCTGTCTGTATGCATCCTGTATCCTCTGCTGCATCCCCCTTTCTTTTTCATCTGCAGGGTGTTGTTCTTTATCTCACCCTCATATATTCATCACAATAACCAAAAGGTGGTTCCATCTTCTGTTTGGCAGTTGTTGTTGGCCTCGAGAGTTGACTGATCTCCTGCCATCTGGTTGTTTGCGCGTGTCTGTCTGTCTCCCCAACTAATAATTCCACACACACCACCACTTCCTCCTCCACTCTTTCTCCAACTTCTCTTCTTCTCTCTTCCTCTCAGTCTCTCTCTCTCCCTTTAATCCACGCCCCAATAATCCAATTCCATCCATCTACACTACTGACCGAGTTTTAAATACCTCGGATCAATCTAAAGGTACGTTTTTTTGCTTTTCTCCCTCTCACATTTGCCCATTCCATCCCCACTTCCTTCTTCCTCCGTTCTTCTAACTTAATGCCACTCTCCTTAATCATCACCCCCCTTCCCCTCCCCTCTTCCCATTGCCAGCCCCCGTCGTCATCCTAGGGGTTTATTTTCTATCTTTCAATTGTTAACTTCTTCTCTTTATTAGTCGAAAAAAAAAAAAAAAAAAAAACAGATTTTTTTTTCTCCCCCTCTCCTCTTAAAAAAGAAAGAGAGAGAAAAAGACCCTACCAGCCACCACCCGCTCACGTTCAATTCCACGCCCTACTGCGAGTTCTTGCGACGAACCCCCTGATCCTCTACCTAGAACTCCCCCTCCGACCCCCGTCTGCTTTAAGCTTGGCCTAGTCACTAGACCCGCTGCTGCTGTGGACTGCTCTTTAGGCGCCTCCTTCTTGCGCGAAACTCTCCCGACGAGCTGGGTCCCGACTTTCGACCCTTCTGCAAAAGAAAATTGTGTTGCTGCTGCTGCTGCTCTGCCTCTGTCTGCTGTTGCGGTTTGGTGTTGAGATAGCTTCGATCACCCGTTTTCTTTCCCTTCCTCCACCCCCCTCTCTCTCCCCCCTCTCTTCCTTACCTCTTGACAATAATAGTCAGAGACATATTCTGCCGCCATGGCTTCAAAGGTAAGCACGCTTCTTGCTAGACATCCCCGTCCACCATTTGCCTCTTTTTTCGTTTCGTTTTTTCCCTATTCCCTATCTCCCTATCTCTTTCGCTCCCGCGCATTTTGTTTTATTCAACAAAAAATGGAGGAAAACTCGAAAGAGGAAAAAAAATTAATCAACCGTTATATATCTTATAAAAAAATGATTGATGGCTTACATTTTTATCTCACTGTAGTTTTTAAGAGAATACAAGCTGGTCGTTGTCGGTGGTGGTGGCGTCGGAAAGTCATGCTTGACGATTCAATTGATTCAGAGTCACTTCGTCGACGAATATGATCCGACAATTGAAGGTGGGCGACGTGTTTGTAACCGTTCTCGATCGTTTGGCTCATACAGGATCCCTGCTATACAGATTCATACCGCAAGCAGTGCGTTATCGATGATGAGGTTGCTTTGTTGGATGTCCTAGATACCGCCGGACAGGAGGAATACTCGGCAATGCGCGAACAATACATGCGAACCGGTGAAGGTTTCTTGTTGATTTACTCGATAACATCCCGCCAATCCTTCGAAGAAATCATGACATTCCAACAACAAATTCTACGAGTGAAGGACAAGGACTACTTCCCCATCATCGTCGTTGCCAACAAGTGCGATTTGGAGAAGGAACGGGTGGTCACAGAGCAAGGTGGGTTTAGACATTGACAGGTTCACTCGGTTGATCGTATGCTAATGACGGTGTGCTTTCCCCAGAGGGTGAGGCTCTCGCGAAGGAATTCGGCTGCAAGTTCATCGAAACCTCCGCCAAGTCGCGCATCAACGTCGAAAACGCCTTCTACGATCTCGTCCGTGAAATTCGCCGATACAACAAAGAGATGTCGTCGTACCCATCTGGCTCGGGCGCATTCGGCTCACGCGCGCCCGAAGGCAAAATGGACATGAGCGAGCCAGGCGACAGCGAAGGCTGCTGTGCAAAGTGCATTATTATGTAATTTTTGGGTTTTGAAAGATCTACAGGGCGCACAAGTCGAGACACGAGAGGAAACATCATTATAAACCCTACCACCGAAATACGAGAAAAGAAAGAAAAAAAGAAAAAGAAAAAAACGGAGAGACTTGGTCACAAGAGTGTGCCACGGTCTGGAAGTTGAAACCGGCTTGTCAATGCGCTTTAGCTGTGATTCTATAACATACGAGGCTCGCTATCGGATGATGTCCGCTCCCACCTTAATGCCGTCATCGTCTCCATGAACGTTCGATTCCCCCTTTGTTCCTTTGATTGCTTTTTTGAAAGATTTGCTGTCTTGATGATTTCCCATTCTTTGGCAGAACGAGGCGACGGGCCTTTTGTATATCTGTCCTTGCGGAGATACATGCTATTGTTATGGCTTGCGTCTGGTTATCGGGGCTGCATATTTTTCATGTCTTTTGTCATTCGCCGTCTTCTGTCATATCTACCATCTATCTATTGTGACATATCAGGATTCCGAACCTCTATTTGAACTTTTTTTTTTCTATTGTCTTCTTCTATTCTGTTATTTCCGTTGAGGTTGTCTCAAGCTCCAAACATGGCATCCCTTTGGATGCATGGTGACAAGGTAATCGCACGACGCCCTCTGTTCCGGGGCCAGTCAACCTCAACCTCTTTAGATTGGCTATAAGACTATTTTATTTTCATCCCGTTTGTACGTGAGATCTGCACGTCTGAATTGGCGGAGGGATCAATTTATATAATAAATTATGATATATTGTGATAACCGCCTCTAAAACAGCGTCTAGAGCAGAATGCTACTCTCGTAGATTGGTTTTGAAAATATCCTGCATCACCACTAAGATCTACTTTTTGGTTATAGGTGATTCCGTGGATTGATATTAATGATAATAAACATTGATCCGAATAAATGAACCTAATATATATCCTTACACTTGAATCATTTAACCACCATTCAGAAGTATATTCCAGGGATTATGGGGAAATTGATCATTCCAAGTTCGAGTATAGTTCTTGATCGGATATATATTCGCATGCACATGGATGCTGTATGCAATGCAAGCAATACATGGATATTGCAGCTGTCTGCCAAAAGTGGCGAGAACATCAACATAGACTACTATATATGAAGTATAAAAATGCGAACATATTCATGTCTGTTCATGGGTGTCTACAAATCTAGGTATAATGTGCTAGCAGCTGATCAATTGAATATACAAAAGAAAAGAAACCCCAAATCTGTCGGACACGGCCAGGTATCAATATAATCATGTCTACTTGCTCTCTTCGCCTTCGGATGGAGGGTCCAGTTCTTCCTCGTAAGTCACCTTTCTGCCATTAATGTTCTCCTCGACCTCCGGAATTAATGAATCCATAAAAGCCTGGTCGGTGCCGACTAGAGTGACGGTGTTGCGCTTGTTGCCCCAGCGGGGGTAGCTGCCGACCTTGACGCCGTGCGGGGACGCTCTGACGGCGAGGTCGGTCAGGTATGGAGCGACGGCGCTTTCTGGGAGAGGTGTGCTGAAGAGGAAGCGGTGGATTCCCTTTCCATCTGGGTTGGTCAAGCGTGGGAGCAAGGAGGGCTTGAGGCTATCAAGCAGTCTCTCGAAGAGACGCGGCACACCGGGGAGGATGTGAACGTTGCCGTTGACGATGGCAATTGGAACCCACATGTCATCTGCGACGAAGACAGCTTGTTGTTCGTCGGGGATTTTCTCGTCATGGGGGAGCTCAACCATGCGGAGCTTCGCAGTCAAACCCGGTGAGGGAGTGTCCCAGTCAAAGTGTGGCTGCATCGGATGAGGCTTGGAAAGTTTCTTCATGCGCTCAAAAGAGGGTGTGTGCAATCTCAACTTCAGACCGAATGCCTTGGCTATCGATTCGTAGGTGATATCATCGTGGCTTTTGGTCGACAATGTTAGCCTGGTAGTTATAGCGAGTGAGGAATGGGTATACGAACGTAGGCCCAATACCACCGCTGGTAACGACAAAGTCATAGCGATTGCTCATGCGTCGGACGGCCTCGACGATTTCACTCTCATCGTCTGCGATGACTTCAATTCGCTTCAGCTGGATTCCAAGAGAGAAACAGTATTTGGCGAAGAAAGCGGAGTTAGTGTCGATGGTCTAGCAACGATATCCAACGGTTATTTCTCCCGAATCAAAACAGATCCCAATGACGAGCAGTGAAGCTCACCTTTCCACCAAGCACCTCATCACCGATGATCAAACAGGCCGCCGTGTGTATTGTCCGGGAATGATTGGAGACCGCGGATGATGTCATGGTGGATGGAAATCGATTCAACGGAGACGATGCAGGCGAAGAAATCGAAGATGCCGAACGGAGGGCAGGACGGGTGAACTGGCGGGTGAGTTGATTGAGGCGCGAGAACATGGGGGGTTGTTGGAGGAGAGGTGGAGGAGGGCTGGAGAAGAGAGGGCGGAGATGGAGATGGCTTTTGGAGGGAGGTGGGGAAAGAGAAGTTCCGATCGCAGCAATTCCCACTTTGCGTCTTCTGCAGCGACGACAACCACGCATCCTGCTTGCTCTGTGGTTTTGGCTGAAAGCACAATATTGACTCTGTGCAGCTTTTGGTTTTGCTATATTGTCAATATACTCGACTGTCTGCCAGTCCTTCCCATATAATATCCAACATGGTAGGTGATCCTGCCCCGCATTCTGCTCTCGTGGCTAACAATGGTGATGGCTACAGTCGTCAGAGTCCCGGTTATATTCTTTCTCCCCGGAGACAAAGGAGAAGCTGCGCAAGTTTCGCCTGACAACATCTAGAGCCAAAGATGCGCAAGCCATTATTTGTAGGATCGCCCGTTCTCTTTCCCTGTTTCCCCATCCCCAGGCCTTCTATGCGTACCCGCCGACGCAAGGCGCATGCCATATGATTTCTATCCGGCCCATATTCAAATCCCTGAGACGGTTCCAGAGCTGACGATCCTGTTTCTGATTTGACAGATATAATCGATCCCAAGAGCCAAGAGATTCGACCTGAAGATGGACAGGTCTACTCCAAGATGGAAGATTTGGCGGACGAGCTTCCCGAATCGTCACCGCGGTTTATCCTCCTGAGCTATCCTCTCACCTTGGTGGATTATTTCCCATTTCTTGTCTACGCTTTAAGCGCTGGCTAATACCCCCCTAGGGCTCTGGTCGTCTGGCAGTGCCATATGTCCTCCTTTACTATCTCCCCGAGAACTGCAACCCCAACCTGCGGATGACGTACGCCGGTGCAGTCGAGCTGATGCGTAGTACGGCGGAGGTGAACCGAGTGCTTGATGTGGAGAGCGAGGACGATATCATCGGTATTGAAAAGAGGCTACAGGGCGAGGACTGAATTTGAGGATTGCAAATTGCAGGGTTGGAGGATGGATCGAGTACACAGTCTGATACACATATGAATGCTTTCCTATGAGGCATTATTTAGTATAGGATATCCCATGGTTCAACTAGCTGTTGCAGTTGCGAGTACAGTGCGGTCTGTAGATACGGCCATTAGTCAATTGTCGATACAGCCATCCGATATAGGATATATCCACGGGACCAGTGAGACAAACAACACATGCACAAGTCAGTAAGCGGTAACAGATGGACACTCCACTGTGTTCTTCTAGATTCACATGGACACGATTGCCACCAGCAAGCTGCAGGATGAGGTAGACAGCGTGGCGAGGATAAGGCGAAGAGCCAGAAAATTGGGAGAGAAAAGGGTGGGGAGGACGATGATTACTATGTAGGGTGGGATTATGGATGGTTACAGAGCATATAATCCTGGTTGTTACGAGTACAGAGTATTTAATGCATACTGCTTCAGATGACCATAGTGTAGATTGTAGAGTGTACAGTAGAAATATTTATTATCTCATGTACATAGGCATCCTCTAATAACTGACAATATGTCTCCATACTATCTTATCCATTCTATTGTATGTACTTTATTTGTACTTTGTAGATACTGTGCTTTGAGTTTCCGTATGCAAAAACCACCATACACCACATACGGTACTATGTACCGAGTACGAATACACACTAAGTGGACCTAGCCCGTCGCACTGATTCAGTCTATCCCAGGCAAACTTCCCCGTGCCGCCGGAACCCCAATCCCTGTTGAATGATTGGCGGAAAGGCCTGGCTGGATCCACGCCTTGATCCCGGAGATCGGATTGTTCAGGTTTGGGCTGGATTTGGGATGTTTGGATGGAATGGAGAGACCCAGTGGCCTGGCGCCAGCACTGACCATGTACAACAGTGCCATAGTACTGAAGTAGTACTACTATGGTACTATATTCAACACATTTTATAGTAGTAAATAGTACTATATGAGTATACTAGTTATATGAATATGAAAATGAATATAATATTTTTTTCAATATCATATAGACAGTGGGGATGTCCTAAATTCTCCGAAACTCTACTCAACTCCTCGCAAGATGCAGTGTAACCGTCGCCTAGAAACTAGCCAGAAAGCAAAAAGAAAACACCAAATCTGCAGCCCATTGACCATGCATGAAGCCGTTGGGCATTCAATCATCCCGTATATAATGGCATTTATTAATTAAAAGATACTTTATCATGTGGGATGATCATGTAGCGGATGTTTGACAAGACTCTTCCGAAGGAAGCAGTCTAAAGATTAAGACTGAACGGTGGTTCGAGAGTTCGATCCAGCGCATCTTGTCGTGCAGCATGCATGGTCGCGTTTCTACGTTAGTCGGTCGGTGTCGCGTCAGTCTGTCTCCTATCCAGCACACTGGCCATGTACATCTCCTATATTCATATGAATGCCTAGAGAATATTCAGCTCATGGCTGATAGTGCCTGAACTATTCAGAACCAGAGGGATACTTATTTATCTATACTCGGTTGACAGTTGCCAATTCTCATCAGGGGTAATATAATACAGTAAAAATACGGATAGATACCTTACGTCAGGTTATCTCCGATGGATTGACGTAATGCCCCCCGTTTCCGGCATGTCTTGCTTTCCATCATGATTCATGACATGCCATGATGATAATAGGATTGTTTGACACAATATGGGAGGACGGTTCATATGATTTGATACTCCATTCCAATTCCTCAGAAACCATGGTCGACTTATCAATTATCTCTGCCATGAAACATAATGATCGGCTGGCACGATCGCAAAAAGGAATTAACTTTCGACCATGCTGGCAGCAGCTCGGCTACATGAATTGGGCTAATTAAAAAACCTATGATCGTCTAGACTATGCAGCACGATGTCTGATGACATGAGCATTAGAAAAGAGTCATTGAGGGAGCAGGAAAAGCAATTATCAGAGAAGGAGGATGAGAATTCAAATTGACAACCTTCTTTTTTTTCTCCTACATCAGTATACATTCCCATGACTCGTAATGAATAGGCCAAGAGATGTCATCGTTTTGATGATCCCGATTTGAATCATGATATCGATATTTCTTCCGTCCCAGACGTCTCAGACCCCTGGAAGATAATAAAAAAAAAAGAAAATATGCCCAAAAAAAGATAAAAAAGATAAAAAAGACGGGCGAGACGCTCTCCACTTCCCACTCGGACAAGGTGCCAGAGAGGGTAAAGAGGATCCCACAATTCTCGATTTCCATGGTTCCCACCCAGTCCACCCTAGGCCCCCCACCCCTCCAGCGCCCCGCCAGCCTCATGGTTCGCCAGCTATCGACTTAGCCGGTGGGGCTAGCGGGCTAGCGTCTTGGGTAGCCTTGGCGCTAGTCTGTCACCACCACCGCTTCGGCCCTTTCGGCAGTGGAAAAAACACCCTTTTTTTAATTTTAATTTTGTTTCATTATTTTACCTTTCGCACGGATCCACGGTATCGAGCTTCTGGGGCTAGTATTACCAGTCAGATGCCATGAACACATAGTTATGCCGGGTATCTGGTTCTGATTTCTGGATTATCGAGTCCAGTAGGAATTGGACAGAGTACCTGCAAAGTATGAGTGTATTATTTTTGTTTTTTCACTGTTATAATATGATTAAAGTTAGAAAATACTATCAATTGAAAAAACAGACTGCGCAAAGTGAAAAAACCAGGCCTATCAGCCCCATGTGCCACTCCCTTTAGTCTTGCTCTCCCCCCCTCTCCTCTCGTTTTCTTTTCCCCCCCAGAAACTTTGTTCAGGCTTCCAATTCTATTTATCGTTTGGCTTTTGCTGCTCGGCTGTCCTTCTCTCTTCTTTTTTTTTTTTGCCCTCCCTTTTCCTCCACCCCATCATCCTCTTGATCTGGTGATATATACACCACTCTTCCCACCTATTCCTGGGGGAAAATAAAATTCAACAGGTCACTTTTTTTTTTATTGTACCTGTTTTTCTACCGCCCAACTTACACAGATATTACTCGCCCAAGAAAAATCAAAATTAAAAAGAAAAAGCTGCTTCCCTGCCCAGTGGCACTTGCAGACCCTGCGCTTTGGGTCGTTTGCCGCTTTCTTACTGTTCGCAAACCCTCACCGTCTCGCCGGGTTGTCCCAAGCCTCTGGACTCGGTACCCGTGTGACCCAATAATCAACTGATAGGCTGGTGCCTCACTCTCGGTCGTCCTTTTATCAACTATTCCTGCCTCGCTGTTTTTTTTTATCCACTCGACCTGATCGGCTGGTCTTGAAGTGTTTTCAATCGGGTTCTACTATTTTTAACGACTTGCGACCGGAGGGATTTGTTGGTTATGAGGATTTTTTGAACGGGATTTCGTGGTGCACAGAGCCGACCGATCGTTATTAAAAGGAAGAACCGGTATTATTATCGATGCCCGCGATCAATTAAATCAACGAACAACGACAAAGAAAATTTTTAAAATCGCCAAAATGTCAGGTCAAGCGGAAGCCAACTACCCAGGCGAGGAGAAGCAGGAGGGCCTGTCAAAGTATATCAGGCGAGTCAGAACGGCATTGAGGAGGACTTCGACGGCGCCCAAGACTACTTCCGAGCCTAGCAACACGCACGTTCCCGAAGGCGAATCCAGCAAGGACACTACTGCGTACGTCTTATTGTTTTACTCTATTTAGCACTTTAATTGACTAACACACTGCAGCCCAAAGGCCCAGGCTCCCGCCCCGGTGCAGAAGCCCATCAGCAAACCTGCTACTCAACCCGCGACCGTCGATCGAACCACTGAATCGACTTCTGTCCCCCACTGGAGCGCCATCCAACAGGACAAGGCCCGCGCCTTGTTTGCCAAGTACGGATTGACGCTTGAACCGGGAGAATGGAGATCGCCGAGCGACATGACGGTCCAGCGAGTGGCCAAGCCGATTCGCATGAGAGTTCGTCGCACCTGTCACCGATGCCAGACTACCTATGGCCCCGATAGGGTCTGCGTCAACTGCCAGCACGTCCGATGCAAGAAATGTCCTCGACACCCAACGCCCAAGGACAAGGAGCAGAGCGAGGGAGCGATCCAGTTCCGAACTAGGGTTCCCGAACGGAAGGGAATTGATAGAAATGGACCGGATGTTGCGCCTGTGCAGCGCAAGAGCAGGGACCCGCCGCTTACGATTCCCTCGCGGACCGGTGGACAGGATCTTATTCGCAGACCGATACGGCAGAGGGTTCGGCGGACTTGTCACCGGTGCAATACTACGTTTGGCGTGAATTCGACCGAGTGCGAGAATTGCAACCATGTTCGTTGCAAGAAGTGTCCTCGTGATCCGTATGTGAAGATGTCTATCGAATGGAGTGGTGAGACTGACGAATATAGGCCCAAACTGGATAAATATCCAGACGGTTATCCTGGAGATGCGGATCCGCCGATTGAACCGCCCGAACGGGTATGGAGAAAACCACGACAGAGAGTACGCTACAGTTGCCACGAATGCTCGACTGTATTGAAATCGAAAGAGACGGCATGTTCAAGCTGTGGGGTAGAAAAAGGACCAGAGACGAAACGGCACCCGTATGTACTTGATGATGAACGAGTTCTGAAGACTGAGAATACTGACGAATACAGGCCAAAACGAGTCAAACCCGAACCCGATCCAGAAACGGTGAAACGGGTGCAGAATCGACTTGCGAAGCTGGAAATCAGTATTTAGATAGCCTCGACGATTGCACAGCGTGTTTTGCTTTTCTTTCCCTACATATACCACTCATTGCATCATTTTGCGGAAGCCTATGTTTTGTGATTTCTTGCCTTTCCTTGTCCGACATCCCCGAGCGAACTTTGGCATTCATTCTTTCTACGCACGGTTACGACAGAATTATCAGACTTAGTGGGAGCATGGCTTTCATTGCAATACATTATGGTGGTTCGTCCACCGAGATCACACTACCTACACTTCGTGAATATTCTACAGACCATACTAGTAAAAATCTGCCAGTGGCAAAAGCCAGCTGTTCAGGACGTCAACCTCACCTGAAACTCGATTCGACACAGCGGCCCAGAACATACGTAGCACGATGGAGCAGCAGCCAACAGACAAGTGGACAAAGTGCCAGCCCCATCGACTATCAAATCTAACAAGCAATAAGTTACCGCCGAGAGTACTACGTAAAATAGACTAACACTACAATCGGGAAATCCCCAACCCGACCAAGTCGCAACTCGCAGGATGGCAAGACCATGACCCACTGGATTTCGACCCGCGCGGGCCCAACGGTCGGAGAGGTTCCATATTATTATCGAGAAAATCTGGATTTAGAATATCTGGTACATAAGAGAATTGAAGAATTAGGATGCTGATGTGGTCTTGACTGGATAGTGGATTGATCCGTGATCAGGGATCGACTGGATTTGGGTCTGTTTTTGGTAGGAGTTGACTGATTGCCTATTGTGTAACGATCTACAGTATACTTTACTTTACTTTACTTCATCTTCACTACTATAGAGTACTGTATACAATATGATAGATAGATATACTAGATAATAAAAGTACTATTATCAATACAATAAATGCACCACCATCACCATCACTCAATAACTCATCACCCATTCTCTTCCTATCAGGCTATCTACCAGCAAACACCGACCAAATCCCGCAACCAATCAAGCACCACCAACCCCACCACCCCCTGATAGGCCCGTCGATACCTGCTCCATTCAGCCCCTCGGACATGCAGCTGGGCCCGGCTGATTTCCCGGGGCTTCGGATCCGGGTTTTTTCTATTTTATTTCTGTATTGACGGATTACAGTCGGCTATGGGAGGCGGGATTGGTGGTGTATTTCTGGATCGGATGGATAGAGTGGATGGATGTTGTTGGTGGAAATTATATTTGGGGTATGTAGTATGGGTGATAAGGGTAGGTGAGTGGGTTGAGGTGACGTGCCAAGGTCCCGAAGTAGAAGTTGGTTATTTTGGTATTATTAGTATTGTCCTTATTCATTATTCCGTTGAAGAGGGATGGGATGAGATGCTTCATTGATATCATGAGTATCTACATACAATATAGCTATAGCTATAGCATAGCTATGGTAGGTAGCTACACAGCAAGTGACATATCACTTAATTGCCGAACTGCATACATGATTATTCAGATCTGACCCATCGATTCTGTGTAAATTGCACCTACAGCATCCATCTGAATTAAGCTTCAAAACCGTTGTGACTGCAGCGATCAGACCAACCACTAGGTGAATAGTAAGCACGGAGTACAGTAGTAGAACAGGGGGAGACAAAATGTGATAGTTCATATTTCTTCAACTGTCACCATACTAGCTACTCCGTAGTTGACTATCTCCTGTAGGTAGTAGAGTAATCATGCAACGAATATGACAGCTGATCCCTCCCCACTTCCACAACGGTTTTGGCGATAGTATCATTCTACCATCTCCTGTCCATCTCTGACGACTCCTGACTCCAGTCCCGACAAGGCAGTACCCCATAATCGGATATCCCCCTTCAGCCCCTCTCAGCGATCATGATCAGACACTGGCACTGACACTGACACTGACACTGACAGCTGATGTGTCGGTTGTTTCTTGTTAATCCCCGAGGCTAACTATGTCTCTCTTCTAGTCCTATTCTGTGTCTCCCTCCGTGGGTGGATACCAGTAGTACGGAATACTATAACGGTGTTCTGTATGACTATATACGTGGCTGGCCCTGGTCTGGGCTGAATGATGAAAATAAAACACTCTCGGCCGGATGTTGGGGTCATCCAATTTTGGTTGCGATTGGAATGGAAGCTATGACGGGACTGGACTGGATAGATTCGTGGACCGGGCTAACTAATGGATGTGTGCTGTCTGTGATTTGGTATTTCGATCTACAGGACTATCTGAAAAAGAAGAAAAAAGAAAAGAAGTAATATGAATATGGACTATGGAGGATAGAAAGTCACACAATTGGGACAGAATCGTATGATCATAGTACTACAGAGTATTCGACATGGATAAACTCAGACCCAATTGATGTCTCCTTTATTCTCCGTGGTTTCATTTCGTCATTCTGCACGATGCCAGATTGGTTCCTGGTGTATAATTCTTATTCTGCTCATCCAGTGCATTGGATGTTATTCCTGGCCTGTATACTAGTTTCGGGACAGGGGTTAGTTCTAGACCACTGATTCTTATCCTATGGCATCTCTCCATTGCCATTCAGCTCAATACTCTGTACAGGTACCAACTCATATGACTGCCTGAATATTGAATGCCTTATGCCTTATGCCTCATAGATACCTGCTATGATGCTCCTGCCTTTTCCAGCAAGACATCCACTTTTACGGCTCGGACCGGATGGCGACCCGCCCGAAAGTACTGGTTGACGCTCCGTGGTACGCATACAGATGATACAGCCGGTATGGTAATGTGTATTTTTCAGACAGCGCATCCTGCTCACGTGCTCCATGCAACTTTGCCTTCACGTTGAATTCCTTTCTCTCTTTTCCTTTCCTTTCTTTTTTCTGTCATCTCAAGTGATCATCATCTCATCATGCAAGAAACAAACGCCTCGAGTCATGCAGGAATCCAGGCATCCAGGCAACCAATACCTCATGATTCAAACCCTGCCGCCACAAAAAGAACATCCTCAATATTCAGCCCATCAGCCACATTGCCAGCCTAGCACTGGACCTTCTACCACAATGGGCAAACCCCCGATGGCAAATCCAATCCCAATCGTCGGGGATGTGTGATGATTCTCCATTCCCAAATAATCGGTTTTTGCCCTGCATTGGCTGTCGGCACCATTTGTGACTCGTATTTTCTTTTCTTTTCTTTTCTTTTCTTAAACTATTGTTCCTGTTCTGGTCCCGACAGTTTGGAAGCGAATGGGATGCCTCTCCGGGGGATTATCTGATATTGAATGGAGTTATTTGCTTGTAAGTTCAGCTCATCCCTTACTGTTATGTATGTACGTACCGCCCCGTCTTTGCCTCGGTTGTTTTTGTCTATTCTGGTCATTCGTGATGTCTTGGATTCGTAAAGCATGTTTGCCTTTTGTCTTTTCGTTCTGATGCAGCCTTAGGTTAATCGATTAGCCGGTGTCATCTTTGCAGGCATACGTACTCTGTCTTATTCCTTTGAAACGCAAGTAATTCATGTCGAAACAGAACAATCCCGTGGATAGCCTTGCTGTCAGCTGTGCTGTTAGGGAGTAACTATGGTGTGCGGCATGTTTGCCGCATCTGATACATCCTACTCTGCATGGCCAACTCATCCATCACATATATCTGCTGGCAGATACACATCTTACGATTGAACTGCTATGCGATATCTACCAAAGCCAAACCAATCCTCATGCTCACATTCAACCGACTCGTCCTATCGGACTGCCAGAAATCGCCACGAAAAAGAACCCGGAAGTTGCCATATCTTGAATCGTCCAAATACATCCACGTCATCATAAACATCTCTTCGTGACCGATTTCTCCAAACAAGAGCCTCGCTTGACCAACCGCATGCAGCTTATCAGATGCATTTTTCCAAATCGCTTATGCCCATGACCGCATTCCGTACATTTAAATTCTGATGCGCTTCGCTGGCTTGCTTTCGTTTTGGATGTTGACCTTCCTCTTCGGGACAGCCTTGCAGGTCGCACATTCTATATAGAATGCGCTCGTTGGATAATACCCCATTTGCTCGAACGAGGGGTTTGTCCCAATGAATGTGGCCCGGCTCCAATCCAGACATACCTCGCAGTATGCCTTTTCGCATGAGCGACAAGGAAAAAGAAGGCGCCCAACCTGCGATGCGGGCTTATGGCAGCTGCAACAATAGTGATGCGGACATGCAAAGCCCGCCGGGCGATTTGGCTGAAATTCAACTACCTTCTCGACACACTCGTTGTGGAAAGCACGGGGACAAACCTGACATTCCGTCGGATCGAACCCCCTGCAAACATAACATGTCTGGGGATGATGAGCGCATATCCATCAAGAATGTGTATTCAAACTTACTATCTCATGTACGAATTCGACAGTTGTGTCGTTTTTACCCTGATCCTTGGTCATGGGAACTGGCTGTCGAAGATCACTTCTGAGCACGTCATATCCATCAATTTTGACAGTTCGCTTTTTTCCAATTCGCCGCTCAGCTCGTGCTAATCCAAGATCCGGGTTTTCCTGGACCTTTGGAGAAGATCGGGCGGTCGTGTCAATTTTGAGGCCTTGGAAGATATTGGTTTTAACTTTCTCCACACGTCTCAACCATGCCTCCTCATCCTCGTCGGTCATGATGGGGCCTAGGAGGCCCTCGTCTGGTTTCTGGTTGTTCGTGCACTTTTTGAGAAGAGTTTCCCAATCCAAAGACGTCAGGTACTTAGTGTCGAGATGATTCCCAGAAAAGGCAGCCCGTCGAAGCGATGCCACCAGACTGCCATTCGTAGTCGTTGTGTCTGCGCAGTTGGTGTTCCGAACTCCCCCGGGACTGAAGGGAGTGTCAACGCAAGGTGATTGCACGCTGTCTGTGACCTTGGAGGCCAGGTAAACTTTCTTGTCCACTCGGCAGCGGATTTGTTCTTCCACAGTCCCACGGGAATATAGTCTGAAAACCGTTACTGGTTGAGTTTGTCCAATCCTGTGCACTCTCGCCTCCGCCTGGCGCATGGCCTGGGGGTTCCAGTCTTCGTCGAGGAAGACCACAGTCGACGCGCTGGTGAGGTTTATACCCTCACCGCCAGCCCTGGTTGAAATCAAGAAAATCCGGTATCTTTCGTCGCTATTAAAGAGGTGAATATTGAGATTCCTCCAAGCCCGGGAGGTTTTTCCGTCCAAGCGGACGTACTCGAATCGCAATCCGTTTTCTTTGAGCGTGAAAAAAAGATCTTCGCAAATATTCAGAGCTTGATCAAAGCCAGAGAAAATGATAACTTTCTTTTTGTCCATAAAAACAAACTGCTCGACAAGCTTCTGCAGGACGACGAATTTTCCAGAATTGATAGCGATATGATCGCCCGGTTCGTATGGGTCTGGAAGGGCGTCATCAAGCATATACGGATGGATAGAGCACTATTAGTGTTAATATCTTTCTCAAATGGCGGGGTAATGTTACTCACTTTTCTGAGCTCCATAAGGATATTGCCGATGGCCCGGTTATAAGAGGTTGAACCGGGTTTTCTAAGGTCACCATAGGACATCTGATCGATGCCCGTGAGGGCCTTGAGATACCAAGAATGCTGGAGATCCGAAAGAGGTACAGAAAGTGTTATTTCTGTTTTTGAAGGGATGGTGATGCCGATTTCTGCTGAATCTTTTTCTCGTCGAAGCATCACCAGGCCGAGGAATCTTTTTGCATGCTCAAGAAATTCCCTGTCCACTCTTCCTTCACCTAGAGAAAACGCTTGTTCAAACACTTCCGAAGTGGATGGGACGAATATATTCGGGTAAAGCCAATTGAATAGCGACCAAAGCTCTCTCAGATTGTTCTGCACAGGTGTACTGAAACAACGGTATCAGCGCGTATATCAGGGCGACATTCAATACCAGACTTACCCCGTGAGAACCAATTTGAACTCGGATTTGATGGCTCGAAGGGCCTGAGCTCGTTTAGACTCACTGTTTTTGATACGATGACCTTCATCCAATACCACATACTTCCAAACGAACACTCTGGAGAACCACGCTCTATCTGAGAGAAGGGTATCAAACGTCGTCAGGATAATATCAGGCATTGGCTTTGATTCCACATGACCCTTCCCCGCTTTCTTAGCGGCGATGAAAGATTTTATCTGGGCCTTTTCGGCTTGCGAGCCATGGAATTTGGTTGCATTTAAACCGGGCGTCCACTTCGTCACCTCAGAAACCCAGTTATCCAAAACGCTCAAGGGGCATATGACCAGGAAAGGGGGGCAAATTGTACATTGGATGTCCTCGGTTTCTCTTATGTGCAGAAACAGCGAGAGGGTCTGGATTGTTTTTCCAAGACCCATCTCGTCCCCAAGAATACCACCCACCCCGTTGTTTTTGAGATGTAGAAGAAAGGAAAGACCCTCTAGTTGATAGGGTTTCAACTCCGCTCGCAGGCTATATCCATATGGTCAGGGCTGAAAAGAAGCCCAATGGGATTGACTTACCCAGCGGGTTGGTATTTTAACGGTTCGAGGTGTTGAATGCGAGCATTCCGGTATTTGTCAGAGTCGATCAAATCCCGTATCGAGTTCTCTTCCGGCAAGAGTGGAAGTATTAGGTCTTTCTCCATTACAAAGAAGGTGTTCTGTTTCTCCTCGATCTCATCGAGGGTTTCCCTAACTATGGCAGATTTCGAGGACCGTGAATCTTTGGGCTTGTTCGGAATGTCTATCGACAAGTTCTTGAACCCTCCGCTTCGGCGAAAGAGTAGCGAGGAGGTAAATTTTTCTTCACCATATACTTCCGTCAGCCCTTCGCGTCACGGGCACTGAGGATCAAGATGGGGACAACTCACCAGAGACAGCGGAAATGAACCTTGCTTCTTCGGACCGTGCAGGGGATGTCGGGGGAGATGGCGATAGAGATCCGGGGGTACTGAGCGGACTACTGAGAATCGAGATCGCCGAACACTCTGTATCCAAATCATTCCTCGGAAAAGGAGGTTCCCAGTTGTCCTCCATGATGTTGGCTATATTCTCGGTGATGGTGATTTCGGATAAAGGTAAGTACTTCGTAGTCTTGAGTCTTGAGTAGTTTTTGAAGTTTGAAAACGAAAAGGTATGTTTGAAGAAGAGGAAAAAGAAGATAAAAATCTACAGAGATAGATAGATATAATCTACAGAATAACACAGAACTGACATATCTCCTACGATTCACTCACAATGCAATTCCAGACGTGATGTTTCAAGTGTGGACTGTGTTGCTCAGGTTGTGGGGACCTATTGTAGAGCTGTTCCTACTAACTTTATTGTAAGCTAGATAGATCTGAAACATGTAGAGAGAGTACAACAGCCAGAAGTAGCCAGGTGAAGTATTGTGTTGAGTTGCTGGAACAATATAAAACATGTTGTATTTACCACTTGGGGATAACACTGGGCCCTATACATTTTCTATAGTATACCAGATACTCTGATATTATGAATGGATTGAATCAGTTGCAGAATAGATTGTTACTACTGTATATCTTGACTGATTGATGGAAATCTCGTAGAACAAGATGTATCCGGTTAGGGTTTCAAAAATTCAAGATAAGATCCAGGTACCAGTAGCTAGCTACAGCTACATAAGAAATAAACACGCAGCACAAAAGCTAGCTATCACACCCTAATCCTCCGACTCAACTGTTCCGTCCCCGCCGATTTCTCAAAATCAACTCCAGAAACCAAATTCGTCCTGCGGCCTAACGCCCGCCGGATAATCCAATCCTTACTATTAATTTCCTCTTCGATGACGCCCTCACCAAGAGACGGGATGCGATCTGTCCCATCTAACCGGCGCAGAGGAACTTCATCCTCCGGCCGCGAGAAGTAAACAAGACTATACCGGGTACTGTCGGCCTGCGTACCTGGCGGCGAAACAACACGGTGGATATTCGATCTGAAAAGCCCATTCGTGAACTTGACGAGTGCATCGCCTAGGTTGACGATAGCATGGCCCGGGAGAGGGCGTACGTAGAGCCATTCTGCGTCCAGACCGGGAGGAAGAACCTGCAGTCCGCCGAGTCGGTTGAAGAGGATAGTGATGGTTCCGAAATCCGTGTGTTCGCCTAGTGCGGTGCGTCTGTCGTCCGTGGGCTGTGGAGGAGCTTTGACGAAGCGGATTTGGTCGCCGCTTCTGGCGTGGAGACGGTGGAGGTTTGCGAGGGTTGAGGGTGGGAGTTGGAGGTTGTCGTTTAGGAGGTTGAGGAGGTGTGTGACGATGGAGTGGGAGGTTTGAATGAAGGATTCTTGTGTTTTGCGACTTTTCTGGAGGATGTCTGGGGCTGGGAGGGGATTTGAAATGCCCATGATGTCGTCTTTGGAGATCTGAAGAATGGTGTTAGATTTAGTAACGAAGTGATAGAGGTGATGAATGGACAGACATTGTAGAATTCATTCCGATCAGGATTTCCCTGGCGATCGACGATGGCAGCTCCTTGCGCTTTATATCCAAAGTAAGAGCTCTGGCTGCTAAAGTCATACTTCTGCTTCTCTTCGAGGTTTAACTCGAACAAGTCGCTGCCAATCTTGAACAGTTCGTCTGCGTCCTCAAGGATACGGCTGCCATGCTCTGAGTCCTGCAGATTCAGATAGAAGAATCCGATATTCTCACATGCTTGTATGAAGTTCTGGCATTCGTCCTTGTCATGATTTAGGAGCTTCCCAAGAGACAGACGGAGAAGAGGAGCTGTTGGCACATCTGCTGGGAAGGGAGGCAATTCCGGAAAGTTGTCTGTTTGAGCAGCCATGTTGAGGTTATGAAAATATTGGTATTCTGTTCACAGTATTGATCAATGTAGAACAATTGAAATAAATGCATCTTTAGCCATGGCAGTGTCATCCTGTATTGTATGGCCCGTCAATGGCTGACACCTGATGCGGGGAAAGAAGCTGGAACCGAGGAGATTCGCATATCCAGACAGCCGAGATCGACATGATGAACAGCCACAGTATGGATGATGGATGGATTCTATTCTGCTGCTGGTTAGTAGAAAATGCTCGGGAAGTCGAGTGTTTGGAGTGAGTGACAGCTCTGCCTATATCCATCGAAGCAGTATTCTTGGAGAAAATGAGCTTTTTTCTTGCTCTAGTCATTAATTTCATGCCATATTGTTTATCAGAATATAATTATATCCTTTCTTCGATGATATTCCCATCTGGTTGATGAAAGTGAGATGAGATGGTGTTGGTGAGAAAGACAAGGCCGATAAATCCTTATCAGTTGGCGATATCTTTTTTTCTGAATCTCCGCTGCAACTTCACCAACGCATCTTCATCCACCACGGCAACCATGCAAAACGCCTTTTATAGGTGACAGTACCTCAACTATCGCAGACAATATCAGCTTGCAAATCATCCACCATATATCCATCCATATACACCCCACCATGGCGACACCAAAACTTCACATCGCACACGAGCTCCTCGCCCGCGCCCACTCCCCCGACACAGCAAACCAACTCTTCACCGAACGCATCAAACAAAAACCTCTCTTCCTCCGTCCAACATCCCCAACACCCGCCGACAACCGCTCCAGACGTCGCCTCCACCGCCTCCGCAAGAAAGAATACTTCCTCCGCAAGCAGAAGCCAAAGCCCCTCTCCGCGCGGGAGAAGCGCGCGTCGGGCATCTACGACCTCCCCAAGGAGGAATGCAAGTATGCGATTTTCAAAGGCCTCCATGAGATGTGGGTGGGGTATATGCAAGAGATTCTGGATTTGAAGGATCGACCGATTACATCGCCCATCTCGGCGCAATCGCATGGGAGTAAACTTGTCAGTGCGGATTTCCACGGGGCGGAGGTTGAGGTTGTTCGGAGTCGATGCGCGGGTCGTGTTGGGATTAAGGGGATTGTGGTGAGGGATACGAAGTTTACGTTTGTGATTATTACGGAGAAGGATGAGTTGAAGAGTGAGTGATAACTTGGGAACCTACGATGGGTGCGATCATCTGTTGACTTGAGATTGTGTTTAGATGTTCCGAAAGAGCAGACCATCTTTCGCTTCTATCTCCCTGTACCGGTCTCGCAAAACGCAGACGCAGAAGAGCCTGAAGACAAAACCGCACCAAAGGACCTTGTATTCGAACTACATGGCAGCCAATTCCAGAACCGCGCAGTTGACAGATCCAACAAGAAATTCAAGTGGAGGAACGTCGAATACCTATAACCGACCAATCAAGCAGTTGGATTATCCTGATTATCAAACCGAAAAGATCAAATGCAGATCTCGTTGCATCTCCAGGCGAGGGACCCTTCGTGTCTCAGATCTTCGATATGGCCTGGGAGCGATACACATTTCCTGTTTGCTACCTGCTATCAGGAATAGTGATCGGGACAAGAAGGATGTGTCTGGAATACTCCAATAAGCCTGTCAGTCTCGCGCCGTTTCGCTTCGAATTGGATGCTAGTTGAGAATCAGCAGTGCCTCAGTGGCATGGCTGCTCTGCACTAGGGGTGGCTGGAATCTGCAATGAAATGACAGAAGCCATCAATGGCCTAAGGCTATGGATTTTGACTATTATACAGAAAAAGTACTGTGGCTCAAATAGTATAACTACGATGGTGGAATGAATTCAAATGAAGCTGATGTAAATGATTTTTGATTTTATGAAATTCTTTTTGCGAAAATGCATGGTAATACATAAGGCTTAGATCCTGAATGTCTACAGACATTCCTTTGGAACCCGCTATAAATCATCTCTGACAATGTAGTTCTGCTCTTACGCTAGAATACATCGTCCCTCTGCAATGAGTGCTGGCATTTTGTGCTTCACCCCAAGCTCATACTTTGCATGAGGCAGGCTTCCACAGTGCTTGTTCACCAAGTAGTGTAAGCCGAAGCGATGCGCGTTCTGGCATGTCAGTTGATCAGGTGGATAGTACCTGACAAGTATCCCACTTGTTTGGCACAGGTCGGTTGAGACAGCAGAGGCACCAGAACCACAGATGTCGCTGCAATCCGAAGACGTAAACACTCGATGGGAGCAACAGCATGATGATAGGAGTTGAATAATCAGCTGGATGAGCATGGGACTCATATTTCACATTCCCGCCCACTCGACGCTGAACGTCCTGACGCTGTCGTTGCCCTTGGCCTCGGATTCTTCGGCCTCCTTCTCAGCTCCGCCGATGAGGAATCCCTTCTTCACACCGGTGCCTAGACGACCTCCGACAATGATATTCATCAGATCGATTGGTTCATCCCATTCGGCAGAGACAACCAGGAAATGAGAGTGAAACCGTAGAGGATCGCCAGGATATGCCATATACTGACATCCAAACCGCAGGCCAGGTGACAAGAAGTAACCTTGCGAGTGAAGATGAGCGAATAATGGATAGGAAGACTGCACTTTAGGGAGCGGCAACAGCTGCTGAGAAGACGGCTGAGCGGGGAGTGGAGGGTAGGAAGTAGCGGGAGTAACGCCCATTGCGACTTCAGATGATACTGGCGGGGCACGCGAGGATGGCTTGCTAGCTTCTGGTTTCTGGTCGCCTGCGAAGAGTTCAAGACCTGGGACTTCCTTGGTGTCATCCTCGGCAGTATCTTTCGGAGCAGCCTTCTTCGCCTTGGCGGCCTTCTTTTCATCTAATGTCTTTAAGACTTCCTCTCGCTTCTGCTCCCTTCGACTATTTTGGAGACGCATGGCTTGGAGTCCTTGGGCTTCTAAGTCTTGAAGGTATCTTTTTCGATCCTCCTCCATGAGAGATGCCATGCCATCCTTATGGGCCTTTGCCTCATCTACGATGCACGCTACACCCTTTTCCACCAGCAGCCTCGCCTCTTCCGGCATCAGCTCCAATGGCAGACTCAAGAAGACATTTTGCTGAGGGATCTGCGGCAGAGTACCGACCAGAACACCGCAGATGTGGTGCTCGCGTCTCAAATATGTAACTGCATCAATTGAGAAAATCAAGTAGCTACCGGATATATATGAAATCGGTATAGGAAGGGTGGGTTCGGAGCCCATTGTAACTGTTCCAACTAGGTTGATCCAATGATATTAATTCAGTGCTGCAAAAGATTCTAGTATTAGCGTAGGCTCAAACAGAATCATTCAACATATAGCAGTATATGAGTGGCAAGAATCATTTTCAATACGTTTCTCAGTCACAGGTGCTCGAATTATTGAGATATTATTTGAGCTTCAGGGGATTGACAGATTATAGTAGTTATATAATCACTTAAGGAGATAATCAAGCAAATAAAGCACATATTCACTTACCATTAAAGAGAATATGACATGATAGTCGCTCTAGGATTTGTCCAGCAAAACCAGGAGCTGTCGACTTTGAAGAATTGATGGAGAAGAAGAATTTTGGTGGTGCGAAGAAATTCTTAAAGGAAGAAAAAAGGTGGAGGGGGCGCTTTTCCTATTCGGGCGCTGCATTCCGGAAGCCGAGACGGACCGCAATTGCTGGCTCTTGATGATGTTTTCCACATCGACGAGAGAAATATTTTGGTATCATTTTAAACTAGTCTATATTATTTTGAAGATATAGAAGCAGTCATTCGATAATGAACTTCTTTCTAGTGCTTTTCCTGGTGTTCTTCGCCCCTTTACTTCTCTTCTTAGGTAGGCTTGATGTTTCCCGTCATCGACTGGACGCTGACACTCTTTAAGCATGGCTTGCCATTTCATCCTTTCGTAGGAGTCGTTTTGCCGCTCATATGCGGCCAGGAGTCGATGCTTATGGAAGAGACTATTTCCGAAACATGGCCAACACCGGTCCTGCCATGTCCGAACAGATCGAAATGGAGGATATGCTAGCAGACTCAAACCACGAGGAATGATCAATTGATCGTGTTTCTTTCGATTTACGGCACTTTTATTAGAACTCGAGATCTGCTTTCTTCGGCATTCCACCAGCTGCTGCTGCTCCATCCTGTGCTTCTTTGTCTCCCTCAGCAGGCGGTAAACTGAAGGGTTTAATCTCGAACTTTTTCCTGCTAAGAGTGAATGCCCAATCCTGTCCAATGTTCTGGTCGCTACCGCCGCCACGTTCATGGAGGACTGGTAGTCGGTGGGTTTTCAGCATGCCCTGTGGTGGTTCTTCATGAGAAGTTGCAGCCCCCGATGTTGCGAGACCATCCGCGGAGTGCGGGAAAGGACAAAGCTCGATTACTCCGTCGCTGATGAGCTCCATCCATCGGATGATGCCCGAAGCCCGTGGGAACAGGGATAGAGGGATGGTGATCATTGCGGTGATACGCTGGTTTTGTGTGTTCATGAGTGCCTTCAGAGAGTGGAGGAATTGCAGGATGTTATCTGGCTGACTGGCGTCTGGCGGATACATCGTGGGGTTGAGCAAAGAGGGAATGACGATACGGTGGACCGTGTTTGGCGGGCTTGATGTGATGGCAGTCTGAAGTCGCTTGTAAATAGTGAGGAATAGCGGTTCCCTCGACGGGATGAGGGGGATAAAGGTCATGTTGGTTATGGAAGGATGAGTGAGACGTTTCGTGAGGTCAAACGCATGGCAGAATGCCGGCTGCTTGCTCTGGCTTCCATCTGCTGTCGCTTGGTTCTGATCTGAAGCTGCAGGTGCTGAATCAATTAGCATAACCCGGTGAAATGGAGGTAAATGACCACAGTGATGCTTACCTCGTGATCCTGCCACTCCTGCGCCAAACTCGCCCAGACGTTCATATCGCCAGGCAATTTTCATGCGCTCACTCGATCGCTTCTCTGTCTTTTCCTCTCCAGCTTCTGCAGAACCTATCAAGCCAGGAAGACCTCTGCCCCATTGTTCGGGCACTCCAACGACATGAACTCTTTGCTCCTGCACCACACCCTCTGCCGCATAGTACCTTAGCAATGCACCCGCAAAGTCTGTAGTTCCATTTTCCTCAACCAAAAGTAACTTTCCAATAGGAAGACCACCATGTCCTGCTAGCAGATTATCCAGCGATGGTGTGCCTGTAGAAGTTGTCGGGCGCCCATCATCGGGGGAGGGGCGGATCCCGGGATTCGATTCTGGCGTCGCAACAGCCTGTGGTGCTTGCGCGGGGGAATTGGCAGCAGCAGTTCGATCTACGCCTGCCGAAAGGCCAATATTTCGTTTGCGAAAAGACATTGTGTGTATGTGTCTGTTGGTTTTAGGAACTGGTGGGCGCAAAATAGTTCTGCATGAGGCGGGGCAGCTTCTGGGCGTAAAAGCGGCGGTGCGCTAAAACGTGAGCAAAAAAAGCTGCGGCTTTCCTTTCGACTTCTTCTCTCTCCGGTTCTTCTGCTATCGTCAATTCCTCCACGGCTTTTCACGCCACGCTTTTCAGTGTTTTTATTACCTATTTCGTTCCGAATCCATCATCCAGCTGTGACTGGATTTCAACTATCCTAAAACCCGTTCCGATTATTTGACTGCTTGACAGCAGACGGTCGCAACCATGTCTGATCCGCTACTTTTCGAAGACACCTTCACGATCACCGGAGTCAACCAGCAGAAATATGACCGTGTCTCTCGTTTGACCTGCACTTCCTCCGACCAGTACACATCATTCACCTTGGATGTCAACACGGAGCTCTACCCCTGCGCGGTCGGCGAGAACGTCAACCTGGCCCTCGCATCGACACTTTCGCTGGATGGAAAGGATGACCCTGCGGCAAAGACCAGCTGGAGAGATGTCGGAATGGGCGAACAAACTCTGGCGAATGACTATGACTACGTCTGCCACGGAAAGGTCTACCGATTCGAGGAGGGAGCGACCGCTGGAAGCATGTAAGTTTTACAGATTCTTTACGCTTAGCTTCGTTTGTCGCATGTCTACTGTCATGCCATTGGCGTTGCTATCTACATGAAGCATATGCTAACCGATCACCACTTTTAGGGCGGTCTTTATTTCCTTTGGTGGACTGCTGCTTTACCTTGAGGGGCCCTACAAGAAGCTGGCACCCTTGAGAATTGACTATGTGTACCTGCTTCTTAAGAAATAAAGAAATCTCTGTCTTATCACTTGATTGTCTTCGGACTTATGCGGCCTAATGCGTTAAATTGGCACGCTGGATAGTCAGAAAAGTTGGTTGTATTTGATTGACATATTTCGGTTGCAGCGTCGGCGTTTAATTGGTGATTGGGTATATCAATAGATTATCAAATATATCTTTGCATCTTTGCATACATGGCTTCCTTTGCTGCTGTGGGCAACTGTTTATCTGGTGGCATGCGATGCGGTAGGGAATTCGAGACGACGATGCAATCTGGAGACGATTTCCAAATAATCGGGCTCGTTCTCAGGCGTCAAGAGTCCATGTCTAATGAAGAAATCGATGAAAACCACGGCGCAGTTGGGCTTGAATTCTCCATTCGCCATCGCCTGCTTGGTTTGCTCAACCGTGTATAGATGGAATTCTTCAACCTCGGTGTCGCCTGGCTTGGGGATAATACTGGCATCAAGCTTAATATCGTAAATATACTCCACCTCGGGTTGCAGCAGATCGACTTCCCCTCCAGCTCGAGAATCGCGCACATAAAAGTACGTGACACAGCTAGTCGGAGTGGCATTGGCCTTGACAACGTCTTCAGGCAGCGAGGCTTCCTCCATAGCCTCGCGGGTGGCACACTCAAAGGGCCGCTCACCCGTGCTCATCCCACCGGCCACGGTGTTATCAAGCATGCCCGGATAGGTTTGCTTGGTCTTTGAACGTCTGGGAATCCAAAATCGCAGCCCATTCTCATCCTCAACGTAACAGGTCGCGTGCACACCGTACGAGACGATGCCAAAGAGCGCACTGGCGCTCCGTTCAATCTCGAGCAGGTATTCCCCACCAGGTCCGTAGACCGGGTACCTCTCGTTCCTCCACCCCTTGAGGATTTCGAAGCTTTCTCGCTTGACTGCTTCGGCAAGAGTGTCTGCTACCACCTTGCTGCGCTGTTCAGGAGTTGCATCTGCAGGGGTAGCCAGGGTGACGGTTTGGTTTTTGGAGTCGATAGTCCAACCGTCTGGCCAGTAGAACTTGTCCACGATTGAGTTGAGGATGTAGCCCAAGATTGCATCGCATCCGTTCACTTTGAAGGCATGGTAAGTCTTCAAGTGGGCAGTATAAAATGCGGGGTTATCATGGTAATACGGGAATCTGACATCTGGTTAGATACTTGTTAACGGACGGGGGGGACCGCTCATACTTGTCGCATTCATCAATCAGGTCTAGCATTGACTTTCCCATGTTGGCGGATATTGATTATGTTCAAATGCAGAATATGTACAAGAGAGAAAGGTCCATATGCATCTAGTATGTACACTTGGTGGTTAGCCTCGTCCAAAGAGTCTGACTGCCGATCGCAATCGCTGCCTGGATGTCTGCACTTATGCCTCACTAATCTGGCATCAAGATTTGGCTACTAGCCCTTATCGATAAGGGCAACGGGCCATTTCGTCACCGCTGCGCTTCTTTGAGATTCCATCATTGAATGCGCCAGGAAATTCTTCTTAGCTTGCGATTCAAGGAAAGGACAGCTATTTTGGACAATGCATACTAATCCTTGCCGCTTATCTAGTACGGCTTAATACCATCATTCTCCTTTCATATCATACCACTACTACTACTACAAATTGCCCTCTAGTCAGTGACGCTCAAACAGCCTACCTCATCCCACCTGTGACGTCTCCGCCATGTTCTCCGTAATCGTTCCAGGCAGACCATGCCTGACAGAAAGTGTCGCGGTTGACGCTCAACCAAATGGACAAGCCACCAAATTCGCATTCACCTTTCCCTCTCATCCTACCTTTTCGGACATTGCCGTCTTTTTCCTACCAGGCACCGTCCTCCCTCAAGACACTGCGGCCGCGCTCTACATCCAGCTCCCCGACCCCAATTCCCCGACTGGCGGCGGGGAGTTCCGCTTCATAGGCGCATTGGCAAACGAAAACCCATCCAACATTTTCAAGGTCCGATCGAGTGAATCCTCGTCAGGCCCTCGGCGCACAGAAGCTGATGAAGAAGATGAAATGCTGGACGAAGGCACAAGCAATGTTACGGGGGGATCAGTGCCCAATGGGATGGTGACTTTGGGTATCTCAATTGAGCCTTTACAAACCGTTGCGCCGCAACTTGCTGCATTGGAGGCTGAGAAGCCCAGAGGTGAGACGACGACGGACCTTGTGCGCCAGGCGCCAGAACAACGACAGGAGAAGGAGGTTACCACCAAGGTTCTTGCGCAGCGGATTATCGGGAATGCGTTCAATTTCCTTGCTAGCTTTGGGGATGATACTGTTCCGCTGAAGAGCTTTCGGGACTGGTGGACGAAGTTTGAGCGGCGGGTCGCGATGGATCCTACTTTCTTAGAACGGGAGGATCCGAATGCGACAGGTTAATGATGCTGTTTGGTGCGCAATTTTGGAGCCGAGGGTTATTCTGGAGACAGGTGGTCGTTCATGTTGCCATTGTATACGGCATTGGAGTTATGGATCTCACTTGCTATGTTCTTCCATATATATCATGGTATTGTACTTTATCAAAAGCGGGCATATATTACTACAATTAAAAGCTTCAGGGGACTTATTCTTTATTAAGTGTATATTCTGGGTGTATATGAATATCTAAATCTATGAACAATCTATGCGAGAAGACTTCGATGACCATAGAAACAGTCTATTCCAACTCACCAAGCAGGAATTTCAAGAAAACCACAAAGATATAAACGCCATCATGCTCTGTCTTTCCCCGAATTAGAGCATCCTGAGCTTCCTCCGGGGACCACACACCCCTCTCCGCTCGGATCGTGATAATCTCAGTTATAATATCCTCTCTGAACTCGGGATGACCCTGAACAGTGATAAAGTGACCGGGGGAGTACATTCCCTGCACGGCACATTTTGGTGAAAAGCCAAGCGGAACGACATTGGGTGGGTATTCGTGAACGATATCCTGATGCATTTGTTGAATGCGCTGAAACACGTTAGAACCTTCACCTATAAACCAGACATTCGACTGGAGAAGAAAACATACAAGCTTATCCTTTCCAAAGATTTTCTTCCCCTGCTCGGTTAAGTCCATGTCGCATACTGCAATCTCCCAACCGTCATTACTGCGGCCGACGTTGGCATTGAGAGCACGCCCGATGATCTGGTGTCCGAAGCAGATTCCTAGTACTCGTACACGGTTGTGCTTGATAGCTTTCTTTGTGTATTCGACTAATTTGAGGATCCAGGGTTGGTCGTCGAAGGAGTCGTGTTCTGGGGTATGACTCAGTCAGCGGGATGGTCTAGTGCGGGATATGCCAAAAGAATGAATGCCACCATAGCATGACATCTGGAATTAATAGTAAAGATATATTCCGAAATTAGGAGACATACTAGATCCAGTCAAAAGAAGTGCATCAACATCCTCCAAGTCGGGGTATTCCTGCTTATCCACAACATCCCATCCAGTGATGTCGAGACCAGACTCCGGGTTTAGTTTCTCAGGCTGTCCTAAAGCTGTGGCACTTTCTTTCAACAGAGTCGCGAATACTCCGCGGTAACCTCCATATTTCACATCGGCATTGGGTACTGGAGTGTCGCATTCCAGGACGGCGATTCGAAGCGGGGAAGCCATTTTGGAAGGATCGGCTGGGGCAGATTGAAACAGCTGTTGTTATGTGGCTGTTATATCCTTATTATCAGGATAAAGTATGCTATAATGTCAGGTTGAGAGATGCTATGGTTGACGTTTGAAGATGAGGGGTTGAATGTGTTGATGACTCCGATAGTTGGAGATGTTTCTTATCGATTGTTATCATTGCCACCTGTGCTTGAGTGCCTGATATAAGCATCCATAGTAAATGTATCATAGTGGAACATCAATAATAAAAGTCCCTGTCTATATCAGATACTGCCTTATCTGATCTAGTTATTGCAACCGTAAGTCAGTTGGAATACTACCTGTCATCCAGTATACCTCTAGTATATAATATCAATGCCACCATAACTCATTCATCATAGCAATCTTCTTATCCCTCGCATGCTCTCTTGATATCTCGAATGTCGCAGCGATATCAGTGATACCGGATAAAGCGGCAGGATGAAAAGACCCACTTCTCCAATTTAAAAGTTTTGTCATTGGCTGCTAAGATGCAAGGTTCCACAACGATAACTAATGTACGAGGCCCCAATTGGTTGATATAATACACATCGATACAGGATGGTACATCGGTAACATTGAGTCATCCTGGAAATTCGACTTGATCGAGCATCATCGATGGATTCGAGCTGTCAGATGGAGTGCGACGATACGAGGCTTTTGGATGCTTCATCAGTTGACTCACTTGGACGATCCGTGTGTGGAAGGTGAATCAAGTTCCAGCCACATTACAGAGACTGCGTTAGTGCCGTAAATCCTGTAAGGTCTCCATTATTCGCCATCATCCATGCATTTGATCTCATCTTAAGAACCCCTCACGATTCGACTGAATCGCAAGAATATCCTCCGTTCAAACTCTCCTCTTGAAAATCTTTGCAGTATTTGTGTGGAAATCACCTCATTTTCTCGATGACTGTGGGAAAGCAGCCTCAGCCGCAACGCGAGGTGGACGAGTCAACGCCTCTGTTGAAAGACAATCACTCAAATCCCCAATCCACTGGGCTGACCGCCGAAGATGAATCCGCCATCCTCGATCTTGCTCGAGTGAATTCCATTCCTCAGGGCGTGGATATTGAACCAGACCTAGAGAGAATCCCCTCGGCTGATGTCGCCAGCAAAAAAGCCACTGAAGACCCAGAATGTAGCCAGAAAGAAGATACCGGCTATGCGTCTCGATTCATCAACGTGTCGCCCATGCGATTCTGGCTGATCTTCTCTGGTGTCTTGCTGGGCTATGTGATTGGATTCTTCGATTCGACGCTGATGGCTTCGAGTCATCCGGTCATCACTTCTGAATTCCATGCCTCCAACTCGGCGTCGTGGCTGTCAACTGCTTTCCTCTTGACTTCTACTGCGTTTCTTCCTCTGTTTGGACGTATCTCCGACACTGTCGGCAGGAAACCGGCTTATCTCTTCGCCATTGCTGTTTTCTTCATCACCACTGCTTGGTGTGCCGCCGCGCAGAGTATTGGCAGCTTCATTGCCGCCCGAGCGGTTTCTGGAGTCGGTGCGGGTGGTGTCTTCTCCATGGGCATGATTCTGTCCAGCGACCTGGTTCGCATTGAATATCGCGGAGTGTACCAGTCATACATCAACCTTTGCCTTGGTACCGGTGGTTGTCTAGGTCTCGCGTTTGGAGGGTACTTGGTTGACCGGGTAGGATGGAGAGGTGCGTTCCTTGTGCAACTGCCTTTCATCTTTGTGTATTTCTTGGTGGCCGCCTGGACAACCCCGAGCGGACTGGGGCTGAAGCAGGCCAACGCACAACGGATGACCGTGTTACAGCTGCTCAAGAACATCGACGTGGTGGGCTCGCTGCTTCTTGTCGGGAGCGTAACGACATTGATCATGGGTCTCAATCTGGGCGGTAACGTTTTCAGCTGGACACACCCCCTCGTCATTTCCTCCTTGATCCTGTCTGTGGTCCTAGGAATCTTCCTGGTGAGATATGAGCGTGGCGTGGAGCGGCCCGTGATGCCAATATCCCTCCTATCGAGCCAACCCCGGGCGAGTCTGATCTTCGGAAACTTCTTTGGCGCCATCGCCGTCAACACCATGGTCTTTAATGCCCCCCTGTACTTCCAGGCTGTGAAATTGGCTACCCCCACAGAATCAGGTCTCAAACTGGTCTCGGCCACTCTAGCAGTGACGGTATCCAGCGTCTCAACCGGGTTCCTAATCACCTGGTCGAAACGCATGAAGCCAACCGTGCTGATCGGCGGGTTCCTCCTCTTCCTGGGAGGTTGTACCGCTGCCTCAATGGGCGTCGATACCTCTGATGCCGTCGCGATGGTCTGCATTTCCTTATCCAGTCTCGGCCAGGGCTTCTCGTTCCCCTCGTTGATGGTATCTGTTCTCGCTACCAGTAAACAAGAGGACCAGGCCGTGGCTACGACGACGCTGGGCCTCTGGCGGAATCTGGGCTCTGTGATGGGCGTATCCATTAGTAGCTGGATCTTCCAGAATACACTCTCCTACCAACTCGATGCGCAGGTGACAGGTCCCAACAAGGATGATGTTATTCTTCTCGTTAGAAAATCGGTTCAAGCTATTGCAGGCTTGGATCCGTTGCATCGGCATGAGGGTGAGTTCCCTTCTTTTACCTTGCTAGATAAACGCTAATATGTTTATTAGTGATTGGCGCATACTCTGCCGCCCTTCGTATGACGTTCGTCTCAGCGGCAGTTTGGGGAGGTATCATGTTTGCCTTGCATCTCCGAGTGCGATTGCCACGACTGGGCACCAAGGCTTGAGGTGGTATAGAACTGCGTAAGTGCATTGAAAAGTTTTCATAGAATGTCTTTTTGCATGTGCATTGCATTGGAGGAGCCACTGCTCCATTCCTAACGATCTTATGATTCAGCTAATGCTAGCTATCATGAAATAAAAGTTTATGTGTTTTTCTAGATGTCTGTATATAAAACATAACAAATATCGATAGACATTTAGATTATCAACAAATAACACTAAATACTACTCAAATAGTATAAAATAAATCTAAATCTCAAAAGAATCCAACCACCCCCCAATCTGCCTCGCTCTACCCACCGCATCCTCCAAACTCACATACCCATCTTCCCTCCCCTCCGCAAGATTAACCAAACTCCTCAGCACCGATCTCGCAGGGACAGAAACCTCCAGTTGCGCCTCGTCCCACCCCCACTGCACATCCTCCACCTCGCCCGTCTCGAATCTATACACGGAGATCGTCACCGGCTCCGCATACGCATGCGCTTGTAGTGCTATCCCCGCTGGCGCGGTGAGTCTGATCGTGCCATGTTCGCAGTTTAACGTCCATGTTAGGGATGGGTCGTTGGGGTATGGCTGGCCGCGGTTGAAGTAGGCGGTTAGGGTTGCGTTGAGGGCTGTGTAGGGTGATTCGGGGAGGGTTCCTTTCACCCATTAGATGATATCCAACATAGGATAATATAGAGTGCGGTTGCTTACCGTGTAGACTGAGTAAATCGGGCACATTCGAGCGAATCGTCTCTGTGATTTCGCCGGTCTTGGGCTCGCGAATACGGATATCTGGGCGTTGGAGTTGGAGATGCACATGGTCTGTTCCGGGGATGATGTCTCCCACGACGGATTGGACGTAGTCAATCACTAGGCATCAAGTTAGCATCTTGAGCTCGCCAGATAGATAGAGGGATAGCCACCATGCCCAAATCCAATCGTAATCGGATTCCCACCAACTTCCCTATCCGCAAAATACTTCAACCCCGGCGGCAGAAACTCCCTATCGATCGTCCCCCCGAACGCCCTCACCTCAGTACTCAACAACCTCCCCAGCCCAGTATCCCCAGAACGCAACAACTCCTTCACCTTCAAAACCGCCGGCGCCACCCTCCCCTGCAATCCCACCGCCGCAATCCCCGTCCCATTCCCACTCTCACGTGCAGCAAGCCCCAACTCCTCAATCTGCACCTTATCCCCCGCAAGCGGCCACTCGATGTATACCGATTTCCCCGCACGCAGAGAGGGGAGGATAGTTTCGTAGTGTTTGTCGACGCGGGTCGCGCAGATGACGAGATCGATGTCTGGGTCTGCTGCGAGGGCGGCAGGGTCGCCGTATGCTTTTACCGTGGAGGGGTCGAGGTTGAATGTTTTTATGGCTGATTGGGCGGCGGCGATGGAGCTGTTGCAGAGGGCGGACAGGGTGAAGAGGGATTTTCCGGGTGTGGTGAGGAGGGAGGGAAGGTGGGTTGATGAGGCCCAAGATGTGGTTGCTGAGGAGGAGAGGCCGATTATGGCTGTACGGAGGGGCATGGTTGTTTAATTGATTGATTGATGTTGTGGAATGGATATTATGGTGCTTGATATGCGGTATATAGTAGTATTTATGTGTTTACTCTACAGGGTTCACCCGATTAGAAATACAATCTGACAAATCGATGGCGCAACTGTTGATTGATAATAAAGATGTCGTATTCATTTTCCTTATCTATGAGAGATAATTAGAGCCTTATACGAGAGATAGTAATATAGACTGTCATGTGGATATATTGAAGCTCCATCATCTATGTCATATTTATCTCTACCTCGAAGATATTCAGGTTTCCATACAGACTCCCATGCAGGCTGACAGGCTTCTATTCATCCAGAACATCCTTTTATTAGAAATGGATACACAGAATATCAACCAAGCACTTATGCCAAATATGGATGCATTATGTGGGAATGACACCAAACTTCACCAGTATTCAAGGCACCACTCCTAGATAACTCTGTCAACCACTCCCATTTACCTGCACACTTTTCCTCGTCCATACACACTTCTTTTTCGTCTCTACAACCATCACCATGCCTTGGAATCTATTCAAATCAAAGTCTACAAAGACAGAACCCCCCCAAGACTCAACCCACAAAGTGCGAATCACCACAGGAAGAGAAACCACCGCAGTATGCCCCCCCAAAGCGCGACCCCGAGTACGAGCGTAAAGTCGAATAATGGAAACACAAAATCCAATACTCTTATTACTGCCGGGAACTCTTAGAAGTTCTCCGCTCCGACCTGGAGTTCGAGGACAAAGTCCAAATTCAGTTACGGATGGATCCCAGCTCGAGAACCCAGGATATCAGGGAGTGGCTCGAAGATCGGCTGGAACAAAACGGCCACTTTCTATTCGTCCAGTTGATGCGTTATCAGCTACTTCAGGGAAATCATCCCAACAAACTAGAGAAGTTAAAATGGTGTCAGGGGGTGGTCGAGGCCGATATCGAGGGTCGTTGGATTGTTCAGAGGGATGTCTACGTACAGGAGGAGATGAAGGCTTTGAAAGCCTCGTTGGAGCAATCTGAACATGATTTCAAACAGGAGAGGAAGAAGGCATCGCAACTGAGCACTTATGAGACTGAGCTCAAGAAACTGCATGACCGATATTGGTTTCATGATCGGAGAATATGGAAGCTGGAGGCAGGTATTCCAATGGGATCTCTAGGGAGAGCCTTTAGGGCATGGCGAAAGAACCCCAACTGGTATCTCACTCCATGGCTGCGACAGGACTGTGCTGGACGAGGAGGATGCTGTGGAAGAGACTGTGGATGCTGCGAAAAGCCTCGAGGGACATCTCATCGCAGCACGGATCACCGGGGGCATTGCACGTCTCCGCTTGTGGCTGTTGTGTCCGAAGCCGTGGGCTCAGTGATGATGCCAAATTAGATGATGTCAAGGATTTCCCGATTGATTTGGCCAATTCAAGTGGAATGTACAGCGTGCGTATATTGCGGGCTTATATCTTTGGGATAGATTTCCTGAATGATCTGGATTGACCGACTTGTTTGTTTGAGTATTTTATTGTTCGATCGCTTGATGTCTATTGCTAATTGTACGTTTTATCAATTGTGTAGGAACAACGCAGTGGCTTTATTTCCTTTCATATCATGCAGAAATAGAAAAGTAGGTCTTCGCAGTATAATCAAGAGGAGAGAGGGAGGGAAGGACTTTCATAGACGGTGGGAAGGTCACTTTAGGAAGGAATGGTCTATGGTGAATGCCGTACAATCAATAACTAAGAGTGTAATACATCATTGGCTCATACAATGATCAGGCTATCAGGCTACTAAAGGTAGATACTTTTTAAAAGAAGCTGATCGCCAGTCATTTGTTTGTCGGCGGCTAGACTTATGTATGTACAGCCTTGACAAAAGTACGTCTGCAAGGCATAAAGAGTCACTTGCTACTCAACAACCTCTTCTCCTCTTCCTCTTCCTCCTCAGTCTCACTTCTCATAATTCTACTGTCAAATTAGTATTCTCCCATCCACCACTTCAAAATGGGCATCGCAATCTCCTGCATCACAGGATCCAATCCTCCCACCACCAGGGCACGTACGACAGAAGACACGGCTTCTGACATCCTCAATTTGATTCTGACCGCTGAATCCCCAGAATCTCTTAGAAAGCAACTTCATGAAACCGTCAGCACATCCGGATGGACCGACGCCATCGCCCAAGCTCTCCTTAATGGCCTCTCGAAAGCAATCGTCGCAGGCGCCCAGATGGCCGAAGCTTCGCGCAACGCCCTTGAAAAAGCACGCGATGCAGCAGTCGGATTTGCTACTGACCATCCGGTCTACGCTACCATTCTCGCGATAGGAGTGTTGGCGATCTTAACGCCGTGGGTCGTTGAGGCTCTGGGATTTGCAGAGCTAGGACCGGTGGAGGGGTCCTTTGCTGCTGGATGGCAGAGAATGTATGCGGGCTATGTGCCTAAGGGGTCGTTGTTTTCGTTTTTCCAGCGGTTGGGGATGAAGTGGCATTAGTATCTATATTCAGTTACTATGATTCATGCTGCACAAGGGATTGATATCAGGTTTACGTCCGTGACTATCTACATGCGTTAGTAGTCCATTATTCTCCAATCGATTGACGGTAGGATAACTTGGATCAAAGAACTAATGGATACTATCAAAAACATTTTATTATATGCAATCTCGAATCGTTTGCAGTGAACAAGAGACAATGGCAAGACATCTCTCAGCCCATATGCTTCAATTGCATTTCTGTAAGAACTGTTTCTTTCTGCATCCTGTTTTTATAAAAAGAATCAAGTATAATTCCATCATTTCCCAGAAGAATCGTATTTTCTGTGAAATGCAGCCTCATAACAAGAGAAAAGAGATATAGTAGATCCAGACCGCCCTAGCCGCTTTAGGCAATGGCCTCAGTTCCCCGCCTTTTGGGATTTTCCGACCGCCGCTGATCGCCTGTCCAGATTCCAGATCTTTGGCTCTTGATTCATCTCACAAGGTATGTACTGACATCTCTGTTCTATCTGGGTTATTATTCATGACCAAGTGCCATTTTCACATGACGTCTAGACTCACTAATACCTCGCCAGAACAGAACGTCTACCTCTCCCATCCCCAGACTATCCAAAGCATCCTCGTCTGTTCAATGGATCCAAGTACGTCGCAGGAAGACCAGCCCCCATAATTATACTCCACCTATATTCCTCCATTTGCGCCGACTTCGCTTGTTCCGAACCGTCGTCATCCGCTGTCGTATGCGATTCACCGCTGTCGACGCACCTTGAACTATTCTTGACCAGTCGCAATCATGCACGGAACAGGAATCATATGGAGCTGATTGCGATAATTTCCTCGAATTGCCATATGCCCGGGATTGCTAGCGGAAAGCTGGTTTATCCATATGGTTGGATATGGCCTCTGTCATTGAAGACCATGTCTTTACACCATCAGACCTGAACAACTCGATGGAGCTGACGGATTTGGAACACAGCTCGGATGCTCAGATCCTACAATTACAAGACCAAGACATCCAGCCGCCAGATGCATCGGTGTCTGAATCCAATGTTCAGGAAGCAACATCAGTCGATGGCGGTCAAACTCCAACCCTCGACAGCCCCGCGTCTGATGCGTCGCGCATAAAAGGGAACAAGAAGAAAAAGGGAACTGGGCTTTCTGGGAAATCCAGAAGAGTCCGTACGGGTTGTTTGACCTGTCGGGAGCGCCATCTCAAGTGCGATGAAGCTTTACACCGCTGTCAGAATTGTCGCAAGTCAAACAGGGTCTGCAGGCGTGGTCTCCGTCTCAACTTTATCGATACGCAAACGGCTACTCCTCCTCACGCCCTCCTTTGTCCGCCAGGGACTCAATTGACTTTTCGGGATGAATCCAGATACATAGCATCGGAGTATGTCGGTGGCTTCGAGAGATATCCCCCTCTAGAGCTAGTTCCTCATATCATACAAGAAGGCCCACCCCAGGAGGGGGGGCCCAGCATCATAAGCTCCGATCCAATCCCTCAACCTAACTCATCGGCCACTCGCTCGTTTGTTCAAGCATTTGAAGCTACCCAGTCCGATGCGATCGATATTATGCTTAATAGTCATTCCTTTTCCCCATTCCACCCTCCTTTCCAAGAACAACCCATACCATACGCTCCTTTTAGCTTGACGAAGGAAGTAAATCTGGATTCTGATGGCCAATCGTACTTTCATGATCCAGAACAAGTTTTCCTGATGCAAGTCTTCGTCGATCAAGTCGGGATATGGATGGACTTAATGGATTCCATGAAGCATGTGAGTTGTTTATCCATAACAAACTAGATGATCTTCTGACTTGGAAATAGTTCACAGAAATTCTGCCATTTCGCGCTTTGGAAGAGCCTATGCTTTTGAAAGCCCTTTTGGCATGCGGCGCCCGGCAATTTTACCATGTCAATCCTGCGTACGGCGAAGAGAAAGCTTCCCAGTTTTATGAAGCAGCTTCTCAGGACCTTTTCAACAACTTGCAGGATCCAGACCGTGATTCCACCCTGTGTGCCACCACGGCTGTCGCTCTTAATGTTTATGAAACCATGTGCTCTAGGTTCTTGCACGGTATGAACCATATTGTTGGTGCAAGGGTCCTAATTAAAGAGTGCTGCTGGGATGCGAAAACCCTCGGCCTTGGTGGAGCATGCTTCTGGCTCAACATTGGGTTAGAACTGCTAAGTTGCTTACAATTCAACTGGACTTTAGCCTGGAGTCCCGATTCTTGGGGGGTAGACATGGATATGGATCGAGAACAGCAGCATTTTGCAGGGGATGAGGAAATATGGGCTCACCGGATGGTGTATATCTGCGCTAAGATTTCTGATTTCCGCTCGTCCATCTCCCAATTCCCCATTTTGGACCACACGACGAGTGAGATGCTCATCAATCAGCGGTATCAGGAATGGGAGGCCTATAGCAGATTATGCGATCAGTGGGCTAAAGCTGCACCACGATCTATGATGCCTCTTTGCTATCTCCATTCCTGGCAGACCAACTCAAAATCTAATTTCCCAGAGATTTGGTAGGTGCACATTTTTTGGCTTGGGATTAGTTGGCTGATTTATATAGGCTCATCAAACGACCTGCTATTGTGGCCCGGTTATTCTACCATACTGCGCGGCTTCTGCTATCTAAAACATACCCATTGGAATCTGAATTCAGCCCGAGCATGCGAAACATGCAGCAAACCCAAGCGCATGATATTTGTGGCATCGTGGCCCATGTGAAAGATCGGTATGAAAATGTCTCGTTCAGTTGTCTTGCTCTTAGCTAACAGTCACTAGAGGTCTTGCAAGTCTATCCATTCGCTTCCTCGCCACTGCCGCAGAGTGTCTGGCCACGAGGGAAGCCCAGGAGGAAGCCCTACGAATCCTTGACAACCTAATTAAGAAAACCGGTTGGCCAGCAGAATACATCAAGGAAGAACTCCAAGCGACTTGGGGCTGGGATATCTCCCACCAGCAACACCATGCCTTGAGCTCTACGACTCATATCCCAGCACACCCAAAAAACAATCCTCTGATGGCCTATTCAGATTCTTCGATGGAGAATCATCCATATCAAAACTATTACGTTCCCCCGCACCACCCGATTGATCATTATCAGTACGGGGCATTCTAGATCTGGGTATTTCTGACTCTTGAATGGCGTTTGTCTTGGTTTTATTTGGTTTATTTTTCTTCTTAAGCGTTATCTGCTATATGATACCATTATGCTTGAATAGGTTATTTGGACTTTGGTGTACTATTTTTCTTCGACTTCATGATGTACACATGGATACTCTGTACTGTTGGATTATGTACACTATTTCATAAATACTAAACAATAAATGCAACTTCAGATTAGTTCAATAATAGTATTATAAAAAGTAAACAAATATCGAAGACTGCACTCCCACCCAGCCAATGCCAAGACTGCTGCTTTTATCCGACATCTTCTCTTCTCTTCCTCTTCTCAACCACAATCATTTCCCTCAAGCCAAATATAGAATAAGCCTTACCCCAGCTTCTCAAAAGAATCTCTCAAATCTATAATAAATAACAAAAATAACAAATAACAAACCAAACCAACAAATCTCAATGACATCAAATCAGCTCCAACACCACCAACCTCCCCCAACACCCACATATATCCTCCGCGGCCACGCATCTCCAATCCACGCCCTGCACCTCTTCAGCCAAAATCTGCGCCTCATTTCAGCAGACGCGAATGGCTGGATCGTCGTGTGGGATTTGGTGACGAAACGGCCGGTGACGGTGTGGAAAGCGCACGAGGGTGCTGTTTTGGAAGTTAAGGGCTTTGTCGGCTCGGGGACGGGGACGGTTGTTTATACGTGAGTTTTTATTATACTGATATACTATTGGTACCTGTATATGGATAGGGGTTAACTGGGTATGCAGACATGGTAGAGATCATAAGCTGCGTGTGTGGAGATTTCGTGTCCAGGATGAAGAGATCCTCGATAAGATTCTCCCCGTGGATATGGATGAGGCTTCACAAGTAAAGGGCCAGAGTCAAAGTCAGCCTTGGCTTCTTCATTCGCTCCCGGTGAACGCATTGAACTTTTGTGCGTTTTCGATGCTGTTCATTCGGAAAAGTGCCAATATCGAGGATGGTCAGGAATCACAACAGCAACAACCTGAACCTGATGCTGCAGCAGAAAATAAACCAGAATCACCAGTCCTAATAGCAGTCCCTAATGCCCTTGATTCCGGCGCAATTGACATCTTCCATCTACCCCTGGAACGACGGATCTGCACGATCCCCGCAGATACAACGACAAAGACAGGCATGGTGATGGCTGTTAAATTATTTATTTCAGCGACTGGCGAATTATACGCTGCGTCCGCGTACGAGGACGGGCATGTTATCGTTTTCGTTCGCCGTGGCGCATTCAAGGAAGCGGACTTATCCAGCGGTGCATCCTGGAAATGGGAAAAGGTGTATGCGAGTCGTCTGCACTCGCAACCTGTGCTGTCGATTGATGTGTCGCCGTCTATGGATTATGTTTTGTCTTCGTCTGCCGATGCGCTGCTCATAAAGCATCCTATTTCTCGGCCTGGGCCGCTGGGGACGGGGTATGTGGAAGAGAAGCCTTTGAAGACGGTTAATACGAAACATGCTGGTCAGCAGGGTTTGCGGATACGATCTGATGGGAAGGTGTTTGCGACTGCTGGGTGGGATTGTAGGGTTAGGGTTTATTCGTGCAAGACGATGAAGGAGTTGGCGGTGCTTAAGTGGCATAAGGAGGGGTGTTATGCTGTTGGGTTTGCGGAGATATCTACGGATTCGAGTTCTAGTGTCTCTACAGATACTAATGCTGGATCGTCAGAAAAAGAAGACGACAGTAATCAGCAACAGCAGCAGCAGCAGCTTACTCGACGTGAAGGGGACTATTCGCTTGCAACAGTGCAGCATCAAAGAAACCAAAAAGCACAAAAAACACACTGGCTAGCCGCTGGCTCAAAAGATGGAAAAATTTCATTATGGGATATCTATTGAGATCATCGATCGCTTCTATATACCGAGTTGGAAAACAGAGAGAGTCTAAGCAAGGTTGAATTCGTTCGCCCCGGCCATATGCTCCTTCATCTTCGCCCTCATCTTCTGGGCCGCTGTAAAGTTTTCATGCGAACGAGGAGCATCATCACCATCATCACCGGCCTTTCTCTTGCTTCCTGCGGCTGAACCTCTGCCCGCCTTGAAATCCTTCTTCGTGTCCTCCTTGCCTGGTCGCAGACCAGGGACGTTGATCTTGCCGGGACGATCACGCAACGCGAAACTCTTCGCCAAGTGTCCCAGGTGCAGCTCTTTGATGTTGAACATGTTTCGTTCGTTGGCAATGTGTGTGGCATAGGCACGGATGTGGGATTGGAATGCTCGTCGACCCATCTCCAGATATGTCGGGTTCTCCAGTGCCCAGCGCTCAACGTCGAGTTGCCAGTCTGTTGCTTTTTCCTCCCAGTTCTTAATCTCAGACTTGATGTTGCCTCCGAATCCTCGTTTAAGCAATTCGTTGGCGTCTGTGCGTTTAAGTGCCTTTCCGCCATCCCGATAACCGCGCTTGAGAATTTCAACGTAGTTTTCTTCGTTTCCGGGTAAGAGGAAGATCATCGCTTGTCCATCGCGTCCGACACGGGCTGTACGTCCGATACGGTGCAAGTGTTCGTCGGCGCTGAAGGCGGGGTCGTATTCCACGACCAGGTCGACGTTTGGCAAATCCAAACCACGGGATGCGACATCGGTACAGATAAGCACGGAGGGGTCGCGGTTGCGGGCGAATGAGTTCAGGGTGGCGGTTCGGACGTGCTGGGGGAGAGAGCCGTGGAGTCTGTGTAATGTCACTGGGTTCGAGGCGTTGGAGAATGCGGTAGCAGGGGCGATGGTTCCGTGAGGTGAAAGTTCGGGCTTCTTGGGCTTTTCAGACTCTTCTTCGTCGCTATCGCTATCGCTATCGCTATCGCTCTTTTCCTTTTCTTCTTCATCTTCACCCGAGGAATTTTTTCGTGTAAATACTTCAAAGTGAAAGTCGACTGAATCGGCGCAGGAGACGAAGACAATAGCTTTCATCACGGAGCCCTTCCTCATAAATGTCCGTTTCAGCATCGCAGTCAGCGTAACCAGTCGAAGCTTAGCCGCAACAACAGCGTAGGATTGCTTGAGCTGAGCCGGTACTCTGAAAGCTTCATCTTCATCCTTGGCCTTGGTGTTTTCATCCTCGTCGGCGGGATCTGCCTTGATGTGCACTGCATCCTTCAAACTGATCTCTCCTAGCTTTTGCACATTCATCTTCAACGTAGCCGAACAAAGAATCGTAGTTCTCTTCGGAGGGATACCGGGAATCCGACTGGGGCGTTGTCTAGCATCAAGCTTCTTCACGATATTTTGCAACTCCTCCTCGAAACCCAATTCCATCAATCGATCACCTTCATCTAGCACTAACCACCGAACGTTGCTGACATCCAACACCTGTGTATTTTCAAGGTGGTCAGCAAGTCGTCCAGGCGTTGCAACGAGGATATTCAATCCTTTTCTCAATCTAGCCTTCTCCGACTTCTTCTTCTCACCACCAATGACGGTTCCAGCCACGATCCAATGCGCGCAGCGAAGCAAGCCTTCCAGCACGACGGATATTTGTTTGCACAATTCTCTAGTCGGTGCGAGCACAATCGCAAACAATCCACTATCCCGATGAACACCCGAATCCTTGGACTGGTCTTTTTGGCTTTGCGAAACGGCCATGATTCTTTGTACCAGTGGCAGGAGATAAGCCAACGTCTTTCCGGAACCCGTCTCGGCCTGTATGAATGCGTCGCTTTCTTCCTTTAGGAGTTGGGACATCGATGCCTTTTGAATCGCAGTCGGGGCTTTCAACTCGAGCTTCGTGAGTAGGTGGGCTGCCAGGTTCGGCGACAGACCCAGGTTGGTAAAGGTATCCAGTCCGTCGATTAAAGGCGCATTTGTCGGTTTGACCTCCTCGGCCGGTCCCTCTTCACCATCCTTCGGCTCCTCCACATTCTTCGCACTCGGGTTAAACGAGAACAGCGACGAGATAATCTGGCGTGGCTTCTGCTGCTGTTGCTGCTGGGGCTTTCGCGACGACTCGGCGGGGTCATCATGATGATCCGACTGAAAATCTCCGTCCGTCCTCTGCCTCTTCGGGGGTCGCGACCCAGAAACCTGAATCTGGTTGGGATTCTTCACGTTCCTCTCTGCATTCTTATTGCCGGCACCTTCTTTGCGGGGATTTCCTCGATGCTGGGCGATTTTCCGGGCGCTCAAACGGTCGCGCCATGATCCACCTTTGATTTTGGTTTCTGGCTTGATGATACTGTCACCGATGGTGAAGTTCAAGAGCATGCCATCGTCCGCCATGGTGTAAAGCGTTTGATTATGGGTGGAATCGAAAGGTGACGGCTTTTTGCTTGCAAAACCGCCGATAACTTTTTTCTGGGTCCGGCAGAGACTTTACTGCAGAAGGAAATTTTCTCGGGCCGGTCTGGACTCCGAACCCTAAGGATTTGCCCTACTTTCCTGGTTTGCAACACGTTTATGGGATCTGGGGAAGCAATGTGATGTATCATTTAATAACAATAATAATACGGGGTAGATGTTTCAAACATATATATTTTTACTCGAAACTTGTGCTCAAGTAACTATTTGCAACCAACTTTTGTAAGGCTATGTACCGAAATTTGTATCTATTTTTATGCCACCAGGGCACGAGGGCTGGAATTCACAATGTTCGCTACCCAAAGCAAATATCCGCAGCATGAGAGTATTCGCAATATCAAACAAGCGGCTTGAAGATGAGGTTGTCGATCAATCTCACCGGGACCTGCCCGTCTCCAAGGCCACGCTCTTCATCAGACTTGGGCTCCTCGAGGGGAGCCATCTTGATTGCACCACTCAAAACGGCGCCCTTGGCTGGGTCGACAGTCTCCAACTCGTCCAATGTGTCGGGGTCAGCAAGAGAGATGTAGTCAACCTCATAAAGAGCCCTCTCGGAGGGCTTAAGAGCTTGCTGCTCGGCAAGAACTTGCTGGGTGATGCGGTTGGCAGAATTGAGGATGTCGCTGCGAGTAACTTTACCCGACTTGTAGGCTTCTTCTGCGGCCTTCAAAGCGTTGAAAAGAACGAGACCGACAGCACGTCGTCTAGCTCCGAGGTAAACATTCCGGGAGCTCATTGCCAATCCGTCAGACTCCCGCGTTGTGTCACCGATTTTAATTTCCGTATCAACGTGGAAATCCTGCACCATTCGCCGGATGACAACTGTCTGCTGAACGTCCTTCTGTCCGAAATAGGCGCGATCGGCTGTGACAATATTGAATAGCTTCATGCAGACTGTAGCGACTCCTCTGAAGAAAACAGGACGAGAAGCACCCTCCAGCTTCTGCGAAAGAGGGGTGATTGTGACGAAGGAACCATGTCCATTAACCTCCGATGTAGGCGGCGATGCCGGGTACATGGCCTTTGATGTAGGAGCCAGAATGGCCGTGATACGCCCAAGGGGTTTAGACTCTGTTCCAGATGCAGCAAGCTCGTCGTTCAATTTCTCCAACTTCTCCACGTCACTATCCCAGGTGCGGGGATAGCTAGACAGATCCTCACTGACACCAAATTGCGTCGGGTTGACGAAGATGCTCACAAAAACGTCTGTATTTTCGGCCGCAGCTTGTCGAACCAAGGACAGGTGGCCCTCGTGAAGGGCACCCATGGTGGGAACAAAACCCACGGTTCGATCTGACAGTAGGAGCTGTCGGCGGAATTTACGGAGAGGAGGGACATCGCGGAACACTTGGAAGGAATACTGACGGACGGGTTGGGAGGCCATTGTGGTGTTACCAAGAAACGACCTGGCAGCTGTTGTATAAAAGAAAATGTTAGAGAATGAAACCAATTGACCAGAAGGATGTTTGTGAGCTTACTCGAAAACGCCCTCAGCCAGCGAGACATGTTGCTATTAAAGGCGGATCAATTCCCCCTCCAAGGCTCTTTCTCGTTTCTGTCACCCGCTGTGGAGTAGTACGAACCTAGATATCAGACACGGACCACAGAAGCTTCCAGAGCGAACAGATTCATTTCATGCACGAACAACTGGCTGCCATTGAGCGAAGAAGCGCATCTTATTCTCACGATCCGTCCGTGCTCGTGGCTTCAGCGTTGACCTCATCCTTTGGTTGCGTTGCCCCATCGGGACTAGGGCGCCCGTTGCTGCACGTGATATACATCCGAGGTATTCTGGGGAGCATCCGGGGCGATCAGCCGGTTTTGTTGGGATTAAGGCGATGCTACGGCGTTGCTTAAAGGGTTTGGCTCTTTTCTCCGATTTGGCGGTGTTTCCTGCCATGATTCACAACTTCTCATCTGCTTCTGCGACTCAAATCATCAAGGGGTCTTGTTGACCCTGCGCCTCTATCTGAAGCTTGTCTTTCCCCCTTGTACGACCGTCCCTTTCCCCGCTTCAGAGATGCCGTCGGAAAAGACAGTCGACGATGGCCATTCGGCGCCAGACTTGGAGATTGTCGGAGACCGGGTTACAATTCATCCAACTGGTTTTACCGGAGGGCCTGGTCACCACGATGACACGATCACCGAACGGAATCTTGTCCGCCATATGGCGCGCTTTCGCGAGAACCCTTTCGATTTCCTACGAGAAGTCAGCCTGTACATGTCGGGTACAGGCTGGCGAGCCTATGACGATGTAATCGGACAACCTGTGTTTTACAATGGATTCTCGGACCGGATCAAGTCCAGTATTCTTTCCAGTCCCATTTTACTGGAGAAAATCAAAGAGCTGGCCGAGAAACGAATCGCAGTTGAACAAGAGGAGGGTTTGTTAGAGATACGGAAGGGCTCATTTGACCAGAAGAGAACACATCGGAAGAATGAAATTGAAGGCAATCTAAAAGAGGTGGTGAACACTATGATGGACGATATGATTTGCAAGATGGAGAGCAAGAGGTTCATTCGTGGGGCATACTACCTGTGCACGCAGCTTCTCACGCGCGCATACCACCAAGGTGAGTTTCTTAGGCCGCTTTCTCTGGAGGAAGTCGCATATTAACATGTCGACCAGGGGTTCACGTATCCAGTGAAGAAGTTCTGCGTTTGAGGTCTGTTGCCGAGGAAGCGGCCAAAAAGAAGCAATCGATTGTTTTCCTCCCTTGCCACAAGTCCCATGTGGACTATGTGTCTCTACAGATTATATGCTATCGTTTGGGAATCGGCCTCCCCGTTGTTGTAGCGGGCGACAACTTGAATATTCCACTGCTGGGGCCTTTCTTACAACATGCAGGTATGGTTTAAGCGCCTATTTGTGTTTTCTACTTCTCACGGTTTTAGGTGCTATGTGGATTAGAAGAAGCTTCGGCAATGATCCATTATACCACACCGTCGTACAGGCTTATATCGACACGATCTTGCAACAAGGCTTCAACTTTGAATGCTTTATTGAAGGTGGACGATCAAGAACCGGAAAGCTTCTCTCGCCCAAGTTTGGAATCCTCAATTTCATTTTGGACAGTGTCTTGTCTGGTCGCGTCGAAGATACGATCATATGTCCCGTCAGCACACAATACGACAAGGTTATAGAGACTGAGTATGGCACTGAAAACGCTACCCTCTTGCGACAAACACTAACATAAAGTCTAGATCTTATATCAGTGAGCTTCTGGGTCAGCCAAAACGAAAGGAGAATCTGTCAGACCTGCTTTCGTCGTCATCAGTGTTGTCTTTGAAACTAGGCCGTGTTGATGTTCGGTTCCAGCAGCCCTGGAGTTTGAGGGAATTCATCACCCGACAGCTGACCCGAATGCCAACTCAAATGAACAACAATATCTCTAAAACGATCAGTTATACTGAAAGAGGCCGTATTCTAAGGACGCTAGGATATAGGGTGCTTTCCGACATCAACGATGTGTCTGTCATGATGCCTACTGCCCTTGTTGGAACTGCACTCTTGACGCTTCGAGGTCGTGGAGTCGGCAAAGGCGAGCTAGTGCGCCGTGTGGAATGGCTGTGTGAGCGCGTTCGCGTGAAAGGAGGACGGGTAGCACACTTTTATAGATCACCAACTGAGCTGGTTGTCGATCGTGCCCTTGATGTTCTAGGACCGAAGATTGTCGGCCAGATATCCGGTTTGGTTGAACCGACATATTACGCCGTCGACCGGTTTCAACTTTCTTTCTACCGCAACATGACAATCCATCTATTTATCACCGAGGCACTGGTATCCGCAGCCATGTATACCAGAGTCAAGCAAGGCGGCGGGCCCACTTACCAACGAATCTCTTACGGGGACCTTCTAAAGCAGGTTTCCTTCCTTTCACAGGTATGTTGGTTTCCTAAATACTCTCTTGTCCTTTTCTAATAATACGAAGCTTTTCCGTGGTGAATTTATCTTCCCTCCTGAAGGCTTGACTGCCAATCTGGAGAATACACTTCGCGGACTCGAAAAGGACGACGTGATCAAGGTGACCCGCGATCCTTCCGGAACGCCGCTTTTTGTCGAACTGAGCGAAGCGGAACGTCAATGTGGACGGGAGAATTTCGACTTCTACTGTTTCTTGATTTGGCCATTCATAGAGGCTTCCTGGCTTGGTGCCGTATCTCTTCTTGGACTCACCCCACCATTGGGTGAGCCAAAGGACGTATGGATCGATTACAAGAAGGCCCAAGACAATGCACAGCTCGTAAGTTTTTTGAATCTGTGTAAAAGGCGTCAACTGACCACTGTATAGCTCGGCAAAACACTGTACCACCAAGGTGACCTTTCTTATTTCGAAGCTGTGAACAAGGAGACTCTCAAGAACTCCTACCAGCGGTTCGAGGAGGAGGGCATCATTCTCGTTGCGAAGCGCAAGGAACCACGCACAGCCCCAACGATGCGTCTTGCTCCCGAGTGGATACCAGAGCGAGACCCGGCAACTGGCAAACTGCTGGATCGCGGACGCCTATGGGACTTCACCGAGCTGATTGCTCAATCTAGACGTGAAGGGTGAGTCTCGTCGAATTTCATCTGAATATTGAAACTACATATGCTAATAATGCGCAGTAAAAACCGCCGAGATGGAGCAACGGTTTCATCACGAGTTCTTACCATGTCGGACTTTGTTGGCCGAGAGCTATTCTACAGTTCGTCAAGTACTGTCCCTGCAAGCTCCGCAGGCGATCTAGACGTTTCGACCAAGCAAATGCGCAGAAAGGCCATTGCAACGGATTCGAAGCTTTAGATTTGATCCCTATGGATGCATGGGACATGGCTTAATGAGCAGTGGCGGCGTTGATCGTCTTCTTTTTCTTCTTTTTTTGTTTTAATAATACCCATACCCTGTCTATCGACTTTTGACTATACATACACAATGCATCATGTCTTTCGGTTATGAATATTTATAGAGTTATGGCTGAACGACTTCCTCTGAGTTGGCTGCAAATATTATACACTACTCGAAAATCTATTCCAAGCAATTGCGAAGCATTTTACCCTGCGTGTGGCACTGTAGGAATATTGCATGCATATGTGAGGACATTGCATTATGTTGACCAACCCCAACACAAATTATATACGATTTAAATGCTATTTATTGATAGGAGCCTCAGCAACCATCCCCAACGGTGACAACCTTCGACATGGTCCCATCACCAACACCCCCAACAGCCTTAGCAATAACCTTATCTGAAACCTCATCAACCCAAACCTTAGTTTCAAAGCCATTACGCGGTGCAGTTTCCGCAACGCTGAGATTCCCAGACCCCGACCCCGTCAGAATCTTCCACGACTGCACATCTGTCGCCCCGTTCCAGCTCACATATACCGCCATCTTCCCCTTCTCCGGACAAGCCACAACATCAGGCTTCGTCTTGGGCCGTCCAACCCAGGGCTTCCGGTAAGCTCTGTACGACTGCATACCGATATCATGCCCGAATCTCGCCCTCATCACACAGGCGCCGTGCTCATCGTATTCTTCGATCTTGGGCGTGGAGCCGTGTCCGAGGAGGACGTGGTCGTTGGTTAGGTTCTGATAGCTACCCTGTGAGTGAACGAAGACGAACTCGTCCGAGTCGTAGAGGGTGCGGTTTGCGGTGACCTTTTTGGTCTTGAAGTCGATGTCTAGGACGAGGCCGGTTGTTAGGGTTGTGTAGGGGGGGAAGTTTGCGTTTTCGTTGTTGTGGATGTGGAGGGTGGCTTTTTCGGGGGAATGGTGTGCGAAACGTGCGTCGTGTTGGTAGCAGAAGGTTGCTCCTATGCCTAGGTCGAAGTCGCCGCCTGTTTGGCCCTGTGGTTTTACATGGTTAATATGTATTTTGTTATTTGGAGGAAAGGGGGTATAGATAGGTAGTCAGACTCACATGAATATGCCAAGTTACATTACCATCCTTGTCTATGAGGAACAAACTGCACGTGTACCGCGAGGAAATGAGATAGGAATCCCCGTACTTAGCAACGGAATTCAAATGAGGATATTCCCATGGATCACTCATATTCCTGCCCTTCTCCCCAAGTGGCTCACGCGCGTTTGAGAGGGGAATCTGGGATAGATGTTCCAAGGTACTCCAACGGAAGAGAATCTCGTTGGTTTTGATATCAATCTCGTAAAACAGACCATCTTGAACCCAGCCATTCTCTGGTCCCCCCACTGACCGCAGATCCAACTGGGTGACGTTCACAGCGGTGACGAGTAAGGTTCCTTGGTCTGTGATCTGGCTCTCGTGGATATCGATGTAGGATGGGAAGGTCTCGGGGTGAAAGACCGTGACGAAGTTTTGTTTATCTCCCGGTAGCGTGACATCGTAGATCTGCTGGTACGAGCTGTTCAGGATACCGATGGAGCCATATCCGAAGCCTAATCCTGGGTCGGCTCCGTGGAAGTATGTGAGGACGGGTTCTCCATCTAGCGTCTGCGGGATATATGCGGAGATATTTCCCAATTCGCCCCGCCAGACGAGCTCGCCATCATCGGAGTAGATCATAGGGTGGCTGACTCCTGCTATCGAATCTGAGGGTGAGATGAAGAGGTATCCTAGTTCGGTCTTGCCGTTTTTGGTGACGTTCATATAAGGGGCTTGCACCGAAGTACTCTTGTATGTCTGTCGAGGCCATTCTGTTGCGGTGCTGGAGGTTTGTTCTGCTGAGGTATAGATACATCCAATAAGAATGCTGACAAGTCCCAAAGACCGAAGAAGATATGATCCTCCCATTGTGTAGTTTTCTTTCCCCTTTTTCAAAGTGACTCGATTATGAGATATGCGTATAAACGGGTGAAATTGATCCAATTTATACTATCCCACACCACCCAAACCCCTCTTTGAGAGTCATAACGCTCAAAAGTTGTCCACCTCAATACCCCAGATACTCTTCAATGTGGACCTCGGGTAATCTATGCGACTTGATCGATTCTCTGGGGTAATAGACTTGGTCAAGGCATTGATGCGGAGACAGCCGACGGATTGCTGCTCATTCCGCACTTGCGGTAGTTTGTAAAATCACAATTCCCGTGGTCTAGGGACCTTTTTCCATCTAATCAACGGAATGGGCTCTGGTTGGACCATGCCGATATACCTGACCTGAAAGCTGAAAGCTCCAGTTCAATTGAGCATTGACGAATAGAGACATTTGTAGTTGAAAGAGTCATCGAAATTCGCAATTCTTTCTATCAAAAGCAATGAGATCCGTAAATTAACCAATAGATTCCGTATCGTGCAAATAGTTTAGCACAGCTGTAGTACAGGATCCATCGGCTATCTGACCTACTCTGACCTACCGATGGAGCCATCAGCATTGATCCTGCCTGAGTCACCTGGCATGGAGCTGTCTGTGCCTATCGACGAGGAGTAATAACCACCGCTCTGCATGCTGAGATATCTAGCCCATAGAGCATAAACAACGTAGCAGTCCGTAGTCGCATCTTCCCCAGATTATGACGATACTTTGTGGGGCAAAGTTGTGGGGATGTCATCTTGTGCCTGGGGAAAAGAAGCGATCAAAGCTTGCAAGCGAAGCCCCCGAAAAGGCACAAGCGAAATGACGATCAAGGCTTGAGCCCGTCGCTGTATCCACAACATGGTGCATAAGCTTCACGAGGTGGTTAAAGCATCCGCCTAGCCTGATGTGATGGGATGATATCGTTGGGCTGTCAAGTTCCCGAGATGACTGCCGAACATGACTTTCCCCTCTTTTATTCGTGCTTGTTTTCCGAGGGGGAAGCGGATTATTTCCTCGGTCACAGCTATCGTGGGATGGTTTGCATGTTGTTGTAAACGAGGGTTCTGAGAGGTTGGTCAATCTGGGGTGTTGGAGGTGTCCTCTTTTTCGATCTTGGGGTGCGTCGGATATCATATCCGTGTGGATAACTATTTATCCTAATCAATATGGAGGTGATGAATCAGTCTGTGACATCGGAAATCATACAGGGTCCAAAGTTGAGATCAGTGTGAGTGTCTGCATGGTGAAAGAGAGAGAAGGTGTGGTGTTGTTGAGTGTTGGTCAAGGTTGAAGTCGACTAACCTCTTTTGCCATCATCTTGGCAGTTGGCATGTTGATTTTAGAGATGACTACTCTTTGGAAGAATTAGAAATATCACATGAGCGATGGTTCATATCGAAATAATAGCCTCAAATATCGATATCCTTGCTTAAGCCTAGTCGTGTCACTCTGCTTGTTATCTCATAGCATCGCACACCACTCATACATGAGTATCCAACATTCCCTTCCAAACTATTGGAATGACATCATCTCATATTCCATTCTCATATTAATTCTCAATCAGATCCAATGCCCAAAAAAGAATTAATATCATGACGATCTTCATCTCAAGATCACCTCTAATTTCCTTATCTACCACCAATAACCACCTGTGATCCCCGCGCATTCGACTTCCAATATCATCAGCTCGAACTTGGATCTAAACCCCAGATGGTTATACGATCCCGGCCAGATTTCCAAATACCTATCTTATCGGGGAATATCCTGGGTTATTTCAACACTGATAACAGATTGATGGGCGAACATGGACATAAGTTGGGGCTGTTGAAGCTAGTGTTTTCTTGATTCTGTTTTGTTATTGTCCAATTTCTTTTTGTTGATTCGATATACTAGTTTTCTTGGCTGTTATAGATAAGGCTCCTTGCTTCACTTCGTGTTGACAATGTGGCCGTGTGTTGGTCGATATTCTATCTCAGGCTTGTTCGTATACATCACGCCAAGGGAATAGAACCGTCTCCAACATGGTCTCAACTGTGGGGTATAGATAAGACGAGATCCGTTTGATGGATGTTATATGAACATGTCCTTCCTGTCGAAACCAGAGCTTGGGAGTGCCCACACTGCTCAAGCAACCACATTAGATTTTTCCAACAGAGGTTTCTGTCATGGCTGAGGTACGTTCCCACAGGCTCGGCTCTCGTGAGATATTAGCTAATTTATCTTCGTGTTTGCAGCCGGTATACAATGCATCCATGCCAAAGGGTGGCGATCCAACCAAGGTTGATGTGAACGCCCAATATGTCGGTTTCGAGTACAACTATGTCTACATCACAACGTGTGCGTTCATTGTCTGGTTGATCATCCCGGGCATTGGTTTGCTCTATAGCGGTCTGGCACGGAGAAAGTCGGCATTGGCGTTACTCTTTCAATCTCTGATGATTGTTGCGGTGTGAGTATTCTGACTTGAGTATGGCTCACCATGTCGAGCGAGACTGAGATGAGAATAGTATCACATTCCAATGGATGTTTTGGGGTTATTCGCTGGCGTACTCCAGGGATGGAGGGCCTTTCATCGGCAGCCTTAAGAACTTTGGCTTGATGGATGTCATGGTGGCTCCCTCGCCCGGTTCCCCCGTCCTTCCAGAAATTGTTTTCTGCTATTTTCAACTTCTATTCTGTGTTTGCACAGTATGTCATCCCAGTTTATTCCTTCGCGCATGGATGTTGACATTGATAGGTCTTGATTGTCGTCGGTGGATCCTTCGAAAGAGGAAATATCCTGCCATCGTTAATCTTCAGCTTCTTTTGGGCAACCATCGTCTATTGTCCACTTGCCCGCTGGACTTGGAGCAGCAGCGGATGGCTCTATAACCTACCCTCTTTGGATTTTGCAGGTGGTGGTCCAGTCCACATCGCTTCGGGATGGTCCGCCCTCGCATATGCACTTATCCTGGGAAAGCGAAAGCACCATGGAGAACCATCACATGGAAAGCCACATAATACTAGCATGGTATTTCTAGGAACTGTCCTGATTTGGTTCGGGTGGCTGGGATTCAATGTACATTTTCAATATTTCCTTATCTGGTAATGATCCCTGGCTGATTTGATAAATCTTAGGGTGGATCCAGCCTCGGCGCCAACATGCGTGCCATGCTGGTCGTGTTCAACACCAATGCAGCGGCTTCGATCGGGGTCTTGGGCTGGGTTTTGGTCGACTTCATCAAACACAAAGGGAAATTCTCCCTGGTAGGAGCCTGCGAAGGAGCCATTGCCGGTCTGGTCGGGATCACACCAGCAGCTGGATTTGTCTCCGTCTGGCTTGCAGCATGTATCGCCTTCATAACCAGCGTTGTATGTGCGCTTTTGCAGGACGTCAACGACTGGCTCAACATTGACGAGGGACTGGATGTTTTCAAGCTCCACGGCGTGGGCGGCATGGTGGGAGCTTTCCTAACCGGCATCTTCGCAAGCGAGTCCATATCATCTTTAGACGGCGCGACCTTTTCAGGCGGAGCGATCGACGGCAATGGAGTTCAAGTTGGAAAACAACTGGCGGAAGTGTGTGCCATCTCGGGATATTCTTTTGCAGTGACGTGCATTCTGCTGTACATTCTCAAATTCATCCCGGGGATGAAACTGCGGGTAGATGAGACATCGGAAAGGGTTGGACTGGATCGAGCTCAATTTTTCGATGAGCAGATAGGGGACTGGACCATGTTTGACAGCACTTCTGGAGTGGTATTTGGGTCAACAAGTGAGACAATGGTGGGTGTCCACGAAGCCAAGGATGAGCAACAGTCGAGCGATAAGTCGTGATACTGTAAGTGTACTACCGTTGGTTAGTGCTGTAGCTTGTTATTATTTTGAGCAATAATCTGTTTCTGTGGAGCACTAGAGCACTAGAGCCACATTCCAAGTCGTAGCCGCTACCCATGACATCTGCCATGGACAAAGCCAAGCCCACCTAATCGCAGCGTAAACGATCAACAGGGTAGTCGGCACTGTTATCAAAGTAATCAGGGTTATCAGACCCTTAATCCCTGATGGAGTGATGGAAGAGAGGATAATGAGGGGGTGGGGAGAAGGAGGGGAGAGGATGACGACTGTTGAAACTGGGCAGAGACCGTTCCGCCAATCAAGCGGGTGGATGCAGGCATGATGGGCTGCAGGAGCTTACGTCAAGGGCCGGGATGGAGTTCCATTATTATTAGAAGAGGCCATATTCAATAATTTTACTCAGAAACAATCAGATGAACAGGAGTTGATCTGATGATATTATGGAGTACATATTATTGAATTATGTTCCCTGGCGAGTCGCTAGGTGGGTAGATAATTGCTGCTATCGTGGGGTCTGGGGTTGGGCATTCCCAGCATCAGTGGCAGCTGTTCGATTCCACTGAATATTAGCCAGATGGATGCAGGATATTACAGGGATAATAAGACTGAAATTAGAGCCAATGAGTGGTTCATTTTTATACGGTAATGATTATGTCTTAAGGTTGAGTCTGAGAATGCTGTTTGCGTAAGACACTCTACTACTACCTACCTAGAGCACAAACAGAGCAGTAGACATAGTACAGACTACAGAGTACGGGATATTGATGTGGGATGATATTCTTCTTCATCATCTATGATCAGAGATCTATTACTCTACTTGTACCATTTTATCTGTATACTACTACTGTATACTACTGTCAGTGACTGCTGTCATCCAAATTTCCCCTTCCGGCCTGATCGGCAGCCTGTCGCGTCCTTTGCAGCCGTTCCCGTCGGGGCTTATCGTCTTCTCCCCTTCATTAATTTCCTCGCCTTCGTTCGCCCTCAAGCCTCATCTTCTGGTCTTCCTTTCCCCCTCTCAGGGAAAAGTTTTTTCTTCTCTTGTTTTTTGACTCTCTCTCTTGCGTTCTTTTGCAAGCCATTCGTTTCTTGTTTCCTGCTTCCCTCCTCCATCTTCCACCGGTTTTTCTCTCTCCTCCTTTTTTTTTTAGCCCTTTTCTTTTATCGGGAGCGATAACGGTTTTCCCTCGATTCGACCCGCATCGTTTTCCCTTCCACTCGCTGATCGCAAATCGCCACCTGGCGGCCATGCACCGCAGATACTAATATTAATCTTCATCTCGAGTCCAAATGGGCAAATGTACGTCGGATTTTTCGTTTCTGTCTCTTAATGTTTAATTGTGTCAACTTGTCTTGGGGTTCGTTGATCTAACGCTTCTTGCTTTATTAGGGCGTTATGGTGTAGTCCTGGACGCGGGCTCGTCTGTGAGTTGTTCGCTTTGATCTGATTCCTGGATTTCCTCTAATGATGACTAGGGGACTCGAGTACACATCTATCGATGGCTGAATAATGCCATTGCGAGGAAGGGTGCCGACGTAACTCAACTCAAGTCGTTGCCGGAAATTAAGACCAAACAAGCATGGACAAAGAAAATACATCCCGGTGAGTATCCAATGGTCGGCTCCGCTTCCACCCCAGTCGCCAAGTTGCTAATCTTGCGTCCGTAGGTGTATCCTCGTTCGCCGACAAACCCGAGCAGGTTGGTCCCGACCACCTGGCAGACCTTTTGAAGCATGCTCAGGAAATCGTGCCTGAGGATGCGATCAGAGATACCCCAATTTTCCTCCTCGCTACGGCCGGCATGCGATTGCTGGGAAATGTGGAACGAGACCTTTTATTGAATCAGATCTGCTCGTACGCTCGTGCCAATTCCGACTTCCTGCTTCCCGACTGCGGCGTCCATATTCAAGTGATCCCAGGAGTAACAGAAGGACTGTATGGATGGATTGCGACAAACTATTTGATGGGCAGTTTCGATACCCCCGGGAAACACGATCATGGCAAAGGGCATCACACGTACGGCTTTCTGGATATGGGTGGTGCGTCCGCCCAGATCGCTTTCGCCCCCAATGCTACCGAGACCGAGAAACACGCGAATGATCTGAAGCTGCTCCGATTACGCAATGTGGATGGCACATCGCAGGAATACAGAGTTTTTGTTACATCATGGCTTGAGTTTGGAGTTCACGAGGCTCGGAGACGGTATTTGGAGGCTCTTCAAACCGGTAGTGGTGGTGAAGGTGTCAAGGAGTTACCAGACCCTTGCCTTCCAGCTGGACTCCGAACCACAATCGATGGGAAGGTTCTCCCATCGGACGGGGAGGCTGTCGGTACCTCGCTGCTAGGAACTGGGCGATTCGACGAATGTTTACGGCAGACCTTCCCGTTGCTCGACAAGGATGCTCCTTGCTTGGATCAGCCATGTCTCTTGCACGGGGTACATACTCCGGCAATTGATTTCGACATCAACCATTTCATCGGAATCAGCGAATATTGGCACACGACCCATGAGATTTTTGAAATGGGCCACAAGGACAAGGCATACGACTTCAACACATACCAAGAACGGGTGCAGTCGTTTTGTTCGCAGGACTGGGACGCCATTGAGAATGGTGCGTCTCTTCAGAAGTTTGGGAAGAAATTCAAATTGGAGTCTGCCTACGAGGTCTGCTTCAAGTCTTCGTGGATCATCAATGTCTTGCACAATGGGATCGGAGTTCCCCGCGTGGGACTAGAGGATACCACTGGCTCCGGTCACAATGGAACTAAGGAAGTTTTATCGCATGGGAAAAATAAGGGATATCTTGATGCCTTCCAGGCTGTGAACAAGATTGACTCGACGGAAGTAAGCTGGACTCTGGGCAAGATGGTTCTTTATGCATCCTCTGAAGTTCCAGTGGAGATTGAAGAGGCTCTTCCGGTCGGTTTTGGCAGCAATGTCGCCGGCATCCCGAGCGATTTCCAATACCCTAGTGTTGAACTTTTGCCGAATCCCCAGGCCCTTCACGGCGAGCATTGGCACGACGCGCTCTTTGACGGTGACTCGCCTCGCAGAATCCCTGGGTTTGTGCTTTTCCTATTCATCATCATCTTGGCAGCATTTTTCCTCTGTGGGCGATCTCGTCGTCTGAGAATGTACCACAGGATCAGCAACCTGTTCTATGGGGGGCCGTCTCATCCGAACCATCCCAAGAAGAGGAAGCTGTTTGGGGGCAAGCTGCCCTTCTTTGGCCGAAGAACACCTTCCTATGAGCGCGTCCTGGAAGACGGTGCCCCAGAATATGAACTAGGAAGTGACTCCGATGGAACTGATTTGGATAGTGGTCGTCCGTCTGACGCCGACTCGGGCTTTCAACCACCAAAGCGTGCTTCAAGCTGGGCCGGCAGTACACCCAGCCTGAAATTTGGGCTGGACAACAGCTCCACGGGAACCATCGGACTGGGTATCACTGGCGGTGGTGCTGGGGCCGCTGCGATGGATCGGACAGGTTTGGTCGTGAGAACCGAGGGTAGGGATCACTTGGCCCCCTTGGCTTTGGGTCCAACCAACAACGGTCGGCGTTCCCGAACTGGCAGTCCAGCAAGATCTCATCACAAATCCCCCAACATGACGCCATTGGCGCACGAGTAATGCTGCTGGATGATGACGCTGTTATTCTATATGAATTTATTCTCTATCGCATACCTTTCTGGAGTTATTGGTATGGTGTTTAGTACTGACTTGCCGGTGAAGAAGTCCTTCCCGCAAGCAGCTGGAGATTTGTCTTGTGGATTACTTCCGCCTGCAATATCTACCTTTGATTGCTTCTTCGTACGATATGAGCTTGGACTCCGGAGGATGTACATAGCTGCCGTTCAGGCCTTTGCTTCGCTGTCGCTCATTTGATATGATTCTGGCGATTTATATCTTATAATGAAAGAGTTATGTATCTATGGATTCGACTATTGGCTATCCTTGAGAATCTTGAATGCTTATAGCAGAAAATGCAATAATGTCCTTAATTAAATTGTTCTTGCTCTTGCCTTCTTAATTCATCATATTTCTAATATACATAGGAAATATCTACTCCAATTGTCCACGAAGCAAAAGTGCTTCATCGATATGTCCGTATTAAATCACGTGGTGCTGACTGATATCTTCACCGCCTGGCAAAAAGCCGTCCTCCGTAATGCTGCTTCAACAATTCGGCCATGCGACCAGCGTCGATTCTTTTCGCTGTTCCAGCTTCCCAATCACTCTCACGGTTATTCTTGATTTTCAATTGTTTTGTTTGTGACATTTTTATTAGCTTTACACTTTATATGATACCCCGATAAACCAAAAAACTACCGTGATCAGACCGAAACCTCGTCCCACCCGCCGCCATGCGATTGACCGTCGAGCTCATTCAGAACTCCCTCTCGTATATCAACCCGATCAAAGATCGCGAACTGGATCTCCGAGGTGCGTTTCTACACACCAACCTGAAAGGAATAGATACTACACTTTTAAAATGAGCTGGATTGATATCGTTTTTGTGTTTTGAGTCGTGTAGGGCACAAGATCCCCGCGATTGAGAATTTGGGTATTGCAAAGGTACCTCTCCCTCTTTCTTGCTTTCTTGATCTTATTTGGTGGTTCGATTATTGACGGTAAAAAAAGGACCAAGATGCGATCGATTTCACGGATAACGACATTTCATCCCTCGGGAATTTCCCGTTTTTCCCTCGTCTTCACACCCTTCTCCTCGCGCGCAACCGGGTCAAGCATATCCAGCCTACACTGGCTTCGTCGGTGCCGAATTTGTCGACTGTCGTTTTGACCTCGAATAACTTGTCGGAATTGGCGGATTTGGATCCCCTTCGGAATTTGCCGAAGTTGACGCATTTGGTGTTGATGGAAAATCCGGTGACGAGGAAGGAGGTTAGTGGCTTTCCCTGTTGAGAGAGGGGTGCTCTTGAATTTCTTCTTGGGCTATGCTAATTCTGTAGAACTATCGGTACTGGGTTATTTGGAGAATCCCGAGTGTCCGCTTCCTCGATTACCAGAAAGTGAAGGACGTTGAGCGCACCAAGGCCGAGGAACTGTTCGGTACTGCAAAGGAACCATCGGCTCTTGCATCCAAGATCATGGGCATCAAGTCGCACACTTTCGACGTTCCCTCGGGAGGCCCCGCGGACCGGGCACCGGCAGACAAGGCCGTCCGGGTCCAATTGACCGATGCAGAGAGAAAGCGAGTCGAGAAGATGATCCGCGAAGCAAAGAGCTTGCAAGAGATTACCAGGCTAGAGAAGGAATTGAACGAGGGCCGGATACCAGGAGGTGCGCTCGGTGCCGAAGCGGACGAGGACGCAGAGATGCAGATGTGATGCAAGCGACGGTTTTTTATCTTTCTTTTTTCTTCCGAGGCTTTCTGAAGCCCTGTATGGCATCTCGATTTGAATATTGGTAATTTTTTTTTTCCGGGATCGGAGATTTGACCACAGCACAATACATAAAAGCTTTCTTTTCTCGTGGTTGGGGGCTGTCGATACGGTGTTCTATGGATTTGAAGTCTGGTTTAGCATTCTGAACAGAATAGAATACATTTTCGGTTTTCAGATATCTTGTTATTTTCATGAGATTGCAATGCCTCATGTTTCTTGGTCGTGGTTGATATATATCATGCTTCTGGTTATGATAAGTGTGAGACAATACTAATTAGAAAGGACAGCATTTCTGGCTTAACCACACTACCAACATATGCCAATATAACTCAATATCCCACGAAATCCAGTAAATCAACTAAATTATTGAAATTCAATCGATTGGACATTGTCATATTGGCATGAGCAGATCATCAGATAAGATAAGAAAATTGCACGTGCCAGCAACATCACAACGTCATTGCTTTGACGACGATCTGATTTGGCTTTCTATTCTACAGCTATTGATTTTCCTTATTGTCAAGCATTATAAAGTGTTCTTTTGGAGTTTACATTGCTGTTCATGCTTCTATAGACTGACCAGGTATTCTATCAGGACCTAATCTGCGTTGGTCTACTACCCCGCTTTGAGACCTTGAGTCATCTAACAGACTCAATTTTATAGAGATAGTTATCACTGTGGCCTCCTCCAACACCACCAGAAGGATAACCTCGCTTATCCAGCACCTCCGATCCCCAATCACCCATCTCAATCCCACCGCATCAGCATCAGCATCAACAATGGCAACAGCCCCCTCATCAGCCGCACCCTGGCGCACAAGATTCGAAACCCACCTGAACAAAAACAGCTCGAGCGAATTCCTCCTCTCAACAATCGGGCACGACGCACAGAACCGGCCCGTCCCTCGCTCCCGCGTCTGCGGCTTCCGCGGCTTCTTCCCAACCCCCGATCTCCATTCCAGCGCGGCCGAGACGCTGGAGAAGCAAGCTGGGGGCGGGAATCCGGGGGTGTATGAGAGTGATATGATTACGTTTACGACGGATGTGAGGATGGAAAAGGTGGGGCAGCTTTCGGCGTCCGGGAACGTGGTTGAGGGGGTGTTTTGGTTGAAGGATGTGGGGAGTCAGTGGCGGGTGAAGGGGGTTGCGTTTGTGATTGGGGATGCTGGGGGAGGGGAAGGTGAGGATGAGGCGAGGAGGGAGATTCAGAGGGGATTGAGGGTGAAGGATGGTGAGGAGGGGAGAGTGGGTGATTGGGGGTGGGAGAAGCAGGTGACGACTTATTTTGCGAATCATACGCCTGTTTTAAGAGGTTGGTGTTCTTTATGTTTCTGTCTGCTGTGATATCTTCAATCGTGGAATAGGCTGACTTGACTTGACAGGTTCATTTAAGAGTCCTCCTCCTGGACAACCCAGATCCCAAGTTCCTGCGGACCCTAATGTTAAACTCGGTCAGAAGGTGGACGATATTTTCGATCCTATTGCCCGGAAGAACTTCAGGGTAGTGGTTATTCGGCCAGAGGAAGTTGAGCAGTTGGATGTGTCGGATTATGAGAATCCACAGCGGTGGAATTGGACGTGGGACGAAAAGAAAGGCCAGTGGGAGGAGGTTGAATTGTGGCCGTGAGGTTTGTATACAGAAGAATAAATATAAGAATGAAGATGTCATTTGATGTTGTTTCAAGTATCAGACAAAGAACGTAGCACAAAGAATAAGCTCTTTGTTGGTTCTTTGTTTTTCTGATAATGAAAGCCTGGTTTCTTCCCGTCTATTTCTGTCCGGACAATATTCACCTGATATCGATTCACTTGTTTCAACCCAATTCAAGTGAATGGAACTCCGTGAATTGCTTTCAGTTACAGAACTTTCCTCTTTCCCATGGAATTTCCTTCTCGCTTATTCCTGGCAGCCTCCCAATTACTCCTATATAATTTCCTTTCATCCCCTGTCTCCCTCTCTTTCTTCCCTTTCCTCCCACCATCTTCATCTTCCTCTTAACTGATTTTTCCTTAAGACTTACCAAGCATCAAGCTGAAGCTCAAGCTCAAGCTCACAGCAATCGTCATCTCCAGAGCTCCAAAGCTCTCTATGATTCTTCTCTTCTCTTATCTTCTCCTCACCTTGAGGTCAGACGCGAGGCACTTCCTCTGGACAAGCAACACAACAGCCACTGAGGTCAGCCCATCTCATCTTACCTATTCTCCTCACCCCTAATACCTATAACAGGACACTTCTTGGCATTCCTCAGAATGGGCTCGGGCGAGCAGACCCAGCCCTGCCAGAAGTGCGGCGCCCCTCGCCAGAAAGGGCTCGTCGGCATGGTGACCAAGATGTGCATCTCCTGTGCAAGAACCAGCTACCCGGCTGAGTGGGCAACCTCCACGCAGGAACAAGAGGCCACTGCCGGCCCTGACACTGACGGGCCCGGCCAAGCGCCCCAGTCCGAGGCTGAGAAAGCCACTGGAGATGACATGGGCGAGGAGGCGATGGTGGAGTCGACTGATAGCCGCAAGGTATGTGATAATCTTCGGGGGTTTGGAGTCGGTCATGCTAATGGTTTTTGTAGCGGCGCATCCGCCCAACAGCGGCCAAAGGCGCTGTTGGGAAAAAATTGACACCGGCGTGTGCCTCTTGCAAAAGGTCGAAGACGCGTTGCACGCATCGTCGTGTTATTGACACGGGGGATTGTAGGTTCTTTTTCTTGTCAGTCTGCTGGTGATGATTAGCTAACTGGTTGTCTTTATAGCGTCCAACGTTCCCTCGAAAAAGCGGAAGCGTGAGACCTCAGAGGCACCCGCCAGTGTCAAGGATGACGCTGGCAATGACAACGACACTTCTGCCGAGGTGGGCGCGGACGACCAGATTCCCCCATAAAAGAAGAAGACGCTTCGGGTTCGGTGGAAAGACACCAATGAGGAAGAGGCCCCTACAGGGTCTCAACCCCGTCCAGCCGAACCCGAGCCAGCGGACTCTTCAAAAAGGCAGACCCGAGGCGGCCGTCGCAAGCGCAAGCTCGCCGATATGGAAGAAGAAGAAGAAGAGGAAGAACCAGCCGACGCTTCTGACTCCAATGCCGCAGCCGCTGTGAGCGATGCTAGGGCCGGCACCGCGGAGGGAACCAAACCTCCACGGAAGCGATCCAAACGGGGGCGCAAGCCAAACAAAGAGCGCGACGAGTCAGTCGAAGAGATTGATTCTGACGCTGCTCCAGTCCCCGGTGCGGATTCTGCTGCTGCCAGGCCCCGCGCCACAGCGCTCGGGGCGCAAGCCTTTCCCCCCTTCCCGACAGATAGTCTCAAGGGGGCCGCCCAGTTGTCCATGCATACAGTTCTCAGTCGACAATTGCAGGAGAGGCTTGAGGACTGTGAGACCAAATGGCTTGCGGCGATCGAGTCTCTTCAAACTGCTAAAGAGACGCTGGACAGCTGGGTGGAGGTTTGGCGGAAAGGGTTGTAGTCCCGTCATTCCTGGAAGGACTTGCGGTGTTGTTTTCGGTTGTTGGATTGGATGAATTTATGGTGCATAGCGATGGCGTTCCTGGCGTTTCTGGTGGTTTTTCTGGCTTGTCTGGGATTGGTTTGGGTTGGATCTGCTCCTGTATACATCGTCTGCTGGTTAGCGGCTAGGGATGAGCGGCTTTTGTATCTTTTGATCTTCTGAAAATTAGGAAAGGAGACCTGTCTTGTTTCAGCTGAACCCGTGGGTTTCTGTTCGCAGGAATGGCCATGATGGGGCAGCTTGGATTGAAGGAATCGTGGGCTCCGGAGGTGAGATGGTTTGCACTGCATATATCTGGTGGTGGATTAAGGGATTACTATGAGCGATGAGCACGAATGAATGATATGAAGCCACCCCAATTTACAGATACTACTGATCCTCCGTCCGTCCATTTCATAATGCTCTTCTCCTCACCAACGCCAGAAAACCAGCCTACTGCAAGACGCACGCACATACGGGCATACGCAACCCACACACCCCCCAAACCAGCTGAAATATGAGCCCTCACCTGCTATTTCTATTTCCCAACCTCGTCACTGCGTACTACTGCCTGTTAACTCCACATAGTCACTCATTCCAGGAAAGCTGACTCCGAGCTGTAGCCTACGGTAGATGCATCTGATGGTGGATGAATCATAATCATATGTACTCCGCACATTCCATTCGTATCCATTTGTGCGAGGGTTGTATTCCAACTACTGTAGGTACTATACAACGTAACTATAGCGTAGCTCTCCGCATCACATTACTGCTACTACCTTAGCCTCTACCTTACCTACCATTTATTCAGTGCGTATGCAGTGATTCGAATTTTTCTTCAAGTATGCAGAGTGGGGTATATCAGGTATTTGGAATTGTGGGTGTTTTGTGCGCCATTAAGACAAGACAGGGAAATAAAATATGCAGCGGTTCGAGGTATGGTTACAGCATGGCTTGGGAAGGGCTAGCTGTGAGACAGAATGTGTTACCTTTCCCTCTTTGTAGGATGAAGAGTACTTATTAGGATGTTGATGTTCGTGATAGCTGGAGGTGGCAAAGCAGTCTGATATCATCACATGAAAGCAATAATAATATGATATCCCACTAATAATAATAATAGTTAAAATAATACGAATAGCTAATAACTAATAATATTAAATTAAATAAAAGATGGAATACTAAGACAGCGTAAATACGGGCTGGGCCGTCTCAGTCCACGGGCGGTTCCGCTGATCCCCAAACGTCGTATTCGGACGACATCCATCTTCCAGTCGCTTAACAGAATAAGTTAACAAGGCGAGTCTAAAGATTAAGACTCTGGATGCATCTTCTTCAGCCTGTCTCATAGGCTCTTTTATCCTCAACCCCACAACCGTTACGTGTCATGGCCTGTCTTAGGCAAAGCAGCCGTTGAGAGATTTACCATGCACCGTCTCTATTCTGTCTTGAGATTGTGCTGTGGAGCGTACTGCTTTCTATTATTCTATTTTCTTTCGATAATATTAATATTAATATCGTTCCTAGAGATTAAATCAATCGGTAGATGGATATTAATGAGATCGATAGAATATTCTACTTTATCTTCGTATTCTGTAGAGGTAGAGAATCATCATACGATAGCATCTCATGCATGAATTCCACGAGGAACCGTCTCACCGCTCCTTTGACATGCTGTCAGTCGTTCATCAAGCATGCAATCCCTGATCTTCCAGTGGATAAAACAGTCTATATTATAGGTACTCTGTATAGCTGGGATTCAGAGGCATTGGTCGATGCCCTCTTTTCTCGCACTTTGATTCTCTTTTGGTGGACAAACGGTATTAACCGAACAATACGGCCTGACAGCGGCTGTATCCCCAGCATCCGTCGGGCGAAACAGGGATGTGTGACGGTATCCGTACGGTACCGTACTGCCCGTACCCACTGGTAACGCAGCACTAGTGCCTTTTCGTCTTCCGTCCGTTTCTCCCTCTTTTTTCTCTCGCTCTTCCTCTTCTTCTCCTCTTCTGCTCTTCCACCATTCTGCTTCTTCGCTTCTTTTCGGCTCTTACTGTCCACTGTCCACTGTCCACTGTCGAGTATCGAGTATTGAGTGTCGAGTATATTATTTATCAACCATCTGTCGCCTTTTCCGTGTCTTCAGTTGGTCTGTCTTCTCCGACAGACCCCGGTCAGCCGTACTTTTGTCCGTCCCCTCTCCACACCATCCATGGGGATCTACTAGGCCAACTTGCAACGCCGCCCACGGCCTCTTTTCCCTTTCCAACTCTCTCGTCTCGACTCATTCTTGGTCCCTCTATCTGGATTTCAGCCTCAATTCTATAACGAACTCACGACGAAACGGTTCTACTTGATTACTATATACTCAACCTATTAGCACACCGTGGCAGTACTAGCTACTGGCCACAACATGCGCTCGATGGATGCTTTGGGAGCCTTCTCCCATCTTTCGGATAACGTTCCATCCTGGATCAATCGAGTATCTGAGCTTGCCGCTTACACTGCCGCCAAAAACGCCGAGTACAGCGAGGCCTATAAGAAATACTCCAAGGGAAGAAAGCCGCGTCGACGAAAGAACAGTTCTGTCTGCTCGATTCATACCGAAGATTTGGATAAGCCGACCCAGGACCAGGAAGAGGCCGAAGAGACTGAACAGACTGAAGAAACGGCCGGTGAGACTGGCTCTGCTGAGAACCCGCTCAAGCGTGGATGTGACGACGCTTTCTCTGGTACTTCCGACGGCCCGCTAAATGTGGTCAGTTTGCGACACAATGTTATTATTCACTACGACGGCCATACCCAGCAGACCCTCGAGGAACTCGTCCGGGATATCGGTACGGCAAGGAACAACATCCGCAAAGGCAAAATGTCACAGCTCTCGGCCCCTAGTCTCCGACCTGGTATGAGGAATATGAGACCACCACCGTCGCTGCCAGGAGAGGCAGATAGTCCGGCCGCTTTACTACCCAACATACGCAGCGCCCGCAACCGAGGCCCTCCAAAGGGGTCGCCATTTGATGCTGCCGATAAACACCTCGAATTGGCCCACAGTATGTGTGAGACGGCAGCGTACCAGTTCCTCCGTGTGGGAACCTGCTCAACCGAACTGAGCAGCGTGGAGGGGAAACTCACAACTCTACAAAGAATGGCTACCAGCGAGGTAGAGCGACTGCGAGAAGAACAAAAGCAGAATCCCCGGGAGGAAGAAACACCCAACGCTCCAGCTGAAGATGATAAACCCCTCGCGTCGGCCGATGGGGCGATTGAAGTGGACGATTCGTCAGACGTATCAGTCGAATCGATTGATTTAACAGCGTTCCGAGCGAATCGGAATCGGTACAGAGCCTAGGACGAGGAAGCAGCCTCATCTGTCATTTTTGATATTGCAATTATTTGAGCGATTCAGCACCCATTCCTTGCGTTTAGCGTTGTGGAAGCATTTGATCGTTGCCCTGAGCGAGAAAAGGCATTCCATCTAGCGGGTTTCCGTTCTTTCATTCTGAATACCCTTGGACTATCATTCTTTTTATACATCTTTCATTGACCGGTCTATATGAGTTTGGCTGGGAGCATGGTGTTGGCGGCGTTTAATTTGGCAATCAATTAGCATATATACGATTTCTCATATTTACCTGTATACTTTGTGCTGTGTAGTGTGACATGACCAAGCGTTCAGTAGCTCTGTATCCAGTTCAGCATTGACAGACGGACAACGGAACTAACTCGGCAAGTTGACAAAAAAATCGCCGCACGTGGAAAACAAAAAACCCAGCAGAAACAAGACAAAACAAACGCCAATCCCGACTCGATCAGGCCAGATACAGCCCAAAATTACCACTACTATGGAATAGTCCATCCACCAACCATGGGTCCATCTCGGTAAATCCAAGCCCGGAAATCGACCTCCTAGCCAATCAGCGCCGACAGCAGCCATCCATACCAGTGACCTCGACATCCCGTCGTATTAGTAAGGTAAGGTACGTACGGTTACCGTACATGCGGAAACACGGAGTAAGCGGAGTTGTGAACCCCTAATTCGTGGTAAATTACATGATACACATTTTCCTGCGCTACTGCAGCTCGGACCGGGAGGGATTTCCCCCCCTCTTGCCCAAGCCCAACTGCCCAATTGAATTGAATCAGGTCGTGTTCCTTGTCTTGTCTGACAAAACTTCTCCATAAAGAAATGGACTCTCGAATGGCCAATCGTGTAGGAAACCTGAAAAGAGACATTACTTGACTTGGCCTTACTTGAATCATAAGCTAAATATGCACTCACTACTCACTACTCTGTACCTAAATAAGCCTGTGTATCCCAGTACTGAGTAGGACCGAGACAGACAGACAGGCAGGCATATCCCCTCTGCAGAACCTAGCAAAAAACTCAGTTTGCCTTCAAGCCCGTCATGGTCTGAAAGCCTATAGGTAGATAGGCAAGTGTCTGCATATGCCAGACAACCAAAAGGGGAATAGGAACGAGCGTTTCGATGGGCCAGTTAGAGAGTCCCGATTTGGGGGATCTGGAGTTTATTTTCTCGCTCGCGTTGCGTCGGGTTGATTACCTTAATATTGTTGATGAACGGGGTCCTTGAGGTACTTTTTATTTTGTCTTTAGGTGTTGGATGTAGGTTTTAAGGGGAATATTTTGTTGTTTTTGTTTTTTAAGACATGGATACCTATTAAGTAAATGATGCCCTCTACCTACATACACCAAAGATAGTCAAAATGCAGGCAGACAAAATGAGGGGCACCACCCATCAAAATGACGAACGAATATTTTCACCGAGAAAAAAGCAAATTAAACCATAAGACCAAGACAAGACAACCCAACGAACGCCCAGAAAAGAAAAAAAGAAAAAGCAAGCAAAAAAAAAATGATCAGGTCCTGCCCGGGATCGAACCGGGATTAGTGGAATCAGAATCCACTGTGATGACCATTACACTACAGAACCGTGTTTGTATATATTCTGCTTTTCTTATTTGAGTTTATTAACCTGTCTACATGTTTAGAAAAGTACCGAGGAGATACATGCATGTCAACAGTTGAATATCATAGGCAAGTAAGATAAGCAACCTTCAAGACTAACACGGACAATCCATCATGTAAGGAAATAATCGTCTGCGGATTCCGAACTTATCGCCACCCGCTGCCTTTCTTTTCAGCTACGCCCAGTCGCCCACACGGCAACTGCCTACTACCTACCGCACTACACTACACAGTACGCTACGCTTATTATGATATTCATACCTGGTGGATATTGTATTCCCACTTGTCGGGTCGTGCAGACTAATTTCTTTTCTGGGGGGTTGTCTTACCCCTGCAGAATGACAGAATGTACATCATAACCCGATGGTTGGGTTCTTGTATACCGTATGGACGTGCGCTTGTATTATATTTATTTATTTACTTAGGTAGTTTTTTATGATGGCATTTAGATTGTAATGGTTTTGTCTTGCAGGTCGCCGAAAAGTGTCCGATTGTGTTTACTGGTTTTGAGGTTTCCATCATATTTAGATGCAGAAAATAGTTATCTTCACGACTAAAGGGTGAGGGAAATTTAGTTGGTTGGTTATTGCTATCTTACGCGACAAGCATACGATTCAAGTTAGAGTCCATAAACATAGGTTGCATGCTGCTATATAGTGTGCAATCATGATGTGGGACACCCATCAAGTCCATCGTGAAACACAAGAACATAACACATAATTAATCATAGAAGAGATGCATTCATAGAACTGAATGAAGAATTAGAATATTAGACCACCGAGGATATACAGCCAAGGCTGACTGAGAACTGGGTATCAAAAAGACAAGTATCCAAATCGATATATACGAGACAACCACCCTGTATATAACCCACTAGTAGTAGATCTTTTCTTCGTAGATGGGTGGCTCGCCCTTGTCCATGTCCCAGCAGATCTTGTTCTTCTCGTCCAACCAGGCGTCCTCGTCGGTGATGGGAATCACCTTCATGGTGTGCTCGACTTCCTGCTTGCTGACTCCGATCGGGTCCCGAGGAATCCAGAGCAGAGGAGCAGGGGAGTTGACCGAGGGGTGGAAGTACGCGTTGCGCTCGACCTCGGGAGGATAGGTCGTGGCCTCGTCGCGCGGGGCCCAACGGCGCATCTGCTCGTAGCTGCTGTAAATGTCGGGACGGAACCATCTGATGATGAAGTTCGCGTTCGGGTCAGGGGCATTGCCTTCTCCGTTGGTCAAGCCCTTCTCGGCAGAATCAACGTTGGCCACGCCGCTGTCGTGAGGGGAGCCACTGGGGCCGTCCGAGTTCTCGTCCACAGAGTTGCCCAGCTTGCGGTCCTTGGACAGGAGAGCCTCTTCCTCGTGTTCCAAGTTCTTAGGGAGGAAGTTGATCAATGGCTCAAGAGCGTTGTTGAGAGACATGTGGTACAAGATGGTGGCAACCAGAGAGATGATCATAAGGATCAAGGGACCAACAGAAATTGGATCCGACGCAGTTCCAATGGCAAACAGACCAATCAAGCAGACGTTGAGCAGATAGCAACCGACAGTGATGTGCTGCAGTCCGCGGTAGAACGACTTGCCCTGAGTGTCGATGTCTGCGTTGGACACATACAACATGTTGTATCGGTAGGCAAAGTAGAACAAATACAGACCAATGGTCGAAAATCCAAGCACCAAGGGCTGGATGCATGAGTACGTAATGGCTAGAACACATTAGCAATAGCTCAACTATCATATCAAAACAAACTCACCAATAATCACCAAAAGTGTAAAAACAGGGTAAACAGTTCCCCATCCCAGACCGGCGAGCAAAGACCAGCGAGTGTAAATCTTACGAGGCGTTGTGTCAAACAATTTACCCAAGATCTTGCCAACGATCAAACCACCAATCTGCAGGAGCGCACCAGCACTGAACGACAGTCCCTGGAGGATAATGTACGAAATGTAAAAGTTGGAAGCCTTGGGGATGTTGTTCGCAAGCAGCGTAGCGGCGCTGGAAGGGTTGCTGGCGATCTTGCTAGCAACACTGGAGGCAGAAGACGCGACAGTGACAACCAAAAAGGTTTGAATCACCTGGAAGGCAAAGTACCAGTTCTGGACGGTCAATTCCACCGCGGCCAAGGTGGGGTCACCGCTCAATTTGGCCATCAATCGAAGGATGATTGGAAGCAAAGCCATGAGAATAGACTGCAAAACAGTAGGAAGGATGTTGGTGATAATACCCATGAGGAAGGATGGCATATTGTTGATGAAACGAAGGAAGTGGACCTTGTTCGTGAGGGAGTTGATGTTGGAGATGGCACCAACAACAGCAACGGGAATAGTCCAGAACACAATGAGGGCGACAACAAATGCCATTGTGACACCGTACCGAAGCAATCGCTCCCACCACTTGATGCGCAAGTTCGACCAGATAACCTGAGTGGGATCCAAGCCGATATACCGAGGTGCCATATGCAGAGGAAGGTTGTGAGCCACAGACTGGTAAGCAAGCTGAGCATCAGTCTGGTGATAGAATTCGACAAAAACCGAAGTGACCAACTTGGCGTCACCCGCACGGTGCTTGGCCTGGAGCTCTTCGATCTCCGGAGTGAGGCGTTCAATTTCCGATCTAGCCCAGTTGATCGTGTCGACCTTCTTTCCGATGAGCATCTTGAGTCGGTGCGTGGGACGGTCGGACGCCTTGACCCAACGGGCGGCAACAGATCCAGATTCTTCGCAAGAGTCCTGGGCGAGCTCATCGTCGGGAAGAGGCTCGGTGTTGCCTGACTTTTCTCGTTTCTTCAAAGCCTTGAGGCGGTTGCCGTTGGCCATCATGATGAGCTTAGTTTCCGCACCCTCGAGCTTCATTGCGGCATCGTCACGTTTCTCGACCTTTTCAGCCAGCTCCTTGGTGTCGGTGGTGAGCCAGACATTCTTCACCTTTTCAGTGCCGAACATCCGACGGATCTTGTCCCGGTTGAGATAGTCTTCGGTCACGGCGGTGAAGAGTACAGTGCGCGACGACATACGGCTAGCATAAGCCGGGGAGAGGGAGTAGGCTTGACGCAAGTTGATGTAGAAAATGCTCTCTCTGGTGATGGTGAAGAAGACGAAAGCTGGGAATAAAGTTAGAGCGATTCAACCCATTCAAGTCTCTAGTACATACCAAGAAAGATCCAAGCAACAAAAGCGTGGGCAAAGTAGCGACCTTTGCCATCGCCGACGTTGGAGATACTCAGAAGATCCAACTGCTGATTGCCCGCTCCACCGGTAGCGTTGACGGGGAACAAGATGGGGAAGGTTATGCAGCAGCCAACGAAGCAGATCATGGAAACGACCTTGAGGAAGCGAATCAAGAGGTAGGCGTCCATGGAGTGATGCTGCAGCACATACTCGTCCGGCAAGCGGTACATGCTAACAACCCAATCCCAAAGACCAGTAGGCGAATCGGGGGTGCGCTCCGTTTCGCGCAGACTGCCCACATAGGTACGGGGCATATACATGCGACGCTGACTCTTACGGAGAATCACGAAGAGGATAACGAAGGCGACGGCAGGAATCAGCGCAACGACCAAGGTGCTGACCAGACCGGAGGCCGAAGAGCTGGTGCTTTGAACATCCTCGTCCTGTTGATATTAGCAATGATTCTACGCGACGCACGCATCTTCAGTGTTGTCGGATCGCACTTACAGCACGACGAGTCAATTGATGCAGGCCATCAAGGCCAGCATCGTAGGTGGCCATTGTAGCGATAGAGCGATAGAGATGACACTCTTCGCGATGTTAAAGTAAGGAGTTCAGAGTTGAAAGTGGCTCAACATCCACGGCGTCAAACCCGACTCAGGAGAATTAAGTTAGATAAGCGTATATTAAGTGGTAAGGAAGCATAAGAAAAGAGAGATCAAAAGAATGAAAACAAAAAAAAAAAAAAGATTGAAAATCCTCGCAGGGAGAAGCGATAAAAAAAAAAAAAGGAAAGCCGAGTGGAAACCGAGCGATCGTGGATCAAGGGGAGAAAAAGCTTAAGGGAGCGACGACGAAGGAGGAAGAAGAGGGGCAAATCGAAATCCAAAGAGTCACGTTTTTTGCGTCTGATCCAGATCAGAAAACTCTAGCAGAAAGACTGCGTAATTGGACCCAGCAGGAGATACCAAGCCAGCCACCAGGAATGTGTGAGAAAAGAGTGACAAGAGAAAAAGAAAAGAAAGGAACGAGAAAGCTCTCCACCAGAGCCAAACAAAGGACAGCCGTGGTTCAGTCCGTTCTCAGGTCAGAGTCTGATCATCGAGGTACAGTCGATGATGGAAGATGATGATGGTTGATGATGAATCCATGGTGTTAGTCTGTTAGTCTAGGAGATGCCCGATCGTACTGCCACAGATCTCAGCCACATCTTTATTCCTCTGGATTTCAGTGTGTTAACAGGGATACATGGACGGCGACCGGACCATGGATAGTCACATTCTGTCCTGACCTTACTGTCCCTGTCCCTGTACCTATTATTCTGTAGTCTGTACCTTTCTACCTCCATTATTATTCTGTACCTGTATGAAGTCTGACATCAGGATGATAATTATTACATGCCTTACCAACAACACTATTGAAGTCTCGTCCCTCCTAATCAGTAACCACATCGAATAACCTCAACCTCTTCCGGGTCCAGGTAAACTACCTCGCAACTACTCCCAACTAAAGCCACACTAGCCAACTAGTCGCCGTGTTAAAAGTACTACATCCATGGATGCGTTCAGTTGCCTTGACTTTATCGCCGACTGACTTGGCTCCAGTCATTTTTTGCTCTCTCCTTTTTTCCGGTGGCGAATCGCTTAGATGGGAAATTTTATCTCAAGGCCTTTTATTTGTGCGTTTGGCAGGGATGGGTTTTAATTTGGTTTAGACTCCACTGGTAGACTTTTATTATTATTATTATTATTATTACTGCCTTTCTCGCTTACAGTCAGTCAGTCAGTAGTCAGAGACACGGGTCGCTAAACACGGCTGCAACTGTGATCTGCTCTGTCCATCTGTCGATCCCAGAGTCTTTCATCATGCATCATCATCAAATGTGATTAACTATTACTATTTCTTTCGGTTTCACCGCAATCTGTATGCATACCGTAACATTGGGATTCTCCTGCTCCACCCCGATCATCCATGGTCCATGCGCCCACCACGATCTCTACCGTAGTTGGCAGTCCACTCGATGACGCTTACATCCATGTGATTGCTACAGGCACGCTCTCCAGCTGGTTGCCTTCAACAGTTCCTGGGTAGGGTAGGATGGTATCAAATCAATTGCCGCCTGCGGTCCATCACGTACAATACACTAAATCACTTCATGTCCTATCATCTCACCCCACGGTCGCTTGCAACTCCTTCTCAAACGCATCGATCCCGCGAATCGGCGGCACCAGCATGAGAAAACTCATCAGTATCTCATTAAAATAAAACTGCAGGTCCGGCCGGAGCTGCTTGTGCGTCTTCAGCAGCTCCCCCGTTGACCACCCCCGTTCCGGATCTTTCAGGTCTGCATCGTGTCCTTCCTCCAATAGCAGCCAGACCAACGTCTCAACCGCCGGATACCGGTCCAGACTATGTGCTTTTACGGTCGCAGACAGATGTGCCAGGAACCGGCTGGTCTTGCTCGCCGAATCTTGATAATCCCACAACGCCGCCGTGATATAGATTAATGCTGCCGTCCGGCAAATCTCCTGAGTCGGAGCTCCCGGCACCACATACATGCGCGAGTCGTGCGGCACCTGCGATGGACAAGGCCCGCTGGAAAGCAGCGGGAATAACGGTCCCTCCATCTGAAATGATTCTCGGCGTTGGGGAACCGTCGAGATATATATATCCTTGCTTTGCTCTGCCATCAATTCTTCCGCGCCGCGAAGAAACGTGAGGAGCCACCGTTGGCCATCCACGTCAACCACGGGGTTGGCGGGAATCATGACATATCGCACGTAATGCATAAAGACCTCGACCGGGATATTACTCCCGGACAGAGGTCGAAAAACCTGTACAGCCTTATCTGCATACCGTTGGGCAGTTTCCTTGCTGCCAAACCGTTCCTCTTGTAGTGCCATTCCGGTCAATGCCATTGCGAAGTTGTCTTCGTCAATGTGAATCGACCCATTCAAAATATCCTCAATGCCTTTGGTAGTCTGACCAAGGTGATGTTGAACTGCCGGACAATCCTTTACACCGTATAGCTGCGCCCTCCAACGGGCACAATATGTAAGTACCACTGCCTGAAAAGCAAGTGGATGGTTCATTGCAGCTCGAAAAACTGCATTCTTCATGTATATATTTTGACCCGACCAGTACGTCAATTTGTTTGTCCAATAATCAACCAGCTCAAGATCATCTTTACCCAATACCATGGGTAAACTATCAAAAGGGTCCTTTCGGGAGGCGTCGAGCATGGTGACTGGCGAAGCAAATGGTGAATTTGTCTGGGAAGCGGGGTTCAAGGGTACAGGTCCTGTTGATAGCTAAGAAATAAACATATCGTCAGCGCATACTGAGAAGATAAGAGGTGCAAAAGATCCAACGATTTCTGCGTACAAAAACCGCGCGGTATCCGAGTGTTGATGGTCATACCAAAGCGCTATTGCCAGTAGCAATCTCTTCGCTATTTCTCTGTATCCTATGCAGTTCATCACTGTCGCCGTATTCTAATTTCCCTTGCCAGGGGTTACGTTGGGAGTGTCCGTCGTTGTCGCCAGCAGTCGAGTGTTTTCGTTGCCTCCGCTTCTCCTGAACATGGTGGCGCATGACATGAGCCCGTTTCTCTCGTGACGAGGAACTCGCATCGACAAAATAGAACATCTGGTTCTTGACGGGCTTCTCATCCGAAGCCGCAGCCCGTCTTCGCCTTTTTGGCTTGACAGGGGATGGGGGTTCATCGTTGCGTTCTATTCCAAGTGTCCAGCGTGAGCTGAGAGCGAAAGAGTCAAAATCCAGTAACCCACAAAAGCACTGACCTGGGTGGCCCAATTCAGGGGCTGAGTCCGACAGCACCGACTTGGATGCTGAAGGCGTAGAATCGGCAGTTGGGGGGCTGCCTGAAGACATCACGGGCCGTCTGGAGGCAGAAGACTCCTTGATTCCTAGTATAGCAGGTTGTTTGTTACAACCGCATATCGAATGAAGAACACCTGAAGACCTCCAGCGCGATGAACCCTAAGCGTAGTCATTGCAGAGTTCGGTTCTGCCAGGAGATAGGGCCCTGATGGAAACGGTCATGGCAGGGATAGCAGGTCAACCTGATCGCTAGGTGTCTACTATCTACGGCATGGGCTAAGTTGCCCTTTCTTATTATGAGCAGAGCACGGCAGTGGGTCCTGAAGAGCCCCCGTTCTTTCGCACCGAAACTATAAATGGCCTGAGAGCGTCGTCTGATTGGTCTTTTTGAGCTAGGCCCGGAAAAACAATCCCTGCAGCTCTTCACTGGCTGCCAGACTTTTCGTGGAACGAATCCGCTTGGTGGATGGCATGTGGGCTCGAGGACCTTTATCCCAGAGAGGCTAGCCTGCAGGGATAGCTTGGTTGCTACTGGCCCCACCAGAGCGTGCCAGTTTTGAGGAAAAGCTGACATAATCGGAATGCTTAGCTAATCTCCAAAAAGCACTTTACGCGTCGGAGCGCATTATCATTCCACCGACGCGTTCGCGTAGCCCACGCGTTTCACTGAAAGAAGAAAGTAAACGAGAAATCGCAAAAGACGCCCGCAGAGGGGATCGGTTACCACCACCAACGTTGTGAGCCTCCAAACACACCCGCTAATACATTCACGATATTGTGTATCCCTCCCTTGTGACTTTGACCTGTCAATTCTGTTCAACGCCCTCAGCGGCCCTTTTCTGGCCGTGATCTACCCACCATGTCGTCCCTCTTTGACGCCGTTCTCCAGTCCGAATTGGGTGGCTCGACGGCTGGCTCTCACGACAGACGCCTGAATTCAGACCAATTCCCTAGCTCCCGACCACAGCCACCGTCCGAGAGCAATGGCCCGATGAGTGATATGAATGCCTTCCCCGATGACCAGGTTGTTGGCCCTAACAGCTCGACCGCGAGCCGGCTGCGAAACCCCTACCTTCCCGGCCCGCCCCCGGTGGTCGACCTGGCTGGTGAAAAGGTGCAACAGGCCTTTGAGGAATTGCTGGAGACTTTCATGGAGGAACCGTCGTCGTCTGCACCCCCGCCGTCTTCGGAAATCTTCAGTGACAAATATTATATCGCACAAATCCATGGCATGAGAAGATTTGACCTGTCCACCCTCTATGTCGACTTTACACACTTGACATCCTTGGATAACCAGATTTTGGCGGACGCTATTGCGAACCAATACTATCGATTTCAGCCCTTCCTCACAAAGGCGTTGCACAATCTGATTGCTAAATATGAGCCTGAATACTTTGTTTCTCACCGACAGGTCGGCAGTGGCTCCTCGCAGGCAACGACAATGGCCGCAAATGCAAGTATATCTGATAACCCTGAGTTGGACCGCAACATTCGTGAGAAGACACGCCACCAGCAGACGGACAGATTGTTCTCCTTGGCGTTCTATAACCTGCCCTTGGTATCCAGATTACGACAACTCCGAACGTCCCAGATTGGCAAGCTGCTTTCCATCTCCGGCACAATCACACGAACCTCCGAAATTCGACCTGAACTGTCTCTTGGAACCTTCATTTGCGAGCAGTGCAAATCAGTCGTTCCCAATGTCGAGCAAACTTTCCGCTACACAGAACCCCCAGAGTGCCCGAACAGCACCTGTGGTAACCGCATCGGCTGGCGCTTAGATATTGGAAAGAGTACATTTGTTGATTGGCAAAAGGTGAAATTGCAGGAATCATCCCATGAGATTCCTACCGGCAGCATGCCCCGCACCATGGACGTCATTTTGCGAGGTGAAATGGTTGACCGTGCAAAGGCTGGCGAACGCTGTGTTTTCACTGGTACTCTCATTGTGGTCCCTGATGTCAGCCAGTTAGGGCTTCCTGGAGTGCGGCCGGAGGCGGTCCGCGATAACGGTTCTTTCCGCACTGGAGATGTTGGAGGTGGAGGTGTGACTGGTCTCAAGGCGCTGGGTGTTAGAGATCTGACTTACCGATTGGCTTTCCTCTCGTGTATGGTGACTCCGGACGCAACAACTCCTGGTCAGCAAACGAACCAGCAGTTGAGCGGCCAATCTCACAATATCTTGGCTTCCTTGAATCAAAACCAAGAGCCTGAGAGCGATGACGACAAGGCGCAAGAGGCTCTTCTGCATAGTCTCAGCCCCTACGAGGTCCAGGACTTGAAGGCTCTTGTTCATTCGGAATATATCTACTCGCGACTTGTGGACTCTATCGCTCCCATGATTTATGGACACCGGCAGATCAAGAAGGGTTTGCTTCTCCAGCTGATTGGAGGTGTTAGCAAGACCACAGAACAGGAGAACATGCAGCTTCGTGGTGATCTTAACATTTGCATTGTTGGTGATCCATCTACAAGTAAGAGTCAGTTCTTGAAGTAAGTCAGCCAAATTTTTTATCCCTCTATGATCTGAAGTTTGCTTACAATTTATCTCAGATATATCTGCTCTTTACACCCCCGTGCAGTTTACACTAGTGGTAAGGCTTCGTCTGCCGCCGGTTTGACAGCTTCAGTCGTGAAGGATGCCGAAACTGGTGAATTTACCATCGAGGCTGGTGCTCTGATGCTTGCTGTATGTTATACCTGAACTTTCTATAGTTGCTTTTTTTAGAGCTGACAATTATCCAGAACGGAGGCGGTATCTGTGCCATTGACGAGTTTGACAAGATGGACATTAGCGATCAAGTCGCTATTCACGAAGCCATGGAACAGCAAACAATTTCTATCGCAAAGGCGGGCATCCACACCACCCTCAATGCTCGTGCATCGATTCTTGCCGCTGCCAATCCCATTGGTGGTCGTTACAACCCCAAGACCACACTACGGGCGAACTTGAATTTCAGTGCTCCTATCATGAGTAGATTCGATCTGTTTTTCGTCATTCGAGATGATCCAAATGAAGCCGTGGACCGCAACCTGGCTGACCACATCGTCAATGTCCACATGAACCGGGATGAGGCTGTTCAACCAGAACTCAGCACGGAACAATTGCAACGCTACATCCGCTTTGCCCGGACGTTCAAGCCTGTCTTCACTGATGAGGCTAAGGCTTTGCTTGTTGAGAAATACAAGGAGCTTCGTGCAAACGACGCGCAAGGAGGCATGGGCCGATCATCTTACCGTATCACCGTTCGTCAGCTCGAATCTTTGATCCGTCTTTCCGAAGCTGTCGCCAAGGCCAACTGTGTGGAAGAGATTGTGCCCAAATTCGTTCGCGAAGCCTTCGATCTCCTCCGACAGAGTATTGTCACCGTCGAGAAGGACGATGTTGAAGTCGATGATGACGAAGAGGCTGCCAATGCAAACGGGGGTGACGATGAGGAAGACCAAGAGATGGCTGATCGCGATAGAGAAGGCGACAGCCCTATGCGTGACGATGTGGAGCAACAGCCCGCCCGCCAGAAGACCAAGATTACCTACGACAAGTACATGAAGATCTTGAACCTGGTCGTTAGGAGGGTCAACGAAGACGAATCCCAGGCGGGTGACGGTGTTGAGCAAGAAGAGCTTATTGTCTGGTACCTGGAGCAAATCGAGTCTGAACTCAACAACGAGGAAGATTTGCAGCGGGAGCGTGACTTGGCCATGAAGGTTTTGAAGAGAATGGTCAAGGTTTGTTTTTCCAATCTGTCTTTCATGTTCTTCTTTTACTAATCTCCCACAGGATAACATCCTTATGCCTATTCGCGGAGAAGGTCTGGTCGACACCGTCAATGCCGATGAAGGGGAAACACACAAGATCGTGTACGTCCTGCACCCCAACTGCGCTGTCGAAGAGATGTGATTTTCCTATTCCGGTGTTCTTTAGTCCAAAGGCAGGGTAAAAGATTTAGCATGTATAAGGTGGGAGTAACATGGGACCAAGGGATAATGAATGATGATATCCGTTTGTGATTTCGCTATCTGAGTACGATGTGGATTTCTGTTGATATATTATATTCGATTAATAGGTCTGGTCTGAGGTGTAGCCTCAAATTCAGGATAAAAATTATGATATTATGGTATGCATTCTACTCATTGATTCGAAACGTAGTTTACTGGCAGAAGCTCAATGCTCTCTCTCTCTCTCTTTCTCGAGGTCGTAAGATACTGACTTTCAAACCTCATCAACTGACGCTTTGTTTCACCTCACTTCATCTTCGTGTTGTCATATACCCTCCAATCGCACTGATCTCTAGACTACAACACCTCAACTCACTGCACTTTCATCTCATCTATCGCTCACTTGCTTATCTCACCATCGCAGCCTCGAACACCTTCATATCTCTCTCGAGGGCCGAGCTCTATCACTGTATAAAGCTTCCTCTCATCTATCCTTGACTTGAAAACCTCTTTCTATCTCTCACCTCCATCCTCGAGTCCCGATCCCGTGGCTATATAAACCGCCTCTTTCTCCCTCTCTCGTTCTCTTCCCTCTACAACTATGTCCATGGCTCCTTTCCTTCCGCCTTTTCCTTTAGCCTCCCCGATAATCCCATTCTTCAACACCCATTTCGATCTCTCCTATCATATGAATACCCTCAGCTATCCCCCTCTCCTCTTGATCTTCCTACAACGCCACTCCTTCTCCTCTCCACTAGCACCAACCACCACCTCCTCGTTCTTACAGATCAAAAACAGCCTGTAAGCAACGGATATCTCTAGATTCCCTCTTCCTAACTCCCTCCACCTTCCCAACCTTGTATTCTTACCACTCGTACAATCCCTCCCCCATCATATCTATCTCTCCACTACTCCATCATCCCTCTTTTCTTCCTCGTCTCTTCCCTTCAATCCTCCAATTCCCACACAAAGTCGCAAAAATGGATGGCCAGAATGTTCAAAATGCCCAAGCCGATCAATATACCCAACCCAGTCAACCCGACCAAAACGCCCAAAACGACCAGACCGAGAAAGAGCAGCTGGACATCAACGACAAACTGCTTGAATCCATCGATGCCCGCCGAAAGCAAACCAGGTCAAAGGGGATGCTCGCGAAGAGTCTTCTTTCCCTCCAGAAGAATCTAGCTGGTGATGCTCCTGTTCCTCCGGTTTTGGATAAAGAGGATGATCAGGGTCCGGCTGGGTTAGTTGGGGAAATTGAATCGGCAGGACAGGTTGAAGAAGTCGAATCCGAAGAACCTGCTGGAGAAGTTGAACAGAATGAACAGATCGAACAAGACAAAGAAGCCAAGCAAGATGAAGAAGCTGAGCACGGTGAACAAGCTGACCAAAACGATCAAGTCCAGCAAGATGAAGAAGTCAGACCCGTCGAATCAATCCAGCAAGCCGAACACGTTGAACGAGCCGAGCAAGCTGATGAGACTCAGCAAACAGAGCAGGCTGAGCACACTGAACAAAACGACCAGGTCGAACAGATCAAGCAAGACGAACCGGCCGAAATAGTCGAACCAGCAGATGAAAATCCAATGGCTCTTGTGCTTTATTCAGGGAAACGCCAAACACCCATCGAACCCTCTTTTAACGACAATTCTATGTCAATCCCGAATGTATTCGATGAAGTACTCGACGTACCGAGTTTGGAGTTTGAAGCCGATTTTTTTCGAATACTCGACACCGAAAACACCACTCAACCATTATTTGATTTGTCGAATGAGACATTTGGTTCTCTGCCACTCGACTTCACCCAGCTGTCTATGCCAGAGTTTAATGGCGAATCTGCATTACAACCCTTTCCGAACATCCCAGATGAGGTGACCGATGCTGTTCTGCCAATTACCATCGATGAGCCTGCTGAAACACAAACGGCTGGCTCTTTTACCCAGACAAGTGGTTTAGACTGGACCAACGACCTCACAATGGTAGAGGAAGACACATCCAAGTAAGTACTACGATGATGTTGTGGTTGACAATTGTCTAATCCATATAGATTTCATGCAGTTGAAGCCTGGTATCAGGGCCTCAAAGAACCTACATTGGCAGATACAATCCGCTATCAAGCAGCCGTCCAGGAAGAAGAAGCTCGGGAAAAGCGACTGGAAAGCCGGGAGGCTTTGAAAGAACACGAATCAGGCTCGACAGATGATGAAGCGCTCTTTTGCTCTGACGAGGAGTCAGAAATGCCGCCTCATGAGGGACCTAGCAATGGTGACCCTGGGCCATCAAGCTCAATTGGTCACAACAAGCCGAAGTCAAAGCCACGGGAAAGGAAGAATAGAATCTCTGCAGAGGAGAAGCGGAGAAGCAGACAGGTTGGTCTCGATATTGCTCTCGGAAGAGTGCAGAAGAAAGAACCCGGGAATACACGAAAACGCAAGGCCAATAATACTGGCCCGAATCCTGGACAAAATGCCGGAGGAAAGGGCAATCGCAAGAAGCAAAAGACCACAGGACAGGATGTTTACCTGGATGGCCTCTTTGCTCATGGTATTGTTGAAGATGCGGCCGCCAACGCCTCGCTCCCAGCGATCCCAAGTCTTGCTGGAAGGAACAAAGACAAAGCACTTGCCGAGCTTATCGCCAGTATACCTAATGCGGATCAAGATGTAAAGGATGATAAGAATAAAGTTTTGGCAGCGACAAGGAGATTTACCCACAGCGCGAAGAGTGATGATCAAGGCGGATGGAAAATTAAAGGCTTGCGGACAACCTTATACCATCACCAGGTTTGTTCTTTCTGTCCCTGTTTGAGGAATGTTTCTAACATGACGATGAAATCAGCTTTTAGGAGCAGCTTTCATGGTAAGTCGACATTCACGCAGTCTAAAGACTCTATCTGACTCGAGCAGCGTGACCGAGAAAACTCATCTCAAGGACCATTCGGGGGTCTTCTTTGCGATATTATGGGGTTTGGAAAGACACTCCAGGCTCTAGGTAGGTCTGAAATGCCATCATGTCCATTCGATCTAATGCAGTCTAGCAAACGTGGTTGATGGCAAGCCATCAGATCCAGATGATCCAGTGAAAACAACACTGATTGTTGTTCCATCACATCTTGTGTCACACTGGTATGCCCCATGAATATTATTTTGATATTCTGGTACATTTCTAATTCTATAAGGAGGGACCAAGTACTCAGGCACTGCGACGTCAGCGCCATTGGAAGGGTGCTTGAGTATCATGCCAGGGCAAGACTGTCGTCCCTGGATATCGTCGGCACTATCCAGCTTCACGATGTCGTGTAAGTAATCCCGGATGGCATTTTATTCGTGTCAATTTTCTTACATCTTGCCAGCATTACTACTTATGAAGAAGTCCGAAGGTCGTATCCGAAGATTGAATTCTCGGGCAACATGAACAAAAGTGAAAAGGAAATTACAGAGCTGTGGGAACAGGCTTACGAAGAAGAAGTTGGGCCTCTGCACAAGATCAAGTTTCTACGAATCATTCTCGACGGTAAGAACTGAGCTGAGTCCATCATGCTTATACGGACTCACTAACAACCCACAGAGGGACACTTGATCAGAAACATCTCATCTTCGACCTCAATTGCTGTCCGGGCCCTTACTGGGAAATACAAATGGATCTTGACTGGGACGCCTCTAATCAAGTAAGGCTTTGAAATTTCCACAATGCAACACCTGCCTCGAGAGCTGTTGTAACTGATGATAATTGCAGCTGGGTCAGAGAGCTCTATACATACTTTCAGTTCCTGGAAGTTCCGCGCATCGGCCAGTACCATGACTTCAAGCAGAACTATTACAATGTAAGTGAAATTCTCCCAATTTAGCAACATCTTGCTAAAGGTTCTATACAACAGCCCGGCGATGGTCAATCCCATCAGCGCCTCGTAAATTTACTCCGATCTATCCTCACCCGTCGGACACATTCAAGCAGGCTCTTCTCTTTGCCAATCATCAAATTACCGGATCTTAGCGAACGAACCATTACGGTGAACTTCTGCGACGTTGAGCGAAAGATCTACACATTGATTGAGCTGGGTGGTATCGCTGAAGTCAATGGTAAGATTACAGAGCGCTGCATCGGGCATTGAAAACTAGCTAATTGTGATGGCAGGTCTTGTTGGACTTAACGATAGGATAGCCCAAATCGAGTGTTTCCTAGTTATGATTTTAAGGCTGCGCATGTTCTCCAGTCATCTACTCACCGCACAATTCTCTGTTAAAAAGTTGTTGACAGATGAGGTCATGGGAGAAATCACCGCACTATCCAACCAAAAAGACACAGAGCATCCGTCCTACAAGATTGCAACGTGGCTAGCAGCCTTGAGAAATTCACTCCCAATCCCGCCAAAGCCAGCGACATCCGGCGGCACAATGCAAGCGCAACCCGACGAGTCAGCACAACTTGACGAATACCTTACTGGGGATAGAGAGGAGCTCATCCGAAAGTTCCGTGCGTTCATGTGTGAACTACATGGGGAAGAGAACTGGGTTGAGCGACTCGATAGAGGAAATTGCCCTAGCTGTGGATACCTAGGGGAGGCGTCAGTCATTACGTCTTGTATGCATCTGTACTGCGAAGAGTGCTACTACATTCTCAAGGAAAGCACAGCCCCCGAGGATGGAAAGCCAATATGCATGAGGTGCAATGTGACCATCCAAGAAGCCGCTCGCTATGGAACTGTGGACAACAGCAACGTGGAAGAGTCGCTTCCTGATCCTCCAACGCAAACAACGCAAAAGAAGGGAGGAAAATCTAAGAAGCCAAAACAAAGCAAGAAAGCCGGCATGGCCAAGTATGGAATGTTCAGTGACGAGTCCCAGACACAGCAAAAAGATAACAACAAACCCGAGAACAAAGAAGGCGACAAAAAAGGCGACGACGAAGTTGATTGGGACAAAACAAACGTTGCTCTTCATATGCCCGGCACTAAATTGACCCAGACAGAAAAATTGATTGCAGGCTGGATAAGAAAAAACAAAAGCGTCAAAGTAGTCATTTTCACACAGTTTCTAGGCTCTGTCCGAGTCCTGTCGGGGATGTGCTACAGGAGAGGTTGGAAGCATACCATGGTGGGTGCAGCAATTCCAATTGCATAACGAGTTGACTTTGCTGATTCCCTTTAGCTGACAGGAAAAATGCCCATGCAATGCCGTGACGAAAATATGCAGGAATTCAGGGACAAATCCGATGTGAGGATATTGATTGCCTCTCTCAGAGCTGGAGGAACAGGTCTCGACATGTCAATGGCAAACAAATGCATCCTGATTGATCTCTGGTGGAACGAGGCCATTCAAGAACAGGTGAGTTGGTCATCCTAGCCGAATCTTCTTGCCTTCTGAGTTTCAGTTATTCTAACAAATCAGATTAGGCATTCAGCCGGATTTACAGAATCGGCCAACAGAGAGAAGTTGAATTTGTCAAGATCGTCATACGAAACTCGGTAGACGACAGAATCATGAAGCTCCAGAGACAGAAAACAAAGGAGATCAATGGGACCATTGGCGAAGGCGTTTTGGAGGGGAGAGAGACAATCATGGAACTAATCAAAATGTTCGGGACAGTTCAGGAGCATGCGGGAGGTGGTTTCATAATCATCCCGAATGCTAAAGATGATTAGTGATGGACACCCCTTGTGTTCTCTGCCGTTGATTCCATGGCGTTTAGTTTCTATAAAGAGTTCTGAATCTGGGACGGGAGTTGCGAAAACCAGGAGTTATCAGAGGAAAACGGATTTTACATTTTCGAAGGGAGTTTTGTCTATTCGCAGTCAAGGTTTGGTCTAATTGGATTACACTCGAATCCTCGAATGGCTGCATGTTTATTTGGAGGCACATCTGTTGATTGACTTAGATACCCACTTAGTTATGACATGAAATGAAACGCTTCAAACGTTTCCACAAATTCAATCACATTTCTGATGATACTCAGAGCTCGAATAATCCGATCTCCATGTGCCATTCAAATATCCAGTTCGATATCTCTGTACAGTAAAATGAATCGGTAATCGTTAACCACGTAAAGTCCCCAGGCACATCATCGCGGTACCTGATTGTAGTGTTCTCCCATCTGGCCGTAGAGCTAAATACGATGGCGAATGTTGGTTTCTTGATTCATTATTGTAATATCTGCATTGCTGAGCTGCTCGTATTCGTCATCTGCGTTCTCCTTGTCTTCATCGGGAGAGGACGAGCGCCAGCTAGCCTTGAGATGGGAATCGTCAATATCCATACTATCAGGGTCCTCGTAGATTTCAAAATGGCTCAACTTGTTAGATCCGAGAGAGCTGAAACCACTCATCTCGCCGCAAACGAGAGAGTCAAGAGGGAAACGATGGTCATCATTTTCGCTTTCGTCGATGTTGACTGCGCTCATGTCTAGGTGGAGGAGGTTCAGGTTTGTGGCAGAGGATTCAGATATCATACTGCTTGTATCTGGAAAGGTTTGCGGGTGGGATTCATCAGAGGTTGCTGCTTCGATTGCCATATCCTCATTTTGATCTTCGGATGCGTTTTCATGGCTGTTGGTCGAATGTGGTTCTCTCCAGCTTCCAGATGCTGATACTTTTGTTCTCTTTCTTGGTCGAAGGGACCAGGGCTCTGTCTTTTCGCTGCCTTCGCTTTTTTTATCACCATCGTTGCTTTCTGGGCGGTTAGGATTTCTGATCCGGTCCGTTTCAGCAGTTGTTGAATTCTCTCTATTCGTTTTGCTGGTGTTGTTATTTCTTGCAGATATTCTCCTCTTCTCCCGACGAGCGACTGCTGCCTGTTTTTCATCAAAAACGATAGTCAGTAATCGGGACAGACACTTTTCCTGGGTATGATAGAGATAGAACCCCAAAGACAGTCTGTAACTCACATGCTGTTCGACATTTAGGCACAACTCAAAATCTATCTCTTCCATCGTATCGAGCGGTCGAGAGATCCTTTTGCCTGTAAACAAGAAAAAGAAAACCACAAGACCCATGTTAGCCGTATCTGTTCAAAGCCATTGACATGTGCGTGTTTGCAGTATTGTCATGTATCCAAAAAAAAAAATGTTCCACTTGCTTTCATGAGAAGTCTGGAAGAACGGCATTATGTGCTGTGTGGGGTATGTCTTTTTCGTTTGGAGGCTGTAGACGGTGTGGGATCTGCCTTGACTATTGATATTTGGTGTCAGATTGAGGGAAATGAAGAGCGAGGAAGAAGGGCTGTCGCTTTGTTTCTACGTACCTGAGCTTCTCGTCCTGAGATGTGCTTTTTGGCTGTACTTGTTTGTGGTCATCAGGAGCCATAGGAGAGGTGAGCTGCAGTCAAGGCAGTAGGCAGAACAGGAACACTCCATAATACCCAAGATATCGAAAGAGAGGAAATTCATCAAGAAAAGAAGAGGGTGGGGACTAGCACAGTCCAGCGCAATATCGGAGGGAGGGAACTTGCCTTCAGATCGTAATAGCAATCATCTTATCATCTTATCTTCACATAAAGGAGACCATCTAAGAAGAGAGAGTTAGACAAAGAATTAGACTGATAGAAGGAAGGGAAGAGTGGAAGGCAGCTTTGCACCACCTTTGTCAACTGTGCTAGAACTGTCGATGGCATTCACTGGATCGAACCCCAACACCCAGTGCTCACGGGCAGTGTTAGACTGTCCACAACCCCTCCTGATAAAGAAGTGGCATCTCTGGTGTCCAAGACCAAGTTCTGGGATGGGAAAAAAGGTTGAGGTTGATGGTTGGTCTCTTGCGCAGGTTGGTTCTCTTTTCTTCTCTTCGTCTGGCATCGTTCCTCCCAACTGCTTTGCTTGATTACTGATGACTCGCTCGCAAAACAGTCAACCAGTTCACTCTTACACATCCAAGGCATTGTTTCTTCGAAGTCTACGAAAATCATAACATATATGAACCAAGCAATAGATTAGATTGAAACTATCCAGCCATCTATCAATGAAGATAAATATTGGCAATCTTATGGCATTTGAGATCACAAAAGGCCGACGACAATCACAATCCATCCGCTAAAGTCCAATCCTTTTCATCATTTAGTGTATTGAGCATCTGAAATGGCCGTGGAAGAAGCCAAGATCAATGCTCCATCATCATCTCCGCGGTGTTGGCATATGGCAAAAGACTCCTTCCGGCGGGTTCAGCAACACCAGCCTCCGTGACGCGTATAGCAAACACGAAAAAGAAAAGAGATACAGAAACTTAGAGGGCTATCAATCAAAATTGCATATCAACTCGAAAAATGCACCAACAAAGGGGTATCATGAATACCGGGGAAGTTTCGCTATACACCATATGTTCTCTTCATATTGGCTTGGGTTCTGGCACGACAAAACCATCCAAGCATCATGACCTTTTGGTCATTTATCTGAACTGTCCAGGACCAATCATGCCGCCTCTAACGTCACCGCCGCTAGCTTGGCCAAACATATCCAACAGGTGTCTGGAAGAAGGTGGTGGCCCCTGTGGACCAGGAGCACCTCCAAAGGGGCCTTGTGCAGCATGGCCAAGTCCCATCAATGCCTCAGCATTGGGCGGCATCGGGGGGAAACCTGAGGGCGGGGGACCGTTCATATATCCCGGAGGAGGCATCATACCCGGTGGAGGTCCAAATCCAGCTGCTCCATTGCCACCAGCAGCGCGGGGGAAGCCACGTTCATTCAGAGGTGGCATGTTTCCATGCATTGGCATTGCATTCGCCATGAAATTGGGGTTGATTCCTCGGTTCGGGGTTGGGATACCCGGCGGAGGAGCCAAAGGACTTGGTCCGCCACCCTGCTGTGGAGGTAGTTGATGACCGGCCCATCCGGGAGGCGGCAAGTGTTCGAAGCCTGGAGGTCTCTGGATACCCATGGCAGGGTGGCCTTGGCTCTGGGGAGCTCTACTTCCACCTGGGGTGATGGGAACCTGGTTGCCTTGGGGAAATGGGACATCATCAAAGTAGCCCATTGGTGGGCCATTGGCCGCGGGTCTTCGCCGGAGTTGGTCAACATCCGGTCTCTGCATGTTGGCAATTGCTGGGTCATCCAAGAAATTTGGCGTCTTTTGGGCTGTAAGTCCTGGGGGAGGGGGCGGCATCACATCCGGCATGTTCAACAAACCTGGAGGAGCCGGGCCCGCACTCTGTGGTTGGCCATGATTAACATGTGCTACATTTGCAACGGGGTTTATCTTGACCTGTTGCATAAGACGAAGAAGATGTTCTCTTTCCCGAGCCTGTGGGTCCTTGAAGGATTCCTGGGCCAGAATATTCTCCTGAAGAGCAGGGCCCATGCCTCGTGCGGGACTATCCTGCATCACCATGTACTCTGGGCGGCCAAGTGGCTCCCGAGAAGGTGACGAGAGCGCACTTCGAGCTTGTTCTGCGTGTACCATAGCAGGGTGGTGCTGGGGCTGTACACCATCATTGTGAGGGGTAGCATTACGTGACTTACTCCCTCCCAACATTTGCAAGATGCGCTGAAAGCCCTCTTGGTCGGCATCACTGGACGAAGGATTGTTCGCAGGAGGAGACTTGAATCCGACAGGAGAGTCCGAGTCTCTGGCGGGGCTCTCTGGGGGTGGACTGAATAGACCGGCAAAACGAGATGATTTCATAGACTTTCCAGGAAGGGCTTCCTTCTTAGTCGTGGATTCCACAGATGTAGGGGTGCTAACTTCCTGGGGAGGAGGAGGTTTCGAGTCACTAAGCAAGCCAAAGAACCGCTCCATTGCCGTATCTCCCTGGAATGGCGCGCCACTGCTGCTAAATATTTCACCATCGGTAGGTCTAGTTTCTGCTTTCTGCGAGGCGGCGGTTGGGGGCTCAATCGGAACTTCTTTCTTTTCCTCGGCAGGTGGCGGATTCGAGCCGGCCTTCATCCTTTCCTTCCAGCGCTCGAAATCCTCTTGAGTATGCACGCGGCGGGGCTCATCGCGATCATTCGCATCCATCCACTCAGGATCTTGTTCAAACTTGGCCCCCCGGGTCCAGTCACGGTCTGCACCATGTCTGTCGCGGCGCCACTCTCGGTTTCGTATTGAGGGCTTCTCTTCCTCGGGATCGATACCATCCTGGGCATTGTCATCACGGAACCAAGTTCTTTCAGTTCTAGCTCGCCCTGGCTGCTCGTCTTTCCGAACGAAAAACCGGCCATCCTTATCTCTGGCTCCACGATCCTGGTTCAGATCCCGTGGATCGCGATCTCGCTGCTGATCACGGTTTTCCCATCGATCAAATTCACCATTCCGTCTTGGTTTCCGGTCTTGGTCATCTGGTCCGAAGGTGCGACGTGGGCGTCCGTTATTCCAATCGTCCCTATCCCCACGCCGGGCAGTGAAAGTTCCCATTTTTCCATCGCGTTTGTCAAAATCCTTATCTCCGGCATCACGGTCCTTGAAGAACTTGTCCCGGAAATTAAAACGATCGTTCCTGAGGTCGTCAAAGTCGTTAGGTCTGGATGACCGTTCGGTTGTATCTATCGATCCTTTGCCAGCGATACGAGATGCGGAAGCAAAGGCAGTCTTTGGGGGTCCAAGAATTATGTCCTCTGTCATGGAATTCAGTCGGTCAGCGAGGGTCTTGGCATTTTGCTAAGACGATGGCCTAGGGGGAAGAGGGGAAAGACGGTGAATTACCTGAATTCGAGCCTCGCGAAATATGACGGGTTTCAAAAAGGCTGGGTCTTCTGTTCGTAATCGCTTCATTTGGATTGTTCGGGTTTGTACTGGTTTTCCGTTGGGTTGTTGGTTCGGGAATTGGGCTGGTGGTCGTGGATATCGGAGTCAGTTTCAGAGAGCAAGATGTGGATTAACATGGAAAGACAATGCGTACCCCATCCATTCCTCTACCGGTGGTAGACTTGCAGGTTTGGTGACCAGAGGCGATGAGCGCAGCCATAGCAGCTCATCGATCTCGTAACGTCGCGCCATGAGGATGGCTTAGTGTGTGGTGATAATATCGACCCAGTATTACACGGTTCTCATTGGTCCACAAGCATTCGAAGTAGGAGACAAAGTGTCGAGGCAAGCAACGAGGAAGAGGTGAATGTGACAAAGAGGACAAGTAGTAAGCTTGAGCAAGGACGAATCGTGGTCGAAAGGTGTGTGGCAGAGATGGGGAAATAAAGCAAGGCTACCTGTGCCAGTGGCAAGGCGTCAAGGCGGAGCTTCGATCGGTCAAGGTCGTTGAAGGTTTGGCAGCGGGTGAGGGGCACCGGAAATTTCGAAATTTTTTTATGGGGTTTTCTTTTTCTCTTCGTATCAATGGACAGAGGAATAACAGATGGGCTTGAGGAGGGAGTCGGCGGGAAGCAGGAAGCGATGAATCGTGATCGGGGGGGTTGATGGAGGACTGGGGAGGAGAGTCGGTCGTTGGCCAACAAAACGTTTCGCAGGTTGACTGTGGTCTGAGACTGCCGAAAGGGGAAAGTCGCCAGTGTTGCCCGCCAGCCATCGATATTAACACTCAATAGTCGGTCTCGCCGGCAGCTGTTGCATGTGTTTGTGCATCTATTTTTGAGAGTTGATCAATAAGAAAATGGTTTCAAGGCTGGATTGTTGACTTGGAATTTGGTAAATCTGGCAAATATATACCCTAATTTTCCACCATCACGACACTGCGACTGCGTACATTGCCTTGATTATCTCTCGGGAAAGAAACATTCTATGCTCGATTATTATGCTATGCTCAGGTCTAAATTCTTATACAATCAAGGCACGGAATAGTGACTACATATTAACGACACGCAATCCAGAAGCTCGTGCGTCATAGCGCTCCTATCCTGCGATATTCTCGACGGCCTGTGTCAAAGCTCCCCCACTCCATTTATCAACCCGTTCCTGATCCGAGGATTGACGCACCGCGCGAGCTATGGCAGTGATTGTTGACGCTTCCTTGTCATTCACTGCTGCGACCTGGCTCTGGATCCAGCTGATAGCAGCCGCTCTTGTGATCAAGGTTGTACTTCCTCCCACTTGGGTCGCACGATACATAAGCTCGAGGATTTTTCTCTTGGATGAGACTCCTGCACTTGGCGAGTCATAAAATGAAAGCACACGCTCAAAGACATTTGCACGGCGGTAGACTTCCATGTCCTGTAAAACTTATCAGCAGTGCTTCGGAGGCCGCACACGACGGGAGATACTTACAGTCTCTGTCCGAATACCCTTTATCAGCAGGTCCAGTAGCCAGTTTATTTCTTCGTAGTAGCCGTCATCCAATTCGGGTTCATGCAGCAAGATCTTGTCAACCCAGTAAGATGGGATCTTCTCCGGCTCCCAAGAAGGAGCTTTCTGAAGAAACTTGTTGACCTTCCCATACAATTTGTGCATCGGGTTGGTGAGGACGGATAGACAGCTAGAGGCACACTCTCCAACGATCCACGGTACAGGCGCTTCAAGGCCAATCTGCTTCACGGTTTCAAGCAGTTCACCAGCCAGTATGTAAGCCGATCGCCATTCAGCGTATTTCGATTCCTAGAAGCGTTAATATTAACCAAGTAGCTTTGCAATTCCAGGGAGCCCAACTCACCTTGATTTTTGACATAAAGCGAGATATGTTGGCAAAGGCCTGTCTCCTGACTTCTTCGTGCTCAGAAGACACGCAGAGCATGAGTTCAGCTACACGACCTTCTTCCACTGACATTTCAAGATCCTCCTTTTCCCACCTTTGAAGAGCATTATGAGTTTTGCCCTCAACAGGTAATGTGCCAAAGACCTCATCCAAATCCACAAGTGGAACACTATCCGAAGAACCTGGCACAGTCTTTCGAGACGAGCCGTGCCCATCATTGCCATCATTTTCGATCCCCTCAATGTCTTTCAATGCCTTCTTCAAGCTTGATTTGGTCTTTTTGTTTTCAGTAGCCTCCACCAAAACATCTCGGGCAGCCTTCAGTGCTTTGGAGGATTCACCTGCCTGTTTCAGTTTTCCAAGCAATGCAGCGATCCATGTGCCCACATCACTTTCTGCCGATGCGTCTCCATTCTTGATCACAAATGGCCACTGTTCAGTGATAGCAGCAACTATAGGGCTAGTCGACTCTGGGTCACTTTGAAGGGAAGATCCAACTAGGTCCTGGTAATGAACAGGCTTCTTTGCTATCCGGCACGCACAGTTGTCAAAAAACGTAAGTTGGCTATGGACCTTCTCGGACTCGGAAACCTCGAAGCTAGAGAGTAGCGATGAGAATGAAGATGCGTTTCGCAAAACAGAATTCTCGACAAGCACAATCTTCAATAGGTTTTGGATTTCCCTGAGAGAGTTTTTATCTGATGCTTCGACAAGAACCTTCAAAATAGAGGTGAATGCAGAATATTGCATAGAAGCTGGGCTATGTTAGAAATAGAAATATATACCGTTTTTGTCAAGATAACTCACCAGGTTGTTGCCACCACCGGATGGATGCAGACTGCTGTGCAATCTTGAGAATGTTCTGCAATTGACTGAGCAACAATTCGGAGTCCTCTGTACCAAGATCTGGGCGCTCCAATCGTTTCAAGATTTCAACCATAACCAAGGAAACATCAAAGCTTTCTTCCAATGCAACGTCAGGGATGACTTCGTAGAAACAAGCCAACAACTCTGCAACGGCATCTTGCTGCTGCAAATCATCTTTCTCGGTCCTTCTGAACAAAAGAATGACATCCTTCATTGAAGGACATCGGCGACAAAATTCAGCGACCAGTTTGCTCGTAGCCTGGTTCCAAAACGTTTGTCCTGATCCATGATCAGCATTGAAAATTTTCAAAACTGCTCGTAGTTTATTGAAGGCAATCGTCAAAATTCGGACCGCGAATAAAGTGACAATTTCTGCATTCTGGTTCAGGCAGCGGGTTAAGATTTTTTGTGTGAGTGGACGCGGAAGGATACTCTCGATAACCACCGAGACGGGTGGCGGCATAGCAGGCAACTTGTCCTTCCAGCCACAGTTGGCCGGGACTGGGAGCTGAATTGTAGAGAATAGAAGCGCAGACTCAGCCATCCAAGAAGGCGTAGGTTTCGGGTCGGAAATGAACATGGTTTTCTTTGTGAAGAAGTCGGCAACGAGCTCTGGCGCCGCCTTAAAGATAGCTACCAACAGTTCGATTTGAAGACTATCCACATCAGGGCGCAGTGCTTGGATCAGATATGATAATATACCATTCCGTACAGGAACCGACTCCCTGTATTTATCAACATAAACCGCGGAATCGAGACCCAGTTCAATGCAAGAATCGTCCTCACTTGGTAGCGACTCAGGGTCACTGCCATTGGGATACCAGCCTGTCTCGGGCAACAAAACACCAAGTCCAGTAGTTGTGCAGACATTCATCAAGACTTTATGGATCTCGCTTGCGATGGATATACCATCAGGATTCGGTTCCTCGGAGTCTCGGTCGTACCCATAGAGTGTCACGAGTCTCTCCAGGTTCCATCGGCTGAAGAACCGAGTTTTCGCGTTTCGAGAAAGGGCAGCATCCTGAATGATATCTCTATCGATTGCCCTAATGATCTCAAGAACGATTTCCCGGGGATCTTTTCTCACGTACTCAATGAATGCTCGGATAATCTTGGACTGTTCAACTAGGTCGCTCTTTGCGTTGACGTGCTGGAATCTCAGATTTGCGAGCACATATTTTTGCGCATTTCGTCGAAGTGTTGATTTATGAGAGTCATCTGAAGCTTCCTCGAGCTGCGCTTTGTTGGGGGTGAGGAAAATATCAAGGCGCTTGAATGTGATATAGCGTGCGGTGTGAAGCAGTCGCGCCACGGCACCTCCATCAAAGCTGACGATCTCAGTCAGCAACCGGAGGCAAGGGGAAATCAAATGTTCCTTTGATTTCATAGCCGTCAGGCCACGGTTGAAAAGTCGGAGCTGCTCCTTCTGCAACAAGAATTTGCAAAGCGCCAGTCCAAATTCCCGGAACTCAAGCTGGCTAGACGTCGTTTTGATGAAAAGAGCCAGGACAGCTGGCACAACCGTCAGGAGAGATTCGTGATTGTTAGTATCGGCGAATCCCCAGGTTTGTATCATATCTGGAAAGCATACTGCGTCGCTATCATCCCCGTTGCGAGAGATTTGCGAATCACAATAAGCTTTGAGCACACGAAATTTCTTCGCTTTATCATTTTCTTTTTCAGTTTGTCCAATAGAGACAAGAAATTCTTTGAATTTATTTATACCTTATCTCTAATGTGAGCATTGAGACAAGTCTGTGGAGGGGGTTTCTATCATGGCTTACCTCGCTTGGATTCGACGGCGTCCTGTGAAAAAGTCAGAAGCGCGCGCAGTTGCGTATGCGACGTTATGGCGGCGGTTGTATCATGTTGCTGATCAATATCCAGCTTTCTCCTCTTAGCTGGGGAATTGTCCTCGAAATGCGACATCTTTGCTGTTATGCGATGCTCTACTATTGAGCAAGGACTTTCAAGGTCATGGATGGAATTGAAGAAGACGGGATATCTTCCTTTCAGAATTTTGCGGCGTCTGATTGGCTCCGACGCAGCACCTCAAGTCGCTCTTTACGATGAGAGCGCCCGTGTACTCGACGGGGTAATTGCCTGTGAGAAAAGAATAAACCGGAATCTTCTGGTTATGGCTTGAATATGAATTTTCGATCAAAGAAATCGAGCAAAAATCAAAATGTGAAAAATATTTAGAGCATTGACCAGAGGAAAATTATAGAAATTTAACTAAATGATTAGGTCCTGCCCGGGATCGAACCGGGATTAGTGGAATCAGAATCCACTGTGATGACCATTACACTACAGAACCTTGTTGCGTGATTAACCCTAGCTATTAGAGCTATATATTCAAAGCTTTGCAAATCTTTCAAAAAGGAATCGAAAAACCGTCTATCAAAGGTTCGAAACGGTTGTTTCAAGTTCTATATTATACTAAAATCAATATTGCCCCAAGATCTAAATTTTGATACAATACAAAAGAAGCCAGTATATCTAATGAGATAAACAACGCGCAAGTCCTATTTCCCTCGTTAAAACATACCCGGTGGCTAAAAAGAAGTGAGACGGCAGATATGCAGAGGACACTGAAAAAAGGGTATCCTTGGAAATTATCGTATATATGAGACAAGTGAGAAAGAAAAAGAAGACAATATCAGCCCCATGTTCCTCCACCACCACCCCTTCCTTGACGTTTCTGTGCAGATAGACGCCAATCATCTTCTCCCGCAAAACGATTATGCAGGGGTTGGATGCGTTCGGCCTTCTTGCGCTTAGAGAGACGATCCGTGGGCGCCACCTTGAAGAACGTCGGTGCTGCTTCAACAAGCCACTTTGGTTCGATAGAGGTGGTACAGTGCATGTATTCCTTCGTGGTGAGAACCAAAGTGTGATAGATGACATGTTCGGACGGCTTGCCAAACAATGCCGAGCTGGGATGCATGTAAACAGGCGTGCCTTCGACAAGCGTCTTATACCCTTCTGTTGGGTCTTTACGAGCCGCGTTTCTGAAGAATCCAGTGCAGAGGGCCTGGCGCACTTTGGTGGTGTTTCTTCCACATGAGACAATCCGGTGGTGGTATCTATCCATAATTCCAAGAAGTTGTTGGCGAACATCCTGTGCACGACGGATTTGTCGGGCTTGAATGAAGTTTTCAAAGCACCATGCATTATTGAACTTGGAATTCTTCCACCCATTGTACACATTGAGCAAGGTCAAGTGATCACCGCATGGATCATGGAATTTCGATTTCTTCTGGTCTGCCTGTTGCTGCTTCTCCTTTGGACGATAGAATACCGATTGGATAGAAAGCATAGCAACGATACTCAGTACTTCTTCCGAGCATCCCATGTCGACCGATGCTATCAGAACCTTGGCGAGTGCCGGTTCCATGGGGAAATCGGCCATCTTCCGTCCCAGACGCGTCAAGAGACCTTCATCATCAAGGGCAGACAGTGCATAGAGCTCCTCGAGGGCAGTAAGCATAGTATTGGTTGGGGGCGGGTCCATGAAGTCGAAATGAAGCAGGTCATTGATGCCCATAGCTTTAAGCATGAGAATGGTATGCGAAAGATTCTGGCGCTGAATTTCAGGGATAGTAGTCGGCAGCATCTCTGATTGGTAAGCTGCTTCAGTATACAGCCGGAAACACTTTCCTGGTCCTGTTCTTCCTGCACGACCAGCTCGCTGCTTTGCCTGTGCCTGAGAGATGGGCGTCACTACCAGTGAGTCCATGCCGAGCTTAGGATCATAGGCGTTCTGTTTCACAAAGCCAGGATCGATGACATAGTAAATCTGGTCAATCGTAATCGAGGTCTCCGCAATGTTAGTTGCAATGACAACCTTTCTACCGCCAGGTGGTGCGGGCTCGAAAATTCTACTCTGCATCTCACTGGGAAGAGCGGAGTAGACGGGAAGGATAACCAGCTCAGGTACAGTGGAGCCTAACGCCTTCATTCGCTCGTACAAAATCTCACAGGCAGTATCAATTTCCTCTTGTCCTGTCAAGAAAAGAAGAATATCTCCCGAGGGTTCTGTGAGGTGAATTTGCATGACAGTAATAAGAGCTGCATCGAGGTAATCGGATTCTGGCTCTTTGGAGTACATGACCTCGACAGGGAATGTTCGACCAGGAATCGAGAAAATGGGGCATTTATTGAAATACTCCGAGAATTTCTCGGCATCCAGGGTAGCGGATGTAACGATCAGTCTGAGATCAGGTCTCCTTTTGATAGTTTTCTTCAGCAGTCCAAAAAGAACGTCTGTCGCAATGGTTCGTTCGTGGGCCTCGTCAAGCATAATAACGGAATACTTTTTCAAATCTGGGTCCAAAAGGACTTCTCGTTGAAGCATTCCATCGGTCATGTATTTGACCTTTGTTTCTGGGCTTGTGCAATCCTCAAAACGGATCGTATATCCAACTTCTGCACCAAGTCTGCAGCCCACTTCTTCTGCCACACGCTTCGCAACAGACATCGCCGCTACACGACGAGGCTGTGTACATCCGATAATACCGTTATTCCCATATCCTCCTTCGGCCAGATACTGCGTCAATTGAGTGGTCTTTCCTGATCCGGTGTCTCCGACGACAATCAACAATTGATTATCGCGGACAGCATCAAGCAATTGCTTTCGGAACTTAAAAACAGGCAAACTCTCACGTTGTTGCTTGATAGACATGTTGGTCCTCTTGCCAAAAGATTGGTTCTTGCCCATAGTAACCCGCTTCCACTCGGGAACTGATTCGTCAGGCTTTGGTTGCTGGGCGGTTCGAAGGTCGGCTGCGAATTTCCTGTCCTCGGGTGCAACCATAGGGTCCTGCCATTGTGCGTTAAGATCGACTTCAGCTGCTTTCTCTGCAGCCTTGTCCTGGGCTTCCTGTTGTCTCAATTCTCTTCGGTCCTTAGCCAAATTTGTGCCTGCCATCGCTGATCGGTTCAAAGAGCCATCAGGAGCCTTGACAACCCTGATTGGGGAGAGTTCCAAAGACATCTTGGTCTGGCCTGCCAGGAATGGTGGTTCTTCATCTTTGACCTCGATATCAACATCTTCCTCCTCCTCGAAGGTGCCTTCACCGGTCAAAGTGGCATGGTATTCTTCGTCGATGTCAGGATAATCGGCAGCTGAAACAGCACCGGATGAGATTAACTGCTTAATCTCCCATCGCTCAGGAGAGGTCAATCGTTTTCGGTTCTTCATAGGTCTGCCATCCGATTCTTCAATGACCGGAACGTCCGAGCTTAGGTTTCCATATCTGTCATTGGCAGAGATGCCGTCTAGGCGTTCCATATTGGCCCCCGATGCGAGACGCCGCTGAGGGATAAGGTCAAGGCCAGTAACTTGGTCGACTTCCTTCATCGACAATCCAATTCGAGATCCTTGTATGCTTGCAACCTTTACTTTGACGGGTTGGCCTCGAGACACCAGGTCAGACGGATGATTCACACGCGCTCCCTCTTGCATGGCAGAAACGTGCACCAACCCATCTACCTTCCCTTTGACACCTGTCAGATTCACAAAAGCACCGAAGTCCTTCACGCCCGTCACACGTCCATCATAAATTTTGTATAGAATAGGCTCATCATCCAGTTCGACAGGTGGGGGTCGTCGGAAATATTCATCCTCTTCGGCTCGATCGCGTCTTCTTCGTCGCTCGCTGTGGCCGTTGCGATGCCCGTCATCCTTACTGCTGTATTTGCTCTTTGTTCGGCCAAATTCATCCACGTCATCATCTCTCCTGCTTCGGCGAGCGCTGCGCGACCTGGATCGAGAACGATATTTATCACGGTGTCTGCGTCCGCGGCTGTGGTCGTCATAATCGGGGCTTCTGCTTCTTCGTTTCCTATTGCTCCGATCCTCTCTCGCTGGGCGACCCTTTTCTTCTTGGGCTTTTCCTGCTAGACCCTCCAGCATTGCAAATGTGTCATCCATAGCACCCGCCTTTGCATTATCTTCATCGGCACCATTGCGCTGAGTGTAGTCATCTTCCTCCCAATGTTGTTCCTTATCCGGGACGGCAAGACCTTTAAAGACTCGCGCCTTTTTCTCTAGAGCACCGAGGATATCCATATCGTCATCTCCTGCTGTCGAAGCTTCGGTCGTATCCGTTTTCTTTCCCTTGTATTTGGGGTGCATCGTCAACACCAGACGATCAATGCTCTCCATCAAACTCTGAGGAAACTCGGCGCCCATTTCCTCGAGGCTGTTCTTGAATCCCGAAAATGAATCACATTTTAGATGTTGGTCAATCACGAACTCTGCTAACGTCTTGTCGCTAACACCCAAATGGTTTTGCAGCTCGCCCGTAATCCGCGATACGAGCGAGAAGAGCTCCAAGGACTGGAGGTCGTCCATGGCTGGTCCTGAGAATGGGGAACAAAAGAAAGAATGGTAAAAAATAACAAAGTAGAACCAATTATCAAGCGACGATAGTGATGGTCCAGCCACGAGAGAGTGTGCAAGACACACCTCTGATCAGAAAGGTTGCTTTCTTTTTGTCTGTCGCGGTTTGTCGCTGTCTTCGGGAACACTCACTGTCGCGGAAAATCGTTGTGGCGGTGTTCGGTGCACTCGCCACTGATAAGCATGATCCATGGCTGCCATCAACAAGTCTGATAGTATGAGCACTCCAAAGTTCAAATTCAATTATTACTATTATCAATATTAGTGGGTATAAGTTATGTATTAGCTATGAGGTGAATGATTATCTATCTGCTGTTGACTTTCTGTCCAGAATGTAAGAACAGTTGAAGCAACTAGAATCCATTAGATGAAGTCAAATATATATTTCCGATTAAGTGGTGATTCAAGTCTATTTCTTTAGTACTTCACATCTAATGTACACAGATACTAACTATACAGAATTATCTAAAACATGATTTCCAGAAACTAATATGCAACCATCGCCCAAAGCAGTTGAACCCGACGACTCTCGAAGCCCATCACGAGCAACTCCAATGGCCAAACCCAAGGCTCAAGGAATAGGGATCTTGAAGAGGGGATCTTGAAGAGGGGATCTTGAAGAGTGAATCTCTTCATGAAGCCTGGGCCTCATTTGTCTCTTGGACAACATCTTCCGCAGAGTCTTCGCTGGCTGATAGATCGATAGGAGCCGCTTCATCTTCCAAAGGCTCCAGGTTTGCTTCGGAAAGCAGTCGCTTCTGTTCCAGAATTTGCTTCTGCAACGCAATCTGTCGGCGAAGAGAAGCATCTTTCCTGAGCTTCTTGTTTGCGGAAAATTCGGTCAGTGCTCTGACCATTCTTTCTTCCACCAGCTTTTTAACATGAGCCGCAAGTGTTCGATCTGTGAAAATCCCGCCGAAACGATAGCTCAGCCACGAGTACAGGATAACAGACCTGTGTAAGCTTTCCAGCACATGTAAGTAATCCTTGCTTCCGGACACTGGCTCTTCCAAGATATCTAAATCAAGGTCGGGGATATCCAACAATCGACCATTGGTGTGCTCGGCTACACACTTGACAAAGGAGCAGGCCGTATTCCGTGAGGCTTCATGTCTAACATCCAGAGGCGCAGCCGCAAAGATCAACTTATCTTCAATGGTAAGGTCATTTACCATATCGATAACCACGCAGCTCTCTAGTTGACTTCGCGCGTCACACATGAAGAACAATGGGTGAATGCTCGAAATATCCATCAGACGCTTTACTATATATTGAAAAGGAACTGTGCGTGGGAAGTAGGCAGAGAATTTCTGGAAAACACTGTCTGGAGGAAGGATACCGGCGGCAGCAAGAGGTGGAGGCTCAAGGGCCATTGCCTGGCGAATGTATGGAAGATCGACCTCCTCCAAACATGATACAAAACCGACATTTTCCTCTTCATCTTGACCCTTAGATTGTGTCTGTGCGGCGGATCTATAACGACCAGCTCGTCCCGCAATCTGTTTGATCTCAGGCACGGAAAGCCTTTGAAGGCCCCCCGGAAGTCTTTTGACCAACGTCTCAAAGATTACGCGCTTGCAACTCCTGTTAAAGGTTAGGATATTAATAATAATAGTGAACCAAGAAGACCTACAGGTTCAAACCCATGCCAATAGCATCGCTGGCAACCAGGAAATCGTAATCGTTGTCTGGGTCGTTAAATAGACGGGCTTGTTGCGTGCGAATCTCAGCTGGTAAGCTTCCATAAACGATTGCTGCCCGTCGTCCAGTAACCTTTTCTATATCTGCCTTTAAAGCATGTATTCCAACACGAGAGAAAGCAACAAGGCAGTCTCCCTTCTGAAGGTTGTTTAAATTCCCCCGCAGACTTTGATCCATGACCTTGAGGGGATTTAGCCGCTCGTAGCGGTGAATCTCAAGGGTATCACCGGTGAGCGCAGCTAGCTCTCTGATCAAAGGCACTGCTCTTGCTTCACCACAGAGATGAAGCTCGGAGGCACGCGATCCAAGGACAGCACGAGTCCAAGCCCACCCGCGTGCGGGATCTGCTATCATTTGAATTTCATCGATAACACCGACCTCGTACGACTGACCGAGACTGACCATCTCAACTGTATTACTCACAATCGGTGGGGATTCTCCCTCGGAAAGTCTGACTTCATCACCAGTAATGAGATTACAAGGAATCCCACTCGACTCAAATCGATTGTATACCTCCTGCGCAAGAAGTCTTAGGGGACCCGCATAAAAGCCGCTTTTGGAAGCCTCAAGTCGCTTCAGCGCATGATAAGTTTTCCCAGAGTTAGTTGGGCCAACGTGTAGATGTATCGTCCGCTGCATTGCGCGAGCCTGCGGATACCACTCAGCCGGGTATCGCAAATCTGCCACTTTGCTCTGTTGCTCTAGATTTGGTGCAGAATACTTTGCGGTAACATCCTCCGCCTCCAGCATAAATTGTAGTTCTTTTCTGAGACCCGCAAGACCATCTTTCATGTAGGTTCTCTGCAACGCTGACTTCAAATGCTTGAGAGGACCAAAATTATTCTTGCCATTATCCTCCAACTTGCATGCGTTTATCACGTAGCGTTCGAATTTACCCCATCGATTGAGCAGAGGATCCGACGGTCCGAGTTTGCGCTTGAAGTCTTGTAATACCGATCCGACGACAACGGAGAAATCTCGAATGGCGATCTGATCTCTTTTGGACCTCGCGGAGGGTTTAAGAGACGGTTTTGACAGAGACTATCCACGAATTGTTGGGTCAGTAACCTTCTGAACAACATAACAAATGGATGTATTGAGTACATCTTCAGATACTGTACTTGGCGCAGGTTTCTCATTCTGTTTCGACTTCGATTTCTGCAGTCTCTTCCCTCTTTGGAGCGCTGGCGTTGTCGCAAAGGTTCGTCCTACAGGACGAAACAAAGGCTGCACTGCACAGAACAGGCAACGGCTGCCCCTGCCAGCCCATGACTGCATTCCTCGACCAATTCGACAGACTGGTGTATAAGTGTTGTATCCTTTCCAAGGGTTGACAGGCAAAATGGCCGCGGAGGTCTAGTGTAGGCGCGAGGGAGAGTCAAGACCGTGCATGGGCAGTATAACACCGGCTAGAAAGTAATCTGGAGATGAAACAAACAAGCACATCAACCTGTGACGGAGGATAATTAGAACAATCTCCAAAGGAGTGTCGGACGCCTTATCGAAATTAAGATCCTGGCGACAGCAATTATCGGCCGCCACACCGCGTTGCCGATCACCGCGGCGGACTTGACCCAAGTTTCCAAGCTCCCGCTGAACGATAGGCAGTGGGGAATTTTGGAGGGGGTCAACTAACTGATACGTTTCATTAAAACAAGTCCCTCGTGAGAACACCTTTGCCCTGGCTGGAGTATATTTCTGGCTTCCGCCGTTTTCTTCTGTTTCTTTTACTCAAGCCTCCGAATTGCCCTGCCGGATCTTTTTAGCCTGTGATCTAAGTGAAGCCCATGCACAGTCGTGGGCTGCCCGATAGCCCAGCATGAGCACCTCAATTATTAGTATCCAGCGCGATAGTGGGTTACTACCTTTTCTTCTGGCTTAATGCTGTTCGCATGAGATCCCTCTTACTGACTACTATTTGAATGATAGTTATCCTCAATACGATCCGTTATGCCGGAGGTGACGAGGTATGTCCGCCCCTCCATTTACTATCAATGACGGAATTGACGGTGTCCCCCCCCCTTTTATAGTGGAAGGTACTTGTTGTGGATGAAACCAGCAAAAAGTTGATCGACAATGCTGTCAGCGAAGATGATATTCTTAATCTCAACGTTACCAGTAAGCCTAGCCATGCTTTTGGTTCTTGAGACGTCATCGGCTAATCCCCCCAAGATGTCGAACAGATCGAGCATAGACGAGCGCCCAATCCAGACATGGATGCGTTGTATATCGTGTCCCCCATGACGCATATAGTTGACTGTTTGATGGCCGACTTCGAGAGAAAGAGATACAGGAAGTCGTTGCTGGTTTGGACATCATGTTAGTTTTGTCTTCGTGGCGGCTGCCTACCCTGACTGACATTATGTGCAGTTCTCGATCCGCAACAACGCGCCAGAATCGAACGATCGCAAATGGCGCAGGCGCAAATTGCAGATTTTCGAGTCATGAATATCAACTTCTATCCTAGAGAATCACGGGTTGTGACGTTCCGGGATCCGTGGAGTTTTCCTGTTCTGTTCCATCCCGGCTGCAACCATTTAATCCGCGGACATCTGGAGGATCTCGCGCAGAAGGTGAGGGGAATCCCCGAGTATCTGATATGTACTACAACTGCTGACCTATGTTTGAGGTTGTTTCCCTTTGCGCAAGCTTGGGCGAGTACCCTGTCATTCGATACTATAAGCCCCGAACCCCTACACACGAGGCGAGCGTCCTGTGCTCCCATCTCGCTCGATTTATACAAAACGAAATGGACCAGTTTGCTCAGTTTCAACGCAATTTCCCCCCTCCCTCTTCCAGGCCTCGAGGTGTCCTTCTTGTAGTGGATCGCTCTATGGACATTGTGTCTCCGCTAATCCATGAATTCACCTATCAAGCCATGGTGCATGATCTGCTTCCAGTAAAGGATGGAGATAAGGTGACCTACAAAACACTTATCAACGAGGGCAGCGCGAACGAGGAACTCAAAGAAATGGAAATCAACGAGGAAGACAAAGTTTGGGTTGATTATAGACATCTTCATATGAAGGATGTACTCGGAAAACTGGGCGAAGATTTTGCCAAGTTCAGAGCAGCCAATCCTCAGTTCGCGGAAGAGTAAGAGCTTGGTTTCGCAACTATGGGGCCATTTGGAATCGAGCACTGACTTTGGTATAGGAACGACAACGCTAACGTGAACACAATCAAAGACATGTTAGCAGGTCTGACCGAGTTTCAGCAGGGGAGGAACGCATACACCCTTCACCTTAATATGGCACAGGAGTGCATGAAACATTTCCAAGAACACAAGCTGATCGAAGTCAGCTCCGTTGAACAATGTCTTGCGACTGGCCTTGACGAAAATTACAAAAAGGCAAAGAACCTGGCTTCGCAGCTCGTCCAGCTACTTGACGATGAGGCTATTGGGCGTGCAGACCGACTGAGACTTTTCTTGCTCTATATCATTTACCGAGGTGGATTGCTTTCGGGAGATATTAGAAAGCTCATGGCACATGCCCAGCTTGTGCCACAAGATGGCGAAGTCATCTACAACCTCGACCTACTCGGAGCAAGAGCAGAGAAACCCCTGAGGGACGAGAGACCTCCCGTTCAGCCATTATTTAACATGAAGCCTCCGGTCCCTTCGGAATCCGACGAGGCAAGCCTGTCTCGATATGAGCTAAACGTGAAACTGATGCTGGAGGAGCAAATTCGCGGGACATTGGACCCCACCGCCTTCCCTTTTACTCGCCCCCAGACTGATGTGGATGGCATGACGGCGCAGCAGGACGGTCTCTCGCAGGCCTCTTTGCGAAGCGCCAAACCGACATGGGCTCGAACTCGCTCTGCTGCTGATCAGCCACGCCAGCGCATCATTGTCTTTATGGCCGGCGGTGCCACTCATGGAGAAGCTCGATCATGCTACGAGGCTTCGCAAACATTCGGCAAAGATGTCTTCCTTGCGACATCCCACATGCTGAGCCCAGGGATGTATATGCGACAACTTGGAGATCTGAGCGTTGACAAACGGCGTCTGGATATCCCGGCAGAGCGACCTAAGCCTACTGCTCCGGCGCATCTTTTCGAGAGAGAGCCTCCACCGACACCGCAACCTGTGCCCAAGAAAGTTCCTGTGCCAACCTCCCATCTCAACCCCCCAGCACCTCCCTCAGCTCTAATGGGACAGATGTCTCTAGGACCGGACCAGAAAGCGCCTAATGGGTCTCCAAGTGGCACGCCCCCAGCTGCACCCGGAGGGAAGCCCCCCAAAGAAAAGAAAGAAAAGAAACGGCATCACTTTTTCGGCCGCTGATCTTAATTGTACTGTCTTCCAAGCAGTTATTGCTGCTTAACATCTTTTCCCGTGCTGTTATGTTATAGCGCTGTTGTGATACCATCTTTCTGCCTGTGACCTGAGTATTATCAATGGCGCTTAATTGAGAGCTGTTAAAGCTTTCGTTTTCTTCGATAGCTATGGTATTAATCCCATGTGAACTCCGCCTATGCAATTAAATGGACATATGTATCACTCTTCGAGACCATAACTTCTAGGTATTTCTTGTATACAACTGTAAAGTAATCAAATTCTAATGGGTATCACACAAAATCAAAAACGCCATATAAAGAAACCTGTCTCCAGTAAACATCATGATCATCTTTGGTCCACCACCTACCCACCACCGCCAAGATACCTCTGAACATCATCATTTTGATAGAACATCTCCCGCAATCTATCGCCCTTCCTCTTAGCATCGAAATGCCCTTTGCGCGCCTGTTTGGCATTCAACTTCTGCACCTTAGCCGCCTTCACTCCGTCACCGGATTTGCTGTCTTTGGCGGGTCGATCGAGCTTGACACCCAAACCCACCGTATCGGCCTTCAATCGCCCTTTCACCGGCTCACGAATTCCCTCGCGCCCTGGAGCTCCGAGACCTAACCTGCTATCCGGATCCCAGCCGTAGGCAGATAGATAGCGCAGACCGTGGCGGTTTCTGTCCAAGTGAGATGGCGGATGGGAGTGTGTCATGCATACTTGGTGAGCGAGAGAAGCTTCGTGTGGTCGAGCAGCCGAGGAAGGTTCTGCGCCGTCTCCGGCGGGTTGTGTAGAGCTGGATACGGGAAGGTTGCAGACTTCGCAGCGCTCGTTGTTGGGTTCAGGAGCGGCGGGTTGGGATGCGCCGGGGACGTTTCTATTGTTCTGGTTGGTAGTATGGGTTTCCTCTGTTTGCTTTTCTTCTTGATCTTTCTTTGGCAACACGATAGATAGGTATTTATTGGCTATGCTCACGCCGGAGTTCGAGGATAGGGCGGTTGTTGTCGCTGGAGTGGTGGTGTTGAGCTCATGCTCTGATGACCGTACGAAGGGCACGCGTTTTCGTCGAATACCAGCCCCAAAGACACGCTGGTCTTCCAGGGGGAGAAAATAGTCCTCGTCATCGTTGGCGTGAGACATGGCCTTCTTTTTTTCTTCCATCCACGAGTGTGGTAGTGGTGTTTGTAGGGAAGATGAAAGCGATGCGGTCTTTTGTCATAAGTGGTGGCGGAAGATCGCCCGCTTATCTGCCTCAGGCAAGCTATTTTTGGAATGGGGAATTCCAGACCCAGCTTCAATCAATAATATCTGTCCTTCCTTTCTGTCAATATTTCTCCCTATCCACGATTTCTCAGAATCTAATTTCCCTGGAATATCACGAAAATGCCCATTCCCTTGATAACTCAAGGGATTTCGGAGGGCTTATCGTCCATCCCGTATGCCTATACAGTACTTAAGGTCGTGCCATGGGTGCTCCTGGTGGCCGTGTTGAAGTGGTACTTCGGGGGGGCTCGAAATACGTCGGAGCGATTAATGCACTCGAAAGTTGTCATGGTCACTGTATGAATGCTTGTTTTTCCTCTCTTGATAATATGGCCAGCTAATTTTAATTATTAAATAGGGTGGCACATCAGGAATCGGAGCCAGCGTCGTTCACGAACTCGCCTCCCGCGGCGCTCAAGTTATCCTCCTCACCCAACACGCCCCGTCGGACATTTTCCTAGTCGAGTACATCGAGGACCTACGGAAATCGACAGGCAACCAGCTTATCTACGCCGAACAGGTGGACCTATCTTCCCTGCATTCTATTCGTACCTTCGCAACAAAGTGGATCGACAATGCCCCTCCCCGCCGACTCGACATGGTCATTCTCTGTGCCAACACGGCCGTCCCCTCCTCCGGTCAGCGAAAACCAACAGAAGACGGATTAGATGAAGAATGGCAGGTCAATTATCTGGGCAATTTCCATTTGCTGAGCATCCTCAGCCCCGCGCTAAGGGCTCAGCCAGCCCACCGAGATGTGCGGGTCATCTTCACAACATGTCCAGGCTATATCGGTTCCGAGTTCGACCTGAAACAGGCAAATAAGATCGAGGCGGCTCGAAAGCCAGGAACCAAGTCATCCGCAGCAACCCAGAAGAAGAACTCCAATATGTTCGGCCTGAGCAAGCTCTCCTTGATGACGTTCGCCCACACATTCCAGAAACACCTCAACGCCTATAAACGCCCAGATGGCCAACCGTCCTGCACGCGTGTGATTGTCGTCGACCCAGGATTTAGTCGCACACCTGGAACCCGGCGCTGGCTGACGGGCGGGTCGCTCTGGGGTCTTCTCTTCTATCTCATCACCTGGCCCATCTGGTGGCTGATTCTCAAGTCTCCGCAGCAAGGCGCTCAGACCATCTTGTACGCTGCTATGGAAGGCAAATTCAGTCGCGGCGAGGGTTTTTGGATGCTAAAGGAATGCCGAGAGGTAGCTTTCGCGCGATCAGAGATCAAGAGTGAAGAGCAGGGAAAGAAACTGTGGGAGTTTAGTGAGCAGCAAATCCAAACCCAGGAGAAGGAGAGTGCCGTGAAGCGTGCACTTGCGAAAAAGGAGAAAGAGGAGGCAGAGAAACAGAAGGCTTCTGAGCCTGAGACTTCCGGTGCTGCAAAAGAGCCAACACCAGGGTCTCGGAGAAGTCGGAAAGGGAAATAAATATAGATGTCAAATTTAGGGTTTAGCTTTTTTAAAATAGGCATATAGGTCTACTGTATTATTATATTAAATAGAGATTGTTGATATAAAAGCAACTTTACCCATTGGTTCTATGAAGTCTATTATTGCAGTGCTATCCAAATATCAGAGTAACACGACTAGCGCCAAACTGCTAATAATGCTGGACCGTTTGAATAATTAATTGAGAAAATAAATCATAGGTGACGATTGACTCGGAATATAATAAGAGAGAGAAAGGAAATTCGTTTCATGTGATCTACTACAAAGCTCGAACGGTATCTATGTCAGCGCGACTGGGTAAATTCCACTTTTCCTCGCAACGAGTCAGATTCCCAGACATCGTGCCCCGAACGTCGATTAATTTATTTCTTAAGCTGGGCCACCAGCTCAGCCGGGGGCTGTTGGCGGTAACCCTGGGGGTTGTTCTCGGTCCAGCGCCAGAGGTCCTCGCAGGCCTGCTCGAGGGTACGCTCGACCTTCCAGCCGAGCTCGTTCTGAGCGCGGGTGGAGTTGGCAGTGAGGTTGAGAACGTCACCGGCACGACGGGGAGCGACCTCGTAGGCGAGCTTACGGCCAACGGCCTGGGAGAAGGCATCGATCATCTCGTAGACGGTGCTGCCCTTGCCGGTACCCAAGTTCCAGGCGCGGACACCGGGGTTGTTGGCGCGGAGGTAGTTGAGGGCCTTCAGGTGACCGTCAGCGAGGTCGAGAATGTGGATGTAGTCACGGATGGCGGTTCCGTCGTGGGACTTGTAGTCTAAAGATATGGGTTAGTACAGAGGCAATCGTTTTTCGAAAAGTAGAAGATAACATACCGTCACCGAAGACAAGCAGCTTCTCGCGCTTGCCAGTGGCAACCTGGGCCAACAGGGGCAGCAGGTTGTAGGGGACACCCTGGGGGTCCTCACCCATGATACCACTGGGGTGAGCACCGGCGGGGTTGAAGTAACGGAGCAAAGCACCGTTCCATTTCTTGGCCTCGGCTTCGTTACCGGCCTTGATGGCGTTGTTGCGCTGAGCGTTAATCAAGTCGGTGATGGCGTTCTCAACGGCGAACTTGGTGTTTCCGTAGGGGTTGGTGGGACCCAGAGGGCACTCCTCGGGGATGGGGATCATGTTAGGGAAACGGGTGGCATCACCGTAGACGGTGGCAGAGCTGGAGAAGACAATGTTGGTGACATTGTGGCGGACCATGGAGCTGAGGAGGCAGATGGTGCCGTAGACGTTGACATTGTAGTAGTCCAGAGGCTTCTCACCGGACTCACCAACAGCCTGAACGAGAGTGAGAAATGGGTAGTATAAGTGACGACCAGGAAGAATACACACCTTGAGAGCGGCAAAGTGGATGACGCTGTCAATGTCGGGGTGGGCTTCGAAGACCTTGTCAAAGGCGGCCTCGTCGGTGACGTTCAACTGGAAGAACTCGGCTCTCTTGCCAGAGATCAACTCAATACGGTTGAGAGCCTCCTGGTCGGAGTTGTAGAGGTTGTCGGCGACGACAACCTTGTAGCCAGCCTCGAGCAGAGCGAGGGTGGTGAAAGAGCCAATGTAGCCCGTTCCACTGTCGAGAGAATTGCGGGGTTAGCCAGTTTGTAACTAAGACATTTAGGGTATACGGGCAGAAAAGCATACCCTGTGACGAGAACTGATCCAGCAGACATGATCGCAGAATGCAATTGATGAGGAGAAGGGGAGATAGGAAAATGGATTGATTGTTTGGAGAAAGGACGAACGAAGAGAACCAAAGAACGAGAGCAGAAGACGAGGGGCAGCGGTTCTTTTTAAGGGGCGCGGGCTGGCTTCGATGGGCAATTGGTGGGGGAGATTTGGAGGGCTGTTTGCGGAGGGGCACCACGACGACGCAATAGGGATTTACCAGAATAATATTAATGCGAAATGAGAATTACGTGGACTTGGATAGTGACAGCTCACAGCCTCACAGCTGAACGAGATCTCAGGGTCTTCTTTTACCTGAATTGAGAGAATCCCCTTCGTTCGTCCACTTTCTTGCTTTCTTTTTGTCGCTGATCGTCATCCCGGCGGCCCAGCAAAACAGACTAATAGGATGATCGATCATCCACCAATTTGCCCTCTGCATTTACCCTGACAGAGATACGCATACAGATGGTTGCATGTTAATGCAGCTGCATGTCTGGGATCTTTCCGCAGCAGCCAGTCAAGCATGTGCCGCCTGTGCGTCTCAAGCCCAAACGTGCCACCGCGGTGATAACCTTGGGTTGCCTACTGCCTATCATATGCAATCACCACCATGACGACTTGACGATCCATCCAGAAAGCCCAGATGGCCCCATCCACCGCTCCTGCTAGCACCTGAACTACTGACCAGGTGTCCCTTTCGACTGAGTTTCGACCCTGGGCGGGTCGAGTTCCACTTCTCAGCTTGTGAAGTGGACCGGCAAACCAAGGGAGCTGAATGGCAGCGTTCCGAGGATTGCTCATCTTCGTTTTAAATTGAACTCCTGACAGGCGTCATTTAATGTTGTGAGCACGATGTTTTAGCCTCTGCTGAACGCGTATCGCATTGTGGTTGCGCTGCTATTGTGTATGGCTGCTTTCGGATAATCATCATTCGAACAATCAAATTGTTACATTTCAGATCAGCATTGGTCCTGAAGATCTACTACATAACAATCAGGCCCAATAATAATTGCAAGTGAGAGCGGAAAATGTACAGATTGGCTCTATGGATAAGAAGTGAAACGGGTAATCATAAAAAAATAAAGATAAGAATAAAAAATAAAAAATAAAGCATCGTGGTCACAACCACAAAGAGCACCAGATATCGCGGAGTACGGGGTAGAGATCATAAGAGTACATCACTTAATTCTCCAGTAGCAATTTTGTTGGTCGAAAAGAAAATTAAAACAAAAGTCGTTGGCTTTTATCGTATCCCCCATCTTTGATTTCAACGAGCCACTTGAATAACTGGCTTTTCGGCCAGTCATTACTTCCTCTTCCCTCCGGTTGTCTCGTCTTTCCGAGATAATAGCCCCCCGTGACAGAAAAGGTCTGCTAATCACACATATTTTATAGATGGACAGACAAGTAGTGTGTCGCGCAAGTTCCAATTCGGACGTGGCCCGGGATGAATGGGCAGGTCTTCTTTCTCTCCAGCATGGAATATCGCCCATGCCTTGCCCCAGGAGTAGTAGAAGTCGGCCATTCAGGCATAATTATGAGACACTGTTTGTCTCTCCGTTCTAACCAAGGAGTTCGACGTCAAGGCCAATGGCACGCATGAAGAGGTTGACATTGTTAAGTCGCTGGCTGGCCATATCGGCTGGAAGCGTCTTGCTGTAAGTCACCGTCTCCATCACACGATCCCTGTCGAGGCATTAGTATATTTTAAAATGATTGACACATAGATGAATGAAAACTCACTTTACTGCAATCACCAAGCGTTGTTGTTGTTCTGGGCTGGCTCCGATACCAATCGCCGCCAAGAACTGCCACACATACATATCATCTCCAGCATTGATTGAGCTCGGGAAAATATCGGCAAAGGTCGGCTCAAGAGTGTCAAACAGCACGTTGAACTTTTCAACCCACTGCTGCCAATCCCGCTCTGTGGCCTGTCCAGCTTCTTTAACGATCTCCGCGCGACTGAGTAGCATGGTCAGGATGCCCAGACCAATCCGGGTTTTGGCCACAGTCTGCACATGAGTTTGGGCAATGACAAGCCCCAGAAGTCCAATAATAACGTTGAATGGTGCTTCGTTAACATAGCCCAAGAGACTCGGCATGACAGCTTGCGAGAAAAGTTCAATGGCTTCCCGTACTGGCAGAGACGGCTGCATCTCACCAGGCACAGTCTGGGCGCGTCGAACAACGTCCAAAGTGTCCAGGTGGACAACGATCATAGTAAGAATGGTGATTCGCTGTTCCTGGTCGATATGGCGGAAGATACGCGGGATGGCTTTCTTGCCCTTGGGGTAAGACAGAAATGCGATGAAGGGGTGGGGTGTGTTGGAGTTGGGAACAATGGGCTCCATGACCTTGAGCCCTTGCCAAAGTTTCTGGTTAAGCGAGCGGATCTTCTGTCGCCATTCCATGTGCTCTTGGATAGCCTCGGGGTCATTCTCATCTGGTGGAGGGGGCATCGTGCGCTCCATATCTTCCATCTCCATGAGCGTGCTATAAACATGCTCAAGGTTGGTCAAAATGGATTTTCGGTCACTCAAACTCAAATCAGTGTGTGGCTTCTTAGCGGCCTTTGTGCCCTCTGAGCTCTCAGGGCGCTTGATGCTGAGCATCGGCTTAGGGGTCTTCGCGTTACTGAAAGAGATCTTACCCAAGCTGCCTTCGATGATGAGCTGCTTGTTCTTGGGCTTCAGTTTGGCAGCCTCAACAGCACGCTGGACTTGCTGCTTCATGCGCTGCATGTGGTTGTCCGCGCTCTGGAACTGCCTTCGAGGACCATGGCCACTAAGGCGGTTGCCCGTCTGAAGCAGGTAAGTCTGTGCAAAATGACCGAGTGGCTGGTGAGGATGCTGACGAGGAGCGCCACGGATTTGACTGTAGACTTGGTAGTAGAAATCCTCCGCCAGGACAGCCTCGGAATCCGAGTCTGCAACATTTCCGGCGGCTGCCACAAGCTGCTGCAGCTGGATTCGCGTGATAAAGTTCTTATCCTGTGGGGTCATCAATCCGTTGCCCTTGGACAAGAGGAAAATCTTGTGGTTACGCTTCGCACGTTTGGCATCCTCCAACAAGTATGCCATGCGTTGTTCTTCTGACAGATGCAACAACTGTTGAGGATTGGTGATAAGCGGAAGCGGGCTGTTTTGGCCCCGCATAGCTTGTGGTGGAGGCTGCTGCTGCCGTGGCACATGACGCTGTGGGGGAGGAGGCATATGCTGAGGGATGTTGGCATTCTGCAAGAGGTGCAAAGGCGCGGTCGGAGGCGCATGCGCAGGAAGAGGATACGGCTCTGGTACCACCGGCTGATGGGGCAGAAGCTGAGCTGGCGGAACACCTTTGGCAAACTGAGCTTGCAAGAATTCAGGTGGCAGCGGGAAGCCTTCGGGGATCCCAGGAAACTGCTGGGCTCGTTGAAGAGGATGGGATGGTTCTGTAATCGGCAGCGGTAGCGATACTGGAGGCTGAGCAAGTCCTGGGGGCATTCCCTGGTTCCGGATCTGCGCTTCCACTTCCTCCAGACTCATCATCCTCTTGGCTTGCGATGCCATTGGAATGGCCGGGTCAACAGTAGCAGCAGCAGGCTTCTTCTGCGTACCCCAAACACTGGACTTGGCCTGCAGGTCAGGAATATAACCTGGGTCCTGGTATTTTTCATATCCTGACCGTTTCGGCTTTTGGGTGGCGGGGGTCGTTTCAACGGTCTCGACAGCGATTTCTGTCGCAGGACCCGCATGAACAGCAGCGGGCGGCTGAGGGTGTTGTAAGCTGTAGCGAACTTGCTCCTCGCCCATTGCATCCGCAACCTGCGCCGTCCTTCCGAAGAAATCAAAGTCCTTACCCACGGGGGCAGCTTCGAACTCATCACCAAACGTGTCGTCGTTGAAGGCATCTTGTTCATCATTGAGCTGGTCACCTAGACCATCATAGGTATCCTCGAAATCAATTCTGCAGAGGTAGTATGTCAGTGACAAGTGCCCAGTGTATGTGGTTTTCTTCCATTGAAGAATTGAGGAAAGGGAAGTTCCTCACGCATCATCGTCGTCGGCATAGTGTCCTTCCACTCTGGCGCGAGCGACTTCGGCAAAAGGGTCTGGGGCTTCGAAAATACCCCGCTTATCACCCGAGGGATCACGGTCCCTGGGTAGGGTGATATCAAAGCCAAAGAAGGACATCTTCAGCAGAGAGTTGGATGATGTGGGGGAGGGAGGAGATCACAGCATTATTGTGGTGCGGGATGAAGTTCACAGCCGGTCTGATATCACCCGCTAAGGTAAGCTAGTGTGGTGCCTGAGGCAGCAAGTCCTGCGCTACGCTACAGAATGTCAAACTGACAAGACCATTTGGTATTAAATTTCCGAATAAAATGAAGAATGTTTGAAACACGATTTAAACTATTTATTGCTATTTTTGAAACAACATCTATACCTGCTTTGGAGTACGTGATACTGCCTATTGCCCCAATGCCAAGGAATGGCAGATTGATCGTCGCATTTAACGCTGAACCCCGTGCAGTGGACGTTAAGACCCTCGTTCTAGTTATAGATTTAGACAAATATGATGGAATGGGGATGATAGTACTGCTCCAACATCATAACGATGATCTGCCTGTAGTCGGACCCCGGATTTGCCATCTCGCCTCCAGGAATTGTATTCCTTCCGGTGCAAGAGGCGAACGGGGCTGAAAGCGGTGCGCTTGCACGCGTGGCCAAGCGGTTCTAATAGGTACTCTCTTCGTAATAATCTACCACCAGACCATGTGTCCAATTTTTTGAACTTGCCATTTTTTTACAAATCACTCTTTTTACACCCATCTCATTTGGGCTCACCTTTAGTATTTCTTCTCTGATTCCCCTCCTTGGGTGGTTGGGAAATCACGAATGTTGCTGACTTGACTGGGTGGTATTTCCGACGACTTTGTCTCACCTGGCCTCTTCCTCAGCCTGCTTCCCTGATCGCCTTCGTCCCCTCCTATCTCGCCCGTGCTTGTCACGGTAAACGGTTTTCAGCATCATGGCGTCTACGCCGGCGAGATATGTGCGATACATTCTTTTTGCCGTCTTGGTGAGTTGCTTTGCGTCCTGATGCCGTTAAATAGCTGTGGAGTCTGTCGCTAACCCCCAAACGCTGCGCATAGGCATTGACGGTTTTCTTCTTCTTCTCGAGATCCGCTATTCCCATCCCCGAGAACATTGGTTCCAGGCTGAATCCGAGTACCTATAAGGAGGCGTCGAAATCACCTGAATCCTCCTCTTTCAACAATGCCGCTCCAGCCAAGCAGCCCGGTTCGGCGAACGTTGGCGCTCCTACTGGTCGTGTGAATGCGACATTTGTGACATTGGCCCGCAATTCAGATATCTGGGACATTGCGGAGTCTATTCGACAGGTCGAGGACCGCTTCAACCGTGATTATCACTATGACTGGGTCTTCTTGAACGACAAGGAGTTTGATGACGACTTCAAGAAGCTCACATCGGCCCTGGTCTCTGGAAACACACATTACGGTCTTATTCCTAGGGAGCACTGGTCCTACCCTGACTGGATCGATCTAGACAAGGCGAAGAAGGCTCGGGAGGAAATGGGTCAGAAGAAGATCATCTATGGTGACTCTGAGAGCTATCGACACATGTGCCGTTATGAGTCGGGCTTCTTCTTCCGCCACCCATTGATGCTGAACTACGAATACTACTGGCGGGTGGAGCCCAGCATTAAACTGTTTTGCGACGTTGGGTTTGACCCCTTCCGGTTTATGAAGGAGAACAACAAGAAGTACAGCTTCGTCCTGAGTCTGTACGAATACTATGAGACCATCCCAACTCTTTGGGACAGCGTGAAGAGTTTCATGAGCAAGCACCCAGAACATATCGCTGAGCAAAACTCAATGGGCTTCCTGAGTGACGATGGAGGCGAGACGTACAATAAATGTCACTTTGTAAGCATCTACCTTCTAGTGCTAGGCGCGATTGCTAACCAAAACCTTCCAATGCGCAGTGGTCGAATTTCGAGGTTGGAAGTCTGGAATGGCTGAGGTCCCAGCAATACCTTGATTATTTCGACGCTCTTGACAAGGACGGCGGTTTCTTCTATGAACGCTGGGGCGATGCTCCTGTTCATTCCATTGCGGCCGGATTGCTGCTGAATAAGGAAGAGATTCATTTCTTTAACGAGATTGCCTACTACCATGTTCCCTTCACCCATTGCCCGACTGGTGAGCAGACAAGATTGGACCTGAAGTGCCACTGCAACCCCAGTGACAACTTTGACTGGAAAGGATACTCATGTAAGCAGTCTTTGCATCCTGTTTCAGGAATGTGCTAATTCACAAATTCCAGGCACATCAAAATTCTTCGAATTCAACAAACTCCAAAAGCCCAAGGGATACCAAGATGAGTCGTGACTGACCGTTGTCAGAAATATCTGCCTATTCTTTATTATAGCCGGATGCATCGTTTTTGCTACGTGTAGCCAACTCCGAGAAAGGGTTATTAGAAGGGCGCAAATTTTCCTCGGCAGACGTTAATGTTAGCAAATCCAAAGCGAAGCATTACCCAGTCCGTGAGGAATAATTTTGGAATGAGAGGCGTATCCCGCGCATTTTCGGGCTTTCTGAATGGCATCTTGAGTTGCGATCTGGATGCCATGTTCAGAATTATTGTTGACAAGCTTTCGTCATTTCTTACCCACTTTATAGCGTTTAGGGCTTCACTTACATGTGTTAGTATTATATGGCGTTTGTGACACTTTTGAATCATGGGCCATCATTTTTTTTTAATATGGTTATTTATATCAGGGGAAAAAAAAAAAAAAAAAAAAGCCGATTGACTTGTTTCAAACAAAGTACGCTTCGTAAATGTACATGACGGTTTAAGAACGAAAATTAATGACGATAACCCATTGCAAGAGAACTGAAGAACGCAATGTCCCGAGTGGATAGATAGTACAGTAGTATATAAAAAAAAAAAACAGCTTCAACCCTCTTCCCTCAATCCATGCCCAGCATCAACCAGAAATCCAAATACATTAGTTATATCTAATCTCTCTTGGGCTTCTTTGTTCCGTACTTCGATCGGGCAGTCAAACGGTTGGACACACCACCCTGTAAGTATGTCAGTAATGAGATCCGGAATGATTCAACTATAGAATGATCGATACGTACCAAATCCATAGCTCCACGAACCAAGTGGTATTTCACACCAGGGCAATCCGGAGCTCTGCCACCACGAACGAGAACGACACTGTGCTGCTGAACATTGTGACCTGCAATAATTGTTATCATTCCTGGTCTCCCAGTGCTCAGACCGAACACGAAATGATATGGAAAAACCCACCTTCACCGGGGATGTATGCAGTGATGACCTTGCCACTGCTCAAGCGTACTCTGGCAGTCTTTCTCTCACCAGAGTTGGGCTTCTTGGGCTTTGTGATACCAGTTTTAAGGCAGACACCCTTCATCTGCGATCGGTCAATGAGAGCCGGAGACCGGGATCGGCGCGCACGCTGCGAGACACGGCATCCTCGCTTGACTTGGTTGTAGGTAGCTTGGCGGAAGGGAGAGGTCGAGAATTGACGGATAGAAGGGGCTGCGGACAGTCTTGCGGCGGTGATCGCGGTGGGTGTGCGGAGGACGGGCTGGAACCGGGGAATGAAGCACGAAGGCTTGGACTTGACAGGGAGAGCTGCGGGGAGAGATGGGCGTTGGACAATAGTCCGCAGCGTGCGGAGGGCGAGGGAGGAGATGAATGGCGGCATTGTCACTATGAGATGGTGGGATGGGGCTGCGAACCAGCTTGTTCTGCGGCTTCAATTGGTAACTATTCAGGATAATTTCCTGGTATGGATTACACGTGATCATTTTTTGCTGACATGAGGGTTCTGCGCAAGTGGTCAGCTTGCGGTGTCGGAGAAGCTGGACGCGCCGCTCTGGCAGCCTGACTTGCTCTATCAGAGCTACCTTGCCAGCAGACCTCCGGCTTCAATTCATCCTCTTTTATCATCTATCCACCTGCTTCCTCCATTATTCTCATTGGCTTTCCTGTGGCTAGAACCAAGGAGGCTTCTTGATAGATCTCTCATTTCCCTCTTCTTTCTCAGAGTATCTTCACCTTAAATCCCCACCGTCATAATGGTATGTGACCTCAGTCTCATCACTCACTCCATATCCAACCACTATCCAAGAATCCTATAACTAACAAGAACCAACGCAGTCTCTCCGCATCGCTCCCCCCACCAACCACCGTACCCAAACCTCCAACACAACCACCCGCCAACAGATCCCCATCTCTCTCCCCTACCCATCCAAAGGCGCCCCCTCCGCCCCAGGTCTCCCCGACACCCTCCGCAACAACATCACCCTCCCCGCCCCTACCGGTCCCCCATCCTCGAACGCCAACGCCGCAACAACCTCGGCACATCCCCTTGAGGCCCGCCTCCACGCCTGGCGCAGCACCCAGGATGCGATGAAGATGGAGTCTCTGCGCCGGGTGTACGGTATCGCCGAGCCCGTGCGTCGTGGTATGGAATTGAAGCTTGTCCGAGATGGCTCGTTCAGACCCGCTCTGCTGGGTGGCTCCCCCGGAGGAAATGTGCATGAGGATATCTTGACTCTCGGTGGTAGGGACACAGAGCTCGGGTGGGAGGATGTTTTCCAAGGTACGTATTTCTTACGCTTCCAATATACTTGCTTTATATTGTCGGTGCTGATTTATTCTGCAGGAGACGAGTTCAGGGAACCCCCCGCCTTCCACGATGAAATGGAGAAGAGATTGCGGATGGAATGGTAATTTATTTCATTTATGTCATGCCTTTCTTCATACGACTTCACTGTTATGCTTCAGTGGTTCTACACCCGATATCAGACGCAGATACAACCTAGAGTGATTTCCAAACTAGAATCGACTCTCATACTTTATCGAGCTGCGTAACGGATTCATGAGTTGATATTTACGGAATTGGATGTATTATAGTTGTGAAAGACCTCATCCAGTCTGGTGTTAAAGATGGCGAATTTATCAATCACGACATTGCCTGATTAACTCACAAAGCATTTCAAGCTAATAAACGTAACAAAATCCAATGCACTCAGTCAGCATAAGCAATATGATATGTCCATTTATTTCATTTATACATCACCTCCGCTACCAACCTCTCATAAATTCACCTATTGTGCAAGGAATGTGCACCCGAAAAAGATTAATCAAAAAAGAGAGGAACAAGAAATAATGGAATATATGTACTTGAGACGAAAAGAAAAGTGGGTCGAGCCTTAGATAAGAGAGAAAGGAAAGCAAAATGAAAGGAGAGTAAACCCTTCCATCCAATTGGGAAGCCAAGGTAGCAAGCCCTAAAATGTCCAAGGCAAAAAAGCTTCTAAGAGGATATCCTTGGTGGTACTTTGTACCAGGTGGGTAATGCATATCCAGGCTTTCCAATGTGATAGAGAAAGGGTTTGAGTTTGGTTGGACCAGATAGATTGCAGAGAAGTGGTTCGCAAATATGGGGACAAACAAGCCAGTAGACAAAGCCCAGAGGGTAAAAAAAGAGATAAAAAGAAATAGGGTATATATAACGGGAGATGAGGGACTCGAAAAAAAACGACCATCAAACCAACCTAGCGGTTATGCAAGCAGAAAGACAACCAAATCAAGGAATACACTCAGAGACACCGCAGATGCCTGAGCGCCGGAAAAAAAAGAGTAAAGTCGACAACGCCGTCCCAAGCGTATGGTTAACCATATCGAAAGCCAGATATCCTGCATCAAGGCAAATAGACAGTGGCGGGTGAAAACTCTAACCAATAGAAATAGAAAAAGCAACGATATGCAAGATCACCAGATCCAACACATTATGGTCCAAATGGTGGAGCCTCTTCTGCAACAAAGGCAAAGGGCAAAAATATGTGATAAATGACGAGGGAAGTTCGGGGCTAGAGCCGTATATGACGCGTGCCTTCTATATGCACAAAATACTTCGCTTATAGAATGACGCACCGGCAGCTGGGGCTGCGCTCACTGGCTTCCCGCTCCCTAGTGTATTGCGTCTTGGCTCCTTTGGCGTCTTCTTCATCAACGAGCTCCTGAGGCTTCACGGTCATATGCACCACGTTGGGGGCGTCCCGACTGAATTTGGAGTCTGATCGCAAGCTAGTTAGCATATCCGTTCATCGATATGTCACATGGTACAGATAAATACATACCTGATAAAGGAGCTTTATCTTCCAATAGCTTGCCAAACGAAATCAATCGAATCGAGCTAGGTGACGTCGGACGTTGTTCCCAGTCTACAATGACAAATCCATGTTAGCGTCCTCCCAATCATACCAAGCCACGCCAGAAAACCCCCCAGGCTAAATTCCAGAAGTGCGGCATTCTTACCTGATCGCCATTCTCTCCAGATCAACTCTTTCAGTGTGTAAACACTCATAAGAAAAGGATCATGGTTTTCGACATTAACAGATTGTTTCCGAAGGTATCTCCCATCGATCTTGAATGGATGCCTTGAACCGGTGATTAAAAGGAGTGTAATCACCAACGACGGTCCAGGGTCCTCATCTGCTTCCTTCGCAGTAGCATCCGATGGCTCTTCCGACGCTGACTGAGCAGCAGCGGGCGCGACGACCTTAGGCTCTTCTGATTCTAGTTGAGATACATTGTTTGGCGATGGGACCGGAGCAGCAGCAGCTTCCGTATCTTTAGCTTGGGCGGGGGCGGCCGGTGCTACTGGAGTAGTGCTTTCGCCACCGTCTTCCGGCTTCGCATCGGCCGTTGTCTGGCCTCGCTGGGTGTCCTCAGTCTGAGCAGGGGAGTTATGTGTCTGGGCGGTTTCTGACGATGAAACAGGAGCGGGCTGTGGTTGTTGTGACTGTTCGTGGGGGGATCCAGTTGATGCGGGTGCAGAAGGGTCGGCGATGCCAGATAGGCCCGGGCCCGGTTGGTCGCTAGTAGACATGTCGAATGAAATTCTAATCGCCGACTCACAATTGATCTGGATTCAGATGATGAGGATAAAGAGGTGTTGTAGCGGAGTCAGGATTGGCAGGGTGGGAAAGACCAGGATATCAGGATGGTGTGAGATAGAACGAGACGTGGTTGTTTAAAGCTTTTCCCTCCGAGGCTGGAGGCGGCGCAGTCGCTGGGGGCGGGTGAGAAACGACCGGGATCGATATGAGGGGAAAGTGGAGGGAAGAGATGAGCCTTGCGAAAGGAGAGGAGCAGTTGAAGAGGAGAATCAAGAATTTGGTGAAGCTGGAAATGAAAAGGGGGGGCGAAATAACTGGAGGAAATTAAACCTTCTCTGATGGAGAGAGGAGAGAGAGGACAACCCGGCAAAAAACACCGCGACAATAACAAAGAATAAAGAAAACGAAGCGACGGAGAAAATAAATAAGAAAAAGAACAATAGTTAGAAAAAAGCGACAAGAACGACAAGAAATCTGGGGAGAGCCGTTGGGCTTGGTTTGCGTTGGTTTCTCGTTGGCAGTTCTGAGAGTGTCGGAACTCTGATGAGCACAAGTCTGGGTCGTGCTCCAGTCTAGCTGCGACTCGCCCTCGTTCTCCTACAAGATGATTTATTTGCTCTCTACAGAGCTGGCTAGAATAGGAAGCTAATATCTACTTCCTCCTCCTCTTCGTCATCATCATAAACACATAGCCCCGCGTGCAGACCGAGAGTATCGTGCCCTTGATTGATTTCCCATGTTGATCATGGTCGCATGCGGAGAACCAGCGCCCATCATCACCACCTTTGGACTGACCACAGGATGGATTGCCACTGCTGCACCTACAGTAGAGGACAAAGAGACAGGCTGCATGCACTATTACTGCAGGATTATGGGATCTTCACCTTGGTTGCCTTGATTTCTGACTCTGTCGAGGGGTATGTACATAGCTAGCTAGTTGCCAACTCTCTCCCGGCTTTTAAGATATCTATCGGTTTGTTCTCGTCGTATGATTCATGAAGAGAGGGGGTGAAGATAGATAGATACTCAGCTCACCACCAATAGGCCATCAAACAAGATCCGCAGATCAAATGCACACTTTCGATTCATTGAAAATTCGCTCTGGTCCAATTTACAATGCTTAGAAGGCGAACAAAGAAGTACGAGTCAGATGGCGGTTTGTTTTATTTCCCTCCGAAACACACCAGCAAACGGCGCACCGCAATTTCTGCATGTTTCGATGCTTGTTGAAAACTTGAATGAGACTATCATTTCGAGTTTTCCAAGTAGCTGCTCGCATCCCCAGCTCTCTCTGGAAAGTCGCATATGCAGGGGGCTCGATATACATGTCTCAACACATACTATATATTATTATTATCATGCGCTCCACATCCCTGAAGGGAGAACCTGCTACATACTCAACGTTAGGGCTAATGATACAGCACAACGAGTGGCTGTAGTACCATGCTGCCTGTCAATCCAGTTCCACAGTCTAATTCCAAACCCTTCATGGTATGTCTTGCTGTCACCGCTGAAAAAAGGTTGCTGCGCCTTTTTTTTTCTTTATACCCAGCCATTATACTGCTCAAGCATTTCGTTCTTCACTCCTTCCGACCCATGTCGCACGCCAAGGAGTCGGACCGTGTCAATCTTCCCTCCAAAGTCGTCTTCCACCTTGCTCGTCCAGTTCTCAAACAGAGTGTTCAGTCGTTGGATCACTTCGGGCTTGTCCTGGATAAGGAGCACAATGGCATCGTATCCACCCGCGCCAGGGACCACGCCTCCAACCACTCCATCGATCGCGGACACAGCATCTAGAAGCTCGGTCTGTACAATCGGCTCAATCGGGACGTTTGACTTGCGGGTCATCGTCTGGATGTAGGCGCGCGAGCGTTGGATGTAAGTGCGGACGTCAGTATAGTCCCCAGACGCGGCCGCATCGGAGCTTTGCGCCAGCCGCTTCAGCTCCAAACGGAGGTTTTCGTTGTTCGTTTGAAGGGCCACCCAGAGCTCATCCGCCTCCTTCTGGTTTTGCTTTCGCCATTCCTGAATCTTCTTGACCATAGACGGGGAGTGCGACCCGCAATCGACATCGCACAAAACCATCTGCATGCCTCGAGGAAGTCTCATACCGAAATCCACACATTCGGTATCCCAGGGATGCTGAGGGTCGGCATCTTCCACGACAGCGAACAATCGCTCTTCGAACCCAGGGGAGCCCGCGTCGCCAATTGACTCTAGGATGGAAGGAGAGAAGCGACGGTACAAACAAGACCCGTAGATTGCTGCAGCAACATCGAATCCGGAACCGACCTTACCCTGCGCTGCACAGTGGGCTGCCTGAGCTAAGTTATGAAGTTTATCGCGGCCAGCACCGATGTCATCAGGTTGCATGGTACGATGGATGACCAGGGAAGATACCAAAGCAGTGACCAAAGCAGCTGAAGAGCCAAGACCTGTCTTGTGCGCCTCGTGCAGTGGGACGCCAAAGTTCACGAACCGACCTTGAGACCCGGCATCTTTAGAGAAAGCAGTTTCGGAATAGTAGTCATTGTCTGCGAGAATAGTAATGGACAACGATCCGAAGGCCTTGGAATCAGCGACGTAGCCGATATAGGTCAAGGCGTAGTTCAAAGAGGTTTCGACAAAGGGATTCCGTGGTCTATAGTCAATTAGATGGCATGGCACTCAAAAGTACAGAATCAAAAAAAATATTACCCATTGCCTTTCTGCTGGACCCTCACCCCACCACCATTTTCACATCGGTGCACGCTATAATCCCAGATGGCATCGACAAACTGAGGTGAACGAACAGTAACCGTGTCTTCGTTCTCCTTGTCAGCGGCATCTGACGGTGTCTTTTTCTGCTGCTCAACGATAGCATGGATTCTGGCGTCAAGAGCAAAGACCGTGCCTGTGTAGTTGCGGTCAAGAACGAGGTAGCCTCCTGTCAAAAGGACCTTGCCTGGGGCGGACAGGGCTGTTGCTGTGGGGATTTGACCGGACATGACGATCACTTAAAGACCTCGAATTTGATTGACTGAGATATGATGGTTCCAGATGTTTTGGGGATCGAATCCCGAAGTCTAATCAAGGCGCTGAGGGGTTGAAAACTGGTAAGTAAATTCACGACCAGGCATGTTGATGTCTGTAAATCCAACAATCAATTATGAATGTTGGTGGAGATACATACTGTCAAGGCTTAGTTTTGTCAAGTTAGAGCGTGGTTGAGTGCTGGCACACGATAGTGGAGGAAATCAATCAGTTCTTCCCCAGTTGTTGATGTCCAGCTCGGTGTAGTACAATGCTAAGTGGGGTAGATCAAGGCAAGTGGGTAGATGCCACTGAAGAATGGGATGTAGATTGTAGAGACGAGACAACAGCACACAGGATGAAATGAATGTATTTGAAAATTATCAATAAATAGGAGGGGAATTGGTGGTCAACAGGCGAGGCTCTAGTAAGCAATGACGAACGACCATCTTTAAAGCAGGCGCTTTGGTTGAAGCTTCCATCACGATGGTGTGGCTGCGGTTCTGGGTGTGGCTGATAGAGTCGATGCCAAGCAATCATCACGGTAAGCGCTGATAAGTTGGAGAAACGACTGGACGTTGTGAAGATATAGCCATGTACGGCATACGTGAGATGCTGACCATGATGATCAATGACACTTTCAGGGGAAAAGCATTGAAGAGTGTTACTCGAAAGGATGACTACAGAGTGTAAAACACACCCTAGTAAGGCAGCTTGATGTCACCACCGTATGATTCCAAGGGTCCCTAGCAGGAGAATTGATTAGATCAAGTACCTTTGTACTCCCTCGAGTACATGAGATGGAATAAAAGGATTCACGGGTGATAAGCGGTACATATGCTACACTCGTCATTTCCATGATGATATATCATCTTCTGTCAACACAATGTTTTGTCCTCAGGCAGCCATATAGCCTACCAACTACCAAGCTACTACTACCCTCGGCCTCCGGACTATCGGAGAACCGGCCATCGGACCCAGCGCCAAACTCCGGCCAGCGGAGATGCCAGGAAGAAAAAGAGCCGGAAAGCCAGCGTGACTCAGAGCCAACGACAGGGGAGCCCACCGCCCACGGCCAGGAACCCGGAGTTCCGGACGCCCCGCAGTCCCTATTATTCCCTTCGCCCTAGTGGTCTACGGGCGCTGATTGGCCACTACTCCCCGGGAGGCCCGAGACCACCTGATCCCTCCATCGTCGCAACTTCTCGAAGGCTTCCCTTCTGCTGACGTTGGTATCTTGGTTCTTGGTTCCTTGCGGGTTCAGGAGGAGTTTTTTAACGATGATTTTTCGTGCAATGATTCATCTTGATTACACAGCCTCCTTGAGCAGTTTTCTCTGCGGCTATTCACCTGTATTTGTAGCTTTCTCCCCCAGAGAGTCGATTCACTCTTCTCAATCATAATAATAATCAGTCGCATAATCACTGCATCTCCCCTCGACCAAACAGGTAAAGTGCGGTGTGGGATCTACACTAGCTTGTTTGGGATTGGTCGGCGTACATCCATCCAATCCATTGCATTCCAAAAAAAAAAAGTGCGCGATAGATCATTCTCGCCTGTTCTGAAATATCGATCGTTTCCTCTTTTTTACTGAGACATCCATCCTCTTGTCATCTCATTCAAAACTCACACATTTTTTTTTTTTCTCTTCCCTCCCATCCCTCATATTAGCGCGTTCTTTTGGCGACCGTCTGTCGTCAAATGAACCTGCATATTTTACATCATTGTGATTGCAAGGTAATGCATGCCACATGTTCTTTTCTCTCCGACTCGTCTCATACTGACCTCTACAGCATTGCCTCTTCACTCTGAAGAGGTCACCCGCTAGATAAATGGTCTTCAAACCATTTACTCACCTCGCGCGTCAGAGTTTCACAAAAGCCTTTACTCATGGCTATGCTCAGTCGGTAGTCGCCGCGTCGCAAACCTCGTACGCGTCCTCGACTACCTTCAATCAACTCGCCAACCAGTCCGCCAAATTTTCTCGGACAACCCAACTACAAAATGTTTTCCAACCGTCAAGCTCGTCGTCTGGTGCTGGCGCCAAGGCCAGTCAGGGCTCCGGCTCGGGAGATTTTGGATTAGCGGCCTACTACGCCGCATGGCAGCATGCCCAGCAGACTGGTGATGACAGTGACTGGAAGCAGTTCCAGTTCAACAGAAGAATTGGCTGGAAACCAAAGTCCGGTGAGGAAGCCGCTACGGAAAATAGCGGTGAATCGCCTGACTCTCACCCCGATTTCCGCGAATCGCCTCATCTCACCAAGGCCGCCGCGAACGAAGATGTTAGTGCCAAGGTGGAGGAGGCAGTGGCCCGAGAGATTCAAATACAGGAGGAACAAGCTCAAGCAGAAGAGGCTTCGGAGGCGAAGGACAACGCTGGTGTCGAACCTTTCCCCGAGCTCACCGAAGACGAGTTGGCTGTTTCCGATGTGGTTACGGACCAGGCAAAAGCTGGTTCGGATCGTGTCGTTCAGTTGGCTTCCAACAAAAAGTATGCCGAAATTCCAGCTGCTTTTGAGGCCCTGCTTAGAGATGGTTTCACTCCGACTGTTGGTGCCTACAATGCCTTGCTCCTGGCGGCAGTCAGACTTCATACCGATGTCTCTCATGCCATCCCCAAGGCACTCGATGTCTACTCCGATATGCTTCGTCGCAAGGTGATTCCCAACGAGGAAACCTACCAGACGTTGGTTCAACTGTTTGTGACTCGCGCACACGACAACATCACGGCCAAGTCAGCACTGGAGCAGGAGAGAATTCGCTATGGCGGGATGGAAGAACCGGGCAAGTTTATGTTGCAATCTAGTGAGTTGGAGCGTGACATCCTCGCCGAGGATAACTCTCTCGCCATTGCCGTCAAGCTTTTCAACACTGCCACTACCCGCCATGTTGATCTCGTCTTCTCGCTCGACATGTACAGCCGTCTTATCACCGCTTGCGCTGAAGAAGGTCAGGTTGAGGACATGATCCGCATTTACGCCCATATGGAAATGCAGAAGGTCACACCGCACGCTTCCATTTTCCCATCAATGATCAATGCATTCGCGTCTGCTGGCGACCTGACAAGTGCTGTTGAATGCTACAATGAATACAAGACACTTGCCATCTCAGATGACAATGGAGTATTCAGCATCGTCCAGCGCTTGGATGGCCAAGTCTACGCTGCCTTGGTTCGAGCTTATCTCTCTTGTGGTAACGAGGAGGGTGCTCTCCGTTTCCTCGAGCGGATTCGGTCCTCGTTCGACGATGTGGAAAACTCTGAAGCCCGCAAAGGAATCGTGGAATCAGCAATTGTCGAAAATGGCTTGGTGCAGCACTCTCTCCGCTCGGGTGAGCACAGCAAGGCCCTTGAACAAGCCAAGACCCGACTCCACGATAATGCTCTCGATCATGCCATGTCGCAGATCTGCATCACTGCGGCGGATGCCGGAAACCTCCAAACAGCATCCGAAGCATACGACCTCTTACCTACTGAAGCCAATATTCGCCAGCGCCCTGCCATTTCTATGTTGGCGTTGCATGTGCGACAAGGAAATGTGTCGGCCGCCCGGCCATTTTGGTTGATGCTAACCAGCGTGGGTCAGGCAACCCCGGAAATGGTCCAACCGACCGTTATGTATTCGGTTGCCCTGCTCAAGAGTGGTCAGATCGACGAAGGCCTGCTGGAGGCCCGCAATATGTTTGCTCGGATCCGCAATGCCTCTCCCAACAATCTCCTCCTGGCTCCCATCCGCGAGCAGATTAACGAAGCCCTCCATCTTGTCGGTCGTATTCTCATGCAAACGGCGGCCATCATCCCTCCTCAAGCTGCTATGAATCTCCTTTGGTCCATGGTGGAGAATGGGGGTCTGGTGTCCCCAGTCGCGGAGCACGCTGTCGCCAGCCTTGGCCCAATGAGTGTTTCCCAACTCAACCCTCGTGACCTTACCCTCGCTCTTCAGGTTCAGGCCGGTATGCTCGTCAACAACAGCACCATGCCGTTTGATGTCTCCCATCCGATCCGCTTCTCCCACATGCTCGACGTTGCTTTGTCTACAGGTCTTTCAATGGATGCCTTCACTACTGGTCTGATTGATCAAGCAGTTGCGATGCTGTTCAACAGCCGGCCCGATATGGTCAAGAGATGGCACGACTACCTTAAGTTGACATCGAGCCCCTCATCCTTCCTGTCTGACCGCCGCACTCCGGTATCGGACTCTTCTGTCCTCACACCGGTTTCGAGCGAAGACTCATTTGATCCGTACGCATATGCCACCGACTTCCGCGGATCGGCGATCATCGCTGAAGAGTTGGAGAGCACTAGCGGTCGGCCAGAGTCTCATCTCAATGACGCATTGGCTCGTGTGAAGAACATGCGCCGCATCGGCCGTCACCCTCGTTACATCACCTACGCTAAGCTGATCACTGCCGCCGCCAAGAATAACCGTGTCGATCTGGTTCATGAGATTTTGGGCATGGCCCGCCGTGATGTGCCTCTTACTCCTCAGCACAATGCTGTTAAATATGGCTGGGTATCTATCCTGGACGCCATGGTGGCTGCCTGTCTGACCCTTGGTGACCGCAGCCTTGCTGCCAAATACCACCAGGAGCTCCTAGAGCTCGGTTCTGCTCCATCGGCCAACACTTTCGGTCTGTACATTACCACCCTTAAGGAGTCTACCAAGACTTTCGACGAGGCGACAGAAGCTCTCAAGATCTTCCACCGTGCTGTTGCAGAGGGTGTGGAGCCGACTTCATTCTTGTACAACGCACTTATCGGCAAGCTTGGCAAGGCCCGCCGTATCGATGACTGCCTCCTGTACTTCGCGGAGATGCGTGCCAACAGTGTTCGACCAACCAGTGTTACCTATGGAACCATCGTGAACGCACTTTGCCGAGTTAGTGATGAGCGCTTCGCCGAAGAAATGTTCGAAGAGATGGAGTCCATGCCTAACTACAAGCCCCGACCAGCTCCTTACAACTCGATGATTCAGTACTTCCTCAACACCAAGCGTGATCGCAGCAAGGTCCTGGCTTACTACGAGCGTATGCAGGCCCGCAACATCAAGCCTACTATGCACACCTACAAGCTTCTCATCGATGCACATGCCTCATTGGAGCCAGTGGACATGGCTGCGGCCGACAAGGTGCTCGAAGCCATTAAAGCTTCTGGACAGCAGCCTGAAGCCGTTCACTATGCATCGCTGATCCATGCCAAGGGCTGTGTGATGCACGACATGGATGCCGCCCTCGAGGTCTTCAACTCCGTTGTGTCGAACTCCAAGGTGCGCCTTCAGCCTTGTCTTTACCAGGCTCTCCTTGAGGCTATGGTGGCCAACCGTCGTGTGGCCGACTCTGATGCCATTGTCAAGGACATGGCTGCTCGCCGGGTTGAGATGACTGCTTACATTGCCAACACTCTGATCCACGGATGGGCCGCAGAAGGCAATGTTGCCAACGCCAAGGCTATCTATGACAGTGTTGGTATCAACAAGCGGGAGCCCAGTACCTACGAGGCCATGACTCGTGCATTCCTGACATCTGAAGACCGTGAGGGTGCATCTCGCACTGTGCAGGAGATGATGTCTCGTGGATACCCCACTGCCGTGGCCTGTAAGATTCTCGATCTTGTTGGCACTGCATCAGTGGCTGCTATCTAAAGTGCTCTATTATTCTACTATAATGTTGCCTTCCATTCTCATTTCACCGGATTGAAAACTTTTTGACCCGAAAATATTTGTTCTAATGTCTTTACATTTGTCACCAGGGCTGGACCCTTTCTTCTGGCTATTTCCAGCCTGATGGCTCTGCATGGGCATTTGGGGGGCAACATTGAGTTACAGTGGGTTTCGGTTTATTGTTGTTCTTTTTCTTTTGTATATGTTGCATCCAGCGAGCGGGGCAAGGCGTTTGTTGAAAAGTTCAATAATAATGGCGCATGTATACCACGTCTGATGTTTTATGGTTTTTTTATATTCTTTCCTATGTTTATAGAACCTCCCAACTCCTCTTCCGGCAGTCACAAGATGGATGGTCACCATTCATCTTCCTTGACGCTGTGATATACAAGTCATTGCTTGTCCTGTACTTTACAGGAAAGCTGGCTTGAAAAGATCTAATAAAAACCAAGAAATAATGAGGATTTTTTTTGCATCCATGTAGATTGTGTAATGCTTCGTAGCATCATTCTGTTCTGGCAATTCGCATTCATCCATTCTATTCAAGATTAGAAAACAACTTCATAAAACAATCATCGTCACCTTGTGATGCATGGGTTGCTCTGGTGGTGTGACAATTCCGAACCCAAGCGTCTCCGACAGTCATCTGCGAACCCCGCTATTCCTCCGCATTCTTCCTCGTCAGAACTTCCTCTCCTCAATCCTATCAGAACACCATTGCTATTACTAGAGCGAGGAATCTTTTAGATCAGATTGCATTCACATCTTTGCTGTGTTTTTGATGCTTCCTCTTCGTCTGCCTTCATTCTCTCATTCGTTTCTACGTCGCATCCAGTCGGTCTCTCGAAGTCATCATAATCCCCACCACCACAATTCGTGGCGATCATTCTCAATGACAACAGAAAGACCATTGGCTGACGACAAACCCAGCTCAGACATCAGTCTGGGGGAGGGAGCACATGAAAACCTCGAAGCTCGACGCCCAAAAAAGTTGATCTGTACGCTTTATCCTCTGAACGGACAACAAGTTTGACAAGCTAATGACTCCCCCTCAGTTGCCCCCGGTGATATCGAAGCAACACCAGATCTCAAAATCACAGCCACCGAAACCTCAGACCCTTCGGCTCCTGCACCAACAACAGCGGCTCCTCCTACCTCTCGTCTGGTCCAAGAGGCTATTCGATCAGATACATCAACCCCCGATTCAGTCATGGAGACCCAGATCCTTACCCACCCAGCTCGTGCGCATCAATTCGTGAGCAATCCCCCGCTTACCATCTCCCAAATGCACCCGGCGAACCCTCTACACCAATTCAATTCTTGGTTCCGTGACCCTCGGCATGCGCCGTCCTCAGCGCCGGAGACCTGCACATTAGCTACGGCGTCGTTGCCTTCTGGTCGTGTCAGTGCTCGTGTCGTGTATCTCAAGGAATTGGACGAGAGGGGCTGGGTGGTATACAGTAACTGGGGTAGTCGAGAAGGAAAAGGTGGACAAGTATTTGGGTCCTCCGCGGACGGTTATGGGGAACTTGGCTCTATGCCGATTCCTGGAGAGGATGAGGTCGTTGTGGAAGGGTTGGACCAGGGTAATAAGTGGGCTGCGTTAACGTTTTGCTGGTCGCCTCTGGAACGTCAGGTACGGATTGAGGGTTTGCTTGAGCCACTTAGCCGCGAAGAAAGCGAAATGTACTGGCGGACAAGAGAGCGAGGAAGTCAGATTGGTGCGTGGGCTAGCTGGCAGAGTAAGGTTCTTTGGACAGCAGAAGAAGACTCTCTGGTTGAACACCGACGAAAGAGTCAGGCTGCCGCTGCCGGTGGCCACGGTAACCCGATTCTCGAATCTGGCTGTCCGGATGTTCCAGCAGACATTGATGAGATCGATCGGGAGGATGGCCGTGCTATGCTCGAGCAGCGGGTCAAAGACATGGAAGCGCGTTTCGAGGGTGTGGAGAAGATCCCTCTTCCTCCGTTCTGGGGTGGCGTGCGTTTGGTACCAGAATCCGTCGAGTTCTGGCAAGGCAGACGGAGTCGACTGCATGATAGATTCAGGTATGTGAGGGTGCAGGGCACAGAAGAGTCAGTGTTTAAGTGGCGCATCCAAAGACTCTCGCCATAGATGGCGATATATCTGCCATTGCATACATGGTGTTAAGCGTGATTCAGTTATATACATTAATTATCAGATCAATGAATAGCATGGCATATAAACACAACCGCTTAATTATAAACCCAAACTTCGTAAAATCATGGTACGTAGTCGGGTGAGACGAAACTATGGAGTCTTGAAGAGTACTTGATGCACTCTAATCCGCACTTGGCAAGCCAAGAATCCCCATCACGGGCTTCGGGCCCCCTTCACTATCAAGTATCAACATCCCATCAACCAACATCCCCATCCAGCCTAATCTAGGTCTTGAAATACAAAGAAAGATTGTCTTTGCTTTTAAATATTTCAATTGAGCAAGAACAATAATGAATCAACCAACAACGCAAACAACCAAATCGCGCTGGATTATCCTCGCCATAGCCAGCGGTGCCTTTGCCGCCTTTAATGGACTATTCGCCAAATTGTATGTTTGAATTGCTTCAACTGATGATTAATCAAATCGATATATATATATCGATTTTTAAATATCTCAGCTTTCAAGATAAACATGAAAAAAGGATACTGACTGTACCCAGAACAACCGACGACCAAACCTCCGCCATCACAAGAGCCATCCTCCACATCTTCACCTCCAACGACGAGAATGCTTTCCTGGAGTTGGTAGTTAGAGGTGTACGTCCACCCCCCTTCCCTTCTAAACATCTTGCAATTATAAAGGTATCTTGTAGCTAATCCTTATAGATCTGTCTGGGCCTAAACGTTCTCTGCAATGTCATCATGTGGGCCCTCTTCACCCGCGCGCTGACCGCGTCTCCCTCGACGACGAAGGTGTCTATCACCAACACGTCGGCGAATTTCTTTGTCACCGCAATGCTGGGGATGATTGTTTTCCGGGAGAAGTTGGGCGGGTTGTGGTGGATTGGGGCGGCGATGATGGCGGCTGGGTGTATTTTAGTTGGAATGAGGGAGGAGTCGTAGATCTATTCTTTTTGTTTCTATAATGTTGGATAATGTTTGGGGTATGGCTGAGAGCAAAGTACATTTTCATAAAAAGACGGTTTACATATAAGTATAAGTGATCTATGTTCAAACAAATGATGAGGATACCTGATCCTGATCTAGCAAGAAAGTGTCAACGTCTATCTCTCTCCTCCAACTCAACGAATCCATCGTCTTCCTCCGTTCCATCCAAGATACCAGATTGCTCTCTGTTCTCTGTTGAGGTGGACCTCACGTCTTGTCCGGTTCTTTGCCACCAGGGCACTTTACCGCTCAAGTGTTGAATGAACTTCCACACCCGTTCCTCAAGTGTATCGCCAGCTCTTCCGTTGTGAAGGTGTCCTCCGAGGGGCACCTCGGTTGCACTGGTGGCAGCCAGCACATGCTCCTCCGCCTCTACCTTGAATTGATATTTCAAGCAGTCCTTGACGGTTACGAGGCCCGTCAGTCGGCCACGATGTTCGACCAAGATGACTCTCGGTCCCATCTTTTTAAAGATCTCCATCACGGTCTCGAGAGGCAAGCGGGGATGCACAGTCAGCGGTGTATGGTCGACATACCTGCTGAAATCCACGTGTCTTGCACCCGAGCTCGACTGGATAGCGTCGAAAGTGTCGGGGGCTAAGCGACTCGTCGAGACGGAGGCCCTGCGCGCCACCGAGGCTTCAGCCGCTTCTTTGGTAAATACACAACGGGCATTGGGTGAAAGCATGCCCTCGCTCCGGGCGCGGTCGATCGCATAGCGGAGCTCTGTACGGCCAACATAGCCTACCAGAGTCTTGGACGTTCGGTCTTCAACAATTGGAAAGCCTTGGAATTTGTTGTCACTCAAGAGATGCTCGGCCTCCCGTACAGGGAAATCGGAAGCAGGCAGCGATAGAGGTTCGACCGTCATGGCTTGGGAAACAGGAACATTAAAGACGTGATCTTCCTTATTATCCAAGAAAGGGAACCCGTTTGACCAAATCATCCGGTCCGCGATTCCACCATTGCCAAACCGATCCCCGACAGCTTTGGTGACACCTACCACGATCTAGACATAGGGTTAGCATTCAATCATTTCCTTATACGAAATCGAAGAGAGCTCACCATAGTGGGAAGGATATACGTCAGAGCCCCAGTGAGCTCGAACATGATCACTGTCACAGAGATCGTCAAGTGCATGATTCCACTGAGCGCCGCGCCCGCTCCCAAGAAAGCATATGTTCCTGGGGTGATACAGGGAACATCTGGGGAACAGGCTGAAAAGAATGTGGAATCGGGGAAAGATTCATGTAAGGCTTGGACGAGTATGCCAATCATACGACCAAAGGATGCTCCGATAGCCATCGATGGAACGAAAATTCCAGCTGGCACCTTACAGCCGTATGATATAATCACCAAGAATATTCGGAGCACGGTAGCGGCTGATAGCGACAAAACCAAGGGCCATCGGTTCTTCGACCTAATCAACTTGTTAGAAAAGGAGACATCATCTCAGAAAAATCACTTACTCGCAAAGACCATCGTAATCGTGACCCCCTTCACACTCCCGAAACAATATTTCCATCATTTCAGTCATGTTAATCTTCAGGAACATATTGGGGTAGCACAGAAGCGCGGTTACGCCAGCAAGAACCACTGATTCGACGATGGGGTGCATTGAGAGATACTTCTTTCTGAATGCCTGCACTCGAAGATTCCATTTGATCACAAATGCGCCATATAAACCACCGAATATTCCGATGAAAACAAAGAAGATAAGCTCGAAGAAGTGCCAAGTACGGTCGTATTGCACTTGAAACATGACCAGTTGCCCGGTTCTAAAGGGGTTCATTGCCTGGAATTTGCATTAACATCCATACTCGGGCTGAATGGCCTTTTAATCTGCCTACCGCCAACACGCTCGTCGCAACTAAAGCGCAAAAGTAACTGCGCCAGAGGGTCTTGAGGGGGAAATATGATGCCATTTCCTGGAAGTTCATCAATATCGAGTCCTAGGATATTGGATCCGGTGTACATACCTCGAGTGAGAACAGAACACCACCGATGGGACTACCGAATGCGACAGCCACACCAGCAGCTGCCGTAGCTGTTAAAACCTCCCTAGTCTTCGACGCATTTTGCTTGTATTTGCTAAAGAATCGAGAGATCACATTCCCTGTACAAACGGCAAAATGTACACTAGGCCCTTCTTTGCCCACTGAAAGACCGGAGGCGATAGCCAAAGGCAGTGCAATAGATTTGATCAGGAGTGTCCATGCGCCGAGAAAGCCCTTCATAACAAAACCAGCAATAATGCATTTTATCTCAGATATACCGGAGCCTGCGGCATATGGGGCGAATGATTTGACCAAAGTTGCGGCGATAAAGGCAAACAACATCTGTACCAAGTCTCATCAGCAACTGCGATCCACATGGGGTAGAGCATAACGCACCGCAAAGCAGAAGTATAAGACGTAGTTCACAAACCAGATTGAGGTCCACTGCTTCCATTCAGGGCAGCCTGTCAAACAGGGAGAAATTAGCTTCATAGCCCATGGTCCAAACCGCATGGCCTTGACATACCTCCCTCGGAGCCCCAACAACAGAATTGCTCATTGAGATAAAAGGCAGTGGTACAATGGCCCAGCTTAATGTCTGACAACCACTCCGTGATGATATTTAGAAAAGCCGAGTTCAAGCCAATGGCTGCGCCAACGATTGTGATCACCAGCCAGGCCTGTCCCGCATCGTAAGATTCCCGGACCTTGCGCCTCCATCCAAAGGTGCCTTCCTGGTCCCAGAAAGCAGACCCTTCCCGTCGCTTGGCTCTTCTCCGTGCCTGTTCGTGCACTGCATCCTGAACCCAATCTATCGTTGTAAAGTCTTCATATCTTTTTATTTCGCTGATCTCCTCCGTAATTCCCGGCGGGCCGTGGTCAACAGGTGGGTGCGGTTCGGCGGGCGATGTAACGGACAAGCCTGATAACCTCCTCCAGTTCCGACGCTCAGATAGGACTGAGGGGGAACGGGCGGAGGCGGAAGAGGCACGATTCGAGGTCATACCATCGGTTGTCTTTGTGCGATGAGCATAATTAGTCGAGGTTGGCCTGATGCTCTGAAGCTCTTCGATTGGAGATGACACTTGAATGAATACGCAACCCGCCCACGTGAGATCGAAGCTACCCGCGTTTGGATCGAACAAGCTGTTTGTTCTGGAATTTTCAATTAAATGGGGGGATTTATAGTAGCTTGAAAGTGTAGCTCAGTAGGAAAAGCATATATGATATTTTTATTCGGTTTATCTTCTTGTGGACAAGCAACGCTGGGCTTGATGACGATGATGCGTAGTGCTTTCTACTATACGCCACGCGCCGTGGATTTCTACGCCGCAACGCGCTTCAACTTTCTGAACATCCAATAACCCCTCCAGGAACGACAAAGCCACAAGTAGGCTTACTCTGCAACTTTGCAGCACTTCATCCCCTGTTACTTCGTATCATTTTCTTTGTATACCCAATAGTCCCTCGCTGTTGCCTTTAAACACATATCCACGATGTCTCCCAAAGACGCCCCCGAGCAGTCACCCTCCGATGAAATCACCGGCCAGAGTGCTCTTCCATGTATGTGGGATGCAACCCCGTTTGATTTAGTACTGACTAACGCATCATATAGTGTCCCGGGTCAAGAAGATTATACAACTGGACGAAGATATTGTACAATGTTCAACCAACGCTACGTTTGTCATCTCCGTTGCTACAGTACGTGCCATATTACGCTTTTCGTCTTCATACTTAATCATCTCATGCTAACCACCCTTTCAAACCATATAGGAAATGTTCATCCAATACCTCGCAGAGCAAGGGCATAACGTCGTCAAGTCGGAACGAAAACCACGGAAGAATATCCAGTACAAGGATCTGGGTCAGTACAAACCAACCCCCGGAACAACAGGGTGCTAACAGGGTGGGGGGATAGCTACGGCAGTTTCGCGAATTGATAACCTCGAATTTCTTGCGGACGTGATACCCAAGACAACCACTTATAAGCAATTCAAAGAGAAGAAGGCGAAGGAAGCCGCCAAAACCCCCGGGGTCGAGAAAGGTCAACGCACACTAAACGGAAACCTCCCGGCAGGGAATAAAGTAAATGGCGATTCGAAGAAGCATGATGAATCGGCGAAAGAAGGCGATAAACCATCGATTTCTGGGCCATCGATTACTCTGATGGTGGATCGGACCGTTGATACACAGGCCGGGGGCAATGGTCAGGAAAATGACGTGGAGATGACCGACGAATGATTTATTCGATTAACTTGCTTGTAATTGTCTGGGTTTGCATGAGGAGTTTTGTTATATCTATGGGTTGATTTTGATGATAAGTTATTGTTGATCGCATTGGGTTTGGTTGGTTTCAGCTAGCAGGACGGGAACGGATGAAGACAAAAAAGTGCTCTGTTGGTCAGTTTTGACAGCATAATTATATATGATAATGCCAGTGTAGATAGAATAAAATAATAATAACAAGAGAGCCATTTATCGAAATATTGAATTGATGTACAAGGGTAAACAATACTGCATCAGACGTTGCCATGATAAATCGACAACTGGCGTGGGCCGAGCAGCCAATGAGGCGCCCCGTGATTCCGATCGCTTGTCGTAGCGAAAGCTCTGGTTCGACTTTCCCGTATGCCGGGCCTCCGACTTCAACCTCCAACCTTGGGAAAATCCTCCCTCCGTCCTCTTCTCTCTCCCCTCCCCAACGCCGCCGCCTTCCTTCTCCTCCCCGCAATTGCTGTCGATTGCTACTCTCGTCATGTCTGTCTCCTCCGCTTCCAGCACTTTGTTGCGCGCCTGCGCCCGCCAACAGGTGCCCACCAGCCGCGCCGCCATCGCCTCCTGCCAGCAGCGGAGGGGAGTCGCTGATGCCTCCAAGACGTCCTTCGAAAGCCCCTTCGGCACCTCCAAGGGATACGACTCGACCTTGAAGATCCCCAATTTCAGCAAATACCAATCCAAGAAGGCCCCGAGATCCAACCAGGTCTTCTCCTACTTCATGGCCGGCTCCCTGGGTCTGGCTTCTGCTGTCGGTGCCAAGGCTACTGTTCAGGGTAGGTGTCTTTATTCTTGTTGGGAATGTGATATGATAAAGTCGAGTGAAGGAATTGGGATTCAATTGAGAAGGATTGGGCAATTGGGTGTTCACTGGTCGCAAGGGAACGGTTTTGCTGATTCGCGATTCTACCAACAGACTTCTTGGTCAACATGTCCGCCTCCGCCGATGTCCTTGCCCAGGCTAAGGTTGAGATTGGTCTCGGTGCCATCCCCGAGGGCAAGAACGTATGTTTCCTGTGGCAAATCGCGATCTTGGTTTTACCGCTTTTCTGACTTGATATAAATAGGTCATCATCAAGTGGCGTGGAAAGCCCGTTTTCATCCGTCACCGTACCCAGGATGAAATCAACGAGGCCAACGAGATTGACGTTCAGAGTCTGCGTGACCCCCAGACTGATGAGGAGCGTGTCCAGAAGGCCGAGTGGCTGGTCATGTTGGGTATGTGATAGCAGCAGTGATTTGATTCAATCCCTTCGATCCGACCAAACTAACAATCCTCTTCTACCCAGGTGTCTGCACCCACCTTGGTTGTGTCCCCATCGGCGAGTCCGGTGACTTTGGCGGCTGGTTCTGCCCCTGCCACGGTTCTCACTACGACATCTCTGGCCGTATAAGAAAGGGCCCTGCTCCCCTGAACCTCGAGGTTCCTCAGTACAACTTCCCCGATGAGGAAACTCTCGTCATCGGTTAAACGAACGATTGAATCTGAAACCGCGGTTGAGCGTTTGGTTTAGACGGTGATCGGAAGAAGGCCGGGATGGTAAGGTTTGTGTGTGCTTTAGATGAAATCTCTGTTGTCTTGTCAAGATTAAAGAGACTGTGTTTTAATATGGACTAAAAATGAGCCTCTTGTTTCTATTATTTCAACCCGATTCTGCTCATAGAGCCTATATCTTTCACTGTCTTGCGGAAATCATTTTGGGTATAGACTTTCTTTGTCGCAAATCCCCTCTCTGTCTTTATCAAAGGGTTTTTGTTTTGTCTCTCGGGCAGTTCAGTGGGGGGCTGGATGCAGTTTGTTTGAAGGGAGTCTGGACATGCAGATGTAAATTCATTTGCATGTCCGATTCGAGTACATGTATTTTCAATATCCTTGTCCTTATATTCATATGCAATTTCTTTTGTGCTTTACTTACACTCGAGTATTAGAAACAGTAAGAGAATGTATGATGAGATATGGCTATAGTACAAGAGATCTATTTATTCCTATCTCGGGTCTGTACAGTACGCAAAAACAGATTGATATAACATAATGCTTGTGGTATCAACATACCCTCAAATGTATGTACCGCGTATATGAGTTATAGTTGACATTCACCGTGGTCGAACGAGAGCAATCAGCAGGCCCATAACCGCAGCACCAGCTGCAGCACTTTGAACAGCAACGGTGGTGAGATCCCGCTGGGTGGTGACGATTCTACGATCGCTGAGAAGATCGTTCAACGTTCGAGAACAGGTTTCTTGGATGCAGTGTATAGTGTTCTTGTTTATGGCGGTGGTCGCTGTAGCGGGTAAAGGATCGGGGGTGATAGTATTAGGGTCTGTCGTTCCTTGTGTCTCGGACACAATGAAAGCGTAAGCGTCGTTTGCTGCGGCTTCGTTGGCAGCAGACGTTTCAGAAGTGATTGGGATGGAGGAGTCTTCGGCCAAGCCACTCTGGCCATCGACAGTCTCGGTTTGTTGCAAGACCTTTTCCTTCTCGATGGCTTCGATAACCTTCTCTTCAAAGCCCTTGACCAGTCTTTTCCGGCGCCACGGTTCCACTGCGATCTGGAAAATCAGAAAAAGTAGAACGTTCATGCCCATCAAGCCCCATGTACCCCAGGTACTCATGCGACGGATCTTGTCCGACCAAACCTGCTCTTCATGGTAACGCGACAAGATGCTCTTGCTCAGCGATGCCGAAGCCTCTTCCGCCTCACGTTCCGCCGCGGACAAGGCCTCCTGTGTCTCGTTCTCGGCAACCTCGTTTGTGTGGTCATTGCGGTAGAGGTGGGTGAATCGCTCCAGGTCGGAGGGAGACCATGCATGCTTACGCTGGAGCAAATCGTTTACTTCACGCTGTGATGTCGAGCGTCGGTTTATAGCAGCAGCGTAGGCATCTTTGGCTTCGCGGATGTGATTCCGGGCAGTTCGGAGTCGTTCCTCTGTATAGTGATAAATTGGCGGTCAGAACACTTTGCTTCCAGATGGAAAAATAGAGACGGGTAAGTTCATAAGTCGTTGTTCGCATACCTTGAAAATGAATCTCTTTCTTGAGTGCCTCGATAGAAGAATACCCGGTCAGGTCATTCAATCGCTGGCCCGCCACAAAAACATTGGATTGGAGGTTATCCATCATCTCAGTGAATTGCTTGGAATACTTTGACCTGCGGCTCTCTATGTAGGATGGGAGACCACCACTTTCTGCACCATCTGGATTTAAGTCTTTCTCTCCATCTTTTATTTGACTCTGTGTATTGACGGTTCCCTCCTCAGCGAAGGGGGTCGTCCGTTGAGCCTCCGCATCCGCATCTGGCCGTGGGATCCCCTCCGGAAGCACCGCCTCCTTCGTCTCTCCAGCAGCCTTCACGTCTTTCAATTTGTCCGTCTCACTGGACGAGTAGAGAGTAGACTGTTTCCGAAATTGACATTGTAGACAGACCGAAAAGTTCCGCGTGGTCTCTCTGCCAGCATGAAGAGCTTTCGGGCGTGCGGACGGCGGGAGCTGAGTTCGTAGCGACGGCGAGCTTCTCGAGAGAATGAGACTCGATCGGAGGGGCCGCCTGAGCAGTAATGGCACGGACTGCATGGCCAGTTCAAAGGGCCACGAAGAGGAGGAAGCCGACCAAGCTGGTGTTTGGAGGGGAGGTGTTGACTGGGTAATCAATCGATTGGGGGTGGTGGAAATAGGTTCGGAGAGGCTGGTGAGAAGCGGGCAGCTGAAAGCAGCTGAAAGTCCATCATCCACACTGCCCGCGGGAATCGCCCGCCATTGCGATCTGATAAGCGATCTGCGGTTCGACGTGATTTATTTACTGGCCATGCTATCGGTTATGCTAAATCTAAGGTCTATATTGCTTTTTCTGACATTTCTGTGCCTTTCTGGAGGTATGCCGCTGTGGTGTTCTACTTCTTCGAAATACATATCTAGACCATCTTCATTGCTCCATGCAAATCTATTATCCGGGTGGAGTCGCAGTCTTTTTCACCATCGGAATGCAGCTTCGGGTGATGCGCCCGAGAATCGACGCTTATATACCCTATGCCCACGTTGGATGCATGGATCTGTTCCATACTGTTCTTTGATAAGAATGCTCATTTGCATGTTAAAGGCTAATTCGAAGCACCCTAGTTCTCACTGCAGGCAAACCAAAGACTGCTTTCGCTGAATGAATGGCATTAACTCGTTCTGTATACATAAACTCTTGCGTCTCATAACCTAGGGTGCAGGGAATCCAATAACGTGTTCAATTACGAATAATAAAGCTCAAAAAACCGAAGCCATGATTTACAAACAGGGAAGCGATTCCAGTAGAGGAAGCAGGTGTTTAAAAAGGATAGCGCTGATGCACCGAAGCGCGGATGTTACCACACTTATTCGTGCGACTGCACCTTGTGGTCTCCCTTTATAGCTTCAGCATAGGTAGGTGGCGCATGGGTCTTATTGCTGCTTCCACCCTGACCCTCTCCATGCTGTTGAGTCGAAGCCTGCGGCTGAGGCTGAGGAGATTGTGCAGGTTGCGGTGCGACAGTACCATAGCCCCTCTGGGAAGGGTTCTGCATGGGACCGTGAGAAACGTAGTAATACGTCACGCGGCCATTCTCAACATCTCTCCTCTGACCTGGGACGGGTTCGTAGCCGATTTCGTCGTGGTCCGGTTCTGGATTTTGGAGAATGATGTACCATGCGTGTAGAAGACCGGGGACATAGCCGAGACAGCAGAGGGCAAGGTTGATGATTGAGTCGGCTGTGCAGACGCCCACCTTAATCCATACTATATCGGATATCAATCAGTAAAAGGCTTTTGAGAATAGCATAACCATCAGATCCAGGCGGGGTACTACTCACCTGCGACGGGTGGGAAGAAAACAGCGAGAATCCCAAGGAATATGTCTGAGCCGCACATACTTTCAGAGCACGCAAGAGTTGGGTATCAAAATCGATATTATATATTGCGACTGAGTCTAAGTACTCGAAATGGGTTGATAGGAATATCTAGACAATAAAGTGGCAGAGTTCGAAGACTCAGTGGTGATGGCAACGCAGGAGCCTGATAGGCGGCGGGTCGTCAGATGACGTCGGGAACATCACCTGACTTTGTGGCTCTGCCATATCCGGAGAGAAACATGATGATTCCATACGCTACAGATATCAGGAATATCGTATGATAGGTGTCTAGGTGTAAGTAGGTAGTTACTCCACAGCACTATGGCTCTGTATCTGTAGACTCGTGCTCGAAGGTCTGTACGCCACCGGACAATGCGCCAATATTGTCAGGTAGACCGCAAGTTACTAGAAATGGTTTAGCATTCCCATCCCATGAGCTTAGCATCTTCTGCTGCTTGGCACTGCGATGTACGCGATTATGGAGAAGTGACTGCGGCGCTGATAAACGCAATAGTTGGGAAATAATACATTCAGCTTAGCTTAAGTAATCCTATACACGGCCATTGCATACCAATAGTCAGTGTGGCCGAGTGGTTAAGGCGATAGCCTAGAAAGCTATTACATTCGTGTGCACAGGTTCGAGTCCTGTCGCTGACGTTTTTTTGATTTTTTTTGTCTCTACGCCAGAGAAATCTGTACATACGTTAACATCGATCTGCCAGGTTTATATCAAACCAGTAAGCTAAATTACTATTACCATAGGTACGTTCATCATGGATACGCTGACGTCGGGTAAATTCAAGCCCTTGATATTGGCTCTGATTGGCTCTCGTCAAATGATGTTTTGTCATGTGACTTCTAGACTGTGGAGGTACTGTCCAACTCCAAGCTTCAACCTACTCTATTCACTGAATCTACCTCTAAATTATTGAGTCTGAAGCCAAATTTCATCCCGACTAAACTACCGGGTAAAGGCCTTGAGCGACTCAGCGCTTCACGGCCATAAGGCATTTAACGATGTCTGCCTACTAGATTTCAACACAGCGGAAGACACCTATGAGTCTGGCGCGTATCGGCTACCTAGAGTGTCTATCTAGGCTCTATCTCTCTGGTATTACTTATGGCTGTGCTCAGGTGAGAGGGGTCTGTTTATGAGAGACCAGAATTCGCAGCCTAGCTCTTAGCTCTCCTTGAGTCGAGACAGCAGGTGAAATTCTCGCGTGTCTAGAATTTAAATCAAAGCACTAATGACAGTTTGAACCTCTTAGGTCGATTCAAAGGCTTAAATGCTACGTAACTTCGCCATAATCGCTGTGTTGATTAAGAAAGTCTGCAGCCCGAATTCAGACCACGGCTTATCTATGGAAGGCCGGCGGAACGATACCAGGCTTCCAAGGATCATTATTGACAACTCCCAATCAGCTATCATATAGAGGCTCTGAAATTTTCTGGGGATTACCATATATATCTTCAGCGTGTCATATTGTGCGTGCACTGGCAAACAACATCTGGTTCTATACAAAAGTGGAACCATCATCTGTCTGTGAGACACATATACCTCCACTATCGAGGCCCCAGACAATGATTACAGGGGAAAGTAGCAAAAGGAGCAACTTGCTTTTTTAACAAGCTTGCTAGAGACAACACTCGAGAACATCTGCTGCCATCCGACAAAATACATATCTGTTAATTCACAGAATCCCAATCTTTGCCCATAACCAAGGCCATACAGATGATGACGGAGATACTGTCCCATGCAATAAACAATAACGAACTACGGAAGACAGGTCTTTATTGCAACATGATATCGTGCCGGAGGAAGGATTTCGTGGACCAGTGTCGGGCTACATTGATACCGCCAAGGGTTGAATGGACCCTGCTGGCAGCACCAGATCGATATCGACACAAGGAACCTTTCACTCACTCCTGTCGTTGCCTGGAGGGATGATGCAAATCAAGAAAGTCAAGACCTACAGTCTGTATCGGGCCATAACTATTGAAACCAATCAGAAGTCAGTGTGGCCGAGTGGTTAAGGCGATAGACTAGAAATCTATTACATTCGTGTGCACAGGTTCGAGTCCTGTCGCTGACGTTTCATTTGAAAATTTTTTGCCTCTTGAACTTTCTTACAAATCTCTTTTACCGGCGGATAGACACCGCCGGGGTTTAGGCATCACAAAGTTGTCGAACAATTATCAGCAGCATATCCCTGCCTGCTTTGATATTTGCGAGGTTTGGAGGGTCTCATTTCTTTGCCTTGTTTTGCTATCGCCTTCTCCAATTATCTGTAAACTACCTGCACTTACGGAGTATGGGTTGACAGCTACTGCTGCTGCTAACTCAGCTGTCCGTTCCGCGCTTGTCTGGTCTATCGGGTCTATGTACACTCTGCAGCCTGTGTTGTCTTGGACAACTGTACAGGTCCTGGATTGTATATCAAAATATTTATCATACATTTCGATAAGTCAGTGTGGCCGAGTGGTTAAGGCGATAGACTAGAAATCTATTACATTCGTGTGCACAGGTTCGAGTCCTGTCGCTGACGTTTTTTGCTATTTTTTTTTATTCATTCTTTGATTGCTGCAAATCATTTGTAGCTAGTTCTTTGCTTTTTATCTTGTTCTGAAATTTGTTGCCGGAAGTAGTGTTGTACGGTGCGTCATCATTCCGTCTATCCTGGTGACAACAAAATGACCTCATCGTTTCAATAAACTTCTTTAACACTCAGGTCTGTTTACTAATGAATATGGCTATTTTCTTTCTAGGATGATCGCATCTGCAAGCAAGTCTGCCTGGAAGCCCGCATAAGGTCAAGTCACAGAAGAAAGCAGATACGTTGACTCCATATCGGATCAATATATATAGAACGACAAAAGAATGCTATGACAATGACTTTAGTGCTACGGGGATGACTCTTTTCTGAGGCACACACATGTAGCCTCTACGTAAGAGCACATCTATTTATCTTAGACGGATGCTGTATACAGGATACAGTCAAATCGGGCAATTCGACTTACATTGTTGGGTTCCCAGGCGTCCAGTAATGCACGCAGAGCAAGACTTCGGGTTGAAAATCCGACAGGTTTTAGAACTTTGTCTTCTGTGTTGTATGAAATGTCATTGTTTTCCTGCGATATGTTATATATCATCAGGACAGTATATATATCGCAAACTTAATGCATATTGGCAATATGACCTATATGAACCTTGATATTGTGTGCATCACGACAGCATCGGAGATCGCCACGCGAGAACGGAAATCAAATACCATACCATACCTGTATGGACTACCTTACGGACTACCTTACCATCTTAGAATGGTCTGCATTGTGCTACTATGGAATATGGAATAGAACCTCGCTACCAAGCATTTTGATAGTGTGGTTTGACATCGAAAAGCGATCGTCACCCATATCAGATGTCAATGCTATTGTTTGCTTTTCCGTGACAGCCCTAGCATGGAAGATCCTACAAGCATTTACTGTCGACTGTCAACTGCGATGTCGAAATTTAAATGTAGCCAGATCTTAGATAGCACAAATCTGAAATCACCGCATCCCGGCAGTTCATGACGATCCACTCGGAGCCTTTGGTTGACCCCATATGGAACCTCGGATGTGGAGTGAACCGGATTGTCGGTGTATTGGAACTGTCAGGAACGGGTTGAATAATTTTTGATTATTCCGAACAAATTATTAAACTTGAATGTTTTGATTATGATATTAACCCCGTGAGCAGAGTGTAATTACTGCTGCAGGTACGCGGTAAGGAGCTGTTCCTAGCATGGCGGAAAATTAGGATCTCGCCTGGGCATCGGAGCATAGAAATACAGAGTGCTACATGCATGATATCAAATTTCCGCGGCAGCATTGGCTTTGTTTTGTTTTGTTTTGGGCTAGCACAGTTATGCGCATCATAGTAAGTATTGCTATATATAAGTCAAGCTATTTTGTTATGGGTTGTGGTCTCGAGAACTGTATGGAGTATCTGGGGAGCACATCCATTGGCACCACTAGGCTAAATAGGTATCATAGGTGCCTGGCTAGGATCAGTGCTGTTGCACCCATATGTAACTATTAACCAAAGATTGGGATAGATATCCCTTTGGCTGATAATGGTGGTAATATCATACCAATAGTTGGTATCGACTTGAACTCACATGTTGCAAACTTAAAGTCCCTTACTCATCGGAGTCATACTATAGTAGAAGCAAGGACTCACGATGTAACCATCTGAAGTCTGAACTGTTCCTGCAGCAGTGTCTGGATAGCATCTCCATTCTCCAACAGGGCAACAATCCCCTGCCCGAATGAGGCTAAGGTAGCTAAAATAGTGATCGGCCAAGCGTCAACCGCCTCCACCGTGAAAGAGCGGCCATTGGCTGAACGGCCATTAAGGGCCAGAATCACCCGCGGATTTCGAAACCAAAAAGTGGGCAAAAAAGGGACACGGCAGAAAAGGATCATTTTAATAAATAATTGCATCAATATATCTGGTGTTTCAACACTGCACGCCGTATGCAAACAATGATAAATCAACGCTGACTTGGCTGTTTTATGTTATCGCAGTCAAAGCAACGTCGACGGCGTAGAGCAGCGCCACGTCACTCAACGCTTTTGCTCCTCTGACAGCTGGAGGCTGGTCGGGCTGCCCCAATGCACTCACTGATCAGAATAATTAGCGTAGCCGTTCCTGCATTTATTCTACGATTGTGACTTCACTTCTGGGTAAATCATCTTCTTCTCTACAGACACGGTCTACCCATCATATCTGTCTTAAATCCAACAGCTCGCAAACTCAAAAAGAACTCGCTTGGTACCTAATTATTGATATTGGCGATCGACCAACTCGAACGTCTGTTCCCATTGGAAGTGGACCCCGGCCCTTCACTCTCTGCTGCAGACTCTGAACCTTGCGGAGGCAGTCCTGCGAGTTGAAAAGTGGAGTTTGTTTAATTACACAAGCACCGACAGCCTGGCCGAGGGTTTCTTCGATTTCTTTCTTTAGGACGTTAAGGATCTTCTGCTTTTTTCTTAGACTGCGAGAGCGCCAGAGGCTGTGTGACTGCTGAGCCGTGTGGTTCCTGTTCCTGAATCTTTCCCGGCACCGTTGCTCTCTAGGGCCTCCGCTTAACCTCTTCGTCGACGCCAACCCGGGAGTAATCAGTTCCTGCTTTCTTCCTGCCTTTTCCTCCTTGGGTTTGCTTTCTCTTCTCCTTAGGCATCTTCTTTTCTCGGGCTCTCTCGTTGCCCTCTTTTTTTACACTTTTCTTTGCGGTTCTGACGGCTACCCGTTGGGAAACCAAGTCGCTCGTTTGTGTTTCTCTTCTTCACCACTTGCGTGGTCTCCTTTTTTTCGCTTTTATTCCTTTTCCCGACAGCTCGACGCGCTCGCCATTTCCTAGACCTCTGACCTGTGGTCAATTGGTATTTTCGCAGATTCCTCCGCTAGATTGTGATAGAAGGACGGGACAAGACACACGATGACAACATCCCCTACGCCTTTCGCCCAATAGATACGCCCCAACGTCGCATCCGTGATCGATTCTGCTATCCAATATCGTTTTTCTGTTTTTCGTCGATACTATTGCTTGCGACACCACCTACCCCGCGAGGCGATATTCCCCCGTGATTGGAAACAAAGATGTCAGGCACTTGCATTTCTCTGTCGGGGTCGACACAGTGTCCCGCATTCAATGGCTCATCGATATCGACCAACTCTAGTCTCTACGCGGATTTGTGGGTTCCCCAGATAGACAGACGTTGGATCAGATGTACTGACCATTTGACAGTCCGTTTCTTGAAAATGTTGCAAACTTGACTCAATTCGACCAAGAGTTGAGTAATTATATCAACGGGTCTTACATTGAATCCAAGTATGTCCATATTGTCGCTCAACCCAAAGGTTCTCTACTAATTCTGTGTCAACTACTAGATATGTTGACTATCTGGGATGTCAATCAATCAATAGCACAGACATCGATAACTACTACGCTCGCTATACAACAAGTGTAATTTGTAATGGAATCGTCCAGAGCTCAAAGAATGACTGCAATCTATCTGATGACCAGTCCAAGCCGCTTTGTGCTGACACTTGTGTTCGTGCCCTCTCCTTGGAATCGCAAAGCGCTACTCTAATTATATTTGGCAGGCACTGATGGCTACGAGCGAGGAGGAGATTGTGGTGAATTCTGACCTATGCGAGGAGAAGCGCAGTGATTACATGAGCCAGATCCGTTCCGACTTTACTGTGTGCGCTCTCCCAGCCGACTCGCTTACTGGATCCTGTATCTCCGGAGCTGATAACGAACCCGACGAGTGTGGATTCAAGTCGAATATCATGGGATTGTGTGGGTACTGTAGATCGAGCTCTCCCAACTCTACGGATACTTGTTGTGAAAGTGCGAATGCTGCGACCAAATGCAAAAATATATCGATCCCTTCCTCGACTCTATCGCCTGTTATTCCATCTTCGACAGCCGGGTCTGGTGGTTCCAGCCATAGTCTTTCCGGTGGTCAGATAGCCGGAATTGTCATCGGATCTGTTGCGGCTTTCGCTCTCTTAGCTGCCCTGGCCGCATTTTTGCTGCTCTGTATGCGCCGCAAACGCAACACAAGGGATGACACTGCGCTGAACCAACCGAACCCGCAAAGAAAAGGCTCCCCGTCAATGCACAGCGGAACCAGCCAAAAAGGGTTCACTTTTGTCCCTGGAGGACGAGTGGCCAGGATGTCTGCTCTGCGAGAGGTTCCCAGCTCATCCCCAGCACGGTCCCGACGGTCTGCCTTTTTCGGTGGCGCCAAATACAGTGATTCTTCCGATTCTGAATATGTTGGTGCAAGTCCCGGCGCGATGTCGAAGAAAATCCCCCCTGTCACTGGAAAACGGACTGGCTCACTTTCGAGCAATTCGGTTTTGGCCGGTTCCGGTAACGACACATCGCCCCGTTCGGGTACTGTTGGACAGTACTCTTCACCTGGAATGACCAGTGGTCAGTCGGAGCAGATGTCAGCTTTCAACGATTATTATTCGCAGGATGATATCCACCCTGGCGATAGAGTTTCTGCTCTCTGGGCATATCAACCACGAGCTGGTGATGAGTTCTCGCTGGAACGAGGAGATATGCTGAAGGTGATTGGTATCTGGGATGATGGCTGGGCGACTGGTGTTCGCATTCCCGATAATGCCGAGGACTATGATATCAGATACCGAGAACAGCGCGACAGTGGGGTGTCGAATGGATCCCACAAGATGCCATCTCCCGCCCCTAGTGGAGAAATCAAGGCATTCCCACTGGTCTGTGTTTGCCTCCCGCAGCATTGGAGGAAGATTATCGATGGTGGACAGGATGGATTAGGATGACCAGCTGAAACAAGTGCATTTCCGACTTAACGCATGCCCAAGCCATGCAGGTTTACGCCTTGATGATAGCGCTTATATCCTTCTGTCAGCTTTCTTAACTTCCTTATCACAGCGATCTACAGAACCTCTTCGTCCTCTCGTCCTCAACACTCCCAAAAGTCTACCGTCCACTGTCGCTTAACGAACTGCTCTAGTCGATTAATTCACGGGTTTAAACACCTCCCCGCGGGCTGTTTGGTTCCATGGAGCATATGTTGACACCACTCCTCCCGTGCCCTTCACCTAAGGGCTTCGTCGAGATATTCGTTTGGTGCTTGCAAGACGAATTGATCTGTTTTCATCCTTTATATACCCCATTGTGCGGCAACGATTCTTCTGCTCTACAATACTTCTTTTCTTTACACTATCTTATGTTTATTTCTATCATGCCTTGCGTGACTGCTCTCCGATGCAAAGATGACCATTGGAATGTTAGAGGCACCTGGAAAAACTACCGCCTATCGGTATATCGTGTCTACATGCTCTACTCTGTTCTGTATCATGTTATGCCCATGGCCGTTGGTCATGCAGGTCGTGGATTCTCTGCCAGTGGCAGGCACCGGATGGCATGTTATGCTTGGATTTCTTCGGTACAGTACATATTGATGTATGTACATAGATATTTCAGTGCCACTTTCAATAATAAAACTTAAATATGCGGGCCAATTTTGTTTTTTTCCATCGTAATATACTCTTATGGTTGTTGTCCAAATCAAGATTGATGATTCTGCCATAGATCTCGGAGTTAAGATTCGGGAGATGACTCGGGAGATGTGATATTCATAAAATCAGAGGATATGAGGTTAAACAAAAGCATTTGTATACATGTCAAGGTAAAATCATATCCTGGTACTAAATCATGCATAAATACTGAAATCCACCAGCAGTCGCGCATTTCCTATCTGCACTGCAAGTTCAAAAGCCAACAAGAATGGTTGCTTATTTCTTACCCGGCTCGGACTTTGCGGGATAGCGTCCGATCCCTTTTACTAATCTAGCTTGATGCCCCTCCATTAAAGAAGTACGCAGTTCCAGCTGTTTCTCCTCAAATCGTCATCTTGCTCGTGGCTCACATCATCAACGTTTGACGGATTATAAATTAGCTATAGCTGTCTTTATTCTTCCCATCAAACACCACCCAAAAACACAGTCACCACTTCTACAAGATCTAATTAACTATACAATGGCGTCTCCTAAGATCGTTCTCTATACAAACCGTCTTTGCCCATGGGCTCACCGCGCTCACATTGCGCTGAAGGAGTCGGGCGTTGAGTACGAGGAAGTTAGCATTGATCTTAACGTGCCGCGTGAGCCGTGGTATCTCGAGATCAACCCTGTATGTACCCCTCATCCCAGAAAATGACCCATATAGAGCGAAAATGGTTAACTGACGGAATCCTGCAATAAAACAGCGCGGTCTCGTCCCCAGTCTGTCCTACAACGGCAACATCATCACCGAATCCGCTATTGTGGCCCAATTCATCGCTGACGCTCACCCCTCCCACCTCCTGCCGCCATCATCGCCCGCTGAGAATGCCTTGTACCGTGCCCGTGTGTCTTTCTTTGTCGACACCTTCACCAGCAAGGTTGTGCCGCATTTGCATGGAAGTTTCCGGGCTGCTTCGGAGGAGGAGCGGGATGCTGTTGCGGTGAAGTTGGCCGACGCCGCTGTGAAGGAGATTGAGCCGTTGTTGGAGGCTGGCAAGGGACCTTTCTTTGGTGGTAGTGAGCAGTTGACTCTGGCTGAGGTGCGTTTCACATCCCATCCCCATTTCCTCCCCCGTCGTCTAGTGTGCCCATTGTTACTGGTAAATATAGCTGACTGGTGGGTTATTGACGAATAGGTTCAAACTGGATCATTCCTCCTTCGCATCTTCGGTTTCAGCAAACCCGAACACGGTCTCGTCAGTGCTAAGCTGCCGGGCTTGTTGGACCAGGCGCCCAAGTTCAAGCGCTGGGCTGAGGCTACCATCAACCACGAGAGTGTCAACTTTATCTTCGATGAGAAGGCCGTCGCGGACAAGATGAGGGCCAAGTTTGCTCCGAAAGCGTAGGTTCGTTCTCGTTGCTGTATCCGAGTGAGTTCGTGTATGGAATTCCTTGCATTGGCTTTTTGGACAGAAAGGGAGATCTGAAGCTGTGATGGTTATGAATAGTTTAGCAATGATGAAATGGAAACATGTCATGTTATGAAGCCATAAATCACGAGCCACAGTTGTAGCTGTAGCTGTAGTAGTTGTAGATACTACGACAGGGAGCCAAGCCAGTACAGCCACACCAGGCGCTATTCCCACTTGAGATACCCCGGCATCCGTACCATCGTCATTGCTCGGAATAAACAGGATAGCAGAAGACAAGGAAGATGAATCGGGTGATGAGCTCTTCTTCTATTAATATGCATGAACAGAGAATGTCCGATATATTTTTATTTCCTTGTGGTGGCACCATGACGTGATATGACTCGGTAAGCCCAGCACTAAGTGGCTCTGGAGTCCCATGGTTGAGAGGTCTGGGATTCATAGTCCGGTGAGAGGAACAAATGAATAGGATATGTTTTCATGCTGCCTACACCTTTCGTAGTTTAGAGCTCCCGCATTCGTGATACTTTTTTTTTTTTGATATTCAAGTGATACAGATGGAATATGCGGGATGATGCAGGCTGCACGACATCATATGTCATTTTTTTCTACGTCGATTTAATATCGCTCAGGGGGTGAAAAATAAGACCAAGTATCAATAGTAGAGAAAAAGCGGCTCGTGGTCCGCCGGGCTTGTCACGTGCGGGGACTGGCCCCCCACCACCGCCATCAACAACGCAAGCACAACAACCAGAGCCCCTCTATCTCCATCTCTCCCCCCATTACACTATTCATTTACCCTTCCTTCTCTCCTCCTCCCATAATATCTTGTTTGGTTGCTGTAGGGTATCCTTGAGAACCTCTTGAACTCAATTTATCTTCCCATTCGGTTAGTTATACCCCGCGGACTTGTTGTCCTGAGTTTTTTTTTTTTTTTTTTCTCTCTTTACTCTTTTCGAAAGGGAACAAGTCGATCATAACAGTCCACAACTGACAATGCGTGCAGCACGGTTCTACCTTCACAAAAGCAACCATGTCGGTCCGTAATATCCTCCCCAACATCAAGCTGGTTGCATACTAACTTGCATCTTCTATCGCAGGTCGCATCTGGGTATGTAGAGTGCCTTCTTTCCCCACATTTCCCGACCGTTGTGTTTCGAGGGATAGGCAGATATATTCATAGTTCGCCGCAATACTGACGAGAGGCGATAACTAGTGTTTCCATTAAGGATGAGTGCCTCACTACATTCACCGAGCTCCGCATGTCGGGTAACAAGCCGGAAGGCCAGAGACTGAAGTTCATCATCTTCAAGGTCTCCGACGACCAGAAGACCATCGAGATTGAAGAGGCCTCTACCGACCCCAATTATGAGACTTTCCGCAACAAGCTCGCCGAAGTCAAGGAGGCCAACGGAAAACCTGCACCTCGTTACGCTGTCTATGATGTCGAGTATGAACACGAGGGCAAGAGGTGCGATTGTTCACAGCCCCTTAGACTGATGGGCCGAAACTGACAATTGTCCTTTGTGCAGAAACAAGATCGTCTTCATCTCTTGGGTTCCCAGCGGTTGTAACATTCGCGTATGTTTCCTTATTTTCTTGTGCGTTTGGCTTTCGCTGACAACCCGGACAGTCGTCCATGATCTACGCCAGCAGCCGTGAGGGCTTCAAGACCGCCCTCAATGTCAGCAATTCCATCCAAGCCGACGACAAGGACGAAATTGAATGGAAGAACATTGTGAGCGAAGCCAGCGGTGGCAAGGTTAAAGCATAAACGGGTGCGCCGGCTGGGTCCGGGCCAAGTGACCTTGTATGTGTTGGCTCTTATTACACTGCACCGCTATCCGTCAGACCACGGAGTGCTTGGGAACGACCAAACCAATGACATCCCCTGCATACACTTAGCTTCAATATGAGACCGTTACGACTTGAGAGTGTTTTCATAGTGACCCGGCCGCCTTTCTCTGCGATCGTGGAGCCCATCGTGGATGAGTGTTTCGAGGGGAACTTGTGTGTCATGGGGTTTGCCCATACAGAATACTCCTTCCTGCCTGATATGGGACGTGGTTTCAACGGCTCGGTGTAGAGTAGAAAAGACGGCACCACCTCCGATATATCATGATTTCGTAACCAACTGGATTGACTGGAGTTGCGTAGGGTTCGACATCTACTTACAGGAAGGTTGGCTATGTAGGCTCGACAGTCAATTTTCGAGGCCGTCGACGGGAGAGCAATGGGTAATGGCCCTGAAAGAGTCTGATTAGTGGTTAGAAGAACTTCGAGATAATAATGTCAATGATGGAACTAATTACCTCGTCTGAATCAAACGAAATGAGAGTGCAATAGTAATGTGTATTATCATGATGGCGAAGGGATGGTTGACGGGTGGAATCGGGCCAATGAGGAGGCGGCCAAATCGGGCTAAGCTAGCCGTCCGGACACTCGACTTCCACTTCAAATCACAGTCGAACGTCGTCTTCGTCTTCCATCGCGAGCCTCGACCACCCCCTCCACTCCCTTGCCAGCCTCTAATCATCCTCAATTCCGAGGGTCTGTCTCTATAGCCTCTGGAGAGTGCTTTTTCTTCAATTGATCGCTTTTTATCGCGCGCACGCCCTTCCGCACAATGTTCCTTCAGTCCGTCTCTCGAGCTGCTGCTCGCAGCTCGGCCATGCCCACGGCTGCCATTCGCTCCTACCGCACCGTCCCAAGCCCAATGGCTTGCCTGAATGTCCGCCCTCAGACCGAGAAGAAGTCTATTGCTCCCCAGCAGACACGCGCCGCATCCGAGCATGCCATCGCCAATCCCACCCTGGCCGGTATTGAGAAGCGCTGGGAGGCCATGCCTCCCCAGGAGCAGGCCGACCTGTGGATGCAGCTGAGAGACCGCATGAAGGTTGACTGGCACCAGATGACTCTCCAGGAGAAGAAAGCCGGTTCGTACCCCTGCTCTATGGCATCCCCCCGGCCTCCCGATCGATCAGAATTTTTGCTGACCTTTCTCTCCCCCACCTTATATAGCCTACTGGATTGCTTTTGGTCCCCATGGCCCTCGCGCACAGCCCCCCAAGGGCGAGAACCTGAAGATCTTCCTGAAGGTCGTTCAGCTCACCCTCGTCTCGTTCGGTCTCTTCTACGTTATCCACCTCTTCGCCAAGCCCCAGCCCAAGACCATGTCCAAGGAGTGGCAGGAGGCCTCCAACGAATACGCCTTGGTACGTGAGAAATACAGTCCCGGATGAATTTTGGGGCTCTGTTCTATATCATGATGTGATTGCTAACAAGTCGTCGCAACAGAGAGAGAAGATGAACCCCATCCACGGCATCAGCAAGGAGGGTTACGAAGGCCCCGGATTCGTCCAGAGCGCCCCTGCCGAGCGATCGTAGGTTGAAAACCTCTATCCTGGAGGAATAGGTATAGCAATCAGAAATGCCGTATAGGCAGTGCTGGGATTGATCGCCGGCCGTCTATCGCGACACGCCTGATGACCCCGGCTCTGTGTTCTTGTCCGTTGAACGCAACCCCCCACCCTCGTCTTCCTTGATGTCAATTCGAAACCCAAAACTTGTGTATCCCGTACTGTGCAATAATCAATCTATCTCCTTTGTAGCCATAGAGCAGTTTTGCATCGTTCCCTGTATCTTGGACTTGATTGAGCAGTAGGGTAATTCTTATTGTAAGTACATGGAACGGCGATTGATAGACACTTTTCATAATTGGATTCTATGAAATCTACACTGGACCAAAGTTGATGGGCTATGATTTTCTATGAGATACGTGGGAATATATTTGATATTGAAGCAGCGCCCTTGGAATGGGATGATGTCAACGATCCTTTCGAGGTCATTAAGATTTACCACTCCAATTGGATGTAGTATAGTGTTAAACTACGATATATCTTGTACCAGGATTCAATGTAGCAGAAAAAAAATTATGTTTTATCAAGGCTAGCAATTACTGTGGGAAGAAGATCCTCATGAAACGGAGCAAATACTCGAAGAACTCGGAACACGTCAGAAATTTCCACCTGTCCGAAAGGGAGAATGGACGACATGGGCAGGCACGGGGAATCCAGCGGTGGGCAAATTGGATATGGATCAGACCGGAGGAATTCGCGCTATAACTGGAGCGTCTTTTGACAGTTTATTATCGAGCAATAAAGAGATGGCAGCTAAGTTTCTTCACCGTGCTGGCGATTGTTATTTGATGGGGTCGCTGAAGCTCCCTGCATCCGGGCGCCAAGAAGTTCCCCGTTGTGTGTAGCGATTTCTCCCTAGTAACCCAGTCGGTGAGCTGGAGCAGCTGGAGAGAACCCGTCGACACGATGAGATGATAGATAAAATCATGGTAATTTTAGAATGCTAGGCCCGTAGCCAGTTCATAGCCCTGCCAGCAGAGCTGCAAGCTTGCTCCATCATCAATAAACAGCTGAGGCTGGTTGCCATGTTCTTGCGCGTTGCTCGGTACATCACGGGATCGTCGGCAAAACCGCCCCGGAAAGGCTAAGCCGGGCACAGTCGCCTGTGTCCACCTCAACCTCAACCTCTTCCCTTCCCTTCCCTCTTTCTTCCCTCTCTCCATCCTCTCGTCACCTTGACCCTTTTTCTATACCCATTTCGCTCTTCAACACCATCATGATGTTCAAGAGGTGTGTTTCGCCGCCAATTTCTCTCTGATCGCCCTCTCTCCCAGATTTTTGTTTGCTGACAGCTGTTTTTTTGCTCTTCACAGCGGTCTCGCCCGGACCTTCGGGAGGGCTGCTTTTGCTCGACCGACCCCCGTCGCCCGACGCGCCCTTCAGCCCCTCAGATCCAACGGCCTGCCTTCTCTGGCCAGGTTCGCCAGCTCTGAGGCTGCTCAGACCGGAAAGATCCACCAGGTCATTGGTGCCGTCGTTGACGGTACGTAGCGGACACCCTGTTGAAAACCCTGCCGGACCAGGGCTACGCGAAAATCTTTTCCGGGCCTTGAATCCATCACAACAACAATCAAAAACGTCGCAATGGCAATTCCAATGATCAATATCTGACTATCGCAAACAGTGAAGTTCGACGGTGAAAAGCTTCCCGCCATTTTCAACGCCGTTGAGACCCAGAACAACGGCCAGAAGCTCGTCCTTGAGGTTTCTGTATGTATATATCAAGCTTTTGATGACATCAATTTCAGATAGCTAACTTGAATAACAGCAACACTTGGGTGAGAATGTCGTCCGTACTATTGCTATGGATGGTAAGCTTCTCCCCCCCTTGGTTGTGTCGTGTCCTGGATGACCTTGGTAACTGCCCTGGTCATTCAGGCACATGAACCGGCTCTCCCCCTAGCTGGATATTTGAAGTTTGCTCTTCAATGAGTCTAACACGTCGATCTATAGGTACCGAGGGTCTGACCCGTGGTGCTGCCGCCCGCGACACTGGTGCCCCCATCACAATCCCTGTCGGTCCCGGCACTTTGGGTCGTATCATCAACGTCACTGGTGACCCCATTGACGAGCGTGGTCCCATCAAGGCCGACAAGTTCGCCCCTATCCACACTGAGGCTCCCGAGTTCGTCGAGCAGTCGACCGAGGCCGAGATTCTCGTCACTGGTATCAAGGTCGTCGACTTGCTTGCCCCCTACGCCCGTGGTGGTAAGATTGGTCTCTTCGGTGGTGCCGGTGTCGGTAAAACCGTGTTCATCCAGGAGTTGATTGTGAGTTGACTAGCTTCCCTTTGTCTTAAAATGCTTTACTGACAAATTTCAGAACAACATTGCCAAGGCTCACGGTGGTTACTCCGTCTTCTGTGGTGTCGGTGAGCGTACCCGTGAGGGTAACGATCTGTACCACGAGATGCAGGAGACTGGTGTCATCCAGCTCGAGGGAGATTCCAAGGTGTCCCTGGTGTTCGGTCAGATGAACGAGCCCCCGGGTGCCCGTGCCCGTGTCGCCCTTACCGGTCTGACCATCGCCGAGTACTTCCGTGACCAGGAGGGTCAGGACGTGCTGCTCTTCATTGACAACATTTTCCGATTCACCCAGGCCGGTTCTGAGGTGTCTGCCCTTCTGGGTCGTATCCCCTCTGCCGTCGGTTACCAGCCCACCCTGGCCGTCGACATGGGTGGTATGCAGGAGCGTATCACCACCACCAACAAGGGTTCCATTACCTCCGTCCAGGCCGTCTACGTGCCCGCTGACGATTTGACTGACCCTGCCCCCGCCACCACCTTCGCTCACTTGGACGCCACCACTGTCTTGTCCCGTGGTATCTCCGAGTTGGGTATCTACCCCGCTGTCGACCCTCTCGACTCTAAGTCCCGTATGCTCGACGCCCGTATTGTCGGTGAGGACCACTACAACACCGCCACCCGTGTCCAGCAGATGCTCCAGGAGTACAAGTCGCTCCAGGATATCATCGCCATTCTGGGTATGGACGAGTTGTCCGAAGCCGACAAGCTCACCGTCGAGCGTGCCCGTAAGCTCCAGCGTTTCCTGAGTCAGCCTTTCACCGTTGCCCAGGTTTTCACTGGTATTGAGGGCAAGCTCGTCGACCTCAAGGACACCATCCGCTCCTTCAAGGCCATCATCCACGGAGAGGGTGACGACCTTCCCGAAGGTATGTTTAGAATACATCCCCCGTGAATTTGCGCACTGATGCTAACAAAATTATAGCTGCTTTCTACATGGTTGGTGACTTCGAGTCTGCTCGCGCTAAGGGTGAGAAGATTATGGCTGAGCTGGAGGGCCAGTAAATGTAATATTGTTTTTAAGCGCCCCTTTCTTTTTTTCAGACATGGACTTTCTTTCTTGAGTTTTCCGGTTTCTTTTGATGCGTGTACAGTACTCGATCTAAGAAAAAGGACTTGAAGGAAAGGCTATAATTCCTATTGAAAGAAAGGAGCACTCCATCTCACCCTCTGTAAGCTGGTTGGAAACTTCCACGCTTGTGTTACACTATGTGCTCAATGTAAGTAACTTAGCATGACCACAGCCAGCCTGGATGATACCCTCCAGGCTGGGACAATTGTATCATTTCTTTTGTTCGATTAGGTTATTACCTTAGCGTTCCGTAGTTCTCCATATGTAGTCATTCGTAGATCCGAATTGTGGATAGATCCGTTCATCGTCAATGCATGTATGCTACCCATAAGCCGTTAGGTCACTATTGGCATCGTGCTGTAAGACATACAGTGTCCAGAGTCTAGATTAGATTGACTTGCAGTTTACATCAAAGGGATGTGGATCTCATATTGTCCTTGAATACTTCTACCATTTAGGATTTTCATTTCGCATAATAAGGAATCGAGCTAGAATAGAAAGGCACATTGTGTCGAATTCATTGGATTTAGATAAAACTCGCCAGAACACGTAACAGAAGATCATAATAAACATGATAGAAAGATCAATTAGATCTAGACCAATCAGAAAAATATAGATATCAAGAAAAGAATACGCAACCATGAATAATCCTTGAAGCATTTCTCGAATAGGAATATTAAGGTGAAGAAAGAATCAAGGGAACAAGAAAGTGGAGTAAGGCAGGGATGGTGAAGGTTGGTTTTATAGTGTTTCTTCTAGGGCCAAGACCTGTGGGGAGTCAAAGTCAGTATGTGCTCTTGGATTCTTTAAATTGAGTCGTTAAAGAATGAGGAACTCACTATTGCTGTCCTTGTTGGAACATAAACCTGCAAATAGTTAGCTCGTCCATTCCACGACATGTCTGTCGTGAAGAAGCGAGTCTCTTTGAGATTACGACCAAAGCCACCAAATTCACTATCGTCAGTGTCCAAGACAATCCGGTAAGTACCGGCTTTGTCAACACCAACACGGTAGTCAGTGAAGCTGTCCCTGGGATGGAAGTTGAATATCCAGAGAAGTCCTGCGCGTTCGAAGACGAGGACCTTGTCAGCCTCGTTCTTGAGACTGACGTATGCCTGGGGCGAGTGCAACCAGCCGTATTTCTCTTCGGTTAGCTGCATGCTGCGGTCGAAGTCATTGAGGAATTTGTATCGGAGAAGATTGTCTTCGGTTAGGTTTAGTTGACGACGAGCGTACCAGAAGGAATTGTTATTTCCAGCACGGGGGAAGTCGAGCCATTCGGGGTGGCCGAACTCGTTGCCTTCGAAGTTGAGATATCCCTCGCCGCCGAGGCCGTGGGTGACTAGTCGGATCATCTTATGTAGAGCCATGCCTCGTTCGATGATGGGAGTGAATTCCGTTAGGACAGACATGTTTGTGTACATCTCCTTGTCACAGAGCCACATCATGAGGGATTTGTCTCCCACAAGACTGGGTTGAGTTAGGATTCTATTTCTTCTCGTGATAGGGCTTGTCAACTTACGCTTGGTCATGACTTTCTGCGTAGGCGATTGTCTTCTCGCCGTGACGTCGGTTTGTCAATGTGAAAGAGAGATTGCCAATGTCCCATTCATCATCTGACTTCTCTTTTAGAAGCTTGATGTACATGTCTGGGATGGCCATGGCTAGACGGTAGTCAAAACCAACTCCACCCAGGGCATAGGGCAGGCAGAGTGCTGGCATGCCGGACACATCTTCGGCCACTGTTATACATTCGGGGTATAGCTTGTGAAGCATTTCGTTGGCAAGAGTCAAATACATTACACCCTCCTCATCGACTGCTGGGCCAAAGTATTCGTGGTATCCACCCGAGAAGCCTCTACAAAGGAGTTAGCTAAACACAAAAGTAAGATAGGGAAAGAGTGAGGGATACGTACGTTCCAATTCCATGGTGAGTGTAGAGCATACTCGTAACTCCGTCAAAACGGAAGCCATCAAATTGATATTCTTCCATCCAGAATCGTAGGTTACTCAAGAGAAAGCGCAGCACCTCATGGCTACCAAAGTTGAACAGTCTACTGTCCCACAGCTCATGTCGGCCCTTTGTTCCCTCGTGGAAGTAAAGGTGGTCTGAACCATCAAACATGTTGAGTCCGTCTAGAGTGTTCTTTGATGCATGGCTGTGCACTACATCAAGAAGAACAACCAGACCCAAGCTGTGAGCGGTATCAATGAGTTCCTTCAGATCTTCGGGTGTGCCATAGCGACTGCTCGCCGCAAAGAAGTTGTTGACTTGGTAGCCAAAGCTAGCGTAGTAGGCATGTTCCATAACGGCCATCAGCTGAATTGCATTATATCCCAGATACTTGATTCGGGGAAGCATATTCGCAGTAAACTGTTTGTATGTTGCAACCTTGGTCTCTGGCGATGAGATTCCTACATGCGCCTCGTAAATACGAAGACTTTCGGGCTTCTTGGGCCGGGAATTCTTGAATTTGTATTTCTCTTCTTCCGGTGGGTTCCAGAATACTGAGTCGTATACCGGGGAAACATTTAGATCTTGAGTGACACGTTTGATCCACGCGGGGATTCGATAGATTTGCTCCCCGGCACGGGTAATCATTACTATCTGAGATGAAAGTCAGCGAGGCGTACAAGTACTGGCGTAGGCTTTTCGGAGGAGATACCTTGACTTTGCTGTTATGAGGAATTGCCGGAACACCGTCCTTTGCAGGCAGTGTAAGTTCCCAGACACCGAATGAGTTCCTGGTCATCGGGGTGGCCTTGGTATCCCATTTGTCTGCCAGTCTCAGTAAGCCTTTCACCGGATCCCTCATTCAATGCCACCAGACGTACTGAAATCTCCGACCAGATGTGCTTCGACGGCACTGGGTGCCCATTCTCTGTATGTAATGTCGCCATTGTCACGGACATTGAGGCCGAAACTCTCGTAACCCTATCCAATTCGAGTTCGTGTTAGCATCCCGACCTTACAGCGACAACGAATACACAGGAAGAATTACTCACTCTGCTGAACTTTTCCAATCCGCCCTCAGTCTCATCAATGATCTTGAGCCAGTCTTTCACGACACTGAATCTGTGCTGCAAAGCTCCCCGGAATGGCTCAAGCCAAGGGTCAAGCTGGATAACACCTATAAGAGCTCAGTTAGAAAAAATAGCTTAAAAATAGCTTTCGAAAAGTAATTTCAAAGCTCAAGACTAGCTAGAACCAACCAGTGCCATCGGCAGGTATTGATTGAGAGCTTTCTGAAGCCATGAGGAAGCAATGACGATAGTCGGATCAGTACTGGTTCTTGATTTCAAGGAAAGCGACGCCGCAACACAGCAAAAGCAATCTATTGGTCTAGCAAAAGACAGACTCAGGAACAGCCAGGAACAGATCTTCTTCGTGACCAGAGAAAAAAAAAATGGAAAAAAAGGGGAAGTCCGGAGCAGGTGGAACACAGACACAGTCAAGTCTCACGCTTGCTTTCTCTGGAGGCACATGCGGGGGAGGGTCGAGACCAAAGCTCAACGCGACCCATGTGACATCAGTATCACCCCTCAACGCTTTTTCTCTTCCCAGCCGTCTTGAAAATTTACCCTGTTATTATAAGATGGATGGACTTAATTTCTAGATAATTATTCGTGGCATCTTATCGCTGCATTCCTATCAATGAAGATTATCGATTCCGATTCCTGTTTCTGCTTCCCGTGAGGGGTGACGACGGATGCGGAAACTTGCTGATGGGAAGCTCTCTCCACCTTCCAGGTGACATTGCAGAGGTGGGCGCCGGAAGAGAGATTTTCGTTTTCCAAATCCTGTTTTTCGTCTCTTGTTGGAAAATATTATCGACATGATGCTAACCAGGGTGGCAGGGTTTCTGCTAGGATTGTTTGGCTTGATTTAGCACAGCGCTTACGCTTTGGCCGTCTGAATCGTCCAGTCTGGACTGAACTACGATAACTCCAGGGAATAATAGGCGTTTATATACGAGCTGCTCTGTAAGTGCTGTTTGCTTATAATCAGTGTATTAATCTGATAATTGTATGATATTCAGAATGGTATTATACCGGATTCTATTGAACGGACACATCGAAATACGGACCAAAGCAATATTCCAAACCTTGTTGACATTTATTTCACTTTATTCTATCGAATATTGCTTTATATAATGCACAATTCTGTTATGCAAGTCCAATATGCACCCAAATAAGCCCAAATATATGAGCTAGTCGGCTTGCGCACATTGCAATAGTCACATCTAGTGGCCACGGAACTGCCTCCAGGGGCGAGCATGACTACCCCGGTGGCTTGGTAGGAAACCACCTGGGAAGAAGGAACCGGGAGACGCAGCGGTGGTGGTGCTCGGGGGTACCTCAGTAGCCTCACTTTCCGCAGCGGCGGTGGAAGTTGCCTGGGAAGTCTCAGTCACGACGGGAGCGCTGGAGCTGGCAACAGCAGCGCGTGCATTGACGGCAGTCGAAGCGCTGTCTGCCATCAAAGAGCTATACGGGGTCGCTCCGGGGTAGAAAGAAGTAGGAATCGTAGGAATGGGGATGGAAGCCGTGGTGCCAAAGTCGGTCTGGAGATCAGAGGCCATGGATGCCGCCGAGTAGCCAGATGGAGCGCTGGAGACGGTAGTTGTGGTCACCTCGTAGGACTTGTAGTCATTGCCAGATTCCAGACAGAATCCAGAACCGTAGGCACTCTGGCACGAGTACCATTGTCTACTGCCTTCTTCGGTCCACATGGCGAAATCTTCAATATTGATATCGTAGCATGGCGCACCGTCGGGGCAGATAACCTTGACAGGTCCACGTGCAGCACCGTTTGCTTCAGTGCCCTTCCAGTTCTTCACGGTGATGTTGCTCAACTCGACGCCATCTCCAGACTGAGCGCTCATACTTGCCCAGTAGCTATCAATGTCCAGAGAGTAAGCATTGCCGTGGCCTACCAAACAATCATTTAGTTTGGTATGTTCCAGTGGACAATTAATTTGAGTGATATAACGTACCGATAAAGTTCTCGAAAACGACATTCGAGACGGATCCACTGCCACCATTGCTCTTGATCATCATCATGTTGTTCGAGTTCCAGGTATAGACATTGCGATAGGTGACATCAGAGATTTGGGTGTCTGCTCCAAGGGATCCCATTCCACAGCCACCACTCCAGTTGCAGTAGATGTTTTCAACCAAGATGTTCTGAGCCGGACTCTACAAGATTGTTAGAACAAAGCAACCAAAATGCAGAAAGCAAGACATACCTTGACAGTGACACATTCATCTTTGTTCGTCACTTCGACCTGTCGAGAAGTTAGCCGGACGAAACTCTTCAATATCAAACCAGTTTGTCACTCACATCATGAACCCAGATATTAGTACTCCAGACATCAATCCCATCCAAACCACCATGATTCCCACCCCGAATAGCCATATTATAAACCTCCCCATTCTCACAAGTATCCATAGAAAAGTGAAACGAAGGCGCATCCACCAAGATAAAATCATGAACCGAGAAGTCCGTCACCTCATACAACCGCAGCAAACGCGGTCCACTCCAGTTATTATCCGCATGGAACTCATACCCCAACCCCTGCATCGCACCAGAGGAGGTACTACTAAAGAGCTCAAAGTCACTCGAGTGCTCGATGTAGAGCATGTTGCCGCCGTCCGTGCCGGTGCGGTAGATGGTTCCGTCGATTTGCAGAGCCCATGCCTTGCCGCCGCTCAACCGTGCCCAGGAGGAGAGGGCGTACTCGCCTGAGGGGATGTAGACGAGACCGCCGGATTTGCATTCTGCGAAGGCGGAGGCGAGGGGAGGGCCCAGGTCGGTTGTTTTGTCTGCTGCGGCGCCGTAGTCGAGGACATTACAGGTCTTTGTGGCTGCTTTGGTGGAGGCAGAGGTTAGGGGGCCGACTGAGCCGGAAAGCTGCGCTGCAGCGAGGGTGGGCACCAGGCCTACGAGAGAAAGGAAAGAAAGAGTGCTGAAGCGCATGGTTGCACACTAAAGGGAAGACAAATACAAAAAAGAAGGGAAGAATGAATGAACGGAGTTGAAGAAGGAAGAAAGGACATGGGAATACAATTTCTTATGAATTTAAAGCTGGTGCTAAAATCGTCAGTTCCAGACTATCAAAATGCTCCGCTATAAATTGCACTCTAGACTAGAGGGTCTGGAGTGTTATGGATAGAGAAAGTTATGAGTCGCAATGTCATTACCACATTTATTCCAGCATTTATCCTTGATAGCTGGTAGAGCTGAATAGAAGATACTGCTAGATGAAAATGAAACAACCTGAATCAGATAAATTGTGGAACGTGCTAAAAGATGGTCAAGCTTCATATCGAATATGATCGTTTCACTAGTAGGGCTGGTGATCCTGGGGGAAATTACAATGTGCAACCCAGAGAAATACAACGCAGTCAAAAGTTATTAAATCTCATGATAAAATCAATCAACCGGAGACTTATCACGAATTTGAAATAGATTCGATAAATTTCTGTGAATCGGAGTGATCCAAGGATAGATTCATGTGGACCGAAAATGGTGGATCTGGATGTGAAACAACGATGCTGGAACCGAACCATCCAAAGTGAGCTTGCCAACTAGAACGACTAGTGCCAGGGACAATCAGTCATATTATACAGCTGATAATATTTACAACTCAAAGACACTATACAAGTCATGCTCAATCTACGATGCAGGACTCGGAGGCAACTCTTCCGTAGTCCAATTGGCCGCCGTCTTTCCAAGCTGGAACTCGAGCGTGCCTCCATTAGCAAAGATGTCATCCCACGTTAGCCAATTCTTCTTCCACTCTGCTCCATTCACCTTGAGACCCTGAACGTAAAAGTCCTTATCGCCGTTTCCGTCACCCCCGGTCGAGGTGACATGCAGCTTTTTGTTGTCACCTAGATCGATGGTCATCGACTCGAACCAGGGTGAATGGATCAGGAAGGTCGTCTGTCCTGTGATGGGGTATAGACCGATCATGTTCCAGAGTAGCCAAGTCTGCATGGCGCCTGCGTCGCTGTTGCCAGGGAGTCCAGACTTTCCGGTGCGGTAGTATTCCTTTGCGACTTTTCGGGATCGAGAGACGGATAGGTCTTGTCGGTTGATATAGTTGTATAGGTATGGGACGTTGAACATTCTATTTGCTGTTAGATGGAGTACTCGTGTGATTCGTCTGAAGACTTACGGTTCGTTTGTAGGATCGAAGATCATCCCACTGGAGCCAGTAGCCCCGTCTTTGAACATAATGTCCAAACGGTTCTTTACCGTCTCAGCACCTCCCATTAAATTAACCATGTGCTTCATGTCGTGAACGCTATTCCACGTGTAAGCCCAAGAGCTGGCCTCGTAGTACGGGTCGCCCCAGTAGCCAGTGTCCTTCACAGGATCAGTGTCAAGAAGATGTGATTCATTTCGAGGAACGACAAAGCCAGAGAATCCTAAGGAGGTTTTGCTCTTATCCCAGTGGTTGCGCCAGTTTCGTGATCGGTTGAGATACTTCTCTGCATCTTCATTCTTACCCAATCCCGATGCCACCTGGTACAGACCAAAGTCGTTACAGGAATATTCCACTGCACGAGTGACTGCGCGGCTGAACTTGGGGGTGATGAATCCCAGACTGAGCCAGTCTGGAAGAGCACTACGTCCCTGCTTGGTAGAGGAGTCCGGGGCCATGGGATCAACTGGGTCATTGGGTGGTGCTACTTCTGCATCCTTGACCATGGCCTTGTACCCGTCGTCCCAGTTGACGGCACCACGCACACCCTTGACATACGCATCGGCGAGTATGTTGTCTGCGTTTGATCCTCCTTGTGTACGACCGTTGTAGTTGGAAGAACGTGCATCAGGCATGTAGCCTTCGTTCCGCCAGATGTCGATCAGAGAGCGGATCTGCTCTTCGTAGGCAGTCGGCTGCAGAACTTGCATGAGGGCGGTAGAGCAACGGAATAGATCCTGACAAAGTGAGCTTATATCTTATAACAGGGAACGGAGACACAAACCCAAAAGGTAAAGATATCCTGATAATAGGGTTCATCAGATGTCCACCCGGGATTCTCCCCGGTTTGGTTTGTAGGGATCAAATGCATAAAGTAGAGTGATGTGTACAGCAAAGACAAACTAGTCTCATTCGTGTTGGTCGTGGTAATCTTGGATAGAACTTTAGAGTTCCATTCGGATTTGGCATCCTCAACAACGGTAGAGAATTCCGTTCCACTTGGCATTTCATCCTGAACGTTGCTGCAGGCCTTTTCCTTTGAGATCCAAGATATACCCACGCGAGAGATGACGTCAGAGTCTTTGAAAGAGAACAAGCCACCGACTCGAGTTGATCCAGTGGATGCTTTCGCAGATCCGCTGGGTTGTTCCACACTGCCTTTCTCATCGGTCCCGGTAAAGACCTTTTTGCTGGTGGGAGTAGTGTCAAAGTGACCACCTAGGCAATGAAGCCGTCAGTTATAATTCAAGCCCGGTTCGAAGTTGACTCACAGAAATAGATAGTCCAGTCTGGGGCCTCATTCCAGCCATTATCATAAACACCATGGCCCTCATAATGGCCATCCTCCAAGATAGCAAAGCTACCCCCCTTATAATTCTGCCCAAGACCCATTCCTCGAAACGAGGGCAGAACATGCGAGACATCAACCAGCACATTTCCCTGCGATCCCGAGGGGAATGTATATCGATAGATACCAGCATGCGCCGAGGCACTTAATTCAACAGTGACATGCTCATCGGTTTTAGCGTGGTAATATCCCACCGTCGCATTATCCGTACCAGACCGAGCAACAGTCAGATTGGAAAGAGGCTGGCTGATATTCCCAACAAGAGGGAGCTGTGAGACGGTGCCGTATTTTGGTGCTCCTCCTGTGCCTTGCTCGTGCATCAGACTGAAGCCGGAGAAATTGCCCTTGCTGAGGTAGCCGGAATACGCGTCGCTTTTGCCGTCGTACAGATCGGGACCGAGTTTGACGACGCCAAAGGGACGCGCGACGCCGGGGAAATCATTTCCGCCGCCTTCTGATCCTTGGCTGTGAATATTAGATATATGTTGGTAGAAGGTGGAAATAAAGATGAGCGAGGACTCACAAAACATCAACATGGGATGTAAAGTCGACAGCCGAGACAAGGGGCTCGAGAAGACTCAACGCCAACAGGGCAGGTAATAACCCCATGTCGTATATCTCTCGAACTGACTCGCTTGATAATCGCACAACAGTGAATGAGATCTAGGAATGAGACAACGTGGATAGCAAGGGTCCAAAGATTTTTTATCAGCCCAATGTGGCCAAGACAAAGGCAGTCGGTGAAGAAACCCCTCACGTCTCTGAAGATCCAAATCCGTATACAATTCTAAATATAAGAGTAATATTGGGGGCCAGGAGGCATTCTGGCAGTCTCATTGTTCATGTCTGAGTCTGACGCTTTTCGGCCCCCACGGAGAATCCCCAGCCTTGGTGCTCCACTTGCCCTGCAGAAAAGGGGCTGATCACTACAGCAGATAGCCATCTATCAGTCACTCTCTAGATGTCTTAAGCAATTAATAGATAGTTATCCTGTCTATTCGTAGTGTATTTGGTCAAGGTCCCTATATAATAAGAGTCTTCGAGTGTACTTTCCAAGTTGGCATCAGTTCTACTGCCTTGTCCCAATTAGCCATCCGCAATGCCATCCAAGGCAGACATCATTCTGCCGATTTTACGGAGCGATTATATTGCATCTTTCTCCAGAGAAAATCGTCATATTGGTGGAGGAGAAAAATGAAATGGGCTCTACATCGAACAAGAGAGCAATCAGGGCAATCTTCCAGCGGGAAAAGCCTAAATCAGATGAAATAGCCCAAGCAAAGTTGAACACTGAAGAATTCAGTTTCCATGAAAAGAAAAGCAGGTATGGGCAGTATCTTCTGGTCAGGCCCATAGCTCAGAGGATCTTTAAAGCAGGCATATGGTCTTTATGGCCTTCCGCACTATGTGGAGCAGAAGTGAGCAAGAGAGAAAACCTGTCGAAGAGAAAATAATACATTGTCAAGGGCATAATCCCTAACTCTATTCCAACAATCACATGCTATGCTCTTCTTCTTCAAATTCATAAGGGAGGATAGGCTCATCTATCAAGGAAATTAGTCATTAAGTAAAGTAAAAAGGCAAAGGGCTTGATACCATGGCAATTAGGATTATAATGTCGTACTCTTGCTAGAAGTTCTTCTGGGTGATCGTCCTAATATTGCCACTCTGCCACTTTTTTTGCAGCAAGTTCCCTGCGGAGAACAAGTTTCTCTGGCGAAAGCTCACTGATATGCGCGTGTTTGATCTTGTACTCGGAGATCGTGGTACTAGGTGGTTGATGGTTGTTGCACTCTGTCTGGACGCCCGTATGCTTCGTAGGCTTCTTGGTAGGGCTTGATGTGCTGTCATGCGGCTTCGAAGAGGGAGAATTCTGGGATTCAGCTGCCATGATTACTACCTTTGTAGTGGTAGATTGTGACGGTGACAGCGAGTCCGAAAGCTTCTGGCTTCGACGGTAGAAGTCATGTTTTACGAGGAGATTCTTTTACTCAAACAGGTTCCCATTAGTCTCGCGTGGCTGTTAGGCCCTACATGGTAGGTAATTGCTAAGACTAGATACATGTTTTTTTGTTGTTTTGATTTTTCCCCCTGTTTTTTTCTTCATTTTTCCTGTTTCGATTTTTTCAGTAGTTCTGCTTTTCATCCTTTTTTTGCGTCGTTTTTTCTTTTCTGCTTTTTTTTAGCCTTTTCTTTTTTCCTGCCAACATTTTGAATTCGTCGTACGCAAGTACGCAAATCGTATCCCAAAGGACAAAATACAAGGGTCTATCCAGTAAATTGGATGATCAAAAGATGTGGTCGACTGCCATGTCCTAGCTAAACCAACGATCACGGATTCTCTAATCCAACGCGTCGTAAAAAGCCTCATTCGCCGAGCCCTCAGGTTCATCGCCCTCCTCAAACTCGTCATCGAACTCTTCCCCGGATTCTTGATCGTCAAAGTCCTCGTTTGGGTTATCAATACCGTCTTCATCATCGGCATCAAGTCCTTCAAGGAAATCGCCGAGGAAATCGTCGTCAAGACCTTCTCTGCGTCCGACTAGAGAGTCGAACCAAATGTCGTTGAGAATCACCTTGGTATCTTCAAGGATCCAGTTGATCCTCTTGCGATTACTCAAAATTTGGGTGTGTTTCATCATTTTTTCGGTCTGGAGGTTGAAATAACCCCAGTCGAGATCATCGACGCCAAAGTCCCGCACTTCAAAAAAGAAATCTTTGCGAACATCCTTGTAGAAAAAGGACTGCGGGATGTCCCATTCGAAGCACTCACGGACGTTCTCGATATCCTCAAGGTTGAGGTATTCCAATATCAGCTGGTGTATTTCGCCGGGGAGTTTAGGCAAGAAAGACTTGGAGTCGGCCGCGTTGCCATTTCCGGCCTCAGCCATTTTGGACTCGCGTTCGGCACGCTTTGCATCCGTAATTTGACGACGGTGGCGAGATGTCTGAACGATACCGAGAACTTCCGAGATGTTGACAGGGTCTGTGAAGAAAGACGGCTCCTCGGCAGATCTGACCGCGTCAAATGGCTTCATGAAAGTGTCGACCAGTTGGGTGAACCCCGGGATCATGGACAAGGTTCCCCCGGCGATAGAGCCCTGGAACATGTCTTCGAAGGCCTCTTTCAAACCAGGCGACGCGAAGGTAGTTTCACTAAAGAAATCCTCAGGGATGGTAGCATTCTGCACAAATTCCCGCATATCACAACCTGGCTCATTTCTAGTTGCGATGTGTTGGGGAGTGAAAAACCCTTCCTGCGCGTAGTCCTCGTCAGTCCTTGATTCGAGAGCCTCGGTGAGAAAACCCAGATTGACTTCGATCTCTGGACCAAAGAACTTGATGATCATAGTCCAGCAATTGGCATGTAAGGGGAAAACTGTGTGGTGTTCCGTTTGCGGTGCGTTCGGGTAATTCTGCATAAACTGAACGACAGACACTTCCAAGTCGGTTTTCTTCTTAGGCTCATTCAAAAAAGCATCTTTGTCCATAATGACGACAGGGGGGGTGCACATCTGAGAGATGCCCGAAATTCTGAACGTATCCCGTGCTTTGTCTTCGATGACTGGCTCAACGTTAGCTTGCTGTCTTGCTTGGAAGATATGCTTCTCTACTTACTAAACCTAGCATATCCAGGCCAGGTATCAGGTTTTTTGAAATAGAACTTTTCGACGTCTTTCGCTGTAAGCTTGCTTACGTCTGTTCCCGGGGGAAGTTCATCCTTGATCGCCTTCGAGATAGATTTCCGTGCCACAACAGTAGCAATTGAAATGAATGATCACACTATCCAGATGTGCATAGGCAACAGACATAGTGGCCTAAGGAATAAAGATACTAGGGGCAGTCAGTAACACATGTGAATAGATAGTCATGTTCATTCATGATAACATACCAAGTCGATCAGGGAGGGTTGCTAAAAAAAAAAGAAATGTGATCCTTTCTCGATCGCAGGGAAAAAGAAAAAAAAAAGGAATTCTAAGGCTATCACCGCGGTGATAGCTCTTAGAATCTGAGTTTCTCTTTCTCTTATCTAGAGATGCAGTCTTCACAAATTAGTAAGAAGAAAATAATAGAGAAGAAGGATTATTCTTACACCAATCTAGACTGTGCTTATCTGTCCTAAGGTCAGAGAGAGGATGAAAGAGGAGAAAGAAGAGGAAGAGAGAGAGAAAAAGAGTGGGAGAAGAGAAATTGTTGTGGGCTGTTGCTTGGGTTTCCCTTTTGGGAAATACATCGCATTCACTGCCAGTCCAAACCAAACAAACAAGAATTCTCGCTAATCAATTTTTGACAGATATCAATATTGATATGATATAATATAAAATGATATTGATATTGATATTCTGAAAGTAGATATGATTGTTGTTGTTTGTTATCCTGCTTTACCAGGCACATATAGCTATGCCATGATGCTATACAAGCTGCTGCAATACTACAATACTACAGCAAGGATGTGAGTGACTAATACTGATTCATCTAATTCATTCAATCCATCTGATACAGAGAAGAAACAACCTACAGTCCGATATACAGCTAATTTGTACAGCTACTCCATCAGTTCGTTCACCTCGACACTCAGCAATATCAATAACCACCCATATATTTATCCTCCTCTTACCTCCATCAAAACACCGAATTAATCCCTTGCATAGCTTGTGCAACTTGGCATCTCAACGGCCTCGTTTTGTGGACGGAAAAATTATCGTCGCCCTCAACCACACAATTTCTCCGTCGTATCCACACCTCCCCAGACGAAAAGAAGCATCGCCGATTTTCCCCCCGTTTTCATCCCCGGAATTCCACTATCTATCATATACAAGACGCGGGGAGGAATGGAATTGGCGGGGAACTGGTGCCTTTTGTGCCGCCTTGCTTGTGCACGCCACTTACACCGGCTCTCATGGCCTGATGATTATCGTGCTGCTTGGGCCGAATTGGCCTAGGGGGGTTGCTTGTTCCCTATTTAAACAGAGAAGCTCGCTCCTTTCTGACCTTTTCTTTTGAATTTTTCCTTTTGAAGATCCATGAAGTGCTGCTTGTGCTGCCATCATGGGCTTCTTTAAGAACTATCGTGTTTACATCCTTACCACAGTGGCCTACTTGGGGTCACTGCTCTTTGGTACGTCTTCTTCTTATCTTCTCTCTTATTTCACATTTTCTAACCCACTCAGGCTATGATACGGGTGTTATGGGCAGTGTACTTGCCCTAGACAGTTTCAAGAATGACTTTGGTCTCCCAACCGAATCGAACGGGTTTGCCTCTGCACAGAATGCTCAAGTATCCAGCAATGTGGTTTCCCTCTTGACAGCCGGCTGTTTCTTCGGTGCCATCTTTGCTGCTCTACTCAACGACCGTCTGGGACGTCGCTATTCTCTCATGATTTTCTCTTTGATCTTCCTGGTCGGCGCAGCCCTCCAGGTCGGTGCCCATCACGCCATTGGGGTTATCTACGCTGGTCGTGTCATCGCTGGACTGGGAATCGGTGGAATGTCCAGTATCACACCCGTATTTGTCAGTGAAAATTGCCCGCCTGAAACGCGAGGCCGTATCGCGGGTCTTTTTCAAGAATTCCTCGTCATAGGAAGCACTTTCGCATACTGGCTGGACTATGGTGTCTCGTTGCGAATTCCAAGCAGCACCAAGCAGTGGCGCGTTCCCGTGGCCGTTCAGCTGATCCCTGGAGGACTGATGTTGATCGGCCTTTTCTTCCTCAAAGAGTCCCCTCGCTGGCTGATGGGAAAGGGGCGTTACGAAGAAGCCCTCCAGTCCTTAGCATACATCAGAAACGAGTCTGCTACTAGTGAGAGTGTGCAAAAGGAAATTGCTGAGATCAAGGCAGCCATTGACGAAGAAAATTCCGCAATGGAGGGCTTGACCTGGCGGGAATTCCTGCAGAAAAGCAACCGCAACCGCTTTCTCTTCGGCTTTATCCTCATGTTCTGGCAGCAGTTCTCAGGAACAAACAGCATTGGATACTATGCACCCCAGATCTTCCAAACCATCGGTCTTAGCGCGACCAACTCCTCACTCTTCGCCACTGGTGTCTACGGAACCGTCAAGGTAGTCGCAACTGGTATCTTCCTGCTCGTCGGTATCGATCGATGGGGACGAAAAGTTTCTCTCGTCGGAGGCAGTATCTGGATGGCAAGCATGATGTTCATCATCGCCGCGGTCCTTGCTACCCACCCACCCGACACAAACGCCACCGGTGTATCCCAAGCCTCCATAGCGATGGTAGTCATGATCTACCTGTATGTCATCGGGTACAGTGCCTCATGGGGCCCAACCCCCTGGGTTTATCTAGGCGAAGTGAGTAGATTCAAGTCTCCAATTCCCCGTTTTCCAATCACGAAAGCAGCGAAAACTAACAAAGGTTCGTTATAGATCTTCCCAACACGCCTACGTGCATACGGAGTAGGGCTAGGAGCGACATCACAATGGCTGTTCAACTTCGTGATTACCGAAGTGACACCCCATGCCATCAACAGCGTCGGCTGGCGCACGTTCATCATGTTCGGTGTATTTTGCGTGGCGATGGGTGTGTTCGTCTTCATCTTTGCCAAGGAAACAAAGGGCCGCAGTCTTGAGGAGATGGACATTCTATTCGGCGCAGCAGACGAAAATAAACGACGTGCTGCTGTGGAGCAGACCTTATACAAGCATGAGGTGACACATGCAGAGCGTGTCGACGAGGAGGCTGCTGTGCGTCAGGAGGGAAATAAGAACTAGATTTACTACCTATTAGAGGACCGGTGAGACAGTGGGTCGGTTATGGGATAAATATGGAATAAATATGGAATAGAATGCCATGTCTTTCAAATATGTCTGACTTTGTCATGTCTGGATTGATGGTTTAGACGGGGATGTGACATCTCAAACTTGAATACTAGAGCATAGCCACGATATGTTTAGAAGCCGGTTCAAAGCTTCTTCTGCTAGGGTCTAAAGACTGAAATAATATCGATTGATTAATACTTCATAATTACACATAAACTACAGAATATAACCTTAGCGTGCTACAGTTGACGAGTTCGAGGACGTTGGTCAGACCGCAACGCGCCTTAGCACCATTATTAAGCCAAAAAAAAGCAATTAAATCCATCGACTTCACCCGTCGCAGAGCGTCTCATATTCCATGTCTCTCACTCCATAGCGGTGTATTGGAGAGTTGCTGACTGTGCCGATCGGCCCCTTGCATTCCTATAAGAGACAGTCGAAGAAACAGGGGGTCAACAACCAGTCGTAAAGAGTACGACCGTATAAATGTCACAAAAAGCCATGGGTTGTACTATAGTTGTGTGGTTTGCATTTTGCTATTTCCTAATCACGATGCTACATTCGAATATTTGGTCGCTGGTGCCTCTTCTACTGCCGGGGCATTATGGGTGGTCGAAAAGCACGACTGGGAATAGTTGTACATATCCATCTCTTGGTGAGGCAACGTCTGATCAGCTTGAGGCTGGGCTTAGCAATGGATGCTTTACCAGTGTTGATTTAGTGAATGTTCGTTTCATTCCAGATTCCGTCGGATTGACAGATACTAACATTCCAACAGGCTTATATAGCGAGGATTAATGAAGTGAACTCGACGCTTCACATGGTGGTTGAGATCAATCCTGATGCTTTGGATATTGCTCGGGAGCTTGATGGAGAGAGAAAGAGTGGCAAGGTTCGAGGGTATGTCCTGATTCACATTGGAGTTAGCGGTGTGTAGCTAATTTATGATATTGATTCAAGACCTCTTCACGGTCTCCCGGTCATGATCAAAGCAAGTATAGGCACTAAAGATCAAATGGAAACATCAGGTAAGCTTTCTTCGGGCCGTAGCGTTATTTTTCCATTTAAACTGACTTCATCCAAGCTGGTTCGTACGCTCTTATTGGAGCAAAAGTCCCGGCCGACTCAACGGTTGTAGCCAAGCTCAGAGAAAACGGTCTTGTTATTCTCGGAAAGACAAGCATGTCCGAATGGGCAAATACTAGGTCACTGAATTCCTCAAATGGTTGGGATGCACAGAGCGGTCAAACTTATGGTGCTTATTATCCCAAGCAAGATCCTTGTGGCAGTTCAAGTGGAAGTGCTGTTTCGACTGACTTAGGACTCGCTTTGGCAACCCTTGGTACAGAGGTGAGTAAATCATGTTCAACGTGACCAGGGTTCTCAGCTTATGTTTGACAGACAAGTGGAAGTATTTTATGTCCAAGTGACTCGAATAACATTGTTGGAATAAAACCGACTGTTGGGCTGACCTCGCGCTATCTGGTCATTCCCGTCAGCGAGCGTCAAGATACCATTGGACCACTGGGGCGAACTGTCAAGGATGCAGCCAAAGTTCTGCAAGCCATTGTTGGAGAAGATCCGAAGGACAACTATACCCTGGCCTCACCCTTTGCCAACACGGGCCCCCCAGATTATGTCGCTGCGTGCAAGTTATCTGGGCTCAAAGGAAAGCGAATTGGTATCCCGAACAATGTGATTGCTCGACTGGGCATCACCAATGATCCGGTTATGTCTGAATTCGAGGACGCTATGTCAGTGATGTCTGCTGCGGGTGCCATCATCATCAAGAACACAAACTTCACAGAATTCGATGCTTTAATGAACGATACTCAAGATGCAAATGCTGTGACGGCAGGCGATTTGATCAGCAATCTTGCAGAATATTTCTCGGCGTTGACCAGCAATCCCAACAGCATTTATAGTCTGGAGGATCTGCGGGGATTCACGCAACACGAGCCGTTGGAAGATTATCCACACCGCGACACTGCATTGTGGAATGAGGGACTTGCCCTAGGTATCAACAACACATCGCCGCAGTTCTGGGCATCTTATCAACAAAACATCTACCATGCCGGAAAGGGAGGAGTGCTGGGGGCAATTTCACGTCACAACCTTGATGCTATCCTTTTGCCCACGATGATCGCGTCTAGTGTACCAGCTATGGTGGGTTCTCCGGTCATTTCAGTCCCTCTCGGCGCATCACCAAATGGAACATCGGTTTTGTACGACAAGACCGGGAATCTAGTCCAGAATGCACCTGGATTTCCATTCGGGATTAGCTTTCTGGGTGAGAAATGGAGCGAAGAGAAGCTCATCGAAATTGCTTACGCATTTGAGCAAAAGACGCAGAATAGACAAAAGCTTCGAAGATACATCGAAGCGAAGACTGAGTTGAGTGATGTTGTGTAACTGTAACTGGATCTTTTTGTCTTATTATGGATTTATTGGTGTATAGTATAAATCTTGTATAGTCAGGATAGCCTGAAAACAAATATAATTAGAGGGATGGTGTTTTTCTATCGTTGAAGTTGAGGTGGAAAGACTGTCTTCCAAAAACAGACTAGCGCGATATTCCCAATCGGTGCGATAAGATTAGGTACAAAAAAGTCTCCAGTGCGGGGACGAATATCCACGACAATACTCAGCTCGAACGTACCTCTTGTTGTATGTTGAGCATTTCACCGGCATGAGATAAGCTCATCTTATCGTGAATGGCTATGGATAATCTTGAAGACACATGCGCTTCGCTGCGCGCGCAGATCGCCGCCACCGAGACACAGCTCGCGGGGTTGAAACGCGAGCTTGAAACCGCAGAAAAGGCCGCTGCAGAAACCAAGGGGCAGCATTCTACGAATTCTGCATCGAGTGAAAACGGTACCAAGAAGAGGGATTGGCCTCTACTGGACGACGAATATCGGCGGTATGGAAGACAGATGATTGTTCCTCAACTGGGGTTGCAAGGTTAGTTGTTTGAGAACAGCATCATACACGATTTCCCAGGGATAATACTCACTCAAAGTCTACGTGTTATAGGCCAACTCAGACTCAGGTCCGCGAAGGTGTTGATTGTAGGAGCAGGTGGATTAGGGTGTCCGGCTGCTCAATATCTCGCCGGGGCTGGTGTGGGCACTTTGGGATTGGTAGATGGCGACACGGTCGAGTTCTCAAATCTCCACAGACAGGTCCTGCATCGGAGTAAGAATGTTGGGAAATTCAAGGTCGATAGTGCTATTGAATATCTTCAAGAGTCAGTCATCCGTCACTTATGGTTCACATTGCCGTGTATACTGACAGGACTTATATCTCAGGCTGAACCCGCATCCTACATATATCCCTCACAGAGCGCACTTAAACCCTCAAGAAGCCGCCGATATCTTCAGAAACTATGATTTGATTCTCGATTGCACGGATAATCCGGCCACACGCTATCTAATTTCGGACACTGCTGTGTTACTCGGAAAACCGCTAATATCTGCCTCGGCATTGCGGACTGAAGGCCAACTGGTGGTATTAAACTACCCTCCTCGGCCAGCAGGTGACAAATCCGGAGGGCCATGTTACCGATGTGTATTTCCAAGACCGCCCCCAGCAAATAGCGTGGTCAGCTGCGCAGATGGAGGCATCATCGGCCCGGTGGTTGGCACAATGGGCGTCCTGCAGGCATCGGAAGCGGTCAAGGTTATCTCATCTGGGCTCGATGGCATCTCTGCGGGCCCTCCTTCCATGCATATCTTCTCCGCATACTCTTCGCCGTTATTCCGAACAATAAAGCTTCGTTCTCGTCGCCCTAACTGCACGGTGTGTTCCGCAGAGGCCAGTGTGACACTCGATACTCTGGCATCGGGATCAACTGATTATTTCTTTTTCTGTGGTATCACCGATCCGGAAGTTTTGCTTTCCCCAGAAGAGCGAATCTCACCGCTAGAGTACCGAAAGATGTATCCAGAAGCAGCTCCCTCGACGGAGAACAAGCAACACACGATTATCGACGTCAGAGAAAAGGTTCAATTCGATATCTGCAATATAGATAACAGCATCAACATTCCGATATCCACAATTCTATCTTCGGCTATGAGTCTCCCGAAGAACACCGGCGAGCCGACTGACCCATCGAGCCAAATACCTCCTTGGCTTCCGGCGGATATTGTTTCACCAGAGTCAACTGATCCGGTCTATGTCGTTTGTCGCCTCGGAAACGACTCACAGGTTGCTGTTAAAAAGTTAAAGGAGCTAGGACTAGACCGTGGTGGAGATAGATTTGTGGGTGACATCCAGGGAGGATTGCATGCATGGCGAAAGCAAGTCGACCCCGAATGGCCAGAATATTAAAATAGATAGAATAATGATATATGAACATCCAATTGGAGAAAAGAGCTCATGTCCCATTTGCATTGCAACAGCAAAAGGAAACAAGACAAAGAGATGGGCAAAAGTAGCAAAAACAAAAAGCAAAAAAGAATCTCTCCCTCGGGGAATCGAACCCCGGTCTCCCGCGCTTATCAGGTTAATGACAAGCGGAAATCATGACCACTAGACCAAGGAAGATTCCAACTGGGTTATCCCAGTTGCTTGGCTGACAGTGTTTGTTATTATTTAAATTATCAAGGGAAATTTTCATATTGGGGTGCTGTACATCACTTCCGTCAACTAGATAACCAGTTGGATGCATCACCATATACTCTTTTGGTGTTCAACGGACAGTAATAACCTCTTCGGTACCAAGCTACCAGGTAGTCAATTAATTAGCCTCTTTCGAGTGGTCGAAATTGTTAAACCACTATTTGTTTACATAACAACTGTTGTCATGGATATATATCCTGACAATCTACTTTTCCAGCCACTCAATAAATATTGACAACAACAAAATGGGTATCATAGAACTAAAAACAAAGCTATGCAGCAGAGAGAAAACAATCACAATCATCAACCATCAGATCCTTGCAATGGGCGAATCCTCCAGCCATGCCCATTCCACTACCACCCGACCTAGATCAAGGTCAGCGACCTGGTTGAAGACAGCCCGGGAGACATCCAAATCAGTCTCTTTACAACCGACGCCTGTATCCGTGTATTCAAATTAGCAATTCTGTAAGCCCGTATATGGAAGCGAATATCAAAGGAGTGTCATACAGCGATCCACGACCTTCACATCCACACTCTCCCCGTTCCGTCGCAACCTCAATTTCAGTCCACATAATGGATTTTCGTTTGGATTCGAGCCCTTAGAGGCAGCGTCAAAAAGTTTATGTGAGACCGCGCATATGTGGTCGGAGCTGGAGCTGGAAATTCCACAGGAACCGAGCGCGGGATCGTAGTATGTCAAGTCGCCTGTGTATGGTCCGCCGTGGGATGTGGGAAGGGGCAGGTTCGAATGACTGTTTATGAGGCATTGTGTTAGCTTCTGGAGGGAGTATACAGATTATCGAGGGAGTATTGTCGTAGGGAAGGCCCTGGCAATTCTCACCTCCGTCCTCTAGTCAACCCCACAGCAAGACCTATTATGAGTGCAATGAGGCAGACAGCGCCAATGATAATTCCGATGAGAAGAAGTCTTTTCTTTCTTGAATATCGTCGCCAATCCAAGCATCCTCGTCGCGGTACATGATTCACATCAGGGACAGTGGTCGCAGCCGTCGCATCAGGGATTGCAGCAGTAGCAGTCTTGGTGACAGGAACCGGCTTTCGCTTTGGAACCGCAGTTGTGATATTCTGAGAGAGTGAATTATGCGATTCTGGGACTTTGAGTTCTGGCAGTGGCTTGTCAAGGTTGGTAGCCATTGTGTCGGAAATGACCCAAGTGCGGAAAGCAACTCAGACCTGGGGAACCATCGTGTTGAGCAATCGAGGATGCTTTATTGAAGAGGGGAAATCGAAGATAAAAAGCCAATTAATCAAACAAGACCAGATGATTGGTTCTTTGTTGCTGGCCAAACCTCGCGATAGACGCCAAAGATTAGAGGATCCAGGGAACGGCGGGTTTCAGGGGTTGAAGCCATTCAAAACATAGCAGACATGAGCAGAGATATGGACGAGAAAGAGCAGCATAATTGATTCGAATATTTTGTCAACTTTCTACTGGAGAGATTGGATCATCAAACATGAACCAGGAATATCATCCAATTGCCCATCAGCTGTCAGTGTCAACTGGCGCAAATCCCCCCCCTGCGTCAACTCGTATCGACTATCGATCGCCGACCGATAGCGTCAACCGTTGAATTTCCACGTGGGCGATCAATATGCGAACCATTCCAATGTACATACAGAGTACATATATTACATATCATGGGATTGCATGATCTTATTTTCTCAGAATAAGATAGTTGATGTTGTTACGGAGAGATTCCGCGGTTCAAACCGACCGCGGCATCTGCGCTGTTCGGTTCCTGAGTTGACACTGACAACCGACCGTTCGCGTCATCTGATTTGGCCAACACAAATGATTCATATCTCCATGAATTATTCGATCTAATATCGAAACTGCCTGTATCCGAGAATAAACCATATTATTGAAGATCTGCAAGTATAGATGAGAGAATTGGGAGTCGACTCAACAGAGACAACGCTCTTGGCAACGATGTAGCGTGGCCCACCTTTTTTTTTGCTTTTGATCGTCACCAGCAAGTCCAGCCTTCATCTCCAGAGTTCAAACAGTCGCCTTCTCCCCGCACAAAATCTCTTCTTGACACACTCTCGACCACGGCTCATCCCATAATTGACCAAACTCAACCAAGGGGCAATACGACAGCTCACATCCGTTGGTTGGCGTTGAACGTGTCGACGGCGTCTCCTGCACGACGTCTATGAATCGCAGCGCCGATCGGTCACGTGGTTAAAACAAGAGCGGCGAGATGTCGATGAGGGGTTCTTATCCTTAACCAACCTTGTTTGCTTTTATCTCTTCCTGGAGGAGAGATCCTGAAAATCGCACCGTGGACTGGGACGTCGCGCAGTATGGTATCGCGAGTCAGTTCACGGCAATCGGCTGCGTCATCTGCGGAGTCGCAGTGTTCACAAGATGAATCAAACGAACAGAATCAGAACAAGGATTTCTTTAAATATCCCAAGAAAATATGGGCGAAGTTAGACCTAGATTGGCAAACGGCCAAGATGATGGCCAAGTGAGTTCTTACCGGCTCCAATCTACAACACAGGAACTAATGTATGCTTAGAGGTGGAATCGCGCCGACAATTGCCCTTGCAATGTTAGTCTTTCCCTGATTTATCGTCTCATAGAATAACCTAACAGGCCAAAGGTTCCAATCCGACGCTGTTTCGCAACAGTTTACGACTCTCGGCTACCTCGTTGGCATTATTTCCGTCTTGGGTTTTGCGATTATGCCTAGGGCCAAATTCATCCAGATGATGATAATTAATATACTCGCTGTTTGTATAGCATCGGCACTTGCTTTGTTATCGATGTATTCGAGCGTGAAGGCGCGACAGAATAACCCTGGCGCTGGCGGGTCTTCAACGTACAATTCGTCTGCATCAGCAGTAAGCGGTGTTTGGCTTTTCTTCCAGATCTACTTGGTCAACACTTTCCGTGCAAGGGCTCCCCAACTCCAATTTCCAGTGATTATATACACAATGGTTGCCAACATCGCCGCTGTTTATGCCCCTCAGATGGCTACGATGGTAGCTGCAATCAGCTTTGTCAAACGAATCATGAAAGTTTCTCTGACAGGGCTGGCGCTTTCTACGGGAACTTCTTTGTTCATTTTTCCAGTCACCTCCAGACAGGTCGTTTTCAAGGAGATGGCTGGATATATCGGAGGCTTACGTGGGGCACTCAAGGCCCATTCAGCCTACTTTGAGACTCTGGAGAAGAACGACATGTTTGGCCGAGCCGAAACCTTTGATAACACTGTCGAGAAGGTAAACAAGAAAGGAAAGGTTTATAGTCCAGAAGCACAAGCTATTAGAACAGCAGTACAAAAGATTACGGACCTCCATGGTAAACTCCATGGAGACCTGACCTTTGCTAAGCGTGAGTTTGCTTTAGGTCAACTAGGAGCTGACGACCTTCAAGATGTATTCAGAAATCTACGAAAAGTGATGATTCCTGTTGTCGGATTAAGTTTTATTGTGGATATCTTCCAACGTCTTTCCGAATACAACAAATGGAATGAACCCATTGACCCACTGGGCAACGAGGCGCCACCTGATACTATACGCGAACGTGTCGTGCGTGAATGGAACGATATCATGAGGGCTGTCCATGATCCTTTTGCGTCGATGATTGAAACTATCGATGAAGGCCTTCAGCACATATCATATACACTAAAACTAACAAAACCACCCAAAAAATCTTCTTCGTCTGCTAGAAATGACAATAGCACCGCAGAGGGAGCACCCAGTGACGATGTCGAGTCGTCAGCGGGCAGTACAGCTCCGGGCGAGAAGGGGTTTACTGCGCACTTTAAACAGAGACTTGGCGAATTCAGAATGGCCAAAAGAATTGCCTTACAAACCTGGGCCGAAGAGAAAGGGTTCAATCTCCCTCCGGACTTTTTTGACCGTCCGTCGACATTCAATGAGAGTATATTTGATACCCCCGAGGATAAAGCTGGTATCGGCCGGAATCGAAGCCGGCGCCAACTCTACCTATTTCTTTATGTAAGAACGACTGGATAGTGGAACCCAATTTACGTGGCAGATATACTGACTATTACATGTAGATGGAACAGTTGCTCTATTCAACTGGCCAAGTTGTTTTAGAATTCGTCGAGTACGTAGACGAAAGAGCCGCGAGTGGAAAGCTTTCGAAGACGCGTCTCATTATCCCAGGTTCTAAGCGCCTGATTAAATGGATGAAAAGCGCACTTCGAGGGGAAGACTCTCACGACGATGACAACATGGGCGATGTGCACACGCAAAATAACATTCTCACCCTTGGAGAAGCTTACAAGCACCGAAAGGATCCAGAGCACCTGCCTCCAAAAACGGCCTTCGAAAGGCTAGGCGACAGGATTAGGGTTATCCCATCGTTCTTGCGTTCTCCCGAATCTGCGTACGGATTCCGTGTGGCATGTGCGACTATGACCATTGCCGTTATCGGATACTTGCATGACACTGAGACATTTTTTATCCAGCACCGATTCGTTTGGGGTATGATCATGGTGAACCTCGCCATGACTCCTACCTCAGGTCAAAGCATTTTCGGCTTTGTTCTTCGTATCTTCGGTACCATTATTGCCACAGTGGTTAGCTTTATGGCATGGTATATTCCGGACCAAAAGACACCAGGTATAATTGTGTTTTTCTTCATCTTTGCGTCTTTGGCCTTCTACATCCCGATCAAGTTATTTCGCTTTCGTTCCATCGGCATTATCACTCTCATTACTTCGACAATGGTAATCGGCTATGAGCTCCAGGTCCGGAAGATTGGCGTGGATGCTGCAACTGCGAACGGGCAGCAATACTATCCTACTTATCTTCTTGCCCCATATCGGTTGGCGGTAGTAGCGGGAGGTATTGCGATGGCTTTTGTATGGACAGTTTTCCCTTACCCTATCTCGGAACACTCGGTGCTTCGCCAAAGCTTGGGAGCTTCTCTATATCTGCTGGCAAATTACTACTCACTTATTCACGAGACGGTAAATGGACGTATCCGTGGCGATGAGGGTGACTTGGCTTTGAAAACATCATCAGGCCGCAGACTCCTGAAAGCACGCAACCAGGTATTTTCGAAACAAATGCTGATGCTCAATGGCCTACGAACCTACTCTGGATTTTTGAAATGGGAGGTCCCTATTGGTGGTCGATTCCCAAAGAAGCAATATGATGCAATCATTCTATGCATCGAAAAGTATGTTTGCTACTCAAAGCCTATCTCAAGTGTAAATTGCTAATGCGCCTTTAGTATTGTGAACTATCTAAGTCTTTTGGGTTATGCATCCGACTCCCTCTTGCACCTTGGCAATGATCCAGATGAATCAGACTCAGCCTGGATCCATGATTTCAAAAGGCTCGTCGCTAGTGCCAAGGTCACGACCCATGAGGTTACATCGGTTCTGTGTCTTCTCTCAGCAAGTATCACAAACCGCCAACCCTTGCCCCCGTATCTGAAGGCACCGAGACCGTATAGCTTTTCGAGGAGGCTGGAGGCTCTTGACAAAGATATTCTCAGTCTCAGACACATTGCCGAACCAGGATTTGCGGCATTCTCAGTGCTGCAGATTTCGACCAGGTGTATTGTCGGTGACGTAGATAGATTGATGCGGTAGGTGATAAGTTCGAGTTAGTACTAGAGGGTTTACTGACAAAACTTTGCAGAAACGTTAAAGGGTTAGTTGGGGAGCTCGACTTTTCGTTCCATGCGGTCAGCACCCTCGATGGTTCCAAATCCGCCAAATCCTCCATGCACGACTTGGCTTTGTCGAGAGCCACAAGCCGGGATAAGACCGACTAGTCTATACAATAATTGGTTGGAAATAAACAGTATCCATGATTTTATGCTTGTTCCATTTCCTAAGGTGTCAGAATAATACCAGCATCACTGGTCTGGAGGACATTATCACGTTTAACAGCTATACTAGTGCAGCGACTTTTATCTTTTGAGCTTCTATACCCTGATTGTCTTGATATGGTGGCTTATTTTATGCAGAATTTTTAAAGGATCTCCAAGTTTACATACGTTTACATGTCTTAATTGAATTGCATATACCAATCGAATTAAACGATGTTTCATGCTCACTTAAATATGTCTCGGATATCCACAAACTCATATCTCAGGAAAAATATCCGTCCTCGGAGTGATGGCGCAACTCCGATCCACGATGGTGCGGGGATTGCCTCATGCCAATCTTCTCCACTATCTCAAGCTTCAGATCGGCATATCCCCGCTCTTGCTTTATGGACGGAGCTTTATAACAGATACCATCTCAGCTAGAGTGGCTTGAGAGACAGAGCAATGCAATCGCAGGCTCAAGCGTAGCGACGTTTGACATTATCCCGTGTATCTGACCTACTATTCAGATCAGCTACATATAAAAATGGAGAATTTTGCAAGATACCCAGATCTCCAGGGCAAGATCGCTCTGGTCATGGGAATCGGTCAGACCAAAACAGTCAACATCAACTCCTGGGGTAACGGAGCTGCAATGGCACGACTTCTCTGCCTTAACGGCGTCAAGGTCTTCGGCTGCGATATCAACCTCACTGCCGCAGAGTATACAGCAACTCGACTCCGCGACGAAGGAGGAATCTGCGATGTCATGACCGCAGACGTCACCTCCTCCGCAGACATCCAACGAGTCGTCAACGCAGTATTAGCCAAATACAACCGAATCGACATCCTCATCAACAACGTCGGTCTAACGGCTCCAAGCGACCCTGGTACCATGCCGGAAGACGCATGGGATCGACAAATCGACGTGAACCTGAAAAGCACGTATCTCAGCTGCCATGTCGTTCTCCCCATCATGGAAAAGCAACGATCCGGCTCCGTGATCAACAACGCCTCGATCGCTGGCCTACGATACCTGGGAAAGCCCCAAGCAGCGTATTCAGCAGCCAAAGCTGCCGTGATCCATTTCACCAAGGTGACGGCCGTGATGTATGCGCCCAAGGGGGTGCGATTGAACTGCGTTGTGCCGGGGATGATATTCACGCCGTTGGTGGAAGGGTTCGGAGCTAGCGAGAAGGAAGAGGACCGCGAGATATATCGACGGATCACGCAGCATAATGTGCCAATGGGTCGGATGGGAGATGCGTTTGATGTGGCGAATGCAGCGCTGTTTTTGGCGGGTGATGCGGCTAAGTATATTACGGGACAGGAAGTGGTGATAGATGGAGGGTTAACGAGTTCAGCGGGGACATGATGTAGAGTATCATTAATCGTTATTATATGGGCTGTAAATAATGCGAATTGAAACTGTTTAATCAATAGATTGTGCCATGGCACGCAATGTTGCTCTCCGCAGTGAATGCGTGAGATCTCCGAACCCCGCTCCAGTCCCCTCGAACTGCACACTTCCTTCTTCTTACAAGTCATCCATCCAGCAACACTCGAAAAAGCTCTTCAAACAAACCTCAAAATGCACCAAGTCGACTTCGACCCATCAATTTTCTCCGAAGCCTCGTCCAAAACAGTCATAATCACAGGCGGCGCCAACGGCATCGGCGCCGCAACGGCATTGCTCTTCAACAAACACGGAGCAAACGTCGTCATAGCCGATCTGCGATCTTTCGAGAAAAACGCAGAGACATTGATTGCAACATTCCCGCATCCTGAATGCGGGGTTTTCCTTCCAGCCAATATCCTGGATTGGGGGCAGATGATAGCCCTTTTCAAGGGGACAGTACAACGCTTTGGGGGGATTGATATTGTTATCGCCAATGCCGGGATTATGGAATCTCATACGGTGCTGGGTTTGGATGATTTAGACGAAGAGGGAGATTTAAGAGAGTCAAAAGAGGGGTTTAAAGTGATTGATGTGAATCTAAAGGGGACGCTGAATAGTATGTTTATGGCTCTTTCCTGGTTTTGTCCGAATAGACAGCCAGCTAACAAACGACAAAAGCCTTGAGATTAGCGATGCATCATATGAAGTCAAAACAAACACCGTCCGGATCAGTCGTTCTTCTCGCCTCGACATCAGGTTACTTTGGAGGAACGGGGGTGAGCGCATATGTCGCCTCAAAACATGGTGTTGTTGGGTTACTACGCGCATCACAAGCCACCGCACAGCAGCATGGGATCAGAGTGAATGCCATTGCACCTTTCTTCACACCCACTCGAATCACAGCGGGATTTGCACGAAGCTGGGAGGAAGCGGGGCTTGAAGCTAATACTCCGCAAAGGGTGGCTGAGTCGATTGTACAAATGGCGGTGGACTCGAGCAAGAAGGGGGCATGTCTTTTGGTGAGTGATGAGAAAATTGATGTCATAAATATTCCGACATGCAGATCTGATATGCGATTTTTGATACCAGGTTGCCGGGAAATATCAAAGAGAAATGGAGTTGACGAGGGCGAAATTGCTCCCAACATGGCTGGGAGAAGATGTTTCAGACTTTATGAGTCGAGCAGGGCGGTTCTTCGCGGATATTGGAGGTTATGTGCTGCCAAAGCTGAGCTGAATTGTACGTTGCCAAGGCATACATCCAACCTTTCGCCTCAGCTATGAAGAACCTAAACGCGATGGCGCGAATGAACACTAATGACAGCATACCAGAAAGCAACTTAAAGCAGAAAATCATACCGTTTCAGAGCTCGCATTACGTAGACCTTCCGAAAAGGTCAGGTTTGGCATGCTACCAACACTTCTGGAATGCAAATAGCCAATCATTGCAACAAACCACAGCCTATACTTCAGAGGCGTGCGCTCATGCAGCAATATCTAAGGTTTGATACCAAATGACTCGGCGGCTTGAATAGATTCAATGGATAATGCGTTAATTTTCTATTCGTGTAGACAATGTGTCATATCCCTTGCGGCGTGGAATCTGGGATTGCGTGCCTCGATTATGAGTTTCTCCACGCAAATGTCTATTGTAGCATTCTTGTTCAATCTGAAGCCTGTTATCGTTCCCTTTTTTAAGGAAGAAACAATCCGATCCATGGCGAACGATCGCAGATTCCTTTCTCCAGTCGTTATTTCGAATCCTAGTCAGGATTCGACATATTGAATAAAATCAACAACCTGCTATAAATCATCACAAATGGGCGTCCCGGAAGCTACTGAAAATGCAGAAAATGATACAATATCATACATAGACCCTCCATTGAGCTATCATAGCGTTGATGAAGAGAAACAAATAAGCGCAATCACTGATCCGACCGAGATCCCTCAAGATGAAGCCAACCCGGACGATACAGTGTGGAAGCCTGGGGTTAGGGAGTGGTTGGTTCTAGTTTGTGTCTCTACTCTGGCGATGATGGATTCCTTTTGCGCGACAACGGTTGTATCTCTCATACCAGTATGTATGTTGTGCTCAGGATCTTTCTCGTCAAGTTTGGTCTGATCATCAGTAGGGTTTATCGAAAAGCTTTAGCAAGCCAATAGCCGCTACCCTATGGTGTGCTACAGGATACTTATTAGCCAACGCAGCGAGTCAAGCCTTCTTCTTCCTGCTATCCGAAGTATTCGGCCACGGGCCACTTCTCCTGATAGCGGTCGTCGTGTCCACCATAGGGACAGGAATTTGCGGTGGCTCATCGAACCTACCCACATTAATCGCTGGCCGATTTATCCAAGGTATTGGCGGTGGCGGTGCGACGTCAATATCTCTCCTGATTGTGGCGGACATGATACCCCCTCCCTATCGAGGACGATTTTCCGGTTACGTGTTCATGAATCAAGTAGCTGGCGCCATGCTGGGCCCGTTCCTAGGCGGTATATTCATCGATTATGTTGAATATAGCTGGGCGTTCTATTTCAACTTAGTATTCTGTGCCTTGGGGATGCTTATGATACCTTTTGCGATTGATCTCAGAGGACAGAAGGGAGACTACTTCTATAAACTGCGTGTGGTGGACTGGATTGGTGCATTTCTGACTATGCTGGGGATCGGCTGTCTTCTGGTCGGTCTGAGCTTTGGAGGAACATTATGCAAATGGGACGATTGGCAGACTCTGACACCGTTAGTTATTGGAGGAGCTTCGATCATTGCCTTGATCGTCTACGAGAATATCTGGGCAGTGCAGCCGCTATTCAGTTCGACGGTGTTCAGAAGTTACTCAGCTGTGATGGCATATATAGGAAGCTTTCTCCACGGACTCCTGGTTTGTCTGCCTATAAGAAATACACAGACTCAAAAGTTAACCCTTGACCAGATGTTTTGCCAGCTACAATATCTCATCATATACCTCGCCTCCATTAAGCTCCTTGCTCTAACCTCCGCAGGCGTCAGCTTGATGGCCATAACGGGCTTTTCTTTATTGACAACCATCTTCTCCAACAGATATGCCAATACTCCTAGAAGTTCTCCATGGACTATCCGTGCTGGATGGATACTCAACATATTGGCAACTGCGCTTCTGATAGTCTTGTACTCTCAGACCCCAACGGCAGGATGGATATTCATCTTCATAACCGCAGGAATGGGCCACGGACTGCTCATATCCGGGTACAACACATACATGCAAGCTTTCCCGCAAAGGCAAGATGGAGAAGATGAACACAGAGTTTCCGCATCCGCCATGATCATGTATTCGTTTCTGCGGACTTGGGGGATGTGCATTGCTATTCCTGTTGGGGGAGCGATGCTCCTGAACCAGATGAATGGGAATATTGTCAGCATATCTAATGATGATGTTGATAATGGGCATGCCAAGAGAAGACTAATTACCAGTGAGGGGATAACTAATATGCACTTTATCCGACTTGTGGGGTTTCAGATCGTGTGGCAGGTTTTTACTGGAGTGGCAGCGCTAGGAGGAATTACATCGTGTTTTGTTCATGTGAAGAGGGAGAAATGATGTATGGAGAATGCTTATTATGTAACCTTCAATACCATGATATGAAATTCAATGAAATTGCCTGACTGAACATTGTGGGGGCTTCCTGTGCCTGTCTCGAATAGCACGAATGTAAAGATCAAAGGGAACCGTAGCATGCCTATGTAGAGCCCATGCTCTCCCATATTTCGAGTAATTCTTCATCTTCGAGGAAATCGGGGTCCGCAAAGTCCAAATATTCGAGCTTTGGCAAATGTCTTCGGATAATCGTCGCTACGGCATGTATTCCTGCATATCTGATATTGACCTGAAATTAGAATAACTCTTGGGAAAATATAAGTAGTTATTAGACCTTTAGTGAACTAACCGGGACGATCTATCTTCTCCTTGGACTGAAAAGCCGAGTCCCGAGACCTTGAGCGTCTTGAGCTGAGGGAGCATCAGGGCAGCCCTTGAGTCCCATTTGAGGGCCATGAAATCGACAGACAGAAAAAGCATCTCGATACTTTTCATCATGGGACAACAATTAGCGATTGCATCTAGTGGCACTGCACCTAACCTGTAGAGATCGATATTGGCGACCAGCTTCCGGAGATTAGGAAGGTGGGAAAGCAGGGAGCCAAAGTCCGTGTCGGTTAATGACCATACGCTCGTGCTTCCTACGTCTTGGAGACATAGCTCCTCCATATAGATTAGGCGTGAGAGTAGCATGATTTCTCTGATTGAGAGATCCACGGAATTTGCATAATCGAAAGTTAATGTAAGATGCCGCAAGCCTGTTAGTCGGGATAATTGTTCAAAAATACCCCAGCTCTCACCCTTCAAGTCCAAGAGAGAGCTCGTGAAGATGTTGCGTTATATCAATGATCGGTGGCACAGCCACCATGTGGGCCGAAATCTCCAAGGATTTGATAGACTTGAATGGAATCGAAACTTTGGTCAGAACCTGATCTATGTCCTTCCAGGTTATTGTTCTTCTCAGCTTCAGTGCCTTTGGGTTTTCGTAAGATGCCAGAACGACTAAGGTATCAACCGTGATGAGCTGGTCGCTCAAGTATATGAGAGCCACGTCCTCTAGGTACGGAAAACTCTTAAGGAATTCCAATAAAGAATCTGGTGTCAATTCTCTGCCCACTTGACTTAGATGGACACGGCGAAGGAGGGGACAAGTTAGTCTCAAATGGTTTAGCATCGCTGAATCCAGGGTACCACGGTAAAAGACGAATTCTCGAAGCGGAAGTTGGGCGTATTAACTGATATTCCGAACGAGGCTGTCTTGAGACCGGTAGGGACAAGAATAGGTACCGATGCAAAGCTTTTTCAACTTCCGGAATGTGAGGCCCTCCAGATGAGGCAAATGTTCTTCTTCGGAGTCCTTAAGCCACAATTTGGAAAGAATGAAAGCGTGGAGTGACGGCGATTAGAAGGAAGCCTAGCAAGCTCTTCAACAGTCCTATGCCTTCACAACACCTGGATCCCATGCTCGTACCATATTTTGCTTACAAGAATGATTGAGCAAAGAGTCTCAGTATTCTTTCTAAGACATTCGAAGATTTCCACCAGGATCTCCGGGATATTGAGGGCGGGATGGGGCATTTTGGGGAGTAGGGTGATGGTTGACAAGTTGGTGTTCGTGGAAGGTTGAGGAGCTGGAGGTCTTTTGTCTGGGGGAGTGTCCGGAGCTGAAAGATCTCGATCGATACTGGAAAAAGGACTGGAGTCGTAGAGAGCTAATTTAATTTCTGCAGCAAGATTTCATATGTGATATTCTGATAGACACTAAAGAAATATAAACAGCTTTGGCATTAAGACGGTACTGCGGAGGAAGTATCCATGATATCCATGGGTCAAGCATCCTTCACAAGTCGTGGATTGAGAGGGCAGAGGATGGCGTCATTCATCTCTCACTACTGTCACCACTTCTTCATTACAATGATACCAGCCTCAGAAGAACGCACAATCTCTACGGCTTACTCGCCAGTATTCAACCCCAGGGAATCGTGCCCCGATTTCGAAAAAAGTCACATACAAACACTGAAATCTGACGATTTCCAAAAGTCACCCATTTTGGGCTTGATTTCGGGTCCTTGCCGGTTTATTGGGATTCGGTGCACCTGTCAGAGAAATGGCGACGCAGCACTCTGGAGCATCGGAAGAAGATATCTTCGACGAGCCCGACTGGACCAAGACCCATAGCCATCGGGTGGGGCTGCGAAACCGCGATGACCGGTTTCCTGGGCTGACGCATTCGGGGGATGATTGGAGATTCAAACTCGAGCTCGAGGCGGAGGAGAAGGTCGAAGGGCTTCGCGAGAAGAAGGAACGAGGGGAGTTGCTCACCGTTCGTGACTTTTTCGGCAAACAAAAGGTAAGTGCTCTTGACAGATTGATGACGATGCAGGCGATCACAATTGACTTGCGGGTAGGACTTTTATCTGAGACGGCCGGAAGTGCACCCGAAGAACTGGCGATATGTCCTTCATACCACGGAAGATTTCATCAAATACAAACAGGATTGGCTCGTCAATCAGAGAAATCCAGAATTCCAGCAAAAGAAACCGAAAGAGCCACAGAAAGAAGATGCCGGACCTGAGAAAGAATATCAAGAACCATCATACACACCGGAACAACAGGCGACGTTGGATAATATACGCCAAGAAAAGGACTATATGTGCTCATTAAAATCCAACGATGGAAAGGGAAAATCGCCCGCGGGTGCTGCGGAACTCCCAATGGATATCGATGAGATTTATCAATTCACACCTGACAGCTGGGTCCCTCGTAGTTCCCACCTGAATCGTTTGACTGGTAAACATCCATTGAACGGGGAACCCGATTTGACAGAGCTATATGAATCAGGTCTCATCACTCCCAATAAACTGCACTATGTCCGTAGCCATGGTGCAGTCCCACCTTTGCTCTGGGAAAACCACAGATTGACAGTGACAGCTGGCAAGACTTTGGTATTTTTCATGGATGATTTGACTGATCAATTCTCCAATATTAATATCCCTATCTTTCTTGCGTGTGATGGAAACCGAAGGAAGGAGCTCAATATGATCAAACGTTCCACGGGGTTTAACTGGGGTCCTGGTGCTATGAGCTGCGCTTATTGGAAGGGCGTCCTTCTGCGAGATGTTCTTCTGAAAGCCAATGTTGACCAGACGATCAAGGAATACTCGAACAAACGCCTTTGGGTTAATTTTCAAGGGGCAGACAGCCTTAATGAAGGTAAATATGCCACTTGTATTCCCCTGGACTATGCCATGGAGCCAAACAATGATGTGCTGCTCGCATATGAGATGAATGACTCAGTTTTGCCACCCGATCATGGATATCCCCTGCGCCTAATGATCCCTGGATTTGTTGGAGGACGATGTGTAAAGTGGCTGGAGTCAATATGGGTCACAGATTATGAAAACGACAGTTACTACCATATAAATGACAATCGAATGCTTCCCAGCTTTGTGGATGATAAGGATTCGGAGTTCGCAAAGATTATGTTTCAACACCCGAGCACCATCTGCAACGAACAGATACTGAATTCCATCATCGCGAGGCCTGCCCAAGGGGAGAAGCTCAATTTTGCAGAGATGAGGAAAGATGCCACCTACCGGATAGCAGGGTTTGCCTATAACGGAGGCGGAAATGAAGTACAAAGAGTTGAAATAAGCCTCGATGGTGGAAACCGTTGGCTATACTGCGTTCGCAAGGTAGGTAAAGACATGGTTTCTGTTGGTTTAAAATCCAATTGTGCATGGACTGACTAGCGATAGTATCCCAATGAACCATTGCGACACGGTAAAAAGTTCTGGACTTGGCTGTTCTGGCATATTGACATTGACGTGACACGATTCCTTCGCGCAGAAAGTATTAGTGTCCGGTGCTATAATGCCAACAATAATACCCAGCCTGAGAAGCCCACATGGAATCTGACAGGGTGAGGCCTTACCTTTCCATGCAGAATTTATTGGACACCGACATTGCTAAGTATACTTCCAGAATGATGAATAACTGTTGGTATACTGTGAAGCCAGAAACCATAGTAGACCCAGATAGCAATGCATCTTGCTTGATGTTTCGACATCCCTGCGAGGCAGGAAATGGTGCCAATGGATGGATGAAGCCATCAAGAGAAATTCAAATGGAAAGTCTTCGGCGGCAGGGCTCTGCCCCTAAAGCACAGTTCACTCGTGAAGAGATTGAAAAGCACCGCACAGAGCGGGATTGTTGGATTGTCGTCAATGGAAAGGTGTATAATGCTACTGGAGTCCTAGATTGGCACCCAGGAGGCAAAACAGCCATCATGGCTCATGCAGGACAGGTTCATTTAGACACGACGGAGGAGTATGAAAGCGTACACGACAACTATGCGCATGCGAAACTAGAGGGTTAGAAGAATCTCCACAATTCTTAAGCAATATGCTGACCACGACAAACAGAATGCGTCTTAGGGGTGGTGACTGACAAGGCAATGGATTTCATGAGAAGGGAGACCAGTGAAAATGAGAAACGAAGGTCCGAGTCAGTAAAACGCGAGCATGACATGGCGTTGAAGCGACATACGTGAGTTTCGTCTTGAAGTGATTTTCCACTGTTCTTCAACAGGAGGCTAGTGTCACGATCGTGTTGCGCCGAGTATACTGCTTTCCAGAAACTTACTTTTGAGCGACTAGATGGACATCTGTTCGACTAGTCAAAAAGACTAGGCTATCGCCAAATACACAGCGTTATACATTCGCCCTTCCACCTCCAGCTATTCGGCTAGGTCTCGAAATCGGTCAGCATTTGCTGCTTGGGTTTCATTTCAAAGATCGGCTCGTGATTCGTTCATATACCCCTACCAGACCGATTCTTGAAGGCGAGGATGACGGCACGTTCGACCTGGTTGTCAAGACATACTTCCCCGACCCTAGTCAGCCAGGGGGAACGTTGAGTAATATCCTTGACTGTCTCGAAGAAGGCGAACGTGTGGAAGTAAAGGGCCCAGCAGGAGAGATCCGGTACTATGGACGGGGACGGTTCACAATCGATAACAAAGAGCATTGCTATGATCGTATCTCACTCATTCTGGGAGGCTCCGGAATTACGCCAGGTTATCAGCTCATTATTCGAATTCTGTCCGATGAGATGGATAAAACAAAGATCAAATTAATCGACGCAAATAGGACGGAGGAGGATATCCTGTTACACGAAGAGCTTGACAAGTTAGCTCGAGAGCACTCGGATCGATTGGAGGTCACCCACGTGTTGTCACACCCCCAAAAGGACTGGGGAGGAAAAAAGGGCCATGTTACTGAGGAGATACTTCATCAACATGCCTTTGAGCCAGGGGAAAGAAACGTTGCTATCGTGTGCGGTCCCCCAACTTTGATCAAGGAAACGATCTTGCCGGGGTTGTTGGCATGGGGGTATGAGGAGGACAGGAACGTGTTTGGATTTTAGCTGCTCAGCCTTGTATAAGTGGCTGTCGGTGGAAGGGAGACGGGAGAGCAAAGATGTTGTTTTGAGATCGTGATCATTCAGCAAAGGTGATGGGAGAAGAAGTCGTGGAGGGGAGAGACTCGAAGCAGACAGGTTTCCTATTTTGGCGTGTCACCTGATTCTACGGCAGTCTCGAAAGATTTTCATATACCACAATAGATAGCGCGGTAATGCACTGACTACAAGATTTTAGTTAATCAGTAAATGTTCTTTGATTCATGTTGATATAGTTATACGGTGCTTCGTTAGATGAAGACAGTGCTGCCTCATGACAGGTTACTGCGATCAAACCCAATACAAAAGATGTGCTTTATCGACAAGATACAAGATGTCAAGTACAAAGGAAATGATCCACCAACGCCATGCAGGTATAAGAAAAGCAAAGAGCAAAGCAAAGTATACATGAAGCAGTATGCCGCCCATTCCCCTCCTCCTCATCCTCCTCCGCCTAACAGTTCTGACCAAACACGGGATAGGGTGTTGGTACCCTTCTCAGACCGTACTCCGGTCCGCTCGTCTTCTGGTAGATGCTGCACTTGGTGGTGCAGCCGCCCTCTTTCTGGTGCGAGGAGCGTTTGGCGCCCCTTCGCTTGGACTTGTAAAGGCCAGCGAGGGCCTTGAGGCATTGCTGGAAGACGTTTCCAGTTGCCATGGCTTTTGTCTATCGTTGGTCTGTATTATTATATGAAAGAAGAGAAAAAGGGAGAGAGACATACTCTTTTGGATGTTTGCAAGGGTTGAAATTTGGTGAAACGTCTTGTTTTGGTCTTGTTTCTTGCTTTGGGAAGTGGATAGAGGTGGGAGAAAAAGAGAGAAGAGGTCGACGGCTGTCGAGGAGTTTATATACTGCTGAGAAGGCAGAGAACTAGACTGTATCGATCGATGGATGCCTTCTTTTATCCCGATTCGAACGTTTTTTCCTTTCTAAACAGCAGACAGGCACCAAATCGTATGGAGACTGCATCAAACTGTGTTGAACCCAAGGTTCCTTCCGATGACTCCCAGTGTTGCCTTCGAATGACGTACTGAGACAGTCACTTTGATGTCTTCCTGATATAGAAGATGCGTATAGCATCAAATAGACAGGAGCTGCATACCGACTGCCATTTTCAATCCCACGCTGCAGATAATTGGAAGGAACGCATGCATGGTGCCGTTGACCTCTTATGATGGCTTTTCTCTCTCCTTTAGATTTCTTCTTCTTCTTCACCACCATCGATCTTTACGCTGTATCCATTCCACGCTATAGCTTCAGTTTCATTTATTGAGACTCAAACCTTTCACTCTCTTGCATCCACCAAGATGCGTCTTACTTCTCTCGCCGTCACTCTTCTTAGCTTTCCCTCCCTTCTCCATGGACATCCAACGCCACACACCCATGACATCCCCTTTCCCGATGACATGCCAAATCCCACTCCGGCACAGCTGAGAGCCATCGAGGAGAGAGCTCATGGAACTCTTCCGAATACTCCTCCTCCTGACAAGATCAGCGATCAGGGAATCGTCAATCTGCAGCTGATTGCATTCAACGAACTCTTTGAAGTGGCCTTTTTCCACGAGCTTCTTATCAACGTGACCGGAAATGTCGAGGGCTTTGAATTTTCAAGCCTTGGAGATCGTGATATTGTGATAAATGCGTTGACTGCTATTCTGGCGGTATGGATCATTCGTTCCTGTTAATCTGAGCAAAGCTAATGTCAAACAGCAAGAAGAACTTCACGCCATCTCCGCCAACAATGCCCTCCAGCATTTCAACGTTACCCCGATCAAGCCCTGTCAATACAACTTCCCCGTCGAAGACTTTGATTCTGCTATCATCCTGGCTGTAACTTTCACCGATCTCGTTCTTGGAACGCTGCAGGATGTTGTTGAGCGATTTGCAGTTGGCGGCGACTTTAACTTGACGCGATTGATCTCGTCTGTCATCGGACAGGAAGGAGAACAACTAGGCTGGTATCGAATCCTCCAGAATAAGATCCCCAGTGAGCTGCCGTTCCTTACCACCAGTGACTTGAATTTTGCCTTTACGGCTGTTCAGTCTTTCACCGTGCCTGGAAGCTGCCCGAGCTTGTCGGAAATTCCGCTGCAGACCTTTCAGCCCCTGGAAGTTGTCACGCCTCCTGGTCCCGCCTCGCAGAATCTGCAGTTTGCCTGGAAGCCCATTCAAGGTGCTCCTCCACAAACTCTCTGGATGACCTACATCAACCAGCTGAATATTCCTATCGTGGTGCCCCTTCATATCATCTTCCGGAATTCGGAGAGGGTGCTTGCGGAGGCATTCTTCCCCTTTACGGAGAATCTGATGAACGGATTGACCATTGCGGCTGTTACCAACAGCAGTGGACCGTTTCCCAATGCGAATGCCGTGGCAAAGGCGACTGTCTTTGGGCCAGGATTGTTGATTGTGAACTAGGTTGTCCGTCGGTAGCTCGGTGTCTTTTTATTCTTAGCTCTATGGGCTTATTGCTTTGTGTCAATCAGGATTGCTCCAACTAGTTAGTCTCTCATTAAAACTTGCTCTGCCCTAACCGATTGCTTTAAGGGAATACAACCTCTTTTATTTCATCCCATCGCAAGAAAGTAATTCATACTATATACTGTAGCTTGTTCATTCTTCGGCACGGATATCATGTTCAATAATAGTAGATCCACCCAAATGGATTTAATTGTAGGTCTAAATATAATTAAATACACGAAAGTTAATTATCAATCACCTCGACCCCTTTTCTCTTTGACCTCCACATCACTTCGACAGTTGGCTGATTCTGCAAGCTGTGAGCTTACAAGTGGCCCTGACCAGCGTTGCTAGAGACACTGGAGGCAACGGAAGAGTAAGCAGAGGCAGAAGCCACGGTCTCACCCTTGAACTTGGAGAGGACACCGGTGTCAGACTGGCTGAAGGTGCCAGAGTTACCGAATCCGTTAACCTCGCAGTTACGGCCGATGTAGGAAGAGCACTGCTCAGCGGAGGTGGTGCTGGGAACAGTGAAGACCTCACCGTCGATGGGGGACTCGGCGGGGGTGGTGACATCCTGGAAGACGTTTCCTTCGGCGAGAACGTAGGCACCCTCACCGATCTCGAAGGCGTGGCCAGTGTTGTCGTACCAGTAGTTGTTGACCTGGAAATATTAGATTAGACTTTGCTTTTTGGAAATGGTAGAAAAAAAGGAGAGACATACAGCGTGCAAGTAAGTGTTGCCCTGGACCTTGGGGCTACGGCCGCTGGTGTGGTAGATGTAGTTACCCTTGAGGGTGACCTTGTCGCTGGATCCATCAAGGTAGATACCCCAGTAGTGGTAGCCGTCACAGGTGGCCGAGTAGTCGGATTCACCGTTGATGTAGTTGTTGGTGATGCTGACGCGGTTGTCGGCTTCGGTTCCGAGGACGATGTGCTGACGGCCGATACGGGCAGTCTGAAGTACAATTAGCATTGCGACAGCAATAAGAATGTTTGAGACGTACGGTGACGTGGTCGATCCACACAAGGTCGGCGTCGTTCACGGTAATGGCATCACCACCCCAGACGTACTTGGGGTTGATGTCGGTGACGGCGATGTTCTGGATGATGATGTTGGAGGCACCGCTGACGATACGGAGACCCTTGCCCTTGATGACACCCTTGGAGCCCTCACCGAGGATGGTCTTGTCGGAGGCGACGGTGATACCGAGAGTACCGGCGTTGTCGCTGGATGTGTTAGCTGTATAGATCGGAGAGATGGTGCCAGACAAGACGTACTATGAGACCGAAACAGAGGGGGCGTCAGACTCGTAGTTTTCACACCATTTGTTGGAGTCGATGGCGACCTGGCAGGCCGAGGCAGTTCCCCAGGGAGCACAGCCAGTGCCAGTGGTGGTACCTTCGGTTTCGGTGAAGTCGAAGCTGGATTGATTATATTAGTATCGTGATGGAGGAAGAGGAAGAAGAAGCTCACGTCTTGGAGAGAACAATCACTCGCGCTTCGTCGTCTCCAAGGTATGAGACCAGCTCATCCGTGGTGGAGGGGTAGACGGCAGTGGCATCACCACCACCAGTGACGCTGCTGGCGAAACCTTCAGCAGTGCCAGAGACGCTGACAGCAGCAGCGGCGGTGCTGGCAATGGCAGCGAGGAGGGCGGTATACTTCATGGTGAAAGAAAGACAAGACAAAAATACAAAGAAAGAAAGAAGGAATGAATGAAAAAAGAAAAGAATGGAAGGATGATGGAGGAATGGACAGAGCTGCCGGACGGGGAGGTTATATAGGTTGATCGCAGCCAGCGTTCATGATTCAAGCGGGAGCAGCAATAATAACGATTAATTAAGCCGGAGATAAAGCAGGAGTCAAACAGTGGCACACCATCTGATAATGATCCATCAGAACCAGCATTGGCATTCCCCTCTCGAGGCCGGAGCAACCGACTGATTCGGAGTGCACCGTGAGTCCCCATGTGGTGTGAGGGAGATGAAACGCCGTAAAACACCCCGTCGGTCCACTATCGCGACTGTTATTGGCGTGTATCCTGTTCGTCCCATTAGTTTGATATTGGGACATTAAGTCACCCATCCTCTACGCTTTTCAGGCGCCCCGCAGGAGGAGCCATTATTATCAATCTCCATCCTCACCACCATGGATGGGGGGAGACATCGCAGCACAAATTCTCCGTCAAATTCTCCGTCTTGGCGATCACCGCTCGGACGGCATCCGAATGGCAGATAGGGCTGCTGTTGAGCACTGGATGAGACGTGCATTGTAGGAATTAAGAGTATTGAAGATGGCCAAGTCACTGCAAGTGTTTCACACCAGAATAGGCAATTGGGAACGGAGCATCCAGGCGCAGAATAAACTACGGCGATGGAAGGCGTGAAACTCAAGCATCTACACCACGGTCCACATAGTGGAACCAAGGATGGCGGTGGGCATAGTAGCCTCAACATCCAGTCTTTCCAGAACCTCCACATGGACAGGTCGAAGACTCCGACCATTCCGACCAATATGGCTGCTCAATCGTGCCATTAATCTATCTTGATTGCTGTCGTCAGTCTCATTAAACTACGCCTCTTCTCCGGCTTATAAAGCTTGTACTTATCAGCGGATATATTAAGGGGGGAGGCGTCCAGTAAGGCACAGCTCGATAGATATTAATTATCTAAGACACTCAGATTAGTTCTTGAAGAACGAAATTATATAAAAGTGATTGATGCCATGCCGGATAATCTAACGATAATCTAACGTCGTCCATATGGAGTGATATACATGTCGATCACCAGCCATTCCTTGGCTTTCTGTTTTCTCTTTTCTTTCTCGGTTTACATGGTGCTTCAACTATTGAGTACGAAGACATTATCGTATTGTTGTGTATAAACATTGTGTCTATGGTATTTCTTACTATAATTATTCCAAGTGCAGATGAATCGAAAGCATCTCTCAAAACTATCCAGATCACGTGAAGAGGGGCCGAGATGCCACTTTTCTACTAGGACCATTTATTAGACCATCACAACCAGAATCACACCAACTAGTCACGGTTTATGAAAAATGAATATGCATGCGTTAGAACTTGAATGGCATTGGCATTGCTGATCGCAGTAGCACCTTGCTAAATAGCCCGAGTTTATCCCGTAGCACTCGACTGCTTATGTAGCTGATCAGTCATTATGCTACGCTTTTTTAGAGTATTCACGTGGGCGGCTATAGACATCACTGCCATAGCTAGGTACCCATCTTTGGCTGTTGGCAGCCTCCATAGTGGCAACCCGCAAACTGACAACTCACTGACAAGACACCTTTACTCCATATGTCTAGCAGGTTTAGTCAACGGAAATGCATTGACTATTTATTCTCCGTATGTAACACAATTAACGTGGGAGTATGCGGGGAACAAATTGCCGACCAGCTTGCCGTATATATATCGAGCACACGACCAGTGACAGTTCTTTCATTGTAGCAGTTGTCCACAATAAGGTCGAAATACCAACTCACTTTTTCAGGATCAACACCTATGGACTGTCATTTATAGTAGTCACCTCTAGATATCCAGCTTCTCCAGATCTTCTAGATGTATGCAAATCAGACAACTGCCGCTCTGGATGAATGAATTGCCACGGGACTATTTATGCCTGAGGCAGAAACACATGATGGCGAATCGGGATCAATCTTCCGCCCTTCGGAACGGCCATGTCCAGCAATGGCATCTTTACGGTCGAAATCAGATAAAATAATAGACGGAATGTATTATGAGCAGATCAGATAAACCATCCGCTTAAATAGATGCATCCTTGATAGCTGTGATGGAAGTGATTCTGCCATTCAGTTTTACCGTGTATCCCCGACGCTTGCAATTACCTTTGCCGTGATTGGCGGCATGTGCTGACTCAGCGCATTGCCGACCGCCAGACCCGAGGTTACCTAGCTCAAAAGCGACAAAACATGTAGCGAACGCTTCAAGTGATCTTCCGGCCTCCTGCACTTCATCTCGTCGCTGTCGCCTCTAGGGACATCCCACGCTGGTCCGAATCTCCTCTCTACCATAATATTGTCCCGTCTAGCCATTGTTGTCTCTGTGTAGACATTTCTCCAGCGTCTGTCTTGCGACCAAATTCATCCCTCTCCCCGTTCGCCCGCCATGTCTGCTCTTCGCTCTACCTCGCGCTTGATCGCCTCCTCGCGGCCTCTGTTCCGGCCCGCAGCCTTTGCTCGCTCGTATGCGACTGTTGAGACCGCTGCCCAGGTAAGCGCTACCGGGTCTACCAGCTCCTAGGCTGTTCCCCGAGTCTAAAACTTCATCGTGCAGGAACCCAGCCCGTCCGAGAACCCTCGCACAAAGACCTTCCATGTCTACCGCTGGAACCCCGACCAGCCCACCGAGAAGCCCAAGATGCAGTCGTATCAGCTGGACCTGAACAAGACCGGTCCCATGATGCTGGACGCGCTCATCCGCATAAAGAACGAGATGGACCCCACCCTTACCTTCCGAAGAAGTTGCAGAGAAGGTATCTGTGGAAGTTGCGCAATGAACATCGACGGTGTCAACACCCTGGCTTGCTTGTGTATGTCGGAAACCTGGTTTTAAGAGCTCGCGAGATGCGGGGTATGGCGTGGACGAGGACTGACTGTTCTAGGCCGCATCCCCACCGAGACTACCAAAGAGTCGCGCATTTACCCATTGCCTCACACATACGTGGTCAAGGACTTGGTTCCTGACCTGACCTACTTCTACAAGCAGTACAAGTCCATCAAGCCTTACCTGCAGCGTGATACCAAGACTGAGGACGTAAGTAGCTTCGCATTATGATGTTGATGTGATCTAACTTTGGATAGGGTCTTGAGCACCGTCAAAGCCCCGAAGACCGCCGAAAGTTGGACGGTCTGTACGAATGTATTCTCTGCGCCTGCTGCTCGACTTCCTGCCCCTCGTACTGGTGGAACAGCGAGGAGTACCTCGGACCCGCCATTCTGCTCCAGTCGTACCGTTGGTTGGCCGATTCGCGTGACGAGAAGACCGCCGAGCGTAAGCAAGCTCTGGACAACAGCATGAGCATGTACCGATGCCACACCATTCTCAACTGCTCGCGAACCTGCCCCAAGGGATTGAACCCGGCGCTGGCTATTGCGCAGATCAAGAAGATGCTGGCAACCAACTAGAGTGGTGGAGCGATAAAAAAGAACTGTTTCCTTCTGTCTTCCTGTCTTGTCTCTTATATCTCTTATATTTTCTTGAGTCTTGTTTTTTATTCCCTCGAATTTGGAGGCCTTCATACCGGATGTTTTCATAGGTGTAAATTGTGAAGTTTTATTTTGAGATCCTTGAATGAAGTGTATTTGATATGACATGCGTCTGCTTAACCACGGCATTAGGAGCATCCTGATTGGGCTGACAGTCGGCAACGTGCATTTTATTCACTTGCCGTTGACTAGCGTCCTATATAACGCATTAAAACTTAGCCCCACTAACAATTGCTGGGCTGTTAGCTCAGGGGTAGAGCGCCCGCTTCGCATGCGGGAGGTCGTGGGTTCAATTCCCACATAGTCCATTCTTTTTTTCATTTCTTTTTTGCTGGGAATATGACAGTCTATTTTTGTCATTGGATCGTCAGATAAGACAGGCTGCACGGTGCATATTTAGATCTTCTATATCTTTTAATCTAGAATGATGACAGATGAAAGAAGGATATTTTGAATATATTCTCGCTTTAACAAAGGAATGAAGGTCTACTCTATATCTATGACTGACAGATCATGGATATCTCCCCGTCGACTTGAGCATATCCATACATCTCTCGACAGCCTTCTGCATCGCATTCGTCGCCTCCTCCAGCAGCGTCGTCAACGGCACCCTTCCTGCCTTCTCCTGCTGCACCCTGACATACTCATTATTCAACACCTTGTTAATGTTCACCTTGGACACCCCACACGCAATGCATTTCGCAAAAATCTCCTCCGTAAACGGATCCGCCCCATGCAGCACCAACCTCACCCTATCCCCAACCTTCTCATGAACCGCCTTCAACCGCTCATACTCCAACCGAATCCCCCGTGGCCCATACTCCCCATGCACATTCCCAAAAGCCGGCGCGAGCCAATCAATCCCCGTCTCGACAAACTCCTCACTCTCTTCAGGCGTCGTCAACATCCCCTCCAAATCAGCCGTGTCAGCCACCCCGTCCTCCCCGCCCTCGATCCGGCCCGGTTCGGCTTCCGTCACGATCCCGCGCGCGTGGCAGTAGCCGACCAGCTCACGCGTGAGGGCTAGATTCTCCTCCTTCTCGTAGTGCGACATGTCGACCATGATGCTGTCGAACCCGCCCATGTCTGCGGCCCGCCGGATGATCTCCGGTGACTGTGCGTGGTCCATGTGCACGGTGACGGGGACGGAGGCATTGCGCGCTGCCTCGGCCGCTGCGTGGACCAGGATGCCGTCTGCGTAGTGAATCGCCCAGGGGAAGAGGAGGATCATGGCGGGGGAGCGTTTGGATTCGGCGGCGCGGACGGTGGCGAGGATGCCTTCGACGTTGTAGCAGCACATGGCGGGGACGCCGTAGTGGTTGGCTGCTGCATGGTTGAGGATGGATTTTGCAGTCATTGTGCTTGGAGTATGGATGAATGGACAGGTATGAATGGAATTGTGTGTGGTGGTGTGTTGACATGAGGGGTTTTATAGTTCTGCCCCTCGTAGATCCACCGTATGCGCCGGAGTTGGTCCGATTGACGTCAATGTTTACTTTGTGTGATTTATGATATTCAAGATATCGGCTATTGTGTAGCCGGTTATTCGTATTCGGAATGTATTGATAGAGTTGAGTGGAAGTGCGGACTATGTTCGAAATTTCGATAGTATTCAGGTCGACATGAGGTCTGACTGTTTATACACAAGGAAGAAGGATAATAGTAACGAGTAATAAAGTGTATTTAAGATATAGAATAAATAAATATATTCAGAGATACATAGAATAAACATACAACAATAATCTATATAATCAAATTCCAAAAGCCTTAATCACACTCGTCCGATTCTCCTCTCCCCACCCACTCCTCCTCGCCATCGTCAACACACTCAACGCCGCATTCCCCAAATGCAACGGCGTATGCAAATCCCTCGCCGTCTGCACGACCTTCTCTAACCGCAGCATAGCCTCATCCACACTCGGCCCCGCAGGCGCTTTTTCTCCAATCCGCCCCTCAATCATCTCCAATCCCTGCGTGATGAACAATTGACTAGCACCAGCTGCGTCGCTGACGAGCTGGTAGAACTGGTCCAGATCAACGGAGAGATGGCGTGCAAACGCGACTGCTTCTGCGGCTGCGACGAGGTTAATGCCGACTTGGAGGTCTTGGATGAGTTGGAGGGCGGAGGTTGTTTGTTCGTGCGAGAGGGTGCATGGGATGTTCTTGATTGGGTCAGCATAGTACTGGCGGACCATGGCGGAGTCGTCTTTTGCGCCGTAGCCTTGCGAGAGAGCAGAGAGGTATGTTTGTTCTGCTGTTGAGCAGAGGGGGGTTGGGAAGTGGTTTTCTCGTGCGGAGGTTGTGATGATGCCCTATCCAGTCAGTATATACATAACCATATGGATAGATAGATAGATGGACTCACCACATCCTTGAGAATGATCGTCAACGCACTCGCACCGGGATTCCAATCCTCCTCCACCATCCTCGGCAGCCGATTCTCATGCATCCACGTCCACGCATCGGACGAAATAATCCCCTCCGACGCCGTCTTCGCATCCAGCCCCAATCTTGCCGCAAGACCCATCGCCTCACTCGCGCCCAGAATGTGGATGGCCGCTAGCACCTGATGCACCATTTTCATGTTACTTCCCGCCCCGACCCCGCCGGGGACAAGATACAGCTTATCCGGCGCGGCGAGAGTCTGCAGGAGTGTCTTTCCGCGGGCGAGAGCGTCGTCCGACCCACCCGCCATGATGGAAAGTGTTCCGTCCGCGGCGCGTTTTGCGCCGCCCGAGACAGGGGCGTCGATGAAGTAGATGTCGTCTCTGCCTAGAGAGCGGAGTTCTGACGCGACAGATTTGGCGTATGACGCAGCCACAGTCGAGCAGAGGAGGAGCGTTGCATTCTTCGCCAGATCTAGGCGCCGGAATTAGCCTCGTTCGCAATCATCAATCAGAAACCAGTTGGTATAAGGGGAGACATACACTGCACAATCCCGCCCTCCCCAAACAAAACCGATTGCGCCTGCGGCGCGGACGCAACCATGCAAACGTAGAATTCCCTCCCCTCTGCAGACTCCCGGAGCGACGATGCAGGAATCCCGCCTGCTTCTTGGAAACGCTGCACGGAGGCCGGGAAGACGTCAAAGCCATGCACGGGGTGGCCTTTTTTGACGAGGTGGGTGGCCATTCCGAAGCCCATTGCGCCTAGGCCAACGAAGCCGATGGGGGGTTTGGAGATCATTTTGCTATAATTGAATAATAAATCGAATTGAATTGGATTGGATTATATTAATTTACTTTGGTGAGAATCAAGGAATGCGAGAGTGAAGTAGTTATAAAGAGGGGATCGCAGAGAAGGCCGAAGGAAAGCGGGATGATGCGGGGATGTGGATTTCGGAGATCATCCGATATAGGAAGAATGGAAGAATGGGAAATGAATATCGGAGGATGAATGGGATAGAAGATATGAGGGAATGTGGAAGATAGGAGATGTAATGGAGAGAGTGAAGCAAACGTGCATGTCTCAGTTGGTATTGCGTATCCATGACGGTGAATAGCTTCAGGGACTTATATACTCTCTTCTTCTCTCCTTCTTCCTTCTCTTCATCTCTATACTTTATATACTCTATATACTTTATTCATTATATACGACACTTCTTTGCATTCCTCATTCTCTTCGTTGATCAATCTTCGTCGATCTTGATGGATCATCACTCGTTGTATCCCATCTGCGTCGCTATCTGTATGTGACCAAGATACTCCAAAGTATACGAATGCTAATGATTAAAATGGCAGATACATTCTCCCACTCTCGACCTTCGAAGGTCTCTATATCTTAGTGAGGTATCTCTACCCTCCCCCTTTCATCTGGCACAATCCAGAACTAACCATCGAATACAGACAATTGAACACAGCAGGGCCTGGTGCGCACTACACAGCCATCAGAGCCATCCTCGCGTATCTAGATAAAGGGACAGACGAAATGCCAACGAAAGGTGGATCATCTTTGCTTTAATTGGACGTCCACGATTGCGATAATTCTGGATAGTGAGTTATGCTGTTATGTTCCAGTCAGTCGTATACTAACTCTTCTTGTACGTCTAGTATATAAATCCTCGAGGCCCTATAAGTGACGCCAGGTTGGTACGTCGGCTGGCTGAGAGTGAATCTCGAAAATAACAGAGAAAATGGAAGTCATCGCGTCGCAGTGCCGACTCGTTCAAAGCAATGCTTAGTACGTTCTGTCCGAAAAGGTATAGCGGTTGCTAACAATGCAATCAATGACAGGATTTCAGCTTCCAATTATATACATCCCATCAGACCCTAAGAATCTTTCGGGACGACGAATTGATCCAAAAGGTCTCCTTTACCACGAAGTAGTTATCAGCGTTAAAAAAATGCAGTGGAAAAACAACGGGGTTTCAACGAAAGGATTAGTTTTGTGAGAGGTAAGGTCTCTTCATCTTTGATGGTGAAGTTATACTAACATCTGCTAGACCAAGATATCGCCGAGTGGCCGATGAAAACACTGCGAATGATAAACGTGTGCACTTTTATCCCAGCCATGCAGCGACGAATCCCACCACAGGACCCGGAAAAGGCCCTGCTTTCTCCCAGAATAAAAGTGCGAATATATAGGTTTGACTCCTGGCTATGCAATCGATCATTGCTAACCCAGACATATGAACAGCATGATGGTGGAATTGCAGAACCAGCAGAGCGAGACACGATGCAACTTGACAAGGACGAAAATATCTGGCCTTTTTCATATCGACATATGATCCAACGGTATTCACTGGCGAGTCAATGTCTATTATCAGAAGAATAATGCTGATTTGTAAGTCAACTAAAGAAGAGAATACACAAGCCGAGGAAACATTCAATCGCAACGTATCAATCAAGCCAGATCAAGACCCACGTGAACATTTGATGTTGTCAAGTTTGCAATACGGATTCATCACAAATTATGATGAAAATGTCTCAATCGTCAGAACAGCTCCAATCCAATCTGTCTTGCCATTGATGACTCCAGTCGACAGGGAACCCAAATGGACCATCTTCGAACATCCACCAATGGTTAATGGCATTCCCTGGCTTGTCAGCCGCCAGAGCGATAGAGCATCAGGGTGCAAGACTACTTTGAGGAATTCAATGTATTTATAACGCCACGTCTCGACTCTCAAAGGCTGTCAAAAAGAAAGCGGCACTGCTAAAAGCTAAGACTTTCATTTCCGCCCTGAACGCTCGTATCATAAACAACGGAAGTTTTTTGAAAAGACGCCTAAAACGCTCAAACCTCCCCTCAGTGACATCAGACCAACGTGAATACCAGAAACCCGGGAATTCTGGCTTCATTATCCAGACGGACATTTCGCCCCCTGGTCTGGGTTTCTAGAAATGCAAACATTTGGCCCATGGGCGTGCACCATCCTCAATCTCACTCTCCTCGTCTCTACAATACAACTATACCGGCACGATCATCTTGCTACAAACCAACATGAGTGAAGCCGAGCCCTTTCACAATGTCTGCCAGATGAAAATAAAGATCTGGCCTAGGTGGGTGCGATTTCCAAGCTGAACGAGCCATACTAATCTTTCAACAGTGCTCGTCCCCTAACCGTATCTTGGTCACAAAAGACACCTGAGCAAAACGAGAACACGAGAAATTCTATTCCTTGGGTGCTCTGGTTTTCAACAGGTATCAATCAATGCCTACAGCACTCACAATTTTGAGCGTCCGGCATATTCAACGTCGAGAGTATTTCATGAAGCAAATGAACCAAATCCTCAATCATATCCGAGAGGAGATGCATGTCAGTCCATTTCGCCTTGATGATATCAAGCGATCATCCTGCATTCATCAGACCTTCCCAAGACTTGGTAGAGGCAATATATCCTCCGGACATGGAGTGAGTGCCTGATCTCCACAAATCTTCTGTTCCAACATACTAATCCATCCCAGCGAGGTGGGAGTGAGCGAGTCATTGCCGCTTCTTCCAGATATGACGAAATCTTCTTCTGCACCACGGCACTTGGCTTTGCAACGACTGAGAAGCATGAGCATGTCCAGCAGAGATTGGGGACTATAAGTCCCCCCCTCAAATATTGGTCTCATCACCATGACGATCCTAGATGCGGGAAACCGGCGGTATTTGACTGGCCTTGCTCTTGTGACTCTCTGAAAGTCAATTGTCCTGTTAACAGAGAACATCTGGTCAGATAATTCGTTGGCTGTCTGGCAATCTTCAGTTCCTGGTATCGCTGACTTTATCAACATTTATTCGGCCATGGACCACGGGACGCATCCCATCACTACTTCTATCAGCAATCTACTTGAAAAGGCATTTACATATGCCTTCCAATCCCTCCAACCATCACAAATATCGGTGGCACCGCAGCCGCGATTGACGATGTTCGACATGAACTGCTGACCAAACTATTCTCATCTTATGAGCCTGTTCGATTGAGTTCTGGACTGTCTTGCATTCCGCCCATGCCGTCTCATCGTCAGACTACAGTTATCCTCGTCTGAAAAGCCGCCGACTCATGGATCTTTTTTTGCTTCCTTTGATCGATGTCCATGGAGGAGTAAAAGGCTGTGCGGCCTTTTTCCTCGCCCACAGGGCAATCTATCTTCGTCCATTTCCAAGATGCCCTACGGCCTTGCAAATCCGACTCAGTTGACTATCTCGACTGACAAAGGCAATGACAGAAGACAATGTAATGAATTCCTGACGAACAATAAGACTGAGAGAGAAAGACCGCCGTCAAAAGAGCACAGGAGCGATCTCAGAAAATACCAAATATTCTGGTGGATTCGGCCAGAAGTGCAACAATTTCTTGCTTTGGCTTCGGGAGTACTCGACCAGGTGGATGATTTGTGTCGTCTCAGGGCCTCTCTATTAGTCTCTCTCAGGAAATCTTTACAAACACCGAATCTACCTGCTGTTGATCAAGCAATCCTATTCCATGGAAGCAATGGACACCCCCGAATGTGAGTAAAAACCTCTATGTGAAAGACCCTGGCTGACCTTTCCAGTTTCTCACCGTCCAAAATGACTGAATTTTATATCCCAAGCTGTGCTCAGTATGGAATATACTACCTGATCATCGACGAAAAGTAGATCCTCGGACTCAGACAGCTTGGCATAGCCCGTCTACGTGCTCAACAATTTCTCCTTGCATCTGGCCTGCACCATATTCAATCCCGATGAGTACGGCCCGATTTACAACACAGAATGAGACACAACTCTCCTGGATATTGCGGTTGTATCTGAGACACCGCCATCGAAGAAGTCCATGCGAGTTCGGGGGATGTATCTCAAAGTACTATCCCGATCTATATTGATCCCGATAGCGCGAGAGAAGCGGTAAGCATAGCACTGGCGATGGCAAAGAAGTCATCATTGCTGACGCAAAGCTTCCTTTCGAGGAGGATGGCAGTTGCCAAAGTCATCCGAAAAACCATCCTGGCACCAAATTGACGTCTTCTCGCTTAAATGACTCGCTGTATCTGATATCGTCACTCGTTTCTTCGTCTCCTCTTTTGCTCCTCCGGCAACCATGATCTCAACGCTATCCCCTGCGTCTTCTGGTACGTACAACTCTTTTTCATTGCTTCTTGTGTTTCTGACGATACAGCAGATGCCTGGGGATCATCAATGGACTCAATCTACATGCGTGCCCTAGGGAACGGGCGTGAAAAAGCTGCATATGCAGCTAGAGGGACACGAATGAGTGTTTGCGGTTGAGCTTTCTTATATATAGTCAGTTATGCTATTTGCAGAAAGTGGCGGTAATTAGTGCTAACGGTCACAGTAAATACGCCAGATCGCAAGTTATTCTGGGGCTGAAGTGTTCGCCTCACATCGGTTGGAAAATGGCTCTCACATTCACGATAACTTGCTTGACCTGGAGCCGTCAGCTGAAGAGAAGAAACATGTCATTCTTTTATCCGTTGCTGGTGATAATTGGAAAATCATCATCAGCGGATTGTTTGTCTTGGGTCTATACTACACGATCGCATATACCAATTTGATCACAATACATGGCATGCAGGATGGCCACCACAGCTCCTACTGAAAGAAATGAACTGCTCAACGGATGGACACGCAGTAAACGACTGTATACATGGCGGATCCTGGAGTCAGGGTCCAAGATCTTCGCCATACAGTCAGTACCGATAAGATTCTTTTACCCCATGATGAAGTCACCCTGGGAGCTGTTCGACTACATTGTGTCACGCGGATACAAAGAGACGACGTTTTCCAAAATTAGCTAGGAAACAGACAGTTCAGCTTCAGCAACAGTCGAGGAGAAACCAGTTAGCATCATGCTCGGTCTTTTCAGATGGTTCAACCATACCCCAGCATACATTCGAGAACCTGCCGTAAGTCCCTCTGATCTCCAGAAAATCACTTTCCACATTATCCGGCTCGAGCGGCACCGCAACCGCTACCAACACCTACTATACCCACCCATGCCACGCTGCCATCTACTGGAGCTTCCATCATACAGCAGTCATAGCAAACCACAAGTGGTTTGCGATGAACACCAACCCCCCCGCTGTTCAGATTCGTGCAGATGTTAGTTCAGCGGAGCTTCGAAAATCACAGCTCGAACATAAATGCATTGCTCAAGTTATTGACGGCATCTCTCGTCGCGCCATAGAACTTTCTGTCAAGGGCTCTGAAGGCCGTACCGTGGACCTCTTTACATCGCTACGCTCTCAAAACCACGCCGCACTAATACGCATACTCCGTGGGCTTAACCAAAAACTGTCGCCCACAGAATACAAGGGTGATCTTCGGGTGTTCAGAGACGGATGGGGGTCATTCTACCTAACGAAGATACGTTACGACGAAATCAATGACGGTGAAAAAGACATTCGAAATGCAGTTTGGCTTCGCACAAACGATCTGCGACACTTCCACACGAACCTAAACGTCGATTTTGATCAGTGAGTGCAGGGCGGCGTCGAACACCCGTCGCGAAATGAGATCTTCAGAATGAGACGATGACATGAACTGCTTTACGAAAACCACAAAGAGTGCCTAGATTCTCTGCGGCCCGCCCTGGTGTCGACCAAAAAGGGAAAGAATGATAAACTCCTATTGGTGTCGTTTGAAGTCAAAACGCTTGAAACAAACACTGCGGTCAAGTTCATCATGGTCTGGCCGTTATCTTGGGATGGAATAGCCTTAGCAAGATTGGACAAGTCATGACAGCTGTTTGTAATGCCCGGGTGGATATTACCTTCGGCAGTTTTAACTGCCTGGTTCGACTGAAGCAAAGAGCATCGAGTCGTCGGTGAACTAAAAACACCATGGACCGTGGTGCAGCAACGGGAAAGACATGAACGTCAGGAAGCGCTGAAATTCTACATTGAGAGTGGTAAGGACCACCTTGAAGATGAATATTGCACATCGCTAACTAAAAGATTAAGACATGGCCTCGACCTTTTTTATGCCATGTTGTCTGCCGCTATCCGACTCGGAAGATGAGTTCAGGGTCAAAAATGACCCATGAACAGTTTGCATTGCTGAATTTCTCAGAGTGTATCCGATGCAACACCAACTACTGGAATGGACCTATGCGGCAATTTCATACAGACATACAAACTACCTTATCACGGAAGAGAAGAATGGATGATCAAAACAGATCCAATCAGCATTTGGAGCCCTAATCTGCGGATACAATGATGGCTGGTACGTATATTCCAAAACTTGATGAACGATGCTATAGTCTAGTACTGACCATATAATAGTACAATTGGCCATCCTACATCAATTTGATGAAGTCCTGGAGAGACTCAACAGGAGGATTCAGGATGTCGAGTTTGAAGTATGCCATCAAGTCCCTACCACAAACAGTGTGGGACAGGACTATATGGCTGGCTGATTCTATACACAGACCTATCAGATTGTAAACCGCGGTGGAAACCACGGTCAGGAATGTAACCAACAAATTGGCTGTGCCGTCGTTATCAGCTGCGTTGGCAAGCGATAATTGTGCCTCCGTGTGTACTCTTCCAATCTATGGAAGTATTGATCCTGACTGCGTTTCTAGGTTTCTGCATTCTGTCATGACGCTGCGGGGGCGGTTATCCACATGCTGTACATTCGAGACTTCCCCAGTCAAAGCTGATCACAGAAGCAGACCGTCATTTTAGGTCTTTAAAACAAAGAGCACCGACTGTGAGTCACCTAATTTCATTGACTCGTTTGGTTTTACTCCGGGCGATGAAATGGTACAGGATACCGTCAACAGCGGAACAGTGCTATTTCAGATGACTGGAATGCACGTCCAATCGATGACAGTCCAGCAAGTGACTGCAAGTGGTCCAGCACCAGACAGTCAGTTGATAGCATTTCTTCTCCGAAGCTCCTCTTCCATCAGCACGCTGCCATGGAACGAAGCCTGGAGCAGGGGAGGATATAGAGGACTATCGACTGGACGTCCTAATCCCAGTGCCCAAGAAATTGGGCATCACGGATATCGACGACACGGAAGCTCCGCTTATCCATCAGGCTGCAGACGCGCACCTGACTGCTCTCCTGGTACAGTGACGGTCCCAGATCCCGACGCCGATGAACCGACCCATGCTGGTGATCTTTTGTGGGCCTGTTTGCATCACTCTCTCCTGAACTCCGCCAGCATATCCTACTTCACCCCTCCTACAAGCGATTCCCGGTCTGCAACCCGGTGCGACTCGAATCAGCCGACGGCTGCCAGAGCAGCGGGGGATTTATTTCTTCCCAGATCGAGCCATCTTTGAGCACTTCTACAAATATGACGACGAAGGCAGCGGAATCGACCCAGGAAAACCTATATCCGTGTATAGCCTCGCGTCTGTGAATCTGGTGTCCCGACATTACTTACCAACCACCGGCAAATGCGATCCTGCAGTTCTCCCGCGATGATCTGAGCATTTCTTCATATCCTGCCAGCACCTTGTCGCTGAGAAGAATCCTCGACGCTCAGAGGCTGCCCTTATTCCCATTCGCATGTTTACGAGAGACATTAGCCGTATGTGTCCCATGTTAGCATTACACGAGAAGATACTGATTCGGAAAAGACAGCCCCAAACGATACTACGAATGCCTGGAAGGCATTGTATCGTTGCTTCCGGCCATTAGCGAATCCCCGTAGGAGAAAACGTTGTCATGTATTCTCCTTTGTCGAAGCAAAACGTCTTGCTTCTTCGACCACCCAGAAGGAACGGATACGTTATGGGCATGGAGACTTTGCATTCTCCGAAACCAAATTGATTAACAGTTCATTTCCTCTCAATGGAACAGGATATGTTTCGTCTTATGCACGAGCCAAAGGTAAGGGATCCATCCAAGAAACGCAAGTATATGGCTAATATGTCAAAGCGACCCAGCCGGGGATACATGCCATAACTAGAGGAATTGGGTATTCTCCGAGACATTGGCCGGGAGCATCGGACTGTCCCCGGCTCTATCGACAATATATGGTTTCTGTATTCCGCAACCTCCAAAACATTGCTTTGGCCCGTTACGCGAAGACTCAATATCTACGAAACTTGTCGACTGCAGTTGCATCCAGGGTGGTCCTATATCAACGCCCTTCTCATTGTCTGGCTGTGGCTGACTCCATGAACAATTCCGACGTTTCTGGCTTTCAGTATCTCACCGAAGACGAAATGTTCGATTACCAGGACTATCTCGGAGGCGAACTATTGTCGAAGATTTCGAGCTGTTCCCATCTACGGTTTGAGAACTGCATGCTCAAGAAAGCCGCATAAACCCATACAGAATAGCGACTCATACACCAGCCGGCAGATGAAACGCAAAGAAAAATCTGTCGTCTACCAAGAAGCTGTCCCACAATAATCAAATCTCCCAATTAGATCCCCAAAGCCATGGGGAACTGATTGATCCAATGCAGCATCAATCTTAACACCGGTGAATGCTATAGTGGCGTTTAGCCCAGCACCCGAGTATGCATTGGATATACCAGAACCCGAGCACCGCAGGGTAAGAGGCCCTTCTGGTTCATAGGAATCGAATACTGATTTGACCAGGTAGAAGGGACCACATGGAATGGAAAGATACCCTTGTTGTCTCACAGCGTCTAAAGTTCTCTCTTACGCGATTTGAGCATTTCCCGAACCGGCAAGGGCATGTCTCAACTCTTCGGATGGAATGTCTTATATGGTGGCGCTATGGATCAGACATTCTATCAAATATATGTTGACAACAGAGATTCTGCATTCAAAAAGATACCGTTGAGCTACAAACACGCTCAGAACCTGCGGTTTCCGTGGTTTCCGATGGGAAGGCCACAACTACTTCGTGGCTAACCTGGATCAACCGACAGATTCCTTGATGGATTCAATAGTATGATCCAATTTGGAAGGACTGGAAAGATCATTGAGATTGCCAAGGTGCCGGCGCTTCCAGATTGGTTTCGCCTAACTAGCCTGCAGGACTCAATACCCTAATCTGCCTAAGGCTGGAGTTCTGTCTGAGTTGGCGGGCTGAATCTTTCCGAATCGGCAATCATTACGCTCGTTCAATCTTAGACCTTGGGCTAGAACAGAACTTTCCAGGAATTATCGAGTTCAAGCCATGGGATGCCCAGCACTCAGCAACCACTGCACGAGGACCAACATCATGCGCCCAGAGGATCACCCCGAAACACCGTGTTGAAATTCTGGCAAACGGTCGCAGTTAGACGGCATTTTGAACTACGACATATACATACAGTATCAAAGCGCATTTTCGGCGATATGGTAGGTTTAGGGAAGACATGGGAGGCATCTGTTCGCTTTGATGCAAGTTTCCTATCAAGATTGAATTGTTCTTCATACTAATGGGATAGATGGCGAACTCAGACTCTTCCGCCGTGTTGTTTTCGATGAGGGACACTTCGTCAAGACCATTGCGACGAATGCCATTTTCTTTCCGAGAGGCGTTTGCCGGGTGCTAGGCCCTGCGTCCTTTGCCGTCGCCTACCCTCATCGTCATGCCGTTGAATCATCGCACATTAATACCATCTTATCACCGCACCAGACTTCTTCGATGAAGACGATTGAGCACATCGACTCCCGAATCCAGACTGTGATTGGATTATTCGCAAATGTCAACATATAATATAATACGCGGAGAATAAACGGCAGACGGACTAGTGATTGCTGAAAGGACATCATCAGCCCAAAATGTGTTCGAAAGATGGCAGAGCCAGAAGCAAAATTCATGACTGCCACGCGATTAACCCTCTCTTATGGACGCATTGACGCAAGATATAACACGTGAATTCTACTGTCTTCATCTTCGAGGACACAGAGATATCTTTTCAGCATATTTGCGGAATCCCTGGACTCAAGATATACCACAATAAGAATGTGAACTTCGTTTGGCTCCTGAACTTGAAATATCAGATGATAACCTGGCACTTCTTCCTGTTGATGAGGTGACTGATCAGCTGCCAACTGCACCTCTGGGTTCTGAAGCACTTTCGACTGAAGAAAGTGAACTGAATAAAGATGATTCCACTGAAATGTCGGCGGTTCCGGACCTGCTTGCCAGGGGAACGGAAATTGAGGGTATTCGGAATGACCTTGGCCCCAATAGACGAAGGGCTTAAAGTTACGTTCCACTATCCGAGGAGACATTGAGCAACGAACAGGCCAAGGGCGACAATTGATATTCAAAGAAGCTCTTCCTGGTCCTCGACATTTGGGGGCATAATCAAAGTGGAGATTCCAGGGATTGGGCGCTCAAATGAGGTCGCAGACCAAGCTCAGATATCCTACGCAGATCCGCATTCCCTTAGTTCAAGGGCCAGAGCAATGCTCAATGAAATGTGTGATGTGGCGCCTGCACACGCAATGGGCTAAACAAAAGCATCGGAAGCCCTTCGTGAAAGACCACGACGGATGGCTGACCTGGTGGGAAAGACCAGAACGATTGTACGCTATCGACCATAAACCATGGGTGAGTAATTCGACCTCACAGAAAGCGACAAAGCTAACAATACTTAGGGCAAGCCATTCGCTACATGGAGATGTTGTCCTGGTCAACGCCCATACGATTCGGAAGAGATAGATATTGAACAATCTCAATCCAGCTTCCAGAATCAGGTCCCCGGCAAGATCTATGCTTGATCGAGTGCTCCTTTATTTATGCCATAGCTAGAACGAGAGCTTTAGCGAGGTAAAAACGCTATTTGGCTGTTGGGGGGTTTCCGATACAGAGGAAGAACCGATTGCGAACACATCAGAACTCGTCGCGGACGGTGCGAGGGTCACATGTTAGCTATCCGAGCTGATCATCCAAGCATCCTGGATCAAACAACATGATGAAGCTTGTCATGACGGCGCAGGTTATTGAGATAGCCAAGATGCCACCCAATGTTGCGTCTGGGTTGGTTTCACCTTGCGAGATTGCAAGACTTCAACGACTCGTCGCGGTTGGATTGCTTGTTTCAATGGACCCCGGCTGTCCAGCTCTGATATCAGATTTACCGAGGATGAAAATCGAACCATCATGACCAAGGCGCAATGCGTGCCTTTGTGCCTTGGCCGAGAGATCCCAGATTTACAACGGAGTCACATCGAACTTCTACAACAACTGCAAACAGGAAACAATGGTCCATAGGTCCAGACAGATAACTTCTTTTGGGTTCCAACCTACAGCAGAGACGTGACAGAGATACTTACGCTTTTAGCACAAAAAGATGTCTGCTCCCAACTCGAGCCCCCCCTCCCGAAAAGGTGTTTGCACTAGTAGAAGCTCGGGCATCTACGAGACATCGTAAAATGCCCCAGGTACGGTACAAGGAGGCCAGCCAGCTGATAGGATGGATCATGGACCCCCATGTTTCTTCAATCTACGGCAGAGACAGAATTAAGACCCCCAAGATATTTGACGCAATGTCCGCCGCCGATGTTTCTTCAATCTACGGCAAAGCAACGGACGACAAATTTTATCACACGGATTCGACACTCGCCGCATGTCCCCCGGTGAGGGCCCTTATAGCTCCCGCACATCCATCAGCCAGATATGTCTGCTTGGGGAGATAACAGATTTTCTCAATCCTCAGGACAAAGGAAGGGGGATTACTTCCCGATGCGAATCATGACCGTTGATGACAAGTATACAACACGCCTTCGAAGACCCCTCGTGATGGCTGTCTTTGAACTAGGGCACGGGTAAAGGTCCACCAATCCCTACCTTCCAGAGATCTTCGTGAGAAGAGGACGTTACCCATCTGGCAGACGGGCTCAGCAATGAGATGAGACTGGAATTCGTGTAGCGTTCGTCCAAAAGGGAACGGAGACATCTGGCGCCGTGCTGGTCAACTTGAGAATGACAGATAGCAGCTATGGAAATGGAGTAGTGTGTAAGTGAAATTGCCTCCCTTGATATCATGTCAGATGAAACTAATGATCAGCCAGTTCATCTTAGCTGATAGTAGCCAAGAGATGCTACTAGATGGTGTTGGCTTTCTAATCACAGAAAGGAAAGATACTTCATGATAAGTACGAGACGCCGGCCTGTCTTTGTAGACCAAGAAACAGCATAGTGAGAATAACGTCCATATCTATGTCCAAATATATATGTGGAACAGACTCTCCCTTCCTTCCGGGCAACACCACTAGCCGAGTTTAACAATGCAGCCGTTACTCATGAGCATTCTATACTGTCTTTGTGGACCTCCCCGGTGATGCTTTCTTGAATGGAATGCACCCGGAGAATCCCATCAGAGGAAATGTTAACGGATGAACCCCTAGGACGGACTGTTTTCGTTCTTGACGCCATTGGTGAATGCGAAGATGTAACCAGAAATTGGCCCGGGAACTGCTTTTTGGTGGCCTGCCTGTGCTTCGTTCGAAACCCCCGGTTCGTCCAACTATTGCTAGCAAGCAATGTGCGATTAGAGTACCATTAAGAGAAGGTATTGCCGTGAAAGATGTAAGCGCCACGACAATTGCTTTGCATCATTCTACTGTGGTTCCGGCAGTTCCGGCCAGCCGGCTAAATGAGCCTTCTTTGAGGGAGTGTATGTTATGGCTTGCAAAGCAGGCATCTAACGAGAAGACTGCGTACTAGAATGGGGGAGTGAACCGCAAGTTGGTAAGTTAGGATGACTTCACATCTTTCAGTATTCCTCTCCTAACACCCTGTCAAGACCAGGAAAGTTTTTCAACACGTCACTTTTCATGCCACGTCGATGCGGGCAAGAGATGGAGACTTCTTCCTCCTCTGAAGGTTGATGTTATAGATTAGGATAGACAGCTGCAATTCGATCCACCTCAGCGACAATAAAATATTACAAAACGAAGATGGCCATAGAAGGGAATTCTACTTCATGCTAATCCCAGTCAACACGACAGTCGAAAATCTTCTATCAACAAAACATGACAGTGCATTGCTCCTGTCCTGTTACTCATCGTGCACCAGCCTTTGAGAAAGAGATCATTCCAAGCTTGCTTCTCGTCCTGACGTGTGCTGGGTCATTCAACATCTTCAATGCAGGCCTTGATATTCCTCGCTTTTTGGTATCTGTCAATATTGAGAATGTCCAGTGGATATATCAAATGCTCACCACATGTGGAACAACGGAACATTCGTCCTGAAACAGCAGGAGATTCTCAAGTTTGATATACCTCAGTAGCATGGACTCACTGACTGTGAAACCGGGATGAAAGTCATGGCTTGTCTATCACTTGGGTGTCGTCATCATTGCTTTCATTACCGCAAAGAGAACTTTCATATCCTCCCCTTTGCAGTGCGGCCTTTGTGCTACGTATATGCCTGTACTTTGTGTCTTCCAGAATATTCTTTTACTCAAGATGATGAGAGGAAGAATACGACTGCGCTATGGCAAGCTTCCTACAGCGTTTGACTATACCCTTCCTGCCTGACTGCTGGTGTGTGCAATCTGGGTTGAGAAATTCAACAACTGCCTGTACCGTGGGCATTATGGTGCTCTTCGAGTCACATTTTCTATCGGGCTGCTCTGTTTGGCTGGACATACTGATTTCAGCAATGGAGTTTTCACTGCGAGAATTGCGAGTGCGGAACCGGGAGTAACAGTTAAAATAGTTGAAGTTGTGAAGTTAATTAATCAGTTCTACCTGTTAAAACACGGGATAGCAAGGGATATTAATGATACGACTCTGATGGGGGTCAATTAAATCCTACAATACTACACAGACTGCTCCATCGAGGACAGTAGAAATGACCTGGATGAAATCCAACACATCATCTAATAACGCCGGTAAGGTCAACAAACGGTTATATCACTGACAGATCTATTTCCTAATACCTGGCTATATTCCAGATAATCGGCTTCAGCCGCCATACACTCTTTTCTAAGTAAGATGGACATTCTCTATACTAGACTCCTACCAGCAATACACCAACAATCGCATCCCCATTGAGGGTCGCACCGTTTTGAAGCCATTGGGGCGTTCTGCCTCAAAGAAGGGCAGAGCTATTTTCCCCTTTTCTATGTGCAATCGAGTTGAATCCGATAGAATGAGTTTCTGGAAGATATTTTATGTGTTGTGGCGGAGGGAAAAGGTTGACAAATGGAAACAGAATGTCCGATGAAAAGCGTACTGAGATAGTCTCGGATCTCCTGGTACAACTTGCGCATAAAGCATGCTATTCTGGTTGGATTTGTAGCGCATGAATTCCCAAGTGCTTGTTTCCAGTGAAGAGTGACATGTTCCTTGGATGAGAGCTTTGAATATTCTTCGATGATGCGAACTCGCAGGTGATTCGGGTTTACAGTGACGAAACGATGGCCGACGTAGGACGAAGGTGACAGACACTCTTGTCGAACAGGTTCCAGATTCACAGCATTGCCAGGAGAATCTCGATGTTTCATGTTTCTGCCTTGCTTATGCGCATGGTTAGTGCGAGACCCTTGGCCATCTCAGTCGGCTTACTTGAATATCCTGCTATAATACTAGAATTCTGTACTCTATACTGTTGAATAATCTTACTACTGCTACATCCAATGAATCAATCATCTATAATCCACTAACAATCAACAATTAACCAGATAGTAATATAAAGCCTACTGAGTACCTCTAAAAGCCCTATAAAACATATCCCGCACACTCCTCCACGTAAACTGATATCTCGCATCCTCAACTCGTTCCTCCAGTTCATCCCCATCTTCATCTTCATCCTCACCCTCCAATGCATCAACAGCAGCCCAATACTCCTCTCGTAACTGATTCTTGTCAGCGCCCGATGCAACAGAAAGACCCATATCGTAGAACTCCTCACTATCAGAAGCGGTGTCTTCCTCTGCATTTGCATGAATGCCACTGAAGAAAGGGAACCAATTCAACTTTGGTTTAGCTGCTGGCGCTGGCCGACGACCGCGTTTATCAGATTGGATCTTGATAATGAGGGACAAGCACGCTGAGTAGAGTTCTGCGGAGAGATCTTCTTCGTCGTCGGCATGATAGCCACTTGCGTCGTAGAAATCCTCATCGAGTTTATCATCACTGGGATAGATGAGGGAGCATTCATATGGCGAAGAAGCAAGAACCGTCTCTTCCGGGGGAGATGGCGTTGGCGTTCGATCCTCTGCTGTTCGCCAGTTATCTTTGCATGAGACTGCCCATTCAGCTGAAGAGGATGTAGAGTTGGTAGATGGATTGGTGGATAGATTGTTGGATGAAGATGATGATTCGGGGACCCTGTGCTTGTCATCCCAGTGAACGTAGGTTTTAGGGACTGGGGCATCGAGTCCGTATGTGTGGAAGGATTCGTAGAGTGATACCTTGTCTTTAATCTCTTCATCTTCATCCTGAAATGAAGCATCCTGCTCAGACTTATCATCATCCTCAAGCAACAGCGCAAACTCACATTCAGGCTCTTTCCTTACCATCTCCATATTCACCTGCATGGTGACAGGATTTGATGTCGTGGTTCCCTCTAGCGGGATGTATTTCTGCTGTGGTTGTGGTGAGTCCATCTTGGTCTTCCAGTCGTTCTCGCACTGCAGACACAGCGTTGGATGGGAAGAAGGTAACAGGTCGTGGGCGATGTCGATTCGAGTACACGATCTATTCGTAGTTGTTGAATTGGGCTGGCGCAGTAAGTTGGTGATATCGATGCAGGTGTCGATGGTGAAGTTGGCGATGTGGCCGCAGTGGATGTAGTGGTGGTAGTTGTATTGGCACATGGTGATCAGAGATCGGTGATAGGAAAGCTACTCTGGGTGGAAGTGAAGGGGGCTATATATCATTCCTACTGAGACATGTTTCATTATGAAAGCTACTGACAAAGAAAGATGAAGCTATTCCGACAATGAATTGTCTCAACACAACAACACAGTCTGTTTCAAATAACAAATAACAAGAACAAAGAAAGAGAATCAATCATTCATCTCCTTGACAAAATCCCCCTCCAAATCCATCAAATACCGCACCCCCGAATCCACCACCCACCACGCCGAGACCTCATGGACAAACCTCACCAACGCCCACTCCAACGGCAACCTCCCCTTCTCCTCCTTCAACCGCCACATGACCGTGTGGTTCGAAAACACGACTTGGCCGTCCTGCTCAGACACAGAAACAACCAACCTCCCACCCCCGAATTTCATATTCTGCATCTCAAACTCGACGCGCGTCGGCTCGCGGTGTTTGACGCGATACACGCCGCACACGACGTCGCCTTCTTTCATATCGAGACTGTTAATATGCGAAGGCTTGAAGGATTGATAGTCGCCCGTGACGAGGCGGATCATGAGTGCCTGCGGGAAGCGGGCGAAGGCGATCATGTTTCTGCGTAAGAGGAGGGTGAGGAGGAGGGAGGGGTCTTTGGGGGGGAGGAGACGACGGGGGACGGTGCGCGAGACATGGTCCACGATGGAGTAGTATCTTTCTGTGTAGATGGGGTCTGGGATGGAGGAGATGGAAGATGAGAGTGATGATGGGAGAGTGCCGTGGTGGGAGGAGTGTTGGAGGCGTTTTGCGAGAGATCGATGGAAGAAGTAGAAATACACGGCTGAGGAGCCGGTGAGGACGGCTAAGAGGGTGAGATACATTGTGTCGATGTTTAGAGATAATGAAGAATGTACCTGGACAAATGTATTGGCATATAAATATAAGAAATGATGGCATTCTGTGTTCATTATGGATGACGTATACTGTCATCATCGGGTCCATTTCCGCATTCGGACATACAATCGCATTATCAACAAAACAATGTAAATTAAGTAAATGGATATCAAGATACAAATAAATCAATTCCTCCTCCCCAAACTCGTATCCCCCAACTCGACCATCCCCAAATCCGCCGCCAACTCTGCCGGCGGCACAGCAGGCTTCTTCTGCCCGTCCATCCCAGCCGATTCTGCCAGGAACGTACTCATCTTCTCGCCTTGAATCGGGACCGGCTTATACACGGCTGCAGGCGCATTGTTGACGGTGGTGTCTGGTGCTTCGGGGATGGAGTTTGTATATGCGGGCGGGTCTTGTTGGTGGGATGATGGTGGTGGTGATGATGCCAGAGGGGCAGATTCTGGGTTGCGGCGTCGTCGGCCCCAGATGAAGAAGAGGGCTGCGATTATGGCGACGCCGGCGACGATGCCGACGACGATGCCGGCTGTGGCGCCGGGGGAGAGTGGTGGGCCGTGTTTTGGGGATGAGTCTGTGGATGCAGGATCTGCAGCATCTGCAACGACAGGCGATGATGATGGCGATGATACTGAAGTCGAGGTCGAAGTGGAAGTCGACGTGGAAGTGGAAGATGAAGAAGTGGTAGAAGCAGTCGACGACTTCTTATACACATTGAAAGAACCGATACTCTGGGTGGCATTGTGCCCCCATTCATTGCTGTCGCAGGATAAACCACCCCGTTGCGAGCATCCATTGTCCTTCCACAGCCCAATACACCAGGCACTCCCATCAGGATTCCAACTGAAAGGAGACCCTTCTTCCAGATAAATCTGTTTACATTTCTGCGACGTCGACGCCGTCTCAATCGTTGATGAATCGGTGCTATTCGCCCAAACGAAAGTCCAAGCCGAAGCCAGGGGGGTGAGAGAGAGGGCGTTAGCAGCCAGAAAGAGGTGTTTGAAGCCCATGGTGAGGACAAACAGACACAGACAGTAACGACAGACAGAAGGAAAGTTTGGCAGCAAAGAGCGAAAGAAGCGAAGATCAATCGAGACCGGGAGGCAGTGGCCGTGGGGATTTATAATTCCAGACAGAGTTCAGGAGCCACAGCAAAATGGGTTTTACTTTTTAGGCGTGACTACTAGATATGGAGAGGGTCTCGTATTTCCTGTCAGTGGTGTGGAGATGAGGTGGTGATCGTTTCCGGATTGGGCATGTATGATGTTGATCGGATGGTGTACTTGTCTTGTTGTACTGGTTGGATGGCCATTGAGATGGAGTAGTTGTTACTGTAGAAGCTGCTGATATTTATATATCTTCTAATATATCCTATAGTAGTAGTCATACTCACTGATATCAACAAGGGCTGAATTGAATCTGCTCGTGAATCTCGCCATGACGGCCGAAAGTGGAGGGGATTGGCGATCCCAGGGGCCGAACACGAAGCCAGCAGCTAGCTCGGAAATGACTCGACAATCTCCTTGTCCGTGTCCGATGAACTCACATGGATACTATGGTGTACATACTATAGAGTACAAACGGACTCCGACTCCGACTCCGTGTCCGTTCAACATAGGCACATAGTATACCCTGCCACAACTGCAACAATAATGAAACGCGAGGCAGTCAGACCAACAGCAAATGAGCCAAGTCTTGGCGGTTGCACAGGGTTTGATCGAATTTAGCTCGAGATTAGCTGCGTAGTTAGTGGCGCTGATTGGGAAAGATTGGCAGTGGATTGGCGGTTGTGTTTAATTAGCATGGGTTGAGCCTCATCGCTGCCTATTCTATCTATTTCTGGTGATGCTGGATCAGATCGAGATGTATCCCATGGATGATTATATTTTTATAGTGATAGCAGATAGTAAGAGGGTGTAAAATGTTGAATGTCATCATGGAAGATATTCACGTCAATAAAACATAATACACTTTTATCCATATCTCCATCCCACCAATTCCACCATCCTTACCCACTACCATCAAAAACTCCATCCTCAAAAGTAAGCTCATCGATAATATACCTGTCGATCAAACTAATAATATACAGTGCCCGCAACACCACCCCACTTCAGACGAAGCAACTGGGCCAGCGAAAACCCCGGCCCGATCCTCGTCTTCTGCATCGTCTTCATCGTCGCATTCGGCGTTGCCTCGCTTGTGATATACCGAAAATGGATGGCTAGAAAGGCAGCTCAGCAGGCGTATGAATCGGAATGATCTCTGATATTGCTGTTCAATATGGATGTTGGCGTTGGCGTTGGCTAATACCCACTTGGGTTTGCTATTGGGATATATGTATCAGGTGGACAAGCATTAACCATTATATGCTAAATGAATAATAAAACAAAGTGGTATCACATCTCAACACAATACAAAATCAAATAAACGATTATTTCTTCTGCCCGCCCTGGTGGATATCCACATGGCCGCTGTTATGCCATGTCGCGAGGTGCGCATTGCAGTTTCCACAGCGATGCTCGACATCCTTCAACGACGACATCAAGTAGGGGATACATCCTAGACAGAAGCAGCAGCAAAGCAGCGCAGCCCATCCACTACACAAATTAGCATCTTCCTCGATCTCCATCGTAGTTAAACAGCAGGTGCTTACTGGTTGGTATTTCCGTTTCTCGCCTCGACCTTCGTCATCTCTCGCTTCCCACACACAGGACAGTCAACGGGCGTCGAGGCGCGGTTGAGCGCATGCAGCGGAGTCACGGATTGGTAACCGTTGGGGTTTGTGGGAACGGCTTGCATGGTTTGCATGGGGATGGGCGAGGCGTCGGGTTGCACGACGGGAGTGGGAGCTTCGTGGATGTATGCGTGGTCTGGTTCGATGGGCTGCATGCCCTGGTGTTGGTGTTGCATTTGGGGCTGCATTCCCTGGGGCGGTTCGTAGAGAGGAGGGTTGTCTACTTTGTTAGTTATATTTGTGGGTGTGTAGATAAATGGGCAACGCACATTCAGCTTTTTCGGCCATTTGGGGTGTATCTATTGTTGTGTTGGGTGGAGTATAGTTGTAGAGTACCCGAGAGTAGATGAGTAAAGTAGATGAGATGAAACAATAAAAAAAAAGAAGAAACACGATACTTATAAGACCACCAGCACAGCCTGACAACTACATTACTCAAGAGGCAAAGAGGCACTGCAAATGACAATCGAACGGCAGAACTCAGCCATGAGGCTGTTCAGGGGATCGTATTTTCCATCCAATCAGAACTGTCCTCGCAGATTAACATGGTGGAATACGAGATGATCAACTGCCGGATATGGCAATGATATGCGGCCATAAAGACTAACAGAGGGCCAAAACGAACTCCGCCTTCTTGGTCCACTTGGCAGCCTTATGGCTGCCAGCACATGAGGGTTTCTATATTTAAATTTTACATGGCGATGATGGGGATTGGATATCTGCGTCGAGAATAGGGTAAGATTATGCTTCATTAGACTTGATTAAGAAGATGACTCCACGTGGAGTATTGTCTGACAGAGGCTGTGTTCGGGTATCCTAATCATAACACATGCAACACATGATTCAGATAATCTTATCTCTTAAGACCAGCAATGACTACAGCTCCAGGTGTGGAATGGCCGATAACCGTTTAAGCGCTCTGGCTGCCTTTTCACCCAGTCTGTCGACTCCATCTGTTTTCCACGCAGTATCCTATACAGTCAGCATATAATATAGAACAGGATAATGATACTTACCACATCCTCCATCCACCGCCCAAGCATACCACTCAAATCACACGGATTATCAACAGCCCCCTCCGTAGCATCAAGATAACTTTCAAACAAATTCCACTCCTCCCCAACCCCATCACTTTCATACGGCGCAAGTGTATACAAAAGATTATGATACTCATACTCACCCATCTTAGGCGGCTTGGTCAGTTTCCCAGAATACTCCGCCAACCCAGCCTTGTGCAACAATGCATCAAAGTCAGCATCCATACGACTTTCTTTGTAATTGCCATCGCGGATATCGATCCATTTCCCACGCGTGACTTTCCATTCGAGGACGAGGCGCTCCACGCCTCCCGGTAGCATGTAGTTGCCGTCTAGGATGGCGCTGGCGTTGAGACCGCGCAGGCCCCAGTTGTTGCGCGTGAGTGGCTGGACGCGATCGAGAAAGGGGATTTGGGAGAAGTCGGCGATTTGTTCGAAGCAGGGGAGGTGGTAGAGGTCTACATTGTTAATACTGTCGCAGTGGAAGTGGTGATAACTAAACTTACAAGAGGACGTTCTATACCGACTAGCACCTCTCATGCCCGGGTTTAGGGCAAAACGCAACTCGCCAGGGTAAATTCTTCTAGTGCAAGTAGGAAGTCTACACTGGGAACCCCTGTTTGAAGGAGGCGCCAGCTCGATGAAAAATAATGGCTGGAATGCAGGAGGGTCGGATGGGGGGTCACCGGGTTCTGGTCCAAGGCCGATATGTTGGCGGAGATTTCTTCTTTCTGATTTGAGCATATCGTCTGGAGTGTCCATGATGGTAAGATGAGGATTTCTATACAAAAAATGTGCCAATGAATCAAGTTTAGCAATGGATGATCGGATGGGAAAACACTGCTTATATATGGATAAGTTGGCAGTGTTTAATATAAAACATTACCCGCCATCGGAACAAGGATATAACACAGCCTCCAACTGCCGCAGTTTCTTGCATATTCACTTCTGTTTATCCATGCCTACTTATTAGGAGTACTTACTAATTGATTGATAAGATAGCTGTTTGATCTGTAAGTGTAATGGTGATCTATTATCTCATAACTGATACATAGATCATAATGACATATGATATCATCCCTACTCTAAAATCAACAACCCAAACAACAGCTACCATCTACTCTATACCATCTAGTCTATAAAAAATTCTCTCAAAATGACCCTCATCAAACAAACCAAGATCAACAACCTCACCATCTTCTACCGCGAATCCAGCGACCCAACCTGCCCAACCAACAAAACCCTCCTCCTCCTGCACGGCTTCCCCAGCTCCTCCCACCAATACCGAAGCCTCATCCCCCTTCTGTCCAAACACTATCGCGTCATCGCACCAGATCTCCCAGGATTCGGGTTCACCACCGTCCCGGATGACTATGAGTATACATTCGAGAACATCACCAACACGGCGAGCGCGTTTCTGAACGCACTGCAGATTGACAAATGCGCCGTGTACATATTCGACTATGGGGCGCCGATTGCGCTCCGTCTGGCCCTGCAACGTCCGACTTTGTTCACCGGAATAATCAGCCAGAACGGGAATGCGTACGAAGAGGGTCTAGGCGGGTTCTGGGATCCAGTCAAGAAGTACTGGGAGAGTAACAGTGGAGAGGACAGAGAGGCTCTACGATCTGTGTTGAGTTTTGAGACGACCAAGGCGCAGTATCTGACTGGAACGAAGAATCCAGAGGTTATCCCGCCTGAGACGTACTGGTTGGATTATTCGTTGCTGTGTCGGGATCGGAATGCAGATATCCAGCTTGATCTGTTTAGGGATTACGAGGAGAACGTGAAGCTGTATCCGAAGTTTCAGGAATATCTGCGTGAATCGCAGATTCCACTGTTGGCAGCCTGGGGGAAGAATGATCCTATCTTCATTCCTGCTGGTGCGGAGGCGTTTAAAAAGGACTTGCCAAATGCTGAGGTTCATCTCATCGATGCAGGCCATTTTGCTCTCGAGAGTAATCTCAACGACATCGCGGGACTAGTTATGACATTCCTAGAAAGAAAAGTCAAATAATCCAATCACAGCTAGTTATCTCTATACACATTATTACAAACACCCCCAAACACATCCATCGTATGGCTATACTGATCCTGCACCTGTTTAACCCTCGCCGCCATATCCCTTCCTAATGGCAGAAACCTCTCTCCTTCAAGACCTTTACCCACGCCTTCACCGACGACGACTTCGTACAGCGCTTTCATGGCTTTGTCTTTATCCCCATCGGGTGTGAAGTTACCTCCGGTAATGGCTTTCATAAAGGTGCTCACGAGAGTACCTTCATAGTCGTCCGGAATGGGATTCGTGTGTTGTGGTATGGCGTTGCCAAAGTTTGTGTTGAATGTTCCCAGCCAGAGGGTGAGGATACGGATTTTGAAAGGGGTGACTTCTTTGGAGAGCACTCGTGCCATTCCTACTATTCATCAATATACAGATCTTATTTGAATAAGATAATAGAGGACATACCATCCATCGCAGCCTTAGCAGCCGCATACCCACCCATACTCTCCCTCCCCTCCAACGCAGCACCACTACTCACATTAACAACAACACCACTCCGTCGCCCCCGCATATACGGCAGCACGGCCTGGATGAGTCTCTGCGGCCCAAAATACAACGTTTCCATCATATCCCTCAACTCCTTGTCGGTGAGTATCTCGCCTGGCGCGAGAATGGAGAAACCCGCATTGTTAACGAGAACGTCGATATGCTGACCTGCTGACTCGAGTTCGTGGATGAGAGATGCACAATTCAAATCGTCCACGTCGAGAGACAGCCATTTCCCGCCGTTGGATTCGATCTCGGAGACGAGCGAGGGTGTGCGGGATGGGTTTCTGGATGTGGCGATGAGAGAGTGGCCGTTTGCTTGGACGAGACGGGCGAGGGAGAGGCCGAAGCCGGAGGAGCAGCCGGTTATGAGCCAGGTTAGGGGCATTCTGTATTCTGATATTGTATCTAGGCTTGATGGGTTTATTGTTTGGTGTTCTATCTTGTATCTTATAGATCGGCTAAGTTGATATGGACCGGAGTTAACCGGAGTTCAGATACGGAGCCCAGATACGGAGTTAACTGTTGACTCCGATGCATATTACATTTATTAGATTATTCTGAAGGAATAGATAATATAATCTAAATAGATCAGCTGACACTTACTGGCTGTGGTACGACTCATCCGTTGATTGAGAGGACTCCGACAAGTAAACTTTGTGGCTGGAGTATACTTGTAATGGCAGACAATAACTAATCAATCTAGCCATGCCTCAGCCAGATATTAGCAATCATATAGAAAGATGAATGCAATAATGTTGATGCAACGCCGCCCTCTGGTATCGCCGGATATGGTAACGTCACATACTTGCAACCTCATAACGACGTGCAAAATCATCACCATCACCATTAATCAATCAATTATCAATCAAGCTTTGAATCAAACCACAATGCCCATCACCCGTTGGTCAATTAATTAATTAATTAATCAACATGCCCGACAAACCCAAATCCCAATCCCAACCCGACCTCGACGCCTGGATCCTCGGCAGCGGCATTGCGTCACTCAGCGCAGCCGTCCATCTCCTCCGCGACGCCAACCTCCCACCCCATCGCATCCACATCCTCGAATCGCGCACAATAAGCGGCGGAGGGTCAATTAGCTCCGGCGACCCGGTGAACGGGTACGACTACCGGGCTGGCTGCATGCCGGGGTTCAACGATGTGTGCATGGAGGATTTGCTCTCGTTGGTGCCCATGGGGAATGGGTCTGGCAGGACGATCAAAGAGGAGATAAAGGATTTTAACAGCAAAGAGAGGATTGAGGACAGAGCGAATACGAGGTTGTTGGTGAGGGGGAGTAAGGGGTTGGAGAGGGTGGATGGGCGGAGGGGAGGCTTGGGAATGAAGGAGAGGATGGATATCATGATGCTCATGACGAAGACGGAGAGGGGCTTGGGGAGGATGAGGATTGAAGAGTATTTTGGGAAGGGGTTCTTCAAGACGACGTTTTGGATCGTATGGTCGACGACGTATGTCATCTGTCCATATATGAAGAGATGAAGATATGATACTGACCGTCTAGATCCGGCTTCCGGGAATGCCACAGCGTGGCTGAATTCCGGCGCTCTCTGCATCGTTTCTACAACGACTTTGACGAATTAAACCATCCCAGAGTTCTGGATCGAACACGATTCAACCATTACGAATCGATCGTCGTGCCCATCACCCACTTTCTGCAACACGAAGGCGTCGACTTTCGCTTCCACAGCAGGGTGACGGATATCATCACTGATCCGGCAGACGATCATCGGCGAGTATCCACAATCAGATATGTGGAGAATTGTACAGAAAAGACCATCGCAGTCAGACAGAACGATATCGTGATCGTATCTCTAGGCTCCATCATGTCCGGCTCATCCAGCGGCACAAACACAGAGCCTCCCTCGTTGGAATTAATGGGCGAAGAGAACGGCCTCGACGAGAACTGGCTGCTCTGGCTGGAACTGGCTACAAAAGATGCCAAATTCGGGAATGCGTACAACTTTTGCACGCGCATGAATGAATCACAACTTGAGTCGTTCACCGTCACTCTCCGCACGCCGGCATTCTTCAACGCCTTCATTGAATTGACAGGCGATGAACCCGGCACTGGAGCACTGGTGACGTTAAAAGACAGCCCATGGCTCTTCACCCTCAGCATCCCCCATCAACCACTCTTCCCCAACCAACCCGAACACATTCAGGTGTTTTGGGGCTACGCATCATACCCAGACCGAACAGGCGACTATATCAAAAAGCCCATGCTGTCGTGCTCCGGCGAGGAAATCATGATTGAATTACTCCACCATCTCAACTTTCCCGTTCCCGATATCCTATCTGATTCCATCACCATTCCCTGCGTCATGCCTCGTATGGCGGCCACGTTCCTCCCCCGTGACACAACCGACAGACCCAAAGTGATTCCAGAGCATATGATGAATATGGCGCTGATAGGCCGGTTTGTGAACATCCCAGATGAAACTGTCACGATGGATTATACTGTCCGAGGCGCGCAGATGGCCGTGTATAACTTGATGGGACTGGATAAGGAGACGAGAAAGTCGAGGAAGAGTTCTTCTTTGTCATTTTTTGGGCTTTGATAATGCATAATGAATTGATCACCATTCTGATAATGTCATCCAATGTTGTAACTGATTCTGCTGACAATAAACCAGTAATCTCACTTCCACGTCGCAGTCTCATTGCCAACAAAACCAGCCATTGGAAATTTCTTCTTCCGCCGCTCGCAAGACTACCGGTAATCGGTTAAGTGCACAAAAAAAAAAAAAAAAAAAGGCAACCATTAGGGGGCAATTGGCCCTAGCGCACTGATCTCCGTTTGTCCGCACCTTGAGCCATTTTTTCGGTGAAGACAATTCGCATATGATCGCTAGTTTAAGCCACAAACCTGGGATTGATTGACTTGCTATCTGCATTGTAGAAAACAGTTTTGTCAATGCTCTATTTAGTCAGTGTATGAAGTCATGTGGCTACCTTGAAGAGAGAATACGGAGTACTCCGTAGTGTTAATTAGGAAACTTGTACTGATGCTCTTACCATCTTAGTAGGCGGTAGAATGCAGATCATTCGAAGTGATAAAGACCGCGGAAATGAGTAGACAAAAGCGAAACCAGAGCGTATCCCATTCAAGACTTGGACCTATGCCAATATGCCCTCGGTTATGTGGCCCTCTGCGAGTTTATCCACTGAAAAACGTCATCACCGGTCAGGCGGGATTACAAATGTCTCAGTATCATCAGATACGGATTCAACGGTATTGTCGAAGAGATCTGCAGAGGAGCCTGGTCGTGAATGTAGACCCTTCACATGGCTCTTGTAATCAAGATAACCCGAAAAGAAACTCTTAGATATTCTAGTCAACCAAATATTCCAGACAAATCTCTAGCTCCCTGATATAGAAACACTATATCTGTCGTCCTGCCAATATCCATACCCGCACATACATTGAGAATTACCGACGTGGACCTTGTTCTAAATAGGACACAGGTTAGATAATGCCCCAATCAGAGATAGGAATTACTTACATTTGTCGACCTCGATGCGTGCATGTCCTCTGTGATCAACATTTCAGAGCGCCTTTGGCTGTGATGAGACCTGCTACCACACCCGCTGATTATTTTCACCCTCTGCTCAACATGGCTTTGGACCGAATGACTCTCGACATTATGCTTCATATAGGCCGTCTTGGGCTAGATTATATCGGTATAAAGGGACTCGAACTCCCAATAAATGCTCACAGAGCGCTGGAAAGCGACACCAACACTTGGCCCGACTGACAGTCCTGGAGTCGCAGGAATTGACACACCGACACTCAGGCCACCGCTCAATTATTCACGGCAGTCTGCCCATGCCAAATCACAATTCATGGAGTATACGGTCTTCGCAGGAATGGATGAGGGCCAATTAATCACACGATCGAGTTGGTGGAGGTTGCAGGCGGATCGGGCCGTGGCCATTTCGTGGGGGAGGATAAGGATGCTGTCGCAAGACGAACTCGCATTTACCCATGGAAACCTCTTTTTGTGGCGTGAGGATGTCAGCTAGCATAATCATCAAAATGCTTTTAAACTGAGAAGGGCGCCTCTAACGATTTCATTGTACACTGACGTGGAAGATAAAGGCGGGGTCCGAAGCAATCTAAGCCAATGATGATGCTCTGCCAGCTGTCATGGGGAGGCCCCTCTTCCAACTCACTCGACATGGGTGGCTCAAGATTCAATGAAAAAGTCTATCGAGTTACTTTGATGATCCGTCTGCGAGATAAAAACAATCTTGGATCCCTGATGTCAGGCCTGTGAGCATCTACGAAACCTCGTAAGCCATACTGACAAAGCCATATAGAGCTCAGTCATCAACTGAATACTCATCACCAGAAATACATCTCCCATTCTACATTGAAGACATCCTTCAATACCATTAGATCCATCATTTATTTATTTGTGACTTCCCGAAAGATTGAGCTCAGAACCCGCATAGAACGGCATCACCAGCTCGAGTTTCTCGACCCTGGCGGAAGTCCCAATATAAATACCGACTACAGTACCGAGGTTCACCTCTTCGATGATTCACAGAAATTGGATAAACAAGAGATGTTTTTGAGCAAAGGAGGCCCCGCGCTAGTGTGGATGTAGATGTCTGTAACTAGATAGATCATGTCCCTATCAATATTCGAATACTACATTTGAACTATCGCAACTAACAAAGATAGTAAAAATTAATACTATGCACATATGGAAATGTGCTTAACCTATACCGTGTATTGAGTATGTCACATGTAGATTCCAATCTGGGTATATACTAGTCTCTTGAGTGACTATTATACCTACTGAGAAAACTAAAGAGATACTGATAAACAGCCAGCACCTTATAACCAACAAAGTACCTACCAAAACATTAGTGTATCTAGGGGGCTGCTTCGAGGTTAACCTCAAGGACAATACATTAAAACCAGGTACTACTTAAAACTAAACCTAAGGAGGAAGGTACCAAATATATCCATAAAATAGGTACCGAGGTGGCAAAATGGTATACCCTGCGAGAGTGGGAGGTCAAGTTCACTCATTTAATGTCCCAGATATGTCCCAAATAACAAGGCTCCAGCAGCATTCCTGGCAAATCTCACGTGAACCCCCCTGGCTTGCCACTCCGTTTTACGTGGGCCTGATGCGAGCATCATCCCACTTTGATACCGGGCCATGATTTCGTTTGTTCACATTTACTTCGATAACCATGGGTAAGGGATTTTCAGAACCGGCTCCTTAGAAAGTGGGATTCTATCGCAAAGGTATGGAACCCGAGCGAAACCTTTTTCGTGCTACATTAATATCCATAGCTGGATCGACAATCGGTTAGGAGACTGATTTATGGTTGGCTAGGTGTCAGGCAGTGAATATCAGCTGTGCATCGCCTGACTATCGCCCTTGGAAGCGAGGCGATGCAAGAGATGTCATCAGATCTCTTCTGCAAAGGTTAGAGTCTTCCTGGACACAAGGCCGACAAATTGCAACGGGCCATGTTGAAGACTTCGAGATTGAGCACGATGATAGTGACAAATCATGGTCTGATTTATGAAGATAAGATGAAGATGCAATGAATCCGGAAATGGATCAATATCAAGTCTTCTTCCAATTTTCGCTTCTTGGAAAGACCCGGAATGTTACAGCAATTTTGGATCAACTGAGCGACTTGGTTTGGCCATTCGCAAAGCTGGAAATCAATTTCGTTATCTTCATGCAGATAATTCGCTGAGAAAGGATGAACGTGCCGAGTTTGAGCGTCATCTCAAGTCCATTCTACCTTTTGGCCATAAGCAATACAGCTGGACAAGCCATGCTCCATCTCTAACCCATCGAGGCATCCAACCTCTGGCAGTGAAGATCGTCATGGGAGCATTCATCTTAAACTCAGGAAGGCTAACACCAATTCAAAAACGTATGGTACATGCCAACATTGTGAGACGGAATAGAATTTTTACCACAAGAAAGTGAGGGAGATTCTTCAACTTTTCACAAGCAGATAGCATGGCAGATTCTACCACTCAACCTCAATTGCCTATGCCCCAAGAGGTTGCGGTCAATGCCATCAAGACTTTTGGCAAATGAAACTCGGATAGAATATCCCAAGGCGTCTGAGATCGGAGATGGTATAACTGCTTCAATGTCCCTACTGTTTCCATTTACATAATACCAATCAATATGCAATTGATCAAGGATGGAGGTATGCTTGCCCTTGTGACATATATTGAGAAGAGTCTAATTTTATAGATCTCGTGCTCTCATGCTCCCCAAGACCCTTGCCATACACTTGTATATTTAAGGATTGCTCATCCCAGGACCAGTTGTATTTGTCAAAGGAATGGATGAAGCATCTGCATCAGCCACACCATGAAATACTGGATATGCCCATTTTCGGCCATTCCCGACAGCTGTGCCAAGTATCCACTGTTGACTGAATGGATCCGTCACGTGGAGACTTGTGGCAATGACAAGTCATTTACCTCCACTTAGATTCGAGTGTCTGCTCAATTGAACACAACTGGAACTGCACTCGTACAGCTGCCCTATATGCGGCAATTCCGGTCAGGGAGGCGACTCCATATCCGTCGACCACGTTGCAGAACACTTTCATTCGTTCGCATTCATGGCGCTTCCTTGGATTGGATTCGCTGACGATGGGGAGTCAGGCGTCGAGCACAAGCGGAAACCGGCCAATTCGTGAGAGCATGAGGTCTAAGAGCGCCTCATCAATGGACTCTATCCACAGAAATACGATGTCAGAATCCTTCCACGCCATTCTTTTGCACGACCTTCACTGAAAATTTTTTTGCCTTTCCACAATCTAAAGAAATTAGAACAGATCCTATTGGTCTTAAGCACCAGACGCGAGACATAAAACGCAGACACAAAAGGTGTGATCGACACGAGAATGGTGAACTGTACAGCAAAGCCAACAGTTGAGTTGTCAATATTGCGACGCCTCTAGGCCAAAGCTAGCACAGATTTAGGGAGACTAGTGCTGCTTCTGGCTCAAAGAAAGGGATACTATGTAATATATTAGATCAGCTACAGGACTTGATTCAACCAACATGAAAGGAGTCATACTTGCGTCTATGGAACGTAAATATACCGAGAAATATCCGCTCAGGGCTCTAATTGACTCACGAAAGCGCCCAAAAGAGACCCTGTGGGTTTGAAGGCATCCAAAGTCTGCTTTCTGCATAGATAGTTTTATATTCTCGCCCAATACGGCCTTATCAGCGGAGAGGTCACCCTTACTGCTCACATTCAAGACGCCCTTACTCAGAATGAGATTTCCAAAGTCATCCAGCATGGTAGGGTTTTTTATGAAGTGGTTGTAGTGATCTTTAGTTTCATTTGTGACTTTCACTTATATATATATATATTATTATTATTATTATTATTATTATTTTCCTACAAAAAAAGAAAAGAATCTTCAGATCCACGTGTGCCTATCACGATTCGGTTGCTAGGATGAACCATGGCGGATCAGCTGGGAAGCGCCCAGCCCGCCAATAAAAGAATCTCACACAATCTTTCTCAGTTAACAGGGTTAGCCCAGGACGAGAGTAATTACCCGTCCAGAAACAAAGGCTCCTCGCATATGGCGTCAAAGAAATAACAGGAAGCAAACCAGCATCCCTGTTCCTGACCGCTCATTCGACCTTTGTGTGGCACTATCTATCAGTATGGAGTAAGTGATTGACCCAGACTAATGTAGACTCCAAATCGTCTCCGCACTACCCGAGGTGTCCCGTTTTTCAAGTTACCCCATCAGTCGCTGTGCATTCAAATGCATGTCTATCCCTTCAGTTGAGACTTGAGTTGGTCATTTCGAGACACGGAATCTCGGAACCCGTCTGCATGAACACCAACTCAAGGGTAAACCACCACAGAAAAGTTGTATACACGATTATCGTCCCAAAACTCATAATCAGTCAGGATAATGCGGTACTCCTCCGGCTCTAAGAGCCTCAGGTCGTTTCAAGACACATAAGCGGGCATATTCCCCCGAGACTAGGTCCCACAAGACAAGGCTCACTCAGACAGGAGTGTTGCATTTGTGAAACTCATAAGACATTCGGGATCTGCTCCATCATGACCCAGACCATGATAATGCGCTATATGGATGATCACAGGCTTGCCAGCCTGCTGAAGGCGCTCTTCCCCAGCCAACCCTGTAGAGTTCAGGTGAGAACTTATGGCAAACCCGGCCTTTTCTCATCAACTCCTACCCCTCCCTTCCCCTCCATTAGCTGGATATGGGCTGACCAACACCCCTCCCTGTAGAAGAAAAATGGCCACATAATCGTGGAAGCACCAAGAACTTTGACTAAGGTAACGTACATCATAATTGATAAGTTGCATACACACCGCCACCCTTGATAGCCTGCTGATTGACGGCCCCGTTTTCTTAGTCAAATTGTAAACTAATATAATGAATGCTACACAGGAGGAACTAGAGAGTTGCGTATGTGGTATATGATCCCCGGGTGCTCCGAGGGCCTTGGGGGGTATTTAAGTATTCATGCTGAGCCCATTCGTGCGCCCCTAAGGCAGCTGCCACACACATATAATCAATTTCGATTAACATTTAGAGGATCTCTTTTTTCTAATATCATTTTAATATTTACCTAATAATTCACCATGACTTCCATGCAACAAATTGACGGCAAATGTGTTGACCCACGAAAACTCATCAAGCTACTACGAAACGTCTATGGCATTTCTGAGGAAGGGAAAAATAATTTTTATGTTGAGGTTCGAAGACACCAATATTGAATACATAAAGCATCCAATGCTGATATCTCGAAAGCTCCGCCTCAACAAATACAAGATATATCGAACAACAGACGGGCCTGATCTGACGGAGGTATGTTCATGTGACATATCAGTCTGGTGGAAAATGGCTAACTTTCAACAAGGACGATATAAGGGCCTGTCGAACTCGCCAGAGACTTCGACCATGAATATTTATACGTTAATGTGCCAATAGATGGGAGGTTATATGAATGCTTTATGTGACATATACATTGCGATTTGATTTTTGATATTCGGTTATCCAAGAGCTGGTTCGGATGAACCAAGATGGACGAATTAGAATGCATTTTCTTTTTTCTTTTCTGTTTTTTCCCCATGGAGCTACACGCTTTGTTTTATGGGGTAATTCCAAAAGAAATTCTGTTTTGGTCTGGTATATTGGACAGCAGTGCCTGCCCAAAGCAACTAGCTATAACCTCTCATTTGCATGAGATGCTAACGTGGCCTGGCTTTTATGGCGGGGTGGGCAAAGTGATGAGGCTGCGTCATTTTGTATGATTGGTACACGGAAGCAAAAGATGAAGCCTTACGAATAGCATCAGATATAGAATATACGCATGTCTAAATCTCCGAGCAAGTTTTTCTACAGTCAGGTTTTATCGAGAAAATGGACTTGTTCAAAGACAGGATTGAGCGACGGTCGCGTCATACATTCCAGGCCGATGCACGAGAGAGCAAACTAGAAGCTATTCGGTTGTGCAAATCAAGCCATGATATTGCCGATATCACCAGTCAAATAGTAAATGCGTCACAGATAGAGCTATGGAAAAGGGTAAGAATATCCTTGACTACTGCTAACTTGCTAACTGTGTACTCCATAGATTGCATGCCAGCACTCGCAGCTGTTCATCATTCGACAGAGGAATACCTGGGCTAGATTAGGCATATCCAAAGAACTCTTCCAGAAATTTCTCGATACATACTTCGTCTTCCCGGATATATGGAAGTCCATCTTTGCTCTTGGATTTAAGCTTCAAGAGAATGAATTTATGTTTCCTGGTCCTTGCTCCAAACATTCCACTACAAACCAAGGCGAGAAATATGGTATGTTATGTCTACCAGATTGTTGCTATGAGATTGACAGATTAGAAATATCGTATATACTCCGTCGTGTCGAACTGAATGGACGCAAATGTGGACCGGGAGAATCACCGTGGTCGATCCGTCAAACGGCCGTCTATCATCAACTGGGCCCAAGGGACGATGGAGAACAATACAGATCCGTCTATCTTCTTATTTCCCCGTCGCCTGACTTTAGGAACGGACTATCGCATACAATGAATACTGCTGCTACAGAAGAGCTGAATCCTTGGATGGTTCACGGGTTACTGGTTGCAGACAGCGGAAGAGGATGGACAGAGTATCTATCTTGGATAGAAGATCAACTACAAGAAAGAGTATGTTATGTCTACTACTTACTATGTTCAAAGTACACAGCTGACAATCAGGCCCAACCTATCCTTCTAGCAACAGTGGGTGATAAGAACGACGTCAACTTAACCAATTACAAGTTCCGTTTCGATGACATACAGGATCTGAAACATCTGGAGAACTCCATATCGAGTCTGCAAGTCATTCTTCCGACGATGCTGGAGAATATTACACGTGTCCGAGAGATTTGCCACCGATATTGCTCTCGAGTATGCAGCCTCGCCCCACCATGTGATTGTGGTAATTTACTGGAGGAATTCGATGATAATATTGATGATACGAAGAGAAATATTCAACGAGTACAAGTGCTGAAAGAGAGAATGGAGTCTACTACTCGACTTGTAGGTTATATTTGTATACGATGATATCTACTAACGTGGCTAGTTGACCGATTTATTATCCTACGAAGAGGCCAACGCAATGAAAGGCCTCGCGGAAGAGTCCCAAGAAGAGGGCAAGGTTATGTCTTTACTTGCAGTATGTTAAAGAAACACAATGATATCCCATCTAACACGAGCAGTTTCAAAGCACCAAAGATGCAGCCGCAGTCAAAGTCTTGACGGTGATCAGTTTGATCTACCTCCCTACCACCATCGTCGCCGTAAGTCGTATCACCCTGCATAGCAAACAACATCTAACTGGACAGAATTTCTTCTCTACGGAATTCGTTTCGGGCAGCAACGGAAGCATGCAAATCTCACCCCAGGTTTGGATTCTGGCTGCGGTGTCTGTCCCTCTGACTATCATCACGGTGGCTCTATGGTGGCTGTGCGTGCGGTTTGCCTCGCCACTTCATCAACGATATCGGAGTGATTCTCTCGTGGGGGGCAGGGATAGGAGGAACATGTGGAGGATGATGTCACCGAGGGGCATCGAGGACATAGAGCAGGGATTCCCGCGAGAAATCGCAGAAGGCTCACCGCGAAGAACAGCTGGCCGGGTGTCCCAGGAAAAGATCGAGTAAGGCGCTAGACAAGGGTGACATCGCCGATTAGGTGTCCGAGCCAGACAAACAAACTCGATATCAGATCCGGAACGTACGGAGGGGGACGGGCAGGGACGAATGATGGAAGGCGTTTTAACCTGAGTGTGCCCGGATATTATTGCGAGATTCAGCGATTGTTCTATTGCACCTTCCTCTTCTGAAACAAGCTAAAGATGACCAATTCACCCTCTGAGTGAAGCCTTGTCGCCGCAGCCTCCTTAGCCGCTGGGACACCACTAACCTGGCCGTCGACAAACTAATCACGCATTAAACTGCCTAGGATGAGGGGTCATCTGGGGCAAGTGCTCGCAGATCAATACACCACACAGCCAGTATTATCGTCCGTAAAAAAAAAAAAAAGAAAAGAAAAGAAAAGAAAAGAAAAGAAAAGAAAAGAAAAGAAAAATTAAAAAATAGCTGCGATAGCCTTGTCCGTCTTTTTGGGCAGGAACACGGCTCTCTTTTCCAAAACACAACTGAGTGGTTGCTTTGCTGTCCATCAGTTTTGCCTTGCTTCGCCCGGATACACCGCTATATACAATATTCCTATAAACACTCATTTAGGCCATTTCTACCACCTTACTATGTCAGTTTCTTCGTTCCATCCGATCCTTGGGAATATAAAGGAGGGGTATACTGGTAAGTGGACCCGGTCCCGTTCCAATAGTCCCCAATAACAGGCATAAGTAGGGTCGTTAGTCGACTACGAAACGATATCTCCCAGTTGCAATTATGAGTACACTGTTCACTCCCCCGGATTCACCACCATCCAGCGTCACCCACTCGGATGGCCCAGCAAAAAGGCTCAAGGAGCAGCTCAGAAATACCCGAACCGAAGACACCGCAAACCATCGCTTCTACATCCCCCGGGAGATTCAGTATGACCTTATCAACAGGGACATTGTTTCGGAAATAGCTGCACAAATCGACCGTCCAAGGGTCCAGCAAAGCACGATCGAGGAAATCTGCACCCGTGGGAGAGCCCTGTTTGCAATCCTGGTCCTGATCAAGAAGCAGGCAGACATCCAACCTTTCCTCGATGAAGGGATTTTAGACGCCAGTCTTCCTTTGCAAAGAGTCAATGGCACAAAACACTTCAGTCTACAAACGAAGCATGGAAGACGAGTGAAATCTGTCGTCGGATGGAACAGCGGATGTCGCGAGAAGTTTGACCGTATCCAGTGGTGGTTCCTCGCCCCTATCTTCGAAGACTTGGAGCATTACGAGCTCGACGAGAACGTCGTGCTACCCACTGTCCCGTTCGAAGACAAAAATTCCAGCTTGGATAGTGGGGGGTATAGCGAAGTATATCCAGTCCGGATCCACCACACGCACCACCGATGGAGTGCAATCGCAGACCCAGAGGTAGGTCCTTGCATATCACACCTTTGTACTACCATCTAACTAACGAATGTATCAGTCTACCGGCCCAGTAGTCGCTATAAAGCGACTCATCCAGTCAGAGGAAGAGGAATTCAAAAGAGAACAGGAAATTCTCATACAGTTAACTCCCAAGGGCCACCCTCATCTGATCAAACTACTATCAACCTTCCAGCAAGGTGGAAAATGGCATTTGATGTTCCCCTTTGCTGATTCGAACCTTCGCGCATACTGGGAGGTTCACAGCATGCCTGTGTTCGATCAAGACACCATCCAGTGGGTCTTGAAGCAGATGGTTGGCATCGCCAGTGCCCTGGCCCGCATTCACAGTTTTGTCGGCACGTTCCACCGCAAAATCCCCAGGAAAGTCGAGGTGGCCGACGGCACTATCATCCAGGTGCAAGACCAGGAGAAGCTCTATGGGCGTCACGGTGATATCAAACCGGAAAACTTCCTCTGGTTCAAAGATACCCCCGGTGTTGACGATCCTATGGGGGTTATACAACTGGCTGACTTTGGCCTGGGGCGATTCCACGGCCGAGATTCTCGATCGCGAACGCACGCCAGCACTGTACCTTACTCGCCAACGTACGAGCCCCCCGAGTGTAAGATTGGACGTTCTGTCTCGCGAGTATATGATATGTGGAGCCTGGGCTGCGTGTATCTGGAGTTTGTGACTTGGCTTGTGCTGGGGTTCAAGGAGATTGAGGGATTCTCTGATTACCGCGGTGAATGGTCCGAGGAGATGCTGATCAATGATGACAACTTCTACACCATCACGTCTGATAAGGAGGCAATTGTCCGGCCAAAAGTTTGCACTTGGGTCGAGAGGCTACATTACCACGAACGTTCTTCGCAGGTAATACACGATCTTCTCCATCTAATCATGGGGCATATGGTCGTTGTTGAGCCGGTGGCACGCATGAAGTCAAAAGACCTGCAGGAGCAACTGAACAAGCTGCTCTGGAGAGCCACCAATGATCGTGACTATGCTTTGAAACCGGTGGCATGCTAAAGCGGTTGCATTTAGGGGTTTGGGGTTCTTTTTTCTGATTGTTTTCATTTTGTTTCTTTCCGCATCATAGACTGCAATATACCCATATAGCGGATCACCAATGAGGAATATACTTCGACCACGACACCGTATCAAAGGCAGTATCCGGCAACTTCCTCAACCCAATAATATCCTCGACGAGTATGAAGCCCCGACAAACACAGTACACAGAACACAGCATCGTAAGCGGGATAAACACTCGCAGAGGAATCTCCAACTCCGGATCCTTATCAGGATGGATATTTCTCAGCTTATCCGCAACCCTACCCAGCCATCCCTTCGCCGTCTTCTTCTCGCAACCAGGCAATACCTCACTTTCTATACGCTTCGGAAACATCATTTTATGACAATATCCACAAAAGATGCCCCCTCCCAGCCCAAACGCGAGCGTATAAACACTCGCAGCCCGCCATAACACCCTCTCCACCGTTGACGGAAACGAAAAGTTCCACGCAAACAGAAACATACAACTGAAGAAGAGTATAGCCGGGGCACAAATAACTTCCGCCCAGACATCCACTCTTGGAAAATTATCACTGGGTATGCGATCGTAGGGAATCGTTCTCGGGCGGGTGAAAAGCGGGACACGCAGATAATGCAGAATGCGCACATAATACCGCCAAAAGCGACTGCAGAACCACTCATCGCGAGACAGAAACGATAAAGGCGTTTGGTACCATTCGCCAAGGGGTTGGTGGTGGTGGGAGCGGATTATGTCGAGGGGATAGTTGAGGGATAAGGTAATAGGGCGAGAGATGTCCATGGGTTTATGGTGCCAGCAGTACGAGGTGACGAGGAAGATAATGATGAAGGAGAGAGTGGTGAGTTCGAGGGTGGTGAGAGCGAGGTGTTGGACGGCGCGGAGGATGCAGTTGATCGAGAACCAGAGGGCTTGGAGGATGGCGATGAGGCTGTTTATTAGCTTCATTAGACAGCAGAGTATGGAATACTCACCGTGTGAGACCGTCTGATTTGCTTTTATCTTTTATGTCTTCTTCGTCGAGGTGTGGATAGTCGATGTATCCCCCTTCAATCAATCTATATAACTGCTCCGCGTCGATGGGAAACGTCATTCCTGGCACTTCGATGACAAAACCACCCATGTCGGCGAAGAAGGCATGGCTAAGCGTCCAGTTTTTATATCCCATCGCTCGGAATTTCTATCTCGTAAGTATGCTCCTTAAGAATAAGAAGAGGATACATACCTCCACAGAAGCCCGCGCAGAAGACCACTGCCCCAACGCCAACATCAACAGAAACTCCGGCCCTAGCAGCCCAATACAAGCGAGATCGAATTTATATTTCAACTGTCTGATTGGTCCGTCCGACTGTCCGCGAATATTCGGGAAGACAGACGTCCAGCAGCAGAGGATAATGGTTAGAATGCACGTTGACAGAATGCCCCATGTTCCGCGGCCGTCGGGCTCATCCACCCAACCTGGGGGCGATGGGATAGTTTCATTCATTAGATTAAGATTAATATAAAGATAAATATTTAAGCTGAGTTTGTTCTACGGAAAATCCGGGAGAAACGTGCTTAAGAACTAATGTGCTATTTTTATTGTTCGGCTCCTGCATACGCTGTGTTTCGGAATAGCGTCAAAACTGGCGTCGGCTTATCACCACCACGGATTAGGCGCCAGCCGATCATTAGCGGATACAGCCAGAACCGCATACACGGTGGCTGTTCATCCTTGAATTTCCCGCAGACACGCACATATGCAGGTGTTTTCTGCCTAGATTATCACGCAAACGGACACTGCCCCCTCCTCTGCACGCCCAACCCCTCTTTGATCCCGTCAATCTGCGCCCTCCCTTTTCCCTCGAAATATCTCGGCCCTAGATCCTCCACTCGATATCCATGCGGGTAGTATTTCTCACCTTCATCACCAGGCAGGGGTAATCCCATCGCACGCGCGAACCACGCAGACGGGCCGTACCGATTCCACAGCGTCGGCTGCACGTAATACGGGTATCCGTTCCAGGCGAGCATGAAATGGCGGCTTTTGGAGTCAGGGGACTCGGTGAAGGCTTCGTAGCGGAGGAAGTATGGACGGGGGAGGGCGAGATGGCGGAGGAGGAATTTGCGGGTTGATATGAGGGTGTTGAAAATGTGATTGTATTGAGGGGGCGGTGGGGAGTACCTGATCTGATCGTTAGTAGAAGCTGTAAATGATAGGTGGAGAGACAGACATCATTGCTTTTCGAAGCCTGTCGTCCATGATGAACGAAGCGAAATATACCCCGACTGGCTTCAGCCACGACGGGAGAGCGTAGACCAGCACGTCCATTGTTTTATCTGCAATTTCCTTATTCCTCGGATGAGGATGCATATTCGCAGCTTCATATTCTGCACTCCAAGCTCCCACCTCTTCAAGCCAATGAATCCCGTCTCTGAATCCGATCTTGCCTGACGGAAGACACTCATAGCTAATACTCAACGCGTCACCCAGACTCTTCCAGTATGTACCTATAGCACACTTTTCCAACTCCGTCAAACTGCGCCATTCATATTCTTCAATGAAGCGAATAGGTTCACATGCAAACAGACTAAGCGTGTAGAGCATGTCCTCTTCGAGAATACTACCACTAGCTCTGTATCCCGTGTGTAACCATTTCGTGCGAGCGATGGCTGTATGTGCACGATCTGAAGATGGATGGAAGGCCATGAACTCGCCGATGAGGGTGCCAGTGTCTGCGTAGCGCTTGAAGGAAGTGGCAGTGTCTGATAACTGGGATGTCTTGAGGAGCAGGGAGGAGATGGTTGGGATGCCGTATGTCTGTATAGTTAGATAAGTATATCAATGTAGAAGGAATGCATACTCTAAAGAGGGCGAATTGGAGAGATTTCAACGAGATAAAAGGAAACTCGAGCTGGAGTATGTTCTTCTGGATAGTCCAGGCATCACTGTCGGTCATGGAAGATAGGGATTGTCTAGTTTGGTATTTGCTGTATGTTTTACGGAGGGCGTTGACTCGTTGGAAGCGAAGGGAGGAGACTAGAATGAGGTATGATATGATAGCAAATGCAGAGTAGATGATGTAGTTCCAGAGATCTGTATTCATCTTGATGGTTTCTTATGCGATGAAAGATATTCTAATGATACAATATTCATATCTACAACATGGGAATTTATATCTACATATCTATCTATACATTATACAATCTACCATCTTCTATACAAACATCAATATTATCACCATCATCACCATCATTGCTCTATACAATACAATCATATGAAAAAGCGGACCGAGGAAACCCTCATCCGTCAACGCGGGGAAGCTCAACCCTGCCACGATCACCATGAAGCTGGATTGGATATCCTAGACAAGGTGGATATAAATCCAGATACGCTGATTGGACTAGATATAGACTACCTCGGTGATTCCGGAAAGAAAGAAGCCGGATAGAAGACGCCGAAGAAAGAGTCCGGATGGAGGCAGCCGATGTCATACGAGATGTTCGCGGGTGATCGTCCATGTTCATAATGTGGGGTTGAAGATGTCATGAGGGGTTGATGCATTACTATGGAGTATTTGTGGTTGGTAAGTTCTGACTATTAGTTATGCAGGATAGCTGTGTTAATAAGTGGCACTTCTAGTTCAATCTAGTATAGATAGAATGTATAGATGGATATTGATAAACAAACTCCATTAATATCCACTTTCCAGACTACTCTCTAGCGAGGCATAAAAGACACCTCAGGCAGAAGGCATGACATCATCGCTGAAAACGGACAAAACAAGGGCGCTAACCCTACTGAGCGCCCTATTTAAGCGACCGCAATGAACTCTTCTCCTTTTTTCTTCCATCAACAGCTTCAGTTCTGCCTGGATTGATCTTTATGCAGATCGTCTGTCATGGTCTGATGCGACCATCTACAAACTATCAGAACGACTAACTTATAACTTGGTATGTGCTATTTTACCCTCCAGTCCTCCTCGCGGTGATGTTACATATCCCTTTTGTTCACTGAAATAAACATGTGGAACATATATATATCCTTTTCAAGACGGGTCTCTGAGCTCTTCATTCTTACACAAGATTTTCACTCCATATTTTGTGGCTGTTGCTAATTGCTTCAGGATAGGTTTTCTCTTATATACCTGGCCTATGCCTCGATAGTTACAATGACAATGATAATACACGTTCAATTCAATTCAATTCAATCAATTACCAACCTGGTATAATTCGTATGGTGGAAGAGTGAAAAATTAGTCAAGTTTGTAGTCCATATCGCGTCTTACTGAACAGGTCGCTGTCGCTGGAAATCAATAAACATATCGAAACGCCCGATTCTCCTTATCCGTCAAACCCGCCCATCTCGCATCCACCTCATCAACCTCATCCTTCACCTTATCCCTTCTTCGATTCTCCCAAACATAATAACCCACCAAAACACCCGCCACAACCGCCACACTAGCATTAACACCCACAACCACCACCTTCGCCGGCTTATACCCCGGCGCATCCCTCGCCTGAAAAGTCTGCGGCCCGATAATCTGTCCCGCCGAGAAGCCCGCTGCGACGAGCGGTCCCGTGAACGCGCGTTTCGTCGCGCCGGCACAGTTCGCCGCCGCCCACTGCAGGATGATCGGGTAGACGGCCACGGCGGAGTTGACGAGGTACACGACGATCAGCATGCCGGGTTTGTTGGACTCGGAGAGAAAGGCGAGGAGACAGCCCCCGGTTATGGCGGGGAGGGAGGTGGCGATGATGTACAGCCAGCGGTGGGCGGTGCGGCGGATGCCGGTGCCGACGAGGAGGGTGAAGATCATACTGACCAGGCCGGAGGGGGTGTTGAGGAGGGCGGCGTGGGGAGGGGAGAAGCCGAAGTTGGCGATGAGGGTGGTCGAGTAGGTTGCTACGACGCCGCTGGTTATTGTGCTCTACATAATCAGCAGCGTGTATAGATGAAGATCAAGATGAAGAAAGGAGGCATACCAGCGTGGCAATCAACAACCACAACCAAATCTGCACATCCAGCACGGCCTCCCATATCTGCCTCCAACAAAACCCGACATTCGAATTCCTCACTCCCGTCTGATTAACACTCACATGTTTCAGCAACGCAACCTTCTCCCCCTCCGCCAACCAACTCGCCTTCATCGGCGTATCCGGCATAAACAACACAATCAACCCCCCAACAGCGGCCGTGACAACCCCCAGCACGAGAAACATCAATCTCCACCCCGCCATGGACGCATGCCGCACATACTGAAACCCGAATGAGATGACGCCGCCGATGATCTGCGCTAGACCTAAACCCAGATACCAGAATGTGAAGCGGAGGGATTGTTCGTCGCGCGTGTAGTACTGGCTGCTGAGGAGCATGAGCGACGGACCGAGGGTTGCTTCGAAGAAGCCGAGGAAGATGCGTGCGGTCAGCAGGGTGGTGTAGCTTGTTGTTGCTGCTGAGGCGGCGACGACGGTGCCCCAGAGGAGGATGTTGAGGCCGAGCCATTTGGCTGGGGGTGCTTTCTGCAGAAAGTAGACTGTACAATTAGCATGGTCTATAGAAGATGAAGGGGAGGTACCGTTTGGAATCTCAGCAATGAGACAGGCAATGTTCAGCCAAGTCGCCGTGTTGGAAAAGTCATTGCCGGTGAGGTTGAGGTCGGTTTTGAGGCCCATTACGCCGGCGTACTATCTTATTAGAATAGCCATTGATGGTAGATGGTAGACGGATGCTTACATTGAGCAGCATCTTATCCAGCGACTGCAGGAAGAAGCACCCAAACATGAATGGGATGATACGGTAGTCGACCTTTCGGCGAAGAGCCGGCAGATCGATGCTGTCTACATCCTGGCTGTGGGTTTGGAGATAGTCCAATGCGTCGTCGTATTTAGTTGGGATGGATTCTTTTTCTTCCATGATGATGAAGATGGGATGGAGTTAAGAATGCGGAGCACAGTAGTTGTTATAAGGACTATCCCTTGCATATTGTGTATCACCCTGTGTAACAATACTCTTGACATCATGGTATCAATAACAAATTAACTATGACCATCCGGACCATCCGGCGACTTTCCATTCTTGTACGCAAACAGCCTCGACAATTCCTTGACTGTCTTTTCTTCATTCGACTCCCTATACTTATTAGCGCCGTAATAGACAATGAAGAAGAGACTTACCCCACCGCCACCTTACTATCCATAAACGCACAATCATCCCCAAACATCCTATCCAGATAGTGAATATTCAGCAAATGCCCCGATCCCTCCCTACGAAACACACTCCCCGAAAACAGCGTTCCACCCGCATACGCCGCAGCAGAGGATGTGAACTTTAACACGCCGATGTTCGCTACAAAATCCTCGCTATTCGCATAGTGCTCGATGTACTTAATGACTCTCTCCCCATGGCTCTGTCGACAGGGATCACTCGCGCTGGGCGTATCTTTCAACCCGTTATCCTCGTGCAGCGGGGGATTGCGGAATTGGCGCGCTGCATTGCCAAAGGTGTAGACTTCGAGTTTGCGCATGGTCTGGTTGGACAGTTCGCCAAAGAGCCAGTCGATGATGGAGGCTGCTTCGATGCCGCCTTGGGAGTGGGCGATCAAGACGACTTTCTTGGTCGAGTCGGCTTTGAGGGCTGCGCGGAGCTGGGCGCGGCCTTGTCTGATGTCGCGGGTTTTGTAGTCGAGATCGCGTTGGATGAGGCATTCGACGAGGTCGAGGATGAGGCCTTTTCTGGAGGATGTTAGGTGATGTAGATAGAGAGATAGATACTCACGTTGGGTTGTGGATGCCCACGATCTCCCTGCCAAAGGTGTCTGCCAGCAGATCGAGATTCGACTGCAACCAAGTAGTCCTAGACAGTCAGCATAGTACTATCATATAAGAGTGACATACCCCGTCGCGATCCCATTGATATAAAACCAAAGCTCACTCTCATCATTCACCGGAAGACCAGACTTAGGGACGCCAATCAAACACGTAGCCCTGGGATGGCCATTCAACAACCACAGCACGGTCATAGTAACACCCGCGAAGGCAACATAAAACACGAGATGGACAACAGCAGGGAAGGCCCAAAAGGTCGCCAGCGCAACGGGCAGCGAGAGGAGGAGGAACAGCTGGCTGACGATGAGGAACGCATGCAGGGAGAGATCTCTCAGGTTGCGGAAGTTGGGATAGAGCTCGTCCAGAGGTCCAGAGGGGAAGGGAACGACAGGGAAGAAGATGAGGGGAAGCAGTCTGGATAGACGGAAGACGGAGAGGATGTCTTGCCAGAGCCAGCGGAAGGGGTTCGTGTCCATGTCGGACGGGATGTTGAGGAAGGGATTGCCATGGGCGGGCTTGTTGGGGGTGTACGAGGACATTTTGGTTAACAAAATGAGTTACATGTAGTTGGAATAGGTGGATGAAGATGAAGATAGTTCAACATACAAGGGAAGAGTGTTGTGTTACAGAAAGTCGCTCGTCACTTCTACATCATCATACATCATCGATCATCCAGCATCATTAACTAGTATTACTAAACTACCAAAGACTAAAGAAGTAACTACTCCAACATCCTGTCAAACATAACCTTCATATCTACTCCTCATCAGCATCTCTCTACAAACCCCAGAATCGGAATACTCACTGCACGGGAACGGCGTCCACTCACTCCCATCCTCCGGCAAATACACCTTAAACGCCCCATTCACCAACTTACTCTTCATCTCGCCAGCCGGTCCAGGCGCACGGCGGAGATTCCTCAATCTACCCAGCACCTGCAACATGACCGCTCCCGCGGTCGTGACAATCGTTCTACCCAGACACGCGTGAGGCCCCCATCCATGGTGGATATACACCTCACCAGGCCGGTCGAGTCTGATGTCCTCCGGGTTCGGGAATTTCAGCGGATCCTGGCCGGCCGTGATGAAGTCGGCGAAGATGGTGTCGCCTTTGTCGACTTTGGTCGAGCTGATGCCGTCTTTGATGGTGGTTTTGTCGGCGGCGGTGCGGAGGACGCCAAAGGCGGGAGTGGATAGGCGGAAGCTGATTATTAGTATACGTAGATATAAGATGGATGGATGGCATACCCCTCTAGAGCGTATTTCTTGAGTTTCTCAAAGGCATCGGGTTTATCAGACTGAGCGAGTTTCTGGATGGCAGGCCAGTGAGACGAGTACTTGTCCGAGAGGTAGAGATCGATCATTTGCGCCCACTATTCAGTCAGCAAGATATAAAAGAAACAAGATGGAAGATATACCCCCTGAGCCTGCGTCGCACAAGCAGCAGCCGCAGTCGGAATCAAAATCCACACCACCTCGTCCACCGTCTTGCCGCCATCCAGCAGTCTTCTCACAAGCTCAGGGCCATAGTCTGTCAGCGCTGCTCCCCGTCGCGAATGGCCGAGGATTTGTCTGATGCGAGTGAAGAGCTGTCCTTTGATATCGTAGACAGCATCAGTCACAGACTTGCCCATGCGCTGTGTGGCTCGAGTAGCCACGGTCCGGTTCCTGAACGACTGCACCGGATCGACGTCGAGGAAGACATAGCCGAAGAGCTGCGAGAAGGCTTCGTACATTTCCTCCGGCGTGTGTGCGTCTTCCGGAGCACCGTGCGTGCCTTTGAGCGGGATGTTGAAGAATTCCGAGATAAAGTATGCGTGGACGAGATTTCCGATCCTATATCGTCAGCATAGTTCATTTTAAGTATGAAATACTCACTCCTTGACAAAATCCACCTGGTACGAATTGCCCAGCTTCCGGCTATGCTTCTTGATGAGATCCGTCGTGGTAGCCTCATAAAACCGACGGACCTGGTCAAGCGCATCATGAGGTCTATACAGACACTCCTTGACAAAGATACGCTGGGCTGCATCATCCGGTGTATCGCCACTCAGCATGTAATCATGTCCGGTGAGTTGATACGTATGTTCACCCCCTATACAGTCAGTATATAGCAAGCATCAAATAGACCGTAAAACGCACAAGGAACATGGAACCGCTGCTGATCATTCAAGACATCAACAACGCCCTTCCACGTGGTGACTGCAACCGGCAAGCCTACAAACGACGGCTTCGTAAAGTCGAGATACTTGGCTTTGTTAGTCTTTTCAAAGATCTCGAGATTTCCATCTGGTGTCGTGAATGGGTACAGCGCGTATACGCTGTTGGGTCGATACCAGCCCGGGAATGCGCGCATGAGCAGCTTATACATGACGCCACCGTTGGCGACGTCAAAGTCAGAGTTGGCGGCGTTGAAACTACTCATTAATACAGTCTTTAAAGAAGAGCAGAAGACTCACCCGAAATTGGTCAAATTGGCCGGACTATAATCCACCGTGTAGAAGCGATCACCGCGGACAAGCGCCACGGCATCAGACAGAATAGCCACGGAGATGGTGAAGCCCGGACAGAGACCAGAACCAGGCATGAAGGGCTTTTTGGCTTCTTCTGCTTGGATGCCGACGTACAGTTCGATGTTGTCGGGGTGGCCGTACAGTGCCTCGACTGGTTTGGTTAGCTTCAGCTATAGATATAGATAAGGGGACGTACGTGTTTCCGCGACAGATGGGTCCGAGTTTACTTCGCCTGATATCGTCAGCATTGCATTGAATAAAAGGATAACTTACTAAAAGTAGAGTACGGCTTCAGCTTGAAAAACTCTCTCAACTCATTCAACGTGGCCAACTCCCACTGCCGACCTTGCTCGATGCCCAGCATTTCAATCGCCTTCATGATACGAGGGATATTCTTCGCTCCGAAGGCACCTAATCATATGAGTATAAGTATTTCATCAGGGTATACACATACCAGCAACATTATCCGTCCCATCCTGCAGCAACCGCACCAGCTCTGCATCAGAAAAACACCCATTCTTCCCTCTCTTCAATCCCCCAAAGTTCCACATCGACGGATCACCAGGAATATGCTCTTTGAACCATTTCTGCATTCCGCCCAGGAAGCTGCTCACAGAGAGCGTGCCTGCGCATATTAGCATCTTCATACACATAAACATAAAGCTAGAATAGTCAGGAAGGCGTACTAGCATCAACATCCGCCCCAAAAATCTCACCCATGAAGCCCCTCGCCCACACTTCGTCGTGGTTGCTGATCGCCGCATGCCAGCGGTAGATCATGTTGAACTCGGCGCTGACTTGGTTCCCCACGCCGCGGGGGAGACCCTGGGCGTCGAAGACTTTGATGATTTCGCGGGGGTCGAGGGTCCAGTTTGAGTCGTAGGGGTTTGTGTTGAGGTTGAGGATGGTGCGGAGGTAGTCGTTTAGGATGATGTTGACGTATAGGCCGCAGGTGATCCTACGCAATCAGCATGTATTTTCAAGATAGATGAGGGAACGTACAGCCGTCCCGTCTGGAAGAGATCATTATCCCTCTTCGCCAACGCCTCCTGATACCCCGGTCTATCACTCGTAAGACCAGGCGGAAGACTAAATCTTCCTACCTCATTGATATACGCCAGTTCGCGGACGATATAGTTATGGAATCTGTTAAACGCAATCAACAACGCACAAGAGCCAGGCGGCTGGCCGAGAAGACGCTGTTCGGCAAAAGTGTCGTTCTTGAGGAGGCCGTCCGTAAAGGTGCGCACTCTGCGTTGCTGGTTTTCGTTATGGCCGTAGAGAGGGCCGAGATCGAGGTAGGAGGAGTTTTTGACGACGGTGGGGTCGTGGTCGTCCGTGCGGAAGATGTCTATAACTGATATTAGTATAGATCTTATACATGAGGATGGACATACCGTGGATGATGATTGTGGCGAGATAGAACAGGTGACTGGAGACGTTGCTGGGGTGTTCTTTCGCCGGGCCATTGCGAGCAAGCAGAGCTATTCAATCAGTATACCTTTCTTTGAGAATGAATAGAGACATACTATCAAAAATCAACGACGGTTCAGGCAGATTCAACAACCGAGGATGTCTAGGAGTGACAGTCCGCGCGTAGTGACTTCCCGCGATGCCCAGATTGGGATACATAATATTCTACAAATCAGTCAGTGTATTGATATAGCCATAAAGGTGAAGTACTCACATTGTTCCTTCCATCAGCAGTGCGATACTTGAACTCATCGCCTAGATAGGACAGTGGCGGATGCTGGAGACTATTCCACAACGTCTTGATAAAGGTATTGGTGATGCTATCCCTGATCCCGGAGTTGTTGGGAAGGGAGGCAGCGGTTTGGATTACATTTTCAATCTGATCTACTAATTAGCAGTGAACATGCAGAATCAGATGGATACGTACGAGATACTTGCGATCGTCAATGAGACCGCCATTGAGAACCGTCGAGGTGATTTCCTGGATGGTGCGAATGTTAGGAACAATCCGACCAGCCTGGCTGACGATGTCTTGACGGGCATTGCCGAGGAGAGAGATGAGATGGTGGTGATCTTCACCGTTTTCTTTGGGCGTCATTTTATTATAATATTATTACTACTATAGATGAACGATGGGAAAGATGGTGGGTGAATATTCCGACTAGAATGAGGATGCGTTTATATACTTGGTGCCGTTGCGTCATCATTATCTTCAGTTGAACGCCGTCACCACTGCGAAATGACATGTCAGAATATTACTATATCCGTTCTATTAGACGTATTACTCTCGATCCGACCGATGAACCGTGTACTCGACATTCTTCTGAATAATCATCCTCGTACTCGCATCACTCCGAATGCTATTCTCATCGCCGCCCGTAATAACGGTTTCCCCGTGCGCGCTATCTTTCGGCAGAAACAGCCCTTCAGGCACTGGCTCGGAAGTAGTCGAGTGATTCAGCGAGCGCAGCGCGTAGCTGTGTTGTGTGCTTCTCGATCGTGATGCGTATCCGCTGCGTGAGCGTGAGCTGCTTTCGAGATTTTCATCGCCGGCTGTTCCGTAGGATGTGGAGACGGCGTTCATAAACGGGCGGAGACAGAAGACGGTGCAAGAGATGAGGGAGTAGTTGAGTTCGATTTGGGTGTAGATGGAGTGGGGGATTGCGTCGAAGGAGGGGTTGGTGGAGGCTGCATAGGTGCGTAGGTGGGAGAGGCGGAGGGAGGTGAAGATGAGGATGCTGTTGAGGTTAGATGATGGATATATAGATAGATGGCGGACTGACGGTAGTCTAGCTGCAAAAGAGATCGTAATGATAGATTTATGGTTGTACGGCATTTGAAGGCCGTAAACAAGGGCGATGGAGAAGATGAAGAGGAATAATTCGGTGATGATGTCCAGCGCTGTGATGAATTGCCATCGCGAGAACTAAAAGTCAGCAGAATACTTCAGATAGATAATAAACATACTAGATTTGAACAACTCTCCGCAGGCGTAATCCACGGTCGATTCAGCGCACAATCCGCCGTGAGAATCACAATCGAGATGAACACCCCCAGCGTACTCAACGCCAACGTCCCCCACAGCAGAGTCTGATGCGACTGTCGCGGCGTCAGACGGAGGTAAATCGCAATAATGCAGCATTTGGACAGATACAGCGTTATCAGATAGAGAACGTCACTCGCAACCAGAGACTGTCGGTCAGCATGTATCATCCACAGCTAGGAAAACCTACCCTCTGCACAGTCCAGATGGCATCCTCGGAAAGCAAGCTGATCGCCGTCCCGAATCCGATCGAGGCGGTATAAAAGACGATCACGGATTCCACAATTCCAAAGATCTATCATAAGTACATATTGCACATCTGATAATAGGTGAATACTTACAGTCGCACCGAGGAGAATGAGGTCGTCCACCCCAAAAGGGGGACTCAGCAAAAGACGCACATACACGCGGATAAGCAGACACACCAGCGAGATGACCATGCAGATGGCAGCGGTGATGATGATGATGCCGGCATGGTGCGTGTCGTCGATGACTTGGAATGGCGGATATTGGCCTTCAGGGACGACGACCATCGCATGTATGTAGAAGACATGGTGAGTTTACAGATGGCACCATTCGACTGAACTCGATCAGTATCTGGGATATTGCAAGGATGGTATTACGTGACACAGCCCAGCATAATAACGACATAATAAAAAATAATAAATCATAAATAAAAAATAAAGCATAAAGTTGGCCCTAAATCCATCGACCGACGCTAAGATCGAGCGGCGTTTCTTGGGCTGCTATAGAAGGCCCAAGCGATCTGGATCTTTACTGATCTTTACTGCATCGAGAATCCCACACGAGGGCTGGCAGGGATGATTTGTGTTTCAGGCTGAGAAGCAATAAAGCTCGTGTTAATTGTCTTGAAAACTCTGACGGGAATGCCGTCTGACACATAGTATATCGGCCATCCCGATGTGGATAACATCACATGGAATCATATTAATAATAATATAATGATAATATATCACTCCCGATTCACCAACGCAACAGGAGGAACGTAATAAAACCTCCCCCTAACCACATAATACACAATCGCAATAATCATTACTCCCCCATACATGACAACACACCAATTCATACTTGTCTTATCCACCGTCGAGGTCAGCGAGAAAAAACAAAACACAAACACCGGCAGCAGAAACATCAAGGCGCCAATGTTGATCGCCATTCCGAAGCGCCCGAGACTCCACCGGTGAGGGGGGAGGGGTTCGCCGCGGATGCGCTTGAGGAGGAGACAGGAGATGGTGATCACGTAGGAGGACATGAGCGAGCCGATGGTGAGGGTGACGATGGCGAGCAGGGCGGTGCTGGAGCCGATGTTGATGAGGGAGAGGAGGGCTGTCACGGCCAGGGACACCATGACGGCGTTGAGGGGGATGTTCCATCCGGGGGTGACCTGATCATTAGTATAGACCATATGATACAGATAGAGATAGCTTACATAGCCAAAGAAATTAGAGAATGGCAGTCCGCGATCACGAGCAAACGACCACAGCTGACGCGATGCCGTCGCCACTTCGGTGATCGTGCTGGCCGTCAAAGTAAGCACCAGAATGGCCGTCATCGTGTTCGTCCCCGGCAGACTCTGCGTGGTGTTGTAAAACACCTGGATGAACGGATATCCCGTAGGCGAGCTGAGAACAGACGTGATATCGCCCAGCGTAAAGCAGATGGTCACCAGCATAAGAAACCCAGAGCAGGCATTGACAATCACCGACGTGATCATCGCCTTGGGCAGCGTCGCAGAGGCGTCCTTGATCTCCTCCGACATGTGCACGGCGCAGTCGTATCCGATCAACGAGGTGATGGTCGTGGAAAAGCCCACCAACGTCGCCGTGCCAGCGCTATTCCAGCCACCGTCGTTGTTGAATTCCGTAAACACCTGCTTGGCTGTGCGACGGGGAGCCAACACCCAGAGGGGGATGATGATGGCGAATAAACCACACACGTGCAGGATGAGAATGAGCACCTCGACGAACGGCAATCGCTTCGCTAGAAAAGTGTTGAACAGAATGGCAAAAGACGTAATCGCAATGACAAGCAGCGTCCCATGCCACGCTTCAAACGTATACGTCGTATCATTCAGCACAATCAATCCCTGGATAATCGTCCCAGCGAGATACGCAATCGACACAATTGCGCATTGCCATCCCATCGCACACAACCAGCCGGTGATATAGCTCAGGAACTTCTGGCAGCTGGGCGGCGCGAATTCAGACACCCAGTGGTATTGGCCTCCAGAAGTGGGCGCCATCGAGGCCATTTCAGCCAGACTCAGAAAGACGAGCAGGAATCCACATGCGACAATCAGAAAGCCCCAGATGAGGCCGGCGGTGCCTCCGTCGGTTAATCCTTGGGCGAGCAGTCTATATTGTTAGATGGATCGATAAATGGGATGGATGGCATACGTCAAGACAACCTCCCATGTTGCGATCAAAGTACATCCAAAACCGACAATGGAAATAAATCGAAAGTTGCGCTGAACAGTTAGCAATGCTCTATCCATGTGAATATAAGGTGCATACCCTCAAAACCTGCTCTCTGCCCAGCGCACTCATGTCCAGCTTGTCCGCTGTGGTGCCGCGGTATTTGGCCGGTACATTGCCAGTATATTCGCCATTAGCTGTGACCTGGCCACCTCCTTTGATGGAAGACATTTTCATTCAGAAAGATGTCGAAGAAAAGAAATCAGAAATACGATAGAAAATAAATTGTCGCCAAACAGACTAACAGGGTTAATTAAATTGCAATGGCGCCATTATCTAATGGTGCTTTAGTTTAGTGTAACGCTCATCCCTGTCAGTTTGCATAGTTTGTATTATTTTATATTATTTATTGATTACTTATTATTTAATATCGCATTCATTGGTTTCAAAATGCTTTCCATCATTGTCGCCCTCGTGGTCATCCTGACTCTATACAAATACATCACGTATCTACACTCCCCCCTCTCCAAAATCCCCAATGCCCACTTCACTTCCCCCTTCACCTCGAAATGGATAGATTCAAAGCGCAATAAAGGCACAGAAGTGCTCACCCTCCACTCTCTCCACCGCAAACATGGGCCCCTCGTCCGCCTCGCCCCCAACGAACTGAGCGTGAACTCGCTCCACGGGCTGAAAACCATTTACACGGGCGCATTCGAAAAACACTGCTTCTACGCAGATGTGTTTGTCAACTTCATGACGCCGAATCTGGTGGGCATGGTGCATAATAAGCCACACGCGGAGCAGAAGCGCATGCTGAGTCGGGTTTATTCCAAGTCGTACTTGGCGGAGTCGGTGGATTTGAGAGCCATTTCGCGGATGATGCTGAAGGAGAGGATATTTCCTATTTTGGATAATTTGGCGCAGACGGGGGATTCAGTCAATGTGCTGCCGCTGTTTCAGGCTGTGGGGATGGATTTTACCTCCTCGTATTTGTTTGGGACGGAGAATGGGACGATGTTTGTGTTTGATATGGGGGAGTGGATGAGGTGGCTGGGGGAGTATGAGCGGTTCAAGTATATGAGTCTGCAGGAGCGATATCATGGGTTTATTGAGAGTTGGTGTCTGTCGCTCTGTCAAAAGATGAAGCTGAATGAACATCCGAATGATGTGTCTGTGTCTACCAAGGCAGTGGTGTACAGCCAGCTCCACGACAGTCTGCTCAAAAACCCAGACGATCGACCAATTGAGCTGGCCATTGCGTCTGAACTACTCGACCATCTTGTTGCCGGCCATGAAACAACTGGCATCACATTCACCTACATGATGTGGCAGCTATCGCAACATCCCCATCTACAGGACGAACTACGAGAAGAACTCCTCACCCTCCAACCTCAGCTGAAATATCCATTTACCAATGATCTACCATCCCCATCATCAATCGACTCTCTCCCCCTCCTCGACGCAATGGTCAGAGAGACGCTTCGTCTGCATTCACCCGCTCCCGGCCCCTTACCACGAGTAACACCGCATACTCCATCCGGCACATCTATCGATTCATACCACAACATCCCCGGCGGCGTCAAAGTCAGTTCCTCCGCGTACAGCCTCCACCGCATCGAGGAAGTCTATCCCAACCCAGCAGAATGGCTTCCAGAACGATGGCTTCACCCAGAAGGGAGAATCCACGATATGCGCAGACTGTGGTGGCCGTTTGGAAGTGGAGGAAGGATGTGTTTGGGGAGTAATTTTGCCTTGCAGGGTATGTATTCCATCTGATATTCAGTATGGATGGTGCTAACGAAAGTAGAGATTAAATTGGTCATGGCTGCGGTGTTTACGAATTATACGACGACGATTGTGGACGATGAAGGCATTGAGCAGGATTATGAGTTTATTTCGTTGCCAAAGGGGAGGAAGTTGATGCTCAGGTTTGCTGCTGTTGATTATGATTCATGATATAGTTCCAGATGAGAGATATGTCCACTTCGGACTGATATGCATCTAGCTTGACATATTCGGTTCTCAAAAGCTGAGATGATGATTCAACTAATAGGAATGACATCCACTGAGAAAGATGCTTTATAAACGGTTCTTTCTTCCGCTGACTGATTGTGAATGCCTTAGGCATGAATTTGTGCTGTGCAAACAATGGAGTATGGATGCACCCTGAAACGAAGAGAGTGATAAAGACCAAGGGTTTTAGAGACATCATTCTGTTGGAATGTAAGAAGAGAAGACCAAGTCGGCACCAGATAGGATGAGAGTAATCACTGGAGTCGCAGACAGAAATACCAGGGGGAATGTCTGACTTTATAAACTCGGAAGTGGGAGACAGCAGTAGATATCAACCCCTTCGGGATGTGGGCGTGAGAAGTGGTCTACGGGACGTATCGCGTGTGTGGGGGACGCTGTGCACCCTGTCTCGCCGTATGCAGCGTATGGTATGGGGATGGCGATCGAGGATGGTTACTACCTTGCCAGAGCACTCGATGGAGTGGGCCTGCATGATAAACGGGCTGCCAGTGCTAACTTTGAGCTGTACGAGAAACAGCGCGTCTACTACGTGAATCATAATATGGAGTTTGCGCGTTTCTTGTATCGATTGTTCCATAGTCTGCCGTGGCCGATTGCGAAGCTCCGTGATATGGTGCTCGACTATACGCCTGTACTGGGGAATTATCAGCGAAAGGGATATCTAGACAAACCAGAGGGGGAAACGATGAACCCGAAAGAGCTGCAGGTAGTTTAACCAAGATGGAAATTTTGTATCTAGATATCAAATCGATTCCTCCTCGACGCCTCCATCTTACACTCTCTCCGTCGAAAATATCTCTGCTTTACCTCCCCCTTCATAAACTCTCTCCCTCTCAACCTAATCGAAACACATCCATCCCCATCCTCCTCTATCTCCTCCTCAGACGACGACTGGTTATACAACGGCGAAGCAGGGGCACCGGTAATCTCCCTATTCACCATCTGCTGTAACTTGACCATGGCCGCCTGCAGCACATCGGTCTCTGTCTTTGCGCACCGGGGCAAGTCAACTCGTATGACGGCCCCGTCTGGGGAGAAGTATGGGTCGAAGGTTGGGCTGATGGTGGCTTGGTTTTCGAGGATGGAGTTTTGGAGTTGTTTGAGGGCGTCGAGTTTAGTTGGCGCGGGGCCGGTGAGGGGGATTGTCACGAAGAAGGTGTGCATTTTGTATACTTCGATTGATGTGAGGTGGATGATTTGAGGTTAGGCTGAGTTGTGTATATTTAGTATAAGGTATAGAATGGTATAGATGAGTGGTGTTGATGTATAGGAGTCAAACTCAGGGTCATATATTGAATATAAAAGTTTGTCTACTATGATGTAGTAATATGTATAGAAATTATAAAATCAGGGATTCTCATACAAAGCTGTTTATCGTCTGAAACGGGGGATTCATCGCACAAAGCGTTCAATTTCAATGTCCTTTGTCGTTGATACTAGGTATATAATTATTCCCTACAGCTATTTAAGATACAAAGACACATATGAATGGTTCTTTTCATCAATCAATGTGTGATTGTTCTTTGTTGGATGTTCTTCAATGATGTTTGGCTTTGTCGTTTGTTTCAGGTATTCTTGTATACATGAAACAATCGGATCTCAAAGATTAGGTTACATGACTTGATACATTAGGGGGCAGTCAGCAGGGATTAGGGAATTATGAGGAAGAATCTAGAATCGGACAAGGAGATTCAATTCTTCAAAGGGTTAATAATATATCATGAAGGGATAGGCAATGAAAATCGTTATTTCGAATAATAGGAAGACTGACACTAGTAATCTAGACGAGTATTTAAGTGATTTATTATATGGCTGACTTGTATACCGATTAGAAGAATCCATCCTGATACGCATTGGGTTTCAACTGTGAAAAGTCTTGAACAATGACACATTTTAGTCTATGTCGCGTTCTGGTATTATCTGTAACTGCAGTCCATATGAGCGACTTTATCTTCAATCTCGGCATGACGTAATTTACTGCTTAAACTGCTGGTATTGAGACAACTATCCTCCTAAATATAAAAATCACTGAGACTTCCCACCTCAGCTCCGCCAACCTTCGATGAACTATGGATCTAGGAGCAAGAGGAATTGGTTTAGACATACTTAATCCTATGGTAACCATACGAGTACAACAAAACAATGGCTACTTGCAATGAGTTTCAAGTAGACCAAGTAACAAGGTTCAGTAATATATTAAATATAAGTCTGCCGGCATTGATACCACCAATCATAACTAGGCAACCGTCTCCCTTGTGCTTTTCCCAACGTCCGCACAGCCTGCACCACTATAAACTGATCATTATTCAAATGCTCCGGTTTATGTGATTGTGTAGGACATTGCTGACATTCCGGCTCTGGACTATGATGTAAGAACCTGACTAGACTCCGATGAGGACAGAGAAGAACTGGTTCGAGAAACTCGATTGACGTCGAGGTGTGTATCGTATACCGAGTACAGCTGAATAAGATTCCATCGGTGCGGAAGAAAACAGTGTTGATGCCGAGGTGGAGATAGGCGGTGCAGTGATGGAAGAGATACCCTCCATTGGCTATGAGGAGGTCTGCTTCGAGGAACTTATTGAGTGCTTTGCGTCTTCTTTTCGTGATCATATAGTCCTCGATGGATAATCGGTCACGATGCGTGAGGGCAAGACAAGGGCATATATCGACCACCCCAGCATACGGACCGCAACTCCTTTGTAATGGAGGTTTGTCAAGATCTGGTTTGCGGTATTGACCTCGTGGATGTAACTTTAGACATTTTGAGCAGTATGCCCATTGGCTATCCTCGAGTTGGGCGAGGAAGTCTCGTCGCATATGATTCGCCCTATAGAATGGTTTGCTAGGGAGAAGATGTGGGAAATGGAGGATTTCATCGGAGAGAACTGGTGAGAAGAGTTGGTATAGCCCTTTACAGCTCAAAGCGAGGCAGTAATTATGCGGTGGATGTATATAGGAGAGGATTTGAAGGAGGAGCTCCATTGGGAGTTTGAACAGGATGGGTTCGTGGGAGTTTTTGAAGAGCCATCTTTGGCGGAGGATTTGCCAGTATCTGGCTAGATTCATTTTATTACAGGATAATTGAAAATAAGAAAGAAATTCATTTGTGCGTTTCTATACATTGTGCGTTTTTGTATAGGGGTAAGCTTGATGTCATCCTATACAACTACCCAGACACAGCCATCTCCAACGCCCTCGCCAAGTCATCCTTCAAGTCCTTCACATCCTCAATTCCCCCACTCAATCGAATCAAATCAATATAGATCCCTCCCTCCTCACGCACCTCTCTCGGCATCCGCTTGTGCGTCATAACCGCCGGAATCTTACACAAACTCTCAACTCCACCCAAGCTCTCCGCCAAAGTAAACAACCTCGACTGCGTACAGAACCTACCAGCTGCCTTGCTGCCTCCCCGAACCCGAAACGATATCATACCCCGCCATGTTCATTGCGGTGCTGTTTGACGGCGATTGGGCGCTGCGGGTGAGAGGAAAGACCGGGGTAATTCACAGCCAGAACATACGGCGATGCCTCGAGGGTTCGGGCGAGAGTTGATGCATTTCGCGATGTAGCAAGGGCGCGCAGATGTAGGGTTAAGAGCACCGAGTTTGTGTGCTATATCCGCCACAGCCTGGATATCGACCATCGGGTTACTCGGCGACTCGATCACAACCAGTTTTGTCTTCTCGTTTATCAAAGCCTCCAGTTCGGTTTCGATATTACTCGCAAAAGACACCATCACGCCCATCAATGGCGCTACTTGTGTCAGGTATCGATGGGTGCCGCCGTAGAGACTCGACATGGAGACAGTGTGCGAGTGTGCAGCCAGCCCTAGCACGACTGCATCTGTTGCGGCCATTCCGGACGAGAAGGCGAGGGCATACCTGGCTGACTCCAGATCGGCAATGGCTTTCTCAAAGCTTTCGCGATTGGGATTGGCCGAGCGGGAGTAGACGTAGCTCCCAACGGGAGATGCAGGATGTTGTTGGGCGAAGATGGTGGATAGGGATATCTATACGGTTAGTATAAATATCGCCATGGAGCTCTGGTAGGATACCGTCTCGACTAAAGCACCGGTGGTAGCATCACGAGGAAGGCCAGATCGCACAGCGGAGGTTCCAAAGCCGTACATTTCGGGGGTTGATACAGAGTTGATTTGACATGAAGGCAGAGGAGTGTTGTGTGCTTTATAGGTCAAGATGACAACCGGAACAGGAAACTCCCAGGGCGTATGAAAAACAAAATGGACAGGACAAAGGCGCAGCCAATGTGACTAGGGTTTGCTGATCCTCGTTTGCTGATCCTCGATTGGCTGGAGATTGTTCCTGATGCTAATCTGATTTGTTACTGTACATGGGGCGGACTGGTTTATAGAAATACCTTGCACGACAAGCTTCCATTAACACTACATTCCACCATCTGATAGTAAATACATACAAAAATAATCAGGCCTTCTTAACATAAACACTCAACATATCAACCCCCCTTCCACTCACATACGACCGCGCCGGCTTCACATACAGCGACCGCGTGAATCCCCCTTTCGAATCCTTCACAGCCTCATCCCCAACGATTCCATCACCCCCCTCCACGAGTAGATTCCAGTGAACACCATCCAATCCCCACGGTGGACCGGGGAGTTTGGGATCCTTCCACATGGGAAACTCGAGGCAGACTAACTGACCGGTCGGGGCGAGGAGGTCAGCCATCCGTGATGCCCACTGAGGGCGCATGGTCGGGTGAATGGCGCATAGGAACTACCATATCAGCATGATATACGAGACAGCGACAGAAAGGACATACGGTATAATCATAAATAAGATCAAACTTGATCCCAGCATCCCAATCCGACTTGAAAAAGTCACCTTGGATAAACACCACCTCGCCACGGTCTTGCCTCTGCGCGGAGGACCCAAAGTTATACTCCTGCGGGTGTATAAGCTCGTTTCTAGCGTACTCCTTTGCAACAGATACACCAGTCTCGGAGACCTCAAGGCCGTAGACATCGAACCCGTGCAAGGCGAGCATCACAACGTCGTATCCTTTCCCGCAACCCTGCACATGCTCAGTTTGACAAACACAAGATCGGAATAGAGGTAGACCTTACTGGGACTAGAGCTTTTTTCCGGTTTCCACTTTCAGCTGTAGGATGGAATAGATCGCTCCTCTCTTCGATGAGGTCAATCAAAGCCGGTGAAGGTTTTCCTCGATCCCAGAGGTCACTGTTATCGGTGTCCCAGAGGTTGGACCATCCATGGGAGTGTTCATCGATAGATCTATATCGAAGGATTAGTCTTTTAACTATCGTCTCGTCCATACAAATCAAACATACTGCCCCTGGAAATGCCTGACGAGGCGTGTCTGCCCCTCTGGGGGTTGGGTATTTTCCAATGACGTCATCATTCTCTGATGCGCGATGGATGTTTACAATATGCTGTAGATGTTCGTTGACTTTATAGATTATTTATTAAAAATAGTGATGATCTGGGCAATAGATGTGCAACGTTCCAGTGATGGAGATGCGCGCCTTTGTGCGTTCCGAAAAAGGGAACAAATAAGGCCTCGGTCTTGGCAGAGGCAAACCGAATGCGGTAATCTCCAGGGCGTTGGATATAGTTACATGACCAGTATAAACATGATTGGCATGCTGTTTATTGCAGACTTTTTTTGTGGTATATAGCTCATCCTTGCTCTACTCATACAGATCTTCTGAAGAAAGCGCAAAATAGAATAACAACATACCTCGGCCAACCCCTCAGCGGCTCTATCACAGACCACATCGGCGCTACGCCTCTTGTCCGGCTAAACCACCTCCCAGTTCCGGCCTCACTCGGAATCAAGGCGGATGTATGCGCAAAACTAGCATACTTTCAAGGATCGCATTGCGAAGCGCATGGTTGAGCAGGCTGAGCGAGATGGGTTGATCAAGCCGGGGGATACTTTGATTGAAGCGTGGATGGTAATACGTAGTTTACCGAATATCAATTCTATTTCAGGACGAAAAGCGTGCTAATGTTTTTTTGTGAAGCGGAATAGCGATAGCCATGATGGCCGCGATCAAAGGGTACAAATGCATCATCACGCTTTCAGAGAAGATGTCACTGGAAAAGGAAAAAATCCTACACGCACTGGGAGCCAGAGTAGGCCGGACACCTGCTGGAGTACCCGTCGACGATCCAGATTCCATTCCTAGTGTCGCAAAGCGCCTGAATGAGGAGATGCCAAGATCGTGGATTTTGAATCAGTAGAACAAACCCAAAAACCCTCGCGCTCACGCGTTTTGGACTGCAGAGAAAATCTGAGGTCAGACTGAGGGAAAGGTGGACGTGGGGATCGCTGGAGCAGGAACCAAAGGCACCGTCACTGGTTTCACCAGAGGGCTGAAGAAGGATAATCGAGATGTATTTGTTGTGGGCGTCGATCCTACCGGGTCTGTCCTTGCGTGGCCGGGGGTTCCGAATGAGCAGACGAGCGAGTATAAAGTGGAGGGAATTAGGTATGACTTTGTTCCTGGGGCTTTGGAGCAGACAGCCCCCGATGTCCGGGTCAAGACAACAGATGGGGTCTCATTCAGGATGGCAAGGGGTCTGATACGTTTAGAAGGACTGCTTTGTGGCGGTTCATCTGGGGCTGCCTTTGTGGGGATGGTCCAGTTCCTTGGGATGCACCCCGAGTTCAACGTTGAAGACAAAACAATCGTACTTGTGTTTCCGGATAGTGTGAGGAATTACCTGACCAAGTTTGCGGATGATGCGTGGATGGAAGGGAATGGATATTCAGAATGAATGCTGTAGCGGTTGATAGATTGCCGTCACTTTAGACTTAAACCAGTGTATTGACCATCATATTTACACTCAAGATGGTCCAGGATTCAATGGAGGCTGGAATGTTGTATATTGGTCTGCAGACCCAACAGTCACTGCCATAGTATTTTGTCTACAGCTCTCCGTCCCCAATGGATCTGCAGTGAGGTCAGTCATCGGTGGATGAGAAGGAGCCCATTGATCCGCTGACCCTGGGAGACAAAAGCTATAACCCTCGTCTTCAGGGTGGTTGGATGTAGCATACTGAGGCGGAGCAACTGAATCTATTCCTAATCCATCTTTGAATAGATCCAGACCTATCCACACAGCGGTCTCGTTCGCAGCTCGGGCTGATCTTTCCTGAAAGGGAGCAGACTGGACCTTTCTGTGCCAAGAAAGTACGAGTTTGCTTGTGGGTTCTGGGGTTGTTGATTCAAGGATGTCATTCATTCTGTTGAGTTGCTGCTGAGAACAGTCTATGTGGGCTCATTTATAGTGGATTGAAGGAAAGTAATCTTGATATACTTCCATGACAGGACACGCTAGGTTAAATCATGCTGGACCATATAATGTCTATTGGAAAAGATGTGTGACTTCTCAAATAGCGTAGGTCAACTATTCGTAGGATAATTGAATATCAGAGGACAGGGTATCTACATCCAATACGATTCTCAGGGATATTAGTTCTGGTATACTTTATTCAGGCTATGAAGAACCCCCGCTCGGACACGGGAAACAAACATAAAGTGACAGCGGAAAGGAGTTCAAATTATAATGGCCATCACCATCCATGAATACGATTGGCCGATCCACTGAATACGAGATGATCAGCCACACCTCGTGTTGAATCCGTCCATTTGTGGCAACCACTGCGACGTCTCAGCTATATAAAGCCAGCAGCCACATCCCCATTTCCATCCCAACAAACAATCAAAATGTCACCTCCAGAAAACGACTCAAAGAGCGTTGCCTCGTCCGACCTGTCGGCTCACGAAGATCTCCCCGACGGCCGAATCTTCCATGTCTACCACACCCCATCACACTTTAACCTCACCGTCCACGACGCCGACAAAAAACAACTCTTCTACGTGAAGAACTCGTCGTTCCGAATCGGCAAGCCAGACGTGACGTTCCATGCAGGAGAAGATCAAAATGCTCCTGTCGCCGCCGTATGCAAGTTCATCAACTTTGCGCGCCATTCCCGCGTTGGCCTCGGTGACCCCAAAGACCCCAACAACATCGTCTGGGAGGACATGTACCGGAATACCCTGAAGAAGATCAGCTACACATACGAGACGTTGCTCCCCGGAGTAGACGGGCATCACGAGCGGCGAACGTTGAACTGGAAACGGACATGTTCGTACGGTATCGGCGAGGACATGCCATCCAAGGCGAGCGCGAGAAACTTCAAGCTGATCGACGAGGACGGGCGGCTGATCGCAGTGTTCTTGAATAATGGGCATAAAAGCTATCACAAGTGTGGCAAGCTTCAGATCAACGTGGATTATGGGAGTCAGTTTGATTTGATGGTGATGATTACGGGGTTGTCGGTGTTGGAGAAGGAGAGGCGGAGGAGTCGGAATAACAAGTAACTTGGCATCACTATGGAGTTTTATCTTCATGTACATATTGTTTATATTAATTGCTTTACTATACCAGAGTAAGTGTTCTCTTTTCCGATTCAAAAAAGCTGGCAAAGCTATGCTCTTCGTCGGGCTGGAATGTAAAATGGCCTATTCGTGTGTACTGCTTATGGCCATTCCTTTCCCTTTCTCGCAGTATAATCCCATCCCAATATTCCTCTTTTGTCGGAAAGTGAATTAATGCAGCCAGCAGCACTCCAGCGCCTTCATCTGGCATCTCATTCGGATCGTCTCCACGAAGAACAGAACGACCTTTAAGCTGTGTTTTCCGCCATTCAATCTCTGCGCAAAACGCTGTGATTTTCAGATTTGCATACGACACTGGTCCGTATGGATGGTTCTCTTCAAGGAGGGATAGTTCATAAGATTCAGCCTCTGCCACTATTTCACTCTCAGGGGCAGAAAAGGGATTCACGATGAGAGCCCCGTTCATCGATGCCCAGCTCCAACTAGGGGTATGGCTGTCTTTCTCGCAGCCATCGTCACCAGCCGGCACGACGATCCGCTGCGGTGTCGTCTCTACTTCGTCTTCATGTCCTGCCTGCCAGTTCAAGGAATAAGGAATAGTTTTCCAAAAATGACCGGCGATATACACGTCGTCCATCGCGTGGGCCATCTGCGCCGCAACCGCCGAAAACGCCATGAACTTGTCCTTGTGCGGGAAGGTCAATTTGCGCTCTGTATACTCCTTCACGATATTCCACCACACAGACTCGAGCTTCTCTCTGTCCGAGGTATCCGGGATGGACTTTTCCAGGAATTGTCTCTCGTCGGTGGTATTCACGATACCGCCGCAGGGGAGCGTTTCACTGGCGTTGGGCATCTGGATGCAATCCCAGAAGAGCTCACCACGGCCCAAACTGACGACGCGCGGTGAGAGGAGACGTTCTTGGAGCGCCCATGCTCTTGTGCCGAGTGGCTGGTCGTACAGTGCTTCTTCGTAGTATTTGGGCGATACTATCGTCCAAGTTTCATGTCTGTTGGAATCATTCCGGGAGGGGATTTGGATTTCGAATGGGGGTGTTTTGCTGGGCCGGCGGCCGTCGAGACAGCTTTCATCTGGACATGATGCGGTGGAGAGAGAGAGGTTGACCTCGCAGTTGGAGTAGACTTGTTGCATGTTGACGCATTCCGATTGCCAGTCTTCCTTACTGCCTGGGCCGGCTTGGATGATGCACAGCGCGTCAATCCAGATGTAGTGGATGCCGAGTTTTTTGATCAACCGGATGGCTTCTTGGAAGGCGACAGGCAGGATGGAATATGGTTTTCCTTTTTGGAATTCGTGGAAATTCGACGCTGAAAGACACAGGAATGATGGATTCTCGCCCCAGCAGTAGCTCAGCGCTGCATAAGGATCTGACAGGTTCATCTCAGCTGGCAGAACAAGACGCATTGACGAGTCATGCAGCTCTAGTAATCGCGTCGGATACGACTGCGGACGTGTATTCTTCGGACACTTTTCATGCCCCCGTAAACAGCCATGAATCCAATGCCTGGCCGCAGGAATGGCACTCTCGAGATCAAAATCCGACGGCCGATCCCGAATACTAAAGTCGATGGGAATCGTCGAACTAGGCATAATCATAAACGACGACGAACTCCACGTCACCGGGTCACTCAGCACAAAAACGACCTTGATAGAATAACACAGATGCGGCAATCGCTCAATCGTTCTGGTGATAATAAGCTCATGATCCTTCTTTGCATATTTCACCATCTCCTTTGGCGTTTTGATAGTAGAAGGCAGCAGGAATATGCACATGTCGCAGCCGCCCGGGCGTTGCAGATTCTCCGCCGGCGTGTCGGCATAGTGGTTCACGAACTTGATTGTCGTCTCCCTGTCGTCCTTGACGAGGGTTTGCACCAACGCCGTGCATTTCTGGCAGAGCATGCTGGATGTTGAATCTGGGTTGTGTGAAGTGGTGAGAATGCTGTAAATGCCAAGTCAGCGCCAGCTGAGCTGCTGGTGGGGATAGCCTGATTGGGCAGGGATCGCTGAGGGGCTGCTTAAGCGAGGCACTAGAGGCGATAGTATCAAACGAACTGGATCAGATGGATTGAGATCTTGCCATGATGTTAGGATCGACGTTGACTGTGTGCGGGGTTGGTGATGTTCTATCTGGTAACAGGGGTCTTCGCCAGGTACTCCGTACACAAGGATTGGGCAATGTTGAATGAACTCACCAAGGAATACGGTGATCTTGGTTTATGGCATATCTTTTACTACATTAGTATGCAGTGCTAGGTAGATCATCAATTGCTGTATTCTGGGTAGGCCATCACCAACTTCAATATGAGTCACTATAATAAGGGCCTCAATCCATAATCAAGAACCCTGTGTCGGACCGGTTTGGAACCAATCACAGGGCAATCAGTACAGCCTTATTAGCAGGCAACATTTGCCTGGATTTCGCACTTGGCAGCCTCGTTCTTTCTTATTTATTCTTTCCATACATATCCAGTGAGTCATAGACAAGCTAGCTGGTATACTCCAACGCAATCTTCAAAGCCACGCTCAAACAAAGCAAAATAGATGGCCGTCACATCCTAAACATCAGCGATGCAGTTGGTCCCAGCATCCTTGACTAGGTCCGGATAATATCGAAAGCCGAGAGACTCCTTCTCTTATCCTTCTTTGAGGGGTAACATTCCGAAATCTTTCCGTAACATCATCATGGAAACACCAAACAGTATGCCAGAGAGGCATATAGTCTCAATTTCCCAACTCCCTGATGCGACCAAACGAGAAATGGACTTTCTTGAGTCCTCGTTTTTCCAAAATCCCAACCACCGCCTCCCGACTCCAGCGCAAGTGAAAGCATTGTCAACCGACATCTCCACAACCCCTAAACCAGAGCCCATCATTTTCGAAAACCCCAATATATTCGTCAAATTTGGCCTTTATGTTACTATCGCAGAAGCGCAATGTCTCTGGATGATCAGACAAGTCTTCCGCGGCAAGATTCCTGTTCCTGAGCTTTTTGGATGGCGAATCGACGATGAAGGCCACGTATTTATTTATATGGAACTCATTCAGGGGAAGAGGCTGGCAGATCGCTGGGATGGATTGGATAGTGTGGATAAAGGGGTTCTTCGTGATCAACTGTGTGACATTGTCGGTTGCTTACGCCAACTTGAGCAGGATCCCTCTGATAAGTTCATCGGTACGAAGAAAGGTGGTTTAAAGTAAATACCGTATACTAACCGCGGAATTCAGGGTCTATAAACCGACAACCACCTCTAGACTATGTCTTCGAATTACAACCAGGAGGCCGTCCATTCCTCAGCGTCAAAGACTTCAACGATTGGTTTGCCTCATTAGTCCAGCAGAGACTTCTTCCATCACTAAAATGCAAAGACCCGTATAGGCACATATTGCCAGATGATGGGGCGATCAAGTTTACGCATGCAGACCTTCACCGGGCGAATATTATGGTATCCTCAGATTCTCCAATTCGTATTCTGGGTATTGTGGATTGGGAGCAGTCAGGCTGGTATCCAGATTTTTGGGAATATTGCAAGGCGCATTACACTTGTTGGTGTGAGGATGAATGGCGTGTAGACTTTTTTGACAAGTTCTTATTACCACGGATGGACGAATTTTTGGTGTTTTCAGAATACACTATGTCGATAGGTGCAGTTTAAATAGAGGCATATTTCTGCGATTGAGTCATAGAGCATACAATAAAGCAGGATAGAACATTGCTTACACCATGAATAAGCGCCATGAAGTTCCGGCTGATTCGAAGCGGAACTTGACTGGCAGCGACTTCGATGTTACATAAAGAGGGGAACCAGAAAGACGGAAGCTGCTGGAAATTATGCCATTCAATAAAGTGTCATAGCAAAAGCAGTTTAAGTAATAGCATTTAATTCCATCCATAATCCATCATATGTTTTCATTGGCCCAAAGTGGGTCCAGCGTCTCAGTATCGGTCCGTGCGACCCTCCGAACCAATGGGACAGTCGGATAACGGGAGCGGGACGGTCCCGTGGGTCCACCGGGCCAGGTCAGCCCCACCTCATGAGATCATTGAGAAGTTGGCTGGAGTGGCGTTGTGGTATGTGCCCAGCTGTCTTAAGGCATCTATCTACCAATATATATCAGTTGATGATTAATTGCTCAGTACTGTCTACAGATCAGACCACAATTTGATGCCTATCTGGTCAGATTACTCTGGAAGGATTGAAGTAGCCCCGGATAGAAAGATGCATGGTTCTTCTGTGATGCAACCTACCCATGGTTCAAGATCTATAATTTGATATCGGATCCAACCTGTGCCTATATAGATATGCCCGCCGAACGATCTACCCCATCACCTTGCGCAATAGCGCAGCTCAGCGTTCACACTTTTCAACCTTCGTTCCATCTGCAGCTGACCCAACGGGAGTTGAATCGAAGTTGTCGCACACTTATGACGGGTTACAGTACTGAATTTGCTCGGGGCTTTCGCCTGCTCAAGTCTGAAAAAGTCATGGGATCGTTGGAATTGGGCAGGTCGATTTGGCCAATACTATCGTTGATGTTGCGGCATCGGTGAAACGAAAGAGTCCATGCCTGGAGGTGATATTGAGCTTCGGCTAGTAAAGTGCCACCTCCGTGGATCAGCCAGGCTTTTGGCGCCCGTCAAAGATGTAGGGATTCTGTCTTACCTTTTCTCGTCATTCGTGGCCTAATCTGTCGCTTGTCAGACTACCAATAAACGATGTAAGAGTGGACTATGGAGTATCCAGATCTAGTTGCCAGAGGCCAAAAGCGATCGAGAATGTCTAGTCCAAACGTGATCTGCAACCCACGGAATCGGCCTCGGCCACATTAGTTTTAGAAAAGAATATAACCTCTATCTATAATCTAGACCACTCAAGTTCATTAACAAAACCATCATTTTCATTATTAAACGTAACGTAGAATATTAACTCAGCCCGTAAAAACACTCAGCCGAGTCTCGGCCCCCTTCGTGTAAACCGCCATGGGACGATACCACGGCGTGAAGCCCACCTTCCATACCGTGCCACCACTGTCGAGCAGTGTCCTCGTCTCTCCGGAGTTGCGATTCACCAGTCGGACTGAGCCGTTCGCCTTGCCGAGCAGCACGTGATCTTTATGCGTGGCGAGCGAGATGACGCTGTCGTTATCAGCGGGCGTGAGTTCTGTGTTGTCGGTGCCTTCCAAGGACCATCTCCGTAGCATTCCCACGCAGTCTGCGGAGATGAGGTTATTTGCTTGTAAATCGAGATGGGTGATTAAATCCTTGTGGCCGGAGAGAATAGCAAGGCATGATCTGGATTTATTAGTTTTTCTTTTCTTTTCTTTTTTTTTTTTTTTTTTTCTTATTATAATTTTTTTTATCTGAAAGACGTACCCAGATTTAGGATCCCAGACGCGAATTTCCGTATCGAAACTACCGGTCACAATGCGGGTTCCGTCGAATTGCAGCTCGAAAATCTGGCCTTGGTGGCCCTTTAGCACGTGCAGACACTCCCCGGTGTGGATATTCCAGATACGCGCATCGTGGTCATAACTGCCAGAAACGAGCAGATCTTCATGGGCCTGCACGCATTTAACCGTCGCGCTGTGGCCCTCGAGTACTAAAATGGGCTCTGGCGAGGGCGAAGTCAGGTCCCAGATGCGGATGGTCGTGTCCCGACTCCCGGAAATAAGGGTTTTTCCGTTGATGATTTGGAGACATCGCACCGTCGAGGAGTGGCCTTTTAATGTGCGAATTATCGATCTGCCCCCCGTCAACAAGCCATTCTGAGAGATAAATAAATAAAAATAAATAACTGTCTGGACTCACTTGGTGTCTATGTCCCATATTCGAATATTGCTGTCCGACCCGCCCGTTACGAGCGCATTCTCGTCCCCCCACCACGCAAGACTCCAGGTCGCATTCCCCTTGAGCTGTAGCGTATTTAATGTATTGTCTGAAAATCGATAGATGTAGATGCCCCCCTCTGTCGCAATCGCCAGATGTTCATCGGTCCTCTCCCACGCAGTGATGGCCGTTTTATTCGTAAGCGTTGTCGTGACCGCAGGCTCCTGTATGGGACTGGGCAAACTCATTATGGGCTGATAAATTGGTTTTTGTCGTTGAAAATGAGTTTATTATCAACTGCGGGGAATCTTTTCTCGGAATGGAAAAACATTAAGGGGAAAAAAAAAAAAAAAAGAAAAAGAAAAAAAGAAAAAAAAAAAGGGAAAAAAAAGAGAGTTTCAGGACGGATCATCGTTAATTCTAGGGCGATGGTTAAATAATCTTGGGTCGCGGAGGCTGTGCACAAGGCAGCCTTACAACAGGCAGAAAAGCCATCCCTGCACGCCACTTGGCCCACAGCGCTACAGTCAGATAACCAGATCGATTATAGCTTAGATATTCTATTTTATACTCATTTTATATAGAGCAGATATTGTTGAATCTATTGCTGGTTTATGGTATGCGACTGTGTGGCATGGTATTCAAAGGTTCAGGTATCGTGGCAAAGACAACTGTACGTACAACAAATCACAAATAATGAATAATCTCATACATGTAAGATGATATGATATGATATGAATAATCCTCCATCCAAACAGGCGATATAAGCTTATCGTCAGATCTTCGACTCCGCCACAGTCTTGACGGCAAATCCTCGCCGCGGGAAATGCACTCGCAAAGTGCTACCATTCTTCTCCTCGACTTCCAGGACAAACTCTCGCATAGACAGGCCAACCAATCTGCCTCGTGTGGGATTGTGCTTTCCCCAGTCTGTCGGGCTTACATCAACAAGACTGTTGAGATGATACCCACATGGATCAGCCTGATCGAAGGCCTCCTTTTCCGTGCGGAACGAAGAGCCCAGGATGGTTTGTCGTGCGGTGTCGCCATTTACCTTGTTTACCTTGATTGCGCGAGACTTTGCGGTCGCAATGGATACAAATCGAGAAATCCAGTCAAACGTGCGGGGGAAGGTGTCAGGAGTGATATCAGTTCCTTTCAATGCGCCGGGGATACTGACAACCCAGGCAAAGGGCCAGACAGCGTACAGGTCGCCTAAACTGGGCTCGGATGTGCCTTGCACCCACTGCTTGTTATCTGCCAGCAAGACAGTCTCGACAAAGTGGAACTCCTGTCGCATTTTGGATACAGCCTGTCTGCGTCAGCGGACATGTCGCATAGATAATGGAGTATGCATACAAATGGACGAGCCAGATTCATCTTCTTTCTATCCCAAGTTGCCCCGGTGAGCTGGGCACGATCACGAAGGAATTCATCCGTCAACAGATCAGACGGCAGCATCCCAGCGACAGTCTGAAAGAGACTATCCCCGCTCCATTGGCGGAGGAATCTCTCAAATCCTGCCCCAGAAGGTTGGTTGATCTGCTTTCCCTGTCCCTTGGTGCGCTCTTCCAGCTCATCCAGAATCAATGGCGTATCGCAGAAGACATCCCTACCAATGGCAGTCAGGGGAATGCGACGATATCCCACGCCCAGTCCTGCCACATCGGGACGAGGCATCGTCATCGGTTGAGGCTGATTGGTCAGTATTGATAGTCGTAATGGACATTCAGACTCACGCATTCTGTATAGCCAATTCCTCGTAGCGCGAGATACCATTTCACGAGTTGCGTATATGGCGATCCGCCCTGTAAGCAGATTAGCAATTGCACGACATTACATCCACATCAGTGTATCAAGACCTACATATCCATATACAATGATCGAAGACATTTTCCTGAGGTTGAAAAAGGTGAAATGTTTCAATTTAAAGGGATGCCGAGGTTCTTATTTCTGGTTATCGGCCGAGGCCCACATGACTTTATCCTGCGATGACATCATACCAGTCGATAGCAATTGTAACTTATCTTCTGTTTTTGGTATTTATTTTCTTAAAGCCGCTTTGTCGTTATGAATTCCAATGTAGTCATGGTTATAATTACTACTTTAATAAACGTGAGTGTGCAATGTTTGGGTACCCCCATTATATATTTTGTGGCGAAATTGTTGTAGCATGAGCAAATAGTAGTGTGAAAGCAATGGAACAACAAACAATTATTCGAGAATTGGATTGACTTCTAACTACTCCACTGGCCATTATAAATCATGATTGGTTACGACACCGGAGATAGATATCCGGGCCACAGCATATCCCATTGCGGAAATATAGAAAATTAAGGTTACTTTGTGCGGATGCTTCATGCGGTTTCTTATGATTGGAACTGCAATGAAAGCCTTGCCGAAACGTGCTTCATATCATTTAATTTTTGGCACTGTTGAATATAGTTCAATGAGAGTTCAAAGATGGATTAGTTAAAGAAAAAAGTACCAGAATCCCTATCAACTTGTCGTTCTGTTCTACTGCAAAGCCATACCAATTACGAAAAAAAGGATCAAGTATCGATCCAGTTGATGTATTAGTTCTCTATAGTACAGTCGCAGTATCATTCAATCTGTATCACATCATATGCTCCTTCTGGTCAGATTCCACCTTTGCCTCCTTATCATGCCCCGGCCTCGAAAAGACCGCCCCAAAGAAAGACAGAATATTATTACTCCGAATCAACATGCAGAAAAACAGCGACAACCCTGTAACCACAATCTCATCTCTGACCGCATCACTATATGCCCGTTCACCCATAAACTCAATATTCCCCATTTTGCGCACAGCCCAAACATTCGCCGAAAACCGCGCAACAGGCATCTGCTGCTCATCAACACAGACAAAGTTCCACGTTTTCAGACCACAGTTACTTGTCCATGTCATCGTGACTGGCGAGTCTGTATCAGAGAAAGCATATGAATCATAGGTGTAGTGTGTTTTGAAGCGACGCTGGGCTTCGAGGATGCCCTTTTTGCCGTGGACTTCGTAGTCGGTGTTTATGCTGAAGGTGTGGAAGGTAGACGTGCCGATGGTGGAGTCATTTTGGGCAGATTTGAAGATTAAATGGGGCTTTTTGATGGATTGCCAGTCGACGATGTAGAGAGGGTCGGGGTTGGGGTTGTTGAGTTCGGTGATGAGGGTTTTGAATTTCTTCCACGAGAAGTCGACTTTGAGGGTGCGACTGTCTGTGTTGGGTGTAGATTCCATTGTGTTCATTGTATGATATAGATAGTATGGATAGTCTCAGGGCATTCGACTCGTATAAATACTTTGCTTGATGATATTTTGAGGCGCAGATCTATCTGAAGGCTGCTCTGATTGGCTGATCCGCCTTTCCGTTTTGGGTTGTATGTGCCGCTGGCCAATCAGAGCACGCTGTGATCGCCCTTGGCGATGATGTCATCAGAGAATGGGCTATTTTTACTTTATTTTTCTCAAGACAAGGCTGACTCGGTCTGAAAGTATTATCCTTTTTTTGTTGATTATTATTACATACATCCATTATTATACACCAATATATCAATTAACCCAGTTCATATCGTTGATTCGTGGGCGCCTCCTGCGGCGGTTGAGCATTCGGCCCCAATTCCACCGGCGCGCTGTTCTTCGCTATCAATGGATCAGCTGGCTTAGCTGCTAAAGATGTCTGATACTGAGAATCAGTACTACTCTGAGCAGCCGTAGCAGCAGCAGCAGCATTCCGTCTCCGCCTCAAAGCAAGCACCCAAGCAAGAGCACCAATGAGAATAAGCCCCGCAATGGCACATCCAACCCCGATTCCTGCCTTTGCACCGGTAGACAGACCAGAGTCTGAGCCCGAGTCACCCAGCGGATCCCAGTTGCCGTTCCATGTCTGTTCCCAAGTACTGCGCGAGGCTTGGATCATGGTATCGTTGGGTTCGATGCTCTGGAGGGAGGGTACGGGAAATCCTGGGCCTGGGGCTTGTGCGAGAAACCAGATTGCGTCGTTGTTGGCGTCTTTCCAGTTTACACCAATGAAAGCTGCTTGGAGGAAGGCGCGACCGAGGATATAGGTGTCATCGTCGGAGGCGAAGCAGGGGAAGTAGGAGGTGTTGGTGGAGACCAGGGGTTCTTGGAGGGTGAGGTCAAGGAGTTTAAATGGGACCTTGATGGTGGTAGTGGTTAAGCCGGCGGTGTTGTTGCCGTAGAAGGAGAAGGAGAGATATGTGGCTGAGGTGGTGATGTCTTTGTACTTGCTATCGTCCGTGTTCCAGAAGTATAGGCCCAGGCTTTCGTTGTACGTCACGGGGAGGTCGGCGGTGATGGCATCGCAAGTCGCCTTCGGGAGATAGATGTACGGTCTGACCGGATCGATGACAGCAGTCTGCGCCGACCCAAGTAAACCGTTCTTGGTGGTATAGTTGCCGAACGGCGAAGATCCAGCCGCAACACCGATTCCAATATCGGTCATCCTGATTCCCAGTTCACCACTTACCCCGGTTGTGCTCACCGGCTGGGCGCTCACATCGCCCACCAAACGGCTCTGGTCAAACCCTCCTAGCACGAGAGAGCCATCGATCTTGGCATTCACAGACCCGATATGCATCCCATACGAGTACGACGGGATAGACTGCCCGCCACCAGCAAAGTAAAGCCCGGCTGTAATCATGTTCATCTGTTTTCCATTCGTGGTGTGATAGCGCTGTGGTGCTCCCAGCGACAACGTTCCCACCGAGACTGGATACGCTCTTCCATTCGGATACGTCTGGTAGGTGTCATACAAGGCACTGATGCTGACATTGTCGACCTTGCGCCCAAAATCAATCCGGTCAGCGAGAGCCGAGAATCGCCTTTGTCCGGGCACGTTCCAGGTCTGGTCCATCCACGGGCTCTCCGACTGATGGGTCTCGGTGGTGGAGGCGTTCATGTTGAACGTACCGGCGCGTTCAGCGTAGCATATTTCAGAAAGTGTCTTGTTATCGCAAATCTGGTCGAGAAAGATGCTGCTATCCCATTTATCGCCAGGGTAGAGATCGATAGCCTGGTTCTTGCTGCCCACCTTGACCGTAATCGCCTGCCAGGGACCATCAGGGCCGTGGGATGTCTCTGACCAGGTAACAGTATACGGTCTGGTTGCAGCATCAACACTCCCTACTAGAGCCAGAAGCCCCAGCAGGGCCGAGGAAAAGGAAGGACGGATCATGTCTTGTCACCAAACGAGCGTGAGGGTAAACATGAACACGGCCGACCGCGCAGAAAAGGGTCTCGAAGAAATTAAAAAAGAGACGAGAGGCTGACTTGGGCGGAACTAACGTGGCTATGAAAGTCTGGGCATTTTTATTTTCAGGGTATCACTGCAGACTATTCTGGGAAGGATTGGCTGTGGTGTTGGATGAGGGAGAATGGCGCGCTGTGATTGAGTTGGGGGAGGTTTTGGCCCCGCTGGAATTGGATGGTATAGGCAGTGATGGGCACAAGGCTGGGGTGGGTGGGTTATGATTGGACGCCATTTTCCATGGCGTCTCGTATCCAAGGATGATCAATGGTGTTGGTCAGTTTGTTTAATCATGCTGGATAATGGCATTATCTGTGAGAACTGCTTACATTGTGTCTAAGATACGTTAAACTGACCAGAGAATACTTATTTATATAACTATAGCTTATATAGCATGAGATATAATAGTCATTCTTGGTATTTAATCAAGTAAGATATCGCTTAGAGTCAAATGGTCATGAATCAGTAGAGTCCAAGCAAGGAGAACTGTTTGCCAAGTTCTTAGGCTGCCTGCCTTACCCCAGGGGGTGCATAGAGTATGCCATAAAGTTACTCCACATACACAGTGCACTCAAGCTAGAATAAGCTGACTGTGGATCGACAAGATGTTCCACACTTTTGAATATGGTGGCCTATTGAGCTGCTGTGCATGATAAAAGAGTACTCGTAGATTTTGATGGCCTACTGTGTGGACAATGATAGTAGCTAATATATAGCCATCCCCACCAAGGAACGTTAAATATGCCTGTCTGAATGTATTACATACATAGCCTATCTTTGCGAATAGACAAAAGGATCTTAGATCTAATAGCTTATTGGTCTAACATTAAATTTTCCTATGCATGCAACTCGCGGAACGTCTTCGAAATGGAATACGGCAATTTGAACCCCCAACCGTCTATGCAAACTCATATACAGAGATATATAAATTGTGACAATCGAATATCCTTATTATGGATTGATGTCTCAGTAAGTCGAATTTTTAGCCGTGACGCACTGGCGAGATCACTTATCGAACTATCTCAACAAGAGTTAGTTTGCTGATGTTTCATTTAACTTAGATACGAAACTCTTGGCTAAATCTGTTGAAGCTTGATGTCTAGAATGATATTACAAGGGTTCCTTCTTGAACGATGACGCGACTGGAAGTCTGATACAACTCATCATATATTTCTGTAACTTTGAATGGGGATTGTCTGTGTCTCCAGTGATAGCCCCAGGCCTGACATCCTTTTAGTTGTCCATTTGTATTGAATGCAGCATATTCACCCGCTCATCTGAAAAATACCAGGATGATAATCATCCATGCCTACTTATCTATGGCGTTATCTCTGGCATCACTTTAGCATGAATTCGGCAATTGCTCGGCTATGAGTCACCCCGCACTATTGCCGACTTGAGAATTTCATCCATCAGTCCCCATCATTTATCACCGAATAAACCGTTGGATTCAAGAACAAAATGGCTACTACACACACAGCGCCAACCGTCACTAGAAGAGGGCCAGAACACGGCAAAGAAGCCGCTCAAGTGCTTTCCGGCGCCTTCTCCAAATCAGCTTTTACCTCGTGGCTTATGCGAACGCCCCAGTCCACCTGGACTGATGAAATACCGGCAGACGTTCTAGATAATTGGTTCAACAAGAGTGTTCCGGAGAGAGTCGGACATGGGGCTGAGTTGGTAGAGGCGGGGAATTGGGCTGCTGTCGCTATTTGGTATTCCCCTCTGATCGCTTGTTAAGAGCTATGTTGACGTAAAAGGTTTCCCCCTGGTGTAAATATGCCATCAAACGGTCCAATCAGTCCACAGCTGAAAGAATTCCGCGAGATATTTGGTGCGGAGAAGAAACGTCACCTCCAAGGAGAGAAATACTGGTATCTGAATATCATCGGAAGACACCCTGAACGAACAGAAAAGGGTGAGTATTATTCTCAATAATGTCAATCTAGAAGCTAATGTAGTAGGCGTCATTCGAGCTCTAATCGACCCGTACTTGAAACGGGCACAACAAGAAGGCGTTCCAGTATGGCTTGAAGCAATCACCGATCATGGACGAAAGGTCTATGAGCACTTGGGATTTAGAACAGTAGTGGAACGTCGAATAGGAGTTGGAAAGGCGAATACAAAGGGCGAATATGAGGAGAATGGGGAGGGGTTGATGGTGTATGGGATGATGGTTGATGCGCCTGCGTCTCTATGGAAGAGGGTGTATAACTATCTTGTATCCTGGCTGTAGGTATCCAGATAGATGCATGAAAAGGAATCACATGTTACTGCATGGCTAGATATCAGGCTCTATTTAGCCTTGTATGATTGGTTCTAAGTATAGATGCACTACTGCAACTAACAATCACCCTCACACATTGTGCATAACGGATGAGTTGTCAGCTCAAAATACCCCCGAGTATTTAAGTCACGAAAAATTCCTATCAAATCACCCGACCAGACCCTACATTTGTGCAGAAATAGAAATTGGATGATCAAGAGCATCGAAAAATGGGCTCTGACAATGTCCAACGCGCAACAAACGCACTCGCACATCTGGCCAGTCAAGATTTCGCGGGGGGCAAACGTCGCTTATTTGATTACGAAATCGAGATGCTCGAGAACAACTACAAGATAATAGCGGAATCACAGAGGTTCAAAGAGCGTCTGCTGCATTCTCTACGAGTGGCTTTGAAAAATGAAAGTTACGAAGTCGCGCTGTGCTTGCTGGGTGGAGCTCTGCCGGATGATTTTTTTACATCCGAGCCGGATATCCTTCCCTGGACCCTTTCCGGGGATGTGGCAGAGGCTGAATACAATCTGGAGGAAGATAAAGATATGATCAGTGTGGTTAAACAGTTGGTATCCTGTGGGGCGCAGATAAACGCCCGCGACGACACGGGGCGTACGGCTCTGTACTACGCTTGCTGCCATGGTTATCTCGAGATCTTCCACTATCTGATGGATGTGGGTGCAGATTATTCAACCGTGCATCAGTGTGACCGGAGATGCGATTTAAATAATGACAGAGGTGAAGTATCCAGCACAGGGGCTGGGGCGGAACAAAGTTTGCTACAGGTTGTTCTTAGCCCCTACATAAGTATGGTCGACCCGATGTGGGATTATGATTCCAGGAGTGGGCGTCGTGCGTACATGAAGAGGCGCGTTCCTATTATAACGCGCCTTTTAGATACAGGACTGCCCGTTGACTGTCGCAATCGAGACTTGATTCCCTTTCTCTACGTATTGTGCTATGAAGGCGACGAACACAGCGTTGACAAGCTGCTCGATATCGGGATTGATGTCAATATAGCTGAGACATGCACAATCTACCAGAGAGACCGGGTCGGCTCAGCACTCCATGCAGCTATCGCCGGCGGCCATGCATCAATGGTTGAGCTACTGATACGTCATAACGTGAATGTACATTCCCAGTGTTATTTTGAGTCACATTGGGTTGGAAATGTTACAGGGAGTTTCACATCTTCGACGCTTCTCTGCAAATTGAAGGAGGGAAGATATTCATCGCACATTGAGTTTAGGCAAATCTGTGAGCTACTTCTCGTGGCTGGGGTGAATGACGATGATAGAAACGCCTTACTGGCTGCAAGTGTCATCCTGGGCCAGATGGATCTAGCCGAAAGATTATTGCAAGAAGGTTCTCGAGTTGATGAAGTGCCTATCTGTGAGGACATACAAGTGATCAACTTTCTATTAAAGAATGGAGTCAGGCTTGACTGGGTTAGAGCACAGGAATACGCCGTCGAAAATGGATGCGTGGAGTTGTTGGGATATCTAATAGAACAGGAGGGAATTCGGATGTCAACTCATCAGCTCATGAAGTTGCATATGTGGCCTTGGACAAGGGTCACTTGCCGATGTTACGATATTTGCTAATCCACTATGAAACCAAAGGTCGGTTCAAAAATTTGTTTTTGAATTAGACGCAATAGGCGGCTCGTCGATCGGAAGGCTCTGCTAAAACGCGCTATCATAGCGGACAACCCCGAGGCCGTGGAGATGATCCTCCAAGAGAGCCCCAGTACCCAAAGCCTTAAAATGTGTGATTATGCACTAGGCCATGGAAGAAAGTTTATAGAGAACAACTTCCTGGCCTGTCGAGTGATCCTCGGCTACGGGAAGGACTCTCCTCGGGCGAAAAAATGCATCCAATCTCTTCCGTCCTCAAGCTCTTATGCAGGTCTGAGAAAAATCAGAAGAAAGGCTGCTGAGGCACGGTATGCCGCGAGCAAGGAGCAGCAAACCGCGTCCCAATATACGTATCCTAGCCCGCGTGGAGTAGAGAACGAGAAGGATATGGAGCCGCTTGTATATACCGACTTGAGCGGATTTGATTCTATCCGGCTGTTGGAGCTAGAGCCTTCAGAGTCGCCCCAAGATCCGATACGCTGTCATATGGTACAGGATGATCTTTCTCAGAAACCAGACTATGATGCTATATCATACGCCTGGGGTAATACAACCCGGAAAATAACAATTTCCGTCAACGATTGCAGGTTAGGTGTGACGATGAACTTATGGAGTGCTCTATTCAGACTGCGGAGGAAAGAAGAACGTCGACGGTTGTGGGTGGATGCCATCTGCATCAACCAGGAGAATATACAAGAACGGAACCAGCAAGTACGAATCATGCGAGATATATACCAAAGTGCAAAACATGTCATCATTTGGCTTGGAGAGCATGCATATCAATAGCATCTTATCTTTCAAGATGATGAAGGCGATTATGACACAGAGGAGCAACGAGAAGCCTTCACGAAGGTCTGCTATAGACCATGGTTTTCTCGGACATGGGTCCTCCAAGAGCTCTGCCTGGCAAAAAAAGCTCTCATTGCATGTGGACCCGATGTGAAAGCTTGGGGGTTATTGAATCGGCTATTTATGCGATTTATAATACGCAAAGGATTAAAGTGTGCGTATCACCCGGTTTATGGTGTCGATGGTTGGCATCATCTTATAAATTTATGGTTCCTCGCGAGAGAAAAAAGCGTGGAAGATGTTTTTAGATACAGCAGAATCTGCCACGCCAGTGATCCAAAAGACAGGATCTACGGAGTGCTCGGCATATTCGAACGGCAGATGATCCCAATCGACTACAACACAGAAGCAACGGATATTTACCGACAGTTTACAGAATCAGCTATCCAGAAATACAGCACAATTGAGATTTTTCACTGGTTTGGGCCGCGCAAAGGCCCGGGTGGGCTTTGTTCCTGGGTTCCTGATTACGGCCTCTCGGGGGTAGCGGGGACACTCCCTTGGCCTTTGAGAGATGGTCGTAGAAAGTGTCGAAGGAAGCCTCAATTTCGATTCCGTGAAGAGGACCTCATAATCAAGGGAAGACATCTAGGACTGGTGAAGGAAATTAGTTGCGAACTGGTTCCAGATGGGCAACATATTCCAGGAAGTGAAGGATTCACCAGAGTGCTCTATGAATGGGAGTCACTCGCAGCAAAAGTCAAATACAATACCTGCTGGAAGACGACAGGGTGTGCTTTTGAGTAAACACTCATCGCGCGCAAGGATGTAACGGATAGGACTCTAGCCGCCTCAGTATTCGCTAGTTGGTACGATGTATACGGTACAGGGGTTGTGGGTCAAGCTGACCCTGACAATTTCAATGCTACACGTCTTGCTTCCATGTCGAATGTAATGGCCGATACCGAGGAAAAGGTTGATGATTATGCTGGATTGATGGAGCCAGTCTGCTATGGCCGGAGGTTCTTCATCACAAATAATTCGATGGGGCTGGCACCACCCCGTGCTCAGCCGGGAGATCAAATTGTCTACTTGTCAACGGGACGGTATCCATTTATATTGCGAGTATGTGGCGAGGAGAATTATGAGATGATTGGGGACTGTTTTCTGGAAGAGTTTGATCTCGAAAAACCGATTGATTGGGAACATGACCCAGATGTAAAGGAGTTTACTATCCGTTAGGACTACACATTGCGAGACACTACTATTATGAGACTTACATTGGAATTAATTGATACGAAATTCCTTTCTATATATTTTCTCTCCTATTTCTCCTATATACAACCACAGATTCTCAGCTCACTCATACGTAGGCATGACCTTGGATCAATCAATAGTCTGCCCGTCCGCCGATTCCTTATACGGACAGCGATTCCAATCACAATTATTCTACATCAGTTAGCATCACCACTCATCCCGAAAGATAGGGATACTCACCTCATGAACCTTCGTCCCCCACCAGGAAATCTTATCCGAAGCCCCCGTATATGTGATAGCAAAGTAAATCACCACCGCCGCCACAGCAACTGGGCAATCCAACGCAGAACTCAACACAAAATTATACCTCTTCCACCAGAAAAAGTACTTTTGATAATAACCAAATACTTCAACCCCACAATCGCTCAACTACTATAATTCGTGCCCGTCGCCGGCGGAAGCTGCGTAAGACCGCCCAGAAGCAGCGGTAGGCGGACATGCTTCCACATCGAATTGGGATATTTACGTCGAAGTAGTAAATGGGGAATGGGGGGACAGCACCAACGAGCAAGAAGTACAGCAGGTTTTGGTAGGTTGAGCCCTCGCCAAAGAAGTGTTGCTGACCGATAGCGCCCCAGATGGTGGCAGTGTTGTAATTTGTTTTGGAGGATTTGAAGTTGAACTTATCTGGAGCTTTGCTGGTGCAGATGTCGGGGATGTGGTGGAGGGCCCAGCTGATGAGGCCGACTTGGCTGAGGGCGGCGCAGATCATGCCGCAGATTTGCACTGAGAAGAGGGTGCGTGGGCGGATCTATAGGATTGGTATGAGAAGTATAGATGGGTGTGTGGTGGCATATGCGACAGTATATTCCTAGTTTTAGGTCCTCTCCAAAGTTCATGGCTTTGACTGTGCGACGTAGCTGTAGCCGGGGAAGTTGATGTTGGCGAGGATGCTGCCTAGGAAGAGGAAGCGGGCAGAAGACGTCGATGCTGATTCTGGTATTTGCTTAAGCACAGACAATTGAGGCCTAGAATGGTCAGCAAGGTGTCATAGTAGATTGTATACTCACAAGTATGGTAAGAACAGTAGCAACAACAACCGCCAGCAACGCCCCATACCATGTCAACTGCGTATCCCAGAACACAGAAAAAACATAGCCAGGAACAAAGCCAGCACTGCGGTGATCATATACCACCACTTGGACACGTCTTTGTATGGAATCTTGCCTAGTTTTTCGGTGTACCTGTCTTCTGTCCAGGCCGAGCGAGTGAAGGCATTCGAGATTAGCGAGGGGAGTCTGCAGAATAGACGATGGATGGCACGGTACATGATGTACATTAAGAGATGTTCCTTTCGATTGAATGGGCCTGGGTTCAAGCGCACTTCACAACCAGCAACACGCATAGTCCAGTCGGGGGGGACCTTCTCCAAGAATTTACCCACAGGGTATGCCAGGAACAAAACCAATGTCGCTTTGAGTGTTACAGTAGGGTATCGGAGCTCGAAGAGGGTATTGACGCTGCATCTGACCAGGCAGAAGATGATTCCGATAACCCGCATCCGGATGGTAGAACAGGAAGCGTCGGGTTCCTCATCTTCTTGGTGGACGTTGATGCCGGCTGCGGATAGAAGGTCTGTGATGTCGGAGTCGCTGTCATCTATGATGGTTTCATTAGAATATATCAAAAATGTATTTCCAAAGAGTTGGGCACCTGTCAATATCTCATCATGCTCGGTAACACCGTCTTTCAACTTGGTAGATTCCTCGACTACAGCAAATTCTTCCGCCGGCAAAGGGGAGTGGGATGCATTGGGTCTGCCGCTTCGATGATGGCCATGACAGTGTGGTCATCAGTAACTGAAAATTTGAATGGATTATAAGATTGATGAAACCTTAGATTATCAGATCGCGGCTTTGTAATATAAGATTGAGATTAAGATGAGATAGCAGAGGTTGTCATGCGATCAAATTTTTATGGGTCTCATTTCGGAAAACACGATGCTTAGCTGGGATGAAACCTGTTCACTCCACTTATTCTTATTATCTCCCTCGGGGAGTCATGCTACTATGCTACGCGGTATAACACTCGGATTCATACTTCATTCTACTTTAATGATAAGACTGTACATCCTATTTATACTAAAACGTGTCTATGCACTTCCCATTTATGAGTTTTCTTCTATGCAAAATTACCATGCATGTACTTCGTGTGAATACCAGTCCAAGGTAGATCGCTTGAGCGGCACAAGACCTGAAAGCTCTCCCGATGTTTCCTGAACTTCCCTTCTCTGCCAGTAACAGACAGAAGAAGGCTGATCTCTGATAACCGAGATATGAACAGCCGCACAACCCGGCGCGAAAAACCAGATGAACGCTGAACTAAGCAACCAACCAATTAAGCCAGCCCCCACAGCAGAGACCAGATAAACAACGATGAATGATGAACCCTGGGAAATAGGGCTGACGCGGCATTTAAATCTAGCCGTTGATCGGTTTTCCGTTGACACGTTAAGGGTAGCCGAGCCGTCAGAACTCCACTGCACATAGGCCATATGGGAGCTGGGAATTCCGGGTGGGCCAATCGGGATTCCCAAGTGGAGTTGGTTTTTGTTGCTAGAAACTTAGCCAAAGCTTAGATTTAGTAGGATTGGCCTATGGCTCCATACTGTCTATCGCTGTTTTATGGTGTCACATGAGATAGTATCATGTCTTGGCGTGCGTAGGCGATAGGGATTATGATGTTGCATGGTTGATGCCTAGTATCTCACTTGCTCTTAAGAGTCGATGTTGGACAATTGTTGGTATTCTCATCATGAGGATGGTAAGTGATCAATATATCTGCTACAGCGTTGTACATCTGACCTTTCAGTGGAGTCTCAATCACTCGCGTGGGACAGACTTCTACCTGTGCAGCTTTTCTCTTTCTCATGACAAGATAAAATCTCCGGTGAAGAAGTTTGCGGAGACTCGGCGTGATCAGATAACTGTTGGTCAAAGTACCACAGATACCATGAGGCATCATACTGTATGGTGTAAAGATAATGATTCCAGTTCTACACTCTTTGAGATGGTAAGCGATGCTATATGAATATGCATTACATTTGCTGAATGCCTATAGGAGGCCAAGAAAGACCTCGACTCAACTACGTCAGAAACGCATGATGCCCCGAAATAGACAAAGAGGGGTTTGCCTTGTACTATGCCGCTTGCAGTAATCGGACCGTCCATCTAACAGGGAACTCTTCTCTATTCTCTCCTCAACTGCTGCGACAACAACAATTCTTTTATGACAGGTTATCATTCTGTATATCCATCAATATAGAATAAATGAGAGATAACATAGTATATTGGTGCGGGGTACCCTGAACATGCAAATTGAACAATGTACCATAAGCCCAAAATGGAAAGCACACCCCGAACCCGACATCAACGGCTATTCCTTCTTCGGCCGAAAATTCAGCCCTACAAGAAATGCCTCATGTGCTATCAAGATAGCGCCAAATGCGCAAACTGCTAAAATATGGAAAAAAGCACCTTGGGGGTTTAATACCCCGGTGTTTCGTCTTCGTGTGTATTTCCCTAACGTGCAATGATTTGCACAGGCAGGTGCATTTTCCTGTTGTTGGACAGAGTGGGGATGCAGCCTTCCAATGATGCTTTTTTCCGAGGCGGCTGCATAAACGGCGTTCATTAAACTTTGGGTTTCCCGCTTATCAATCTGTTTATCAATCAGGCGACTGGGCGGCGGAGTTGTCGACTGCATTAGAGTTGGCATTAATTTTCATGCTAGCCAGTACGTTGTCGTGATCATCGAGGCCGTGATGTGTAATTCGCGCCTGCAACGCTGCAAGGATGCGACATTGCTCCCTTCTCACCGAGAACTATTAACAGCAGTCGGTGATGTAGTCCTGATTATCGCGGGGGAATGTCCGAATGAACGGCTATTGCTCAAAAACCACAGGCAAGGCATGATAAACGGATATAGTGTAAATGTTTAACCCTAAATTATCAGATGCAGATCACAGTGGGATCTTCCAAAAGCTTATCCTGGACAACAGCCGTACGCAATCCAATGATGGGCGTTCGTATACTTGGCCAAAAGGACACATGATTGACAGGGGATCGTCAGCCTGCATCTCACCCACCGAGAGAAAACCGGCCGTTTTGGTCTGCCGTCAAGATAAGATCCGTTGTCTGGCCGGCTTTTGTGAGTTGTTTTCAGATAAAGTATACTTTCACAATGGATCCATCAACTATCGCTCGACGGCTATGCAGGTACGCTGATTGATAACGTTGTAATCGGGTACAATTAATTAATACTGGTTTCACAGCAACTGTGGCACTAATGCCACGCCCATGTGGCGACGGTCATCAACAGGTGAAACTGTCTGCAACGCGTGCGGTATCTTCATGAAAGGCAGCAAGACTCGACGGTCACATAAAAAGCGTCCAAAGCCTCTTGCCAGTCCAGAAGAATGTCATCCTGCTGGTCAGCCTGCCTGTTATGGGCAATGTGAATATCAACCCCAGGCTCCACCTTTTCAAATCGCACAATACCCACCTTCACCTCCATATCCATCTCCACCAATATACCCGTATTCTCATGGAGTCAGCATCATTCCAATGAATGATGTTGTTCTGGGTGGGTGGTGCTACAATTGTGGCACAACCACGACCCCCCTCTGGAGACGGGATGATGACGATAATCCCATCTGCAATGCGTGCGGTATGTTCCATCCTAGATATTCGTCATTCTCTGCTAATTCACACAGGCCTGTTCCTTAAATCGCACAATTACCACCGACCACGCGTGATCTGGTCGACCATCATTAAGCGACGCAACCGCGCTGTGCCAATTGAGCTACAGAGGAAGCAACAAGCCCAGAAAGCCCTAGAAGCTTCACAGGTCTCACGAATTCCGGAAGCACAATACAATACGGACTACTATGGAACTAGCCTACCGGTTTCCCCTCCAGTCTCTCCGCCAGTTTCGCCACCAGGTCATCAAGGGTTCCCCTCTCATGGTTATGTGCCTATACAATATTTACCTCAAGATCATCAGCAATCCTGTCACGCACATACAATCCCCCTCAGCACTGGTAGGGATACATGGCCGGAGCCTGGAAGTATCGATAGGAATATTTCCAGCGTGAAGGACATTCATTGTCAACCGGTTAAACTACCCTCGATCAAATTCTTATTGAGTTGATGATATGTACACAAAATATAAATGAATATATTTGCAAAGATTCCTTACAAAGGAGGAGGATTCAAATCCAGTCCCTCCACAGTTAGCTTGAACGCATCGTTACGCGAATAGCTTCCTGCCACATCCAGATCGAGCCTTCCTCTGTCACAGTCCTCCAGGTCAATCCGTGAGATAACCAAACCGTCATTGTTGACTGATGAGTCTAGTGTATCATCTGTCGATACCTCCCAGATAGGCTCACCGATCACAGCGCCAAGAGGATCGACGATGCAAGAACCGCCGCGGGAGATGTAGTGAGAGCCTAAAATATGTTAACCTATACCGATGAAATCTATATGGCAGAATGAATGGAACAAACCTTTCTGTTCCTCTGTTGCATGATCCGTGATCCACTCGGGCAACTCGTTGTATCTGACAGACTGGTTGCAAGACAGCACAAATGTACGGCCCTCTGCAGCAACAGTTCTCATCAACGGCAGCCATGTATCACGGCCGTCAGCAGTGGGAGCGAGGTAAAGATTGACGTTTTGAGAATAAAGACTCTGTCTCAGCAGAGGCATATAGTTCTCCCAGCAAATAGCACCACCAATAGTCAGAGTGACACCGTCAATCTCAGCCGTCACGGCCTTCAGTGTCGACGGCGAGCCCTGCGCCCAAACCAATCGTTCCGAGCCAGTCTATATCGTCAGCAATACTCCCTGAAAATATCCAGATAGAACATACAGGCATCACCTTCCTCCTTTTCCCCAACACCCCCCTTTTCGGATCGACAAACACCAACCCACAATACAAACTCCCTCCCGCCCGCTCCACAACCCCAGTGGCAATAAACACCCCCGTCTCCCTCGCAACTCTCTCCAAAAACTCCCTCGTCCCATCACCCCGATACTCCTTCCCCTTGGCAACAGGAAGTCGTCGCTCAACCCAGTCCTCGCCCGCCCCAGCAGGCGTATCGCCCAGGTCAACGGCAGATTGGAAATAAGCGAGGAACTGGTCACGGCCGTGCGGGGCGCGTGCGCCCACTGAGGCCCCGAAGTCGCAGGTGCGTGGATAGCCGCCGAGATAGGCTTCGGGGAAGAGGAGGAAGCGGACGCCTTGGGTTGCAGCGTGCTGAGTGATGCGTTCGAGGGCGGAAAGGGTGGCTGGGAGCGAGGAGAGGGTGCGGGCTTGGGCGACGCCCACGGTGAGGGTTTTGGGCATTTTGGTGCTGGTTCTTATGGGGCTTGTATGAAATTGAGACAATAGTTCATTGGAGGTTGTTGCAATGATGCGGGGAAATACTGGGGTTATATATTTTGCTGTCGGAGCTTTTTCGCCGCTGTTCCTCCGACGGGGTCAAAGCCCGAAGAGTCCTTCGTGGACAGAATGCAATTCGGTAATATTTAACACTTTGCAGGATGGCGAGATGACATATATTGATGAATATGTCTTTCCCAATCAAATTGCATATTTTTCATACAAATACTTGAAGGCCTGAAGATATCACATTGAGGCTTCTCCGCGTCCGAGAGTAAACGGCCAAAGTGCTCCGAGGATGATGTGTCAGCCAAACCAAGAAGCATGGATTGAGTAAAATGCCGCAAAAAGTCATAATTATGATTTATTGTCACTGGTCTTTCTATATCGATTCTAGAGCACCAGTATAACTGCAAAATTTAGCGATTCTATACATGTGCCTATCTTCATTCTCTGCGAATAAATCACCTGACCATTCTGAATATAGTATAGACCTATCCCGATCAGGACTAGCTCCGTCAAATTTCGGATGCCAAAAAAGCAGGATGAAACTACACTCCTTGAGTCATTATTAAATAGCACGCTAAGTGACTATTCAATATCAAATCAATTGAATCCATGTGAACTATGACTAGATCTCAGCTATCATGCATAGCTCAAGAACGACAACGAGAACTAATAACGCACAAAGGCAGACAGTACTAGCCTGTCAGCGATGTCGCATTCGCAAGCAGAAAGTATGACTGAACCTGTCTGTACATGACAATATACATATCCTAATCTAGCATTAGTGTAATCGCAATCGACCCTGCGATAATTGTGCGCGATCGGACGCAGGTAGGAACAACTCTTGTGTCCATGGTAGTCGTATAAGCTAAGAAATTGCAGTTTGTATTTCTAATGAGGGCGTATCTAAAAGGGCTCGTGTAAATGCAGAGTATGTTAGTATCTTGATATTTATATTCGTTGATCTGACTATCAAGATATGCACATACACTTGAAAAGCGCGTACGCGAGTTAGAGGGGGAATTACAGCAGTCAAATTTGCGAAATGGTGGCTCAATACCGACAGCCCATCCAGAAAGCCCAGAACAAAGACCTCATTCTCCTACTAATCAACCACCGGCCACGACCCAGTCGTATTGCCGGGAGGGATTGAATCACCCCATCGCAGCTCTTAATCCATATATTGCGCAACAGCGGGGAGAATATCCCACATTTTCTGATCATACTGAGCATGATCTAATTCAGACATACCTCGAGCGTGTAAATCCACGATATCCATCCCTACATCAGGATACGTTCAAGGACTGGTATAGCTCGTGGAAAGATGGTAGAATACTACCAGATGAAGAGAAATGGAAATCATTCTTCGTGAATATGGTTAGTACTGTCTTCGTTTTAGCATAAATGAACAAGCTAAATCTCTAGGTCTTTTCTATTAGTCTCCTGATCACACCCCAGGTATCTCCAGATGAAATGAAGCTCTCCCAGGTATAACACCACATTCTTAGTCAAGCCTATATCTAACGATATAGACTCTATACTCCTGTGCTACATCATCGCTTGGGTCTGTCTTGGCCAATCCGGACCTTGTTCTACATGTTCAGGCCTATCTCATGTGTACTCTTCATGCCCTTCATTCTCCATCTTCGCAGACCGTTCTTACTATGATATCCGCCACCATGCGCAGCTGTGCTGTTGCTGAGCTGCATCTTGCTAGTGCTGAGCCTGATATTACTGATGCATCTACGGCCCTTGAAGTGCAATCACGACGCCGCATATTCTGGTCTGCTTATGCTATTGATCGGCTTGTCAGCTGGATCTATCACGTCCCGTGCAGTCTTGCAGATGATAATATCCATGTTGAGGTTAGCATTCCTGGAAGACTACATCGTAATAGTATACTGAACTGAATAGCTATTCGCAAACATCAATGACAACGAGCTCAAAACCTGGACAAGATCCCACTCCAACTCAGAAATAGAATCAACCCCACGACGAACCCAAGTCTCCTCTGCTCTCCATCTCATCCGAGGCCGCCGAATCCAATCACGAATACTGAGTCTGATGATGCGCCATGATTACGAAACGCAGTGGGCTCATTCTCATAACTGGCGTCTCCACATACTTGACGAACTTAATCAATGGAAGAACCAACTTCAACGACATAGTGATCCATCCTCGAAGGGATATACGAGTGAAGGGTGGGTTGGTATGGCGTATAACTACACCGTGCTGCTTTTATATAGACCGACGAAGAGTAATGTGCGTGGGTTAGTGGGAGAATCCTGTATACAGGCCTGTGTGGAAATTGCCTTGTGCTTTCGGCAGTATCAAAAGAATCGGCAGACAGCGCAGTTGTGGCCGGGGGTAAGCCTTCATCTGCTATTTGCATTGGATTGACTATGCTAACATATCTAATAGCTCCTTAGTCAATTCGGAATTGGTATCACTCTTCTATACTGCTTCTGGGCTACTCCACCATCATCCAGGTCTGTTGTTTACCACTCACGGAATGTATCAGCAACCATTCGAACATGTTCGGTCATTCTGGCTGTATTTTCCGAACACTGGAGGCAGGCCGAAGTATTACGGGATGTCTTTGATGCCTTGGCTGAGTCTATCCCATTCCAATACTCCGACATCGATGGAGATACTATACTTCCAGACTCAGTCACTACCTTTATCCAATCCAAAATGCCCGAAATAAGATCGCTTGTGGTGAATCGCGACATCTGCCGGATGATGAAAGAGATGGTTTCAGAGGAATATCCTTGGGAAGGTTGCCCTTCGGACGATCTGCTTGGATGGTCTGCAGACGATGTACACCATCCTCCTACATGTTACTTTTGCGTGCAGAGTCAGTCTGTGATTGAACGATCGGCTTTGAACTCTCCTGGTATTTGGCCAGTCCATGCTCTGGATAACGGCCTTTTAATGTTTCCAGGTTTATTTGGGTCTGCTGAATTTTGATGCCATACATAAAAAAAAAATATATTATACGCAATCAACCTGTGACCAACGCATACTTCCCCTTCCCTTCCGTGACATCAAACCTCCACTCCACCCCCTCAAACTCCGTCCTCACAGTCACAGTAACCGGAAACTCTTCATCCAACGGTAAGATCGACGCAGCAAGAGCCCTCGTATTCAACTTTGGCTCTTTCCACCCTGTGACGGAGGAAATGTCATAACGCAAAAACATCATCGCCGCCATGGCCAGAATCTCGCCCGTAGCAAAGTGTCGCCCAGGACACATATTCGGCGATGTGCCAAAGAATAGATTCCCTGTGGATCTGAGTTTCTGCTCGTCTTTGGCGAGGTATCTGCGGGGGTTGAAGTCTGGTTGGGGGCCGTTGCCGTGTTCGCAGTTGACGGATTGAGTGGGCATTTGGAGGACGGAGCCGGCTTTGAGGTGATATGTGTTGGCGAGGAGGATGTCAGACTTTACTTGACGCGTAGGCGTGGCGTTGGATCGTAACCGAAGGATTTCTTGGTATGTGGACAGAAGCAGGGCACAGTTGTCGCGGATAGCAGCGAGGTCAATGGTGTATACATTTCCTTCAATGCGAACTGCCTTGGTGAGAATCTCCTCCCGCAGCGATTCAAGCAGTTCCGGTCGAGAATAAACCTCAAACAACATCCGGAATGTCGCAGGGGTCGTATTGGACGTGATGGCGATGCCCGTTGCAGCTTCCAGACGGGCGATATCCTCTGTTTTGGCGCCGGCGTCGTGCTGTGTTTTCCATCGGCCGTGTGTCATCTCGGATGCGTCTTTCTGGCCATCTGCGTTGTAGTAGTTGACAAAGGCAGCGACGATCTTTTCTCTGGCTTTCCATGCTTTGCGGGTGGTGATTTGGGGGATGATATTCAGGATAAGACCACCCAGGTTTGATTCATAGTCCCTGTTCATCAGTATGCATACATGATATAAGATAGAGTAACATACCATAATGCTTCTTCAATCTCTTCTAATCGATACGGATTCAACGGCCCATACACGGAGTCCATACTGGCAATGGTAATAGCATGTTGACACCACCCATGCAAGTCAAACTGGGTACTCCCACGGTTCTTCAGATCATCAATAAACCCAATCAAGTTGCGAATCATAGTGCGATTCATCGGGTCCAATCCCGCACCCAGCAAAGACGGACTCATCGCATGCACAACATCCTGGTTCAACCCTCCTCCACCGGAATCCTTCTCCTGCAGCAACTTGAGTCCAGGACCAGTGACACCAGCCATAGCCTTTGCAGCAAACGTCATGAACGGATCCATAGAGATGATCTTGGAGTTGCGCTGCACGGCTGCGACTAGACTGGGTGTGTTGATCACGTATGACTTGCTGAAGAGGAGGTCCAGAGTAAAAGCTGGTTGGGGGTTGTTTGCGCTGTATTCGTTAATGGGATGCTCAATATAGGTAGACAATAACATACTATGTAGCTGCATAGTAAGGCATGCCATGCTGAATGACGCCGAGCAAATGTCCGATTATGGGGATTTTCGGCTTGATGAGTGGTGGTTCGCGGGGATCGACTTTGGGACGGTTGACGACGACATAAAGAATAAAGATGGCAGAAATGCCGAGGATGAGAGTGAATGGGTCTGTTATACTCATTCTCCTGTGATACTCAATATGGATGGTCGTTCCCAGGTCTCCTTTTTCGGAAAAGGTGCTTTGAGTGGGCCTCTATTTTTGGGCTGATTAGTTATCTTCGCTCTCATTGGTCAATATGGACTTACCCTTTGCGATGGAATGCTCCAAAATGAACAATTGAATATATTTATTTGCAGTCGAGATATCATAAACTAGATTGGATCTATGTCTATTACTCTCTTCATTATATATACAGTCCAGCTGATAGGCTCCCGCGTCAACCTCATCGTACGATATGTTCATTTTCCTTCGGCTTCCTTTGTAGCCGCCATCCGAAGGATTAGTGGCTCAGCTCCAAACAACAGGGAATCGTGGCTGCTCCACCTTTCGGTTCGGGTTTATCCATCCGTTCACATAGACTCTGTTATTATACTTACAACCAACCATAGTCTAGTGTTTTGGTAAATCACAGCTTTGCAGACCCATTCGTTTGACTTGCATCCGATGCCCAGCAGAAAAGAGGTTCTCTCCGCAGACACTCGATGATCCGCTCCTCCAGCACGATCCTCAATTCATACGGAGGTGCTTTATTGGACCCAGGTACTGCTTTAGCAGGCATCACCCAGCAAGCCCCATTTAATCGCGGATCAGGCATATCTAAATTGGCCATCTTGCCGAGCACATGTCCCCAGTCCCATGCATACACAGGAAAAGCACGCAAACTACTAACTAAAAAGTCAGGGAATTGCCCTTGGAACGAGCCCCAGTCGTCCAGGTTGTTGATATGCGAGACAAGGCTGCAGATCTGTTCCGCGGAGATTGACTGGACTTCTGATCTGAGTGACGATGCAACATTGTAGATGAGCGAGATGTCCGCCAGATCGTTCAAGGCATTGCGCTTCATGGCGTCGTGGGAAAAGGACAATCGGCCCGGCATCAAGGTGTTTCCGATATAACGGCCCAGATGGGGTTGAAGGATGGAGCGACCATCGACGATGTAGTTCATTTTGGCAGTTGCGTCTTTGGGTAGGGACGGTGACGCTTCTTGGATTGCGCGCATGACGGATATCGAAATGATCGCGGCGGCAATGTCACCGTTTGTTAAAGAAATATTTGACCCGGCAGGAGTCAACGAGTTACATATTTTCTTGAGCTGGCTGATTTTGTCTGCAGAGAGTGAGAACTTGCGACTGATCGGATGCACCGGGATTCTGGGCTCAGTTCCAAACCCTTCTTGATCGTGAAAGGGTGTTGAGCTGGTGATGGATGCAATCTGCTGTTTCTTTTGAAGTTGCGAGGCCATGGTGGTGAGAGCGGCATCTCCCCGACAGCACGCAGCCAGCGACTCCAGGATAGCAATAACCCCCAGGCCATCCATCACTCGATGGTCGAAAGCCATGCAAAGGACGACACCGTCTTGCATTATGTTTGCCTGGAACCGAGCGACAGGACTTGGATCGGGGGCGATCATCGGAATGGGAATGGGGACGTAATCGGTGTGCTCGGCGGAATCACGCTCGACAGCGGATGCTTTGGTTTGGTGGTGCACGATGCGGAGCATTGGTGACTCGGCCAGTGTCACTGCGTCTGTTGGTCTCATTTGCATCACATTCTGTTTGCCGTTTAAATGCGGTAGAGTCTCTATATCTCCGGTCAAGAAAGGGAGGGCATCGAATAAGCGCGAGAGACCGTTTTCAAGGACAGGAATGGCGTCTGAGGGACGGTTAACGTGGAATGTAAAGTAGGCGAAGAGATGAATGGGCGATAGGAGATGATCCAATGCGGACAGAGTGATGGGCTCGAAAGTCGGCGGTTTGGCTCCGATGAAGGATTTGGTTTCGATTCGTTGCTCCATTGTGTGGTGAGGATAAGTTGGAGGTGAGAGTGGCAGATGAAAACAAGAGAAGAGAACTCAGTTGAAACATGATAAGTGATAAATATTTTACACTGGGCAGTTCGCAGATCCCTCGTTTCCACCGCCATGGACGTGTCTGCCAACTAGCAGGCAATAGTTCGAGCTAACACACAGAGATTGCCCAATAGCTAAGAGACTCACATCTTCATGGCCCACAAAGTCCCCACTGTCATCATCTCAGCTGCCGAATGATCGGCCTACCATCGACTTATCGTCGATTGGAACGAATGAATCATCTTAGGTGGCGCTTCCACCTCAGCTGAAGGGCATAATGAGTCAAGAACTACTAATCTGCGAGGTCCTTCCCGATTCAGCTATGCAATTTGGAATATCTTCACTTTTAAACTCTTGATCAGTTGATTGCCGAACTATTGATCTGGTACCCACTTTTAGTGGTTCTCTGTTCGTCACTACATTTCACATTTAACTTATCACATCTGTGTAATGTATGCGGTATTAACTCGGCTTGAAAGATAAGAATAACACACATGCTATCTTCATTTATATACTAGTGTGATATCCACCAACCCTTAGATACATATGGAGGAACAACCCACTCAAAGCAAGGGCTCCTTGTTAGAATTTGAATATGCATGTCAGTCCCTTGTTTATAAGCCATTTAGTATATGATACTTACAGATAACAACAAAACAATGCCCTCCCAAGGAAGTAATAATATTCGGTGTTTGCTGATCTTGGAAGAGCTCCACTTGAAACCCAGCTGCAGCTGCCGTAACAATGCCCCATAGTATTTCCATCAACAATTATCTAGGCCAATTAGGATGCGATGATACACCGCATGATACATACCCATCGACTTCAATAGTCAGTACGTACTCGGTCCCCCCCGATGATTCTGTTAGTATGTAATTTATGCCCATACTAGCAGGGGTTTAAATACATATTTCTGCCGGACTTTACTTCCACCTTAGCCATTCACAAATTGTTATATATCTGACTAAGCTATTATCATCAATGGCTATTCCTATTAAGAGAGGCGGTATTGTGCTCATGATATACCGCCTGGCCCACTGTACTAACAAGTCACCGGGGAGGACCAGAGTATCAATCATCGCAGATCTTTCCGATGGATCTGCCCATCTGACGACTGGAAAATTTTTTCATTGGTGCTTCTGAATCTTCCCATACCTGAGGACACGGTGACGTGTCTGTTAACCCTATCGACCCCCGCTAAGCTCTTGTTGACGAGCAATTCCCATGGGAAGATGTCATGAAGGCTTTGTTCTGGCAAGTATCTCAACAAAATGGCTTGTGTGCTATTCTAAGCGGCCTATACAAAATAAGCGAGTATAGTCAAGAATACGACTAGCATTAGGCCTCTTGTCATCGGCGGCTCAACCTCTAAAATATACTATATGTGCATTATGAAGTCTATAACAACTCCATCCAGAATATGAATACTTTCGTTTCACTGTAAAGTCTGTTTATCCACTAGTTATACTCACTTTCGAACAAGAATTAGACTAAATAGGGTTTATATACAGAGTAGGAAGTATAAAGTTTGATATTGTAAAACACACACCTTGTATAGAATGGGAGAAGCAAGAAACAGCCAGAAATTTCTAGTAGAATGAATAAAGATAGTATAAATGAAGGTCACCCGAGTAGGCGTAATATATTTTCGTTATTGTCCCTTCAAATCCACTGAGCTGCACTTAAGCCTACTCATCAAGTGGTTACGTGGCTAGCCACTCGCAAGTTATATAAAATATAATCACGGAGACTGAACGAACAAAAACATACTATATAGCATTAATAAGGTGGATCTGTACTATGAAATTGTATGCCTTGAATGAAACGGTTTGAGTTGTTTAAATACTATTTATGAATAGATAAGTTAAGATTCTTTTTCCATGTGCACGTGCATGTATAATAGGCATCCTTAGAATTCCAGAAAAAGGAAGGTGGTTAAGGTACCAATAACTGCTGTTATGCAGTGTGACCATTCCAAGGGAAACTTTATCCTGGAATCTGTGCCAGGGATTGATCCAAGATCAATTCCATACACAGATAGGTATGGTGTCTAATGGAATTAAACGATCTCTTTCTCTTTGCCCTGGGAACTGATGCATGTTAATAGCAGAATATTTGTTAGCCGGGGGTAATTATGAAATGACGGTGAAGCCTTATCCGCGACAAATCATGATAATTATCGATATTGGGCAGAAGTGAACTGGTTCATCGGCAAGGCTGTGTTGCGTCCGGGTTCGCTGATCACGAACCAACCCCACCACGGAAATGAAGCTAAAACCTGAAACCACAGATTCGTTGGATGTGGATGCTCTGATCGCGTGGGCTTGGTTCATTCCGAGGGTCCGAAGTCATCAATGAATATAACAGGCCGATCGAGGAAAGAGTGACAACTCATTGATGTATGCTGTCGGTGTTGGTGTATTAGTATGCTGCATGCTTTGCATCGGTGGATGGTAAATGTCAGCGATTAGGTCTGGCCTGCAAGGCGCTACTCACGGGCTCCTATGACAGCCTGATTGTACCACACAGCCGGTTGAAAATCATTGCAAAGTGGCAACCATCGCAGCTATGAAAGACGTGGAGGAAAACAGTGTTATAACTCAGTGTATGAAGCACGGGGTCATGCGTATGCTGGCATGGAGGATATTGTTGATCTCGCAGGGGTTCGCATCGTTCTTTGCTATGCGGCAAATTGGACCAAGGTAAAGTCCATAATCGATGGCAAGTTCAATGTGAAAAAAATGAAGACATGGATGAGGGCCTTTTTATCAGTGGAGGTCACAAAAAATACACAGCATATCATTTCCGAGTATCGATGCGGGAAGACGACATGCGGAAACACCATCTAGATGCGCCCGATGGACTGATCGAAACCCAAGTCAAGTCTTTTACGCAGCACATATCCGCGCAGGAAGAACTGATGCATTGTACAAGCCAAGACCTGAAGTTACAGATGTGCAGCGTATGGCTCTCGAAGACCTGAAAGACGTGGCGAACTTTTTCGATTCTGCGATGAACCGGCTACGAAGGGTTGAGATGGCAAAAGAAACCAGCCTCGACAATTCCTTCGAGACACCATCTGAACTGGGAATATTCGTTTCCAGTTAGATTGCGGCAGAGACCGATCGCAAGAACGAAGGGCTGAAATCGATCAAAGCCTTGAAGAAGTTTTTAGAGACGATGAATATGAGCAGCCGACGCTCATTGCAGGTAGTCTTGGAAAGGATCGGACTTTCATGAAAGGCCAGGGTCGCAATACTCGACGATTGCAGGGGTGTATTCCCCGATCAAGCTCAACGACTTCATCTTCATCGTCGATCAAGTTATTTTTGAGAATAAAATAGGCAGACGAGTGAGGCGTGTCACCCACCGCACCCCGATTGACAAACTCACGATAATATAATCATGAGCACCATCATATGGTTGGACTGCCTCTTTTCTTCCATAAGTGTCGTTGAATCTCAAATTTCTATCCTCGGAAGACAGAGTGACACTACTAAATGTGTTGGCCTGGTTTGCCATGGTCCTGCAGGTGCACTTTTTGCAACGACGCCGTTGGAACGGGCGGATATCGCGACACTGAACGAGCCATGGGCGTGGCTTGAGAAGCATGGTAGACACCCAGTACAATTCGCATTTGAAATATCGATTTGGGTATGTTGAGGGATCTTCCCAGAGAAGTGCCTGTTATGAGTCAAGCTATGCAGCGCGGCTATGGGCAGATCACAATCCCCAAAACCAAATGTCTGTTGAGATAGACGGGGCTGGCGGAGGATTAAATTTGATTTTTAAAATTTTTTTCTTTTTTTTGAATGCAGAGGTTGAAAAAGGGAAAATAGATGGAAGGCCTTGGGGATGGATGGGAATACGAGCAATATCAATGAGATTGATATAGGTCTAGACCCACCTGATCCAGGAAGCCAATAAAAACTCGGGGATCAGCAAAGGATATGTGACAGGTCCAATCGTGATTTTAGAAATGCAATTTTTGCTTCATTTTGAAAGAGACGGTGTCCAAGGCATACTATCATAAAGCCAGAAATTACCTGTAATCTCACGGACCGTATCCTAGACCGATTGTCTCACAGAAATCTGAGAAGTGATGGAAAGGCAGCAAGAAACTTGAAAAGTACCAAATTCGGACTTTTTCTGACATCCAAATGCAAAGCCCGTGGCAACCAGAGCCAGCCTGCTTCCTGGTTAGGTGTAAGAGCATGTGCCTTTCCTGCACATTGCCATCTCTGAGATCTACGTTACAGCTCTAACATAATCCTGGTGACAGCAATCTCAATAGCCTTGGGCGGTCGCACCAACTGGATTTCTGTTAGAAGCTGCCTCATGCCCTCGACCTATTCGCCGGAAAGCGACACCATATACAGAGCCAGAACATAGGGGCCATTTCTGCTTTCCCCCTTTAGTCAACAAGACCTCAAGACAAATCTAGAGCGATTGGAAAGGCCACGGACACAAGCAACTCCGATTGGACTTCACTCGTCGAGCAATGGATCGTAAGTAGGACAAAGTGAGTACGGCACAGAGAAGGCTGACTTTCCCGATCAGGCCAAACAAAGTGGTATAGTGATGAGCCATCCCTGTATTCTTTAAATATGCTGCTTTACAGAGTGACAGATTCTCGGGCGTCGAAAAGAAAGACGGGTTTTTGAATTCTGGGTATACTGCGGACGGACGCAATTGGAAAGTATTTCAGAGGGCTGTGTCAAAAGGCGGAGATGTTCCAACGCAAAGAAATCAAAGTTATAGCCAGGTATTCCGAAGCTGGATCGAACAGGCTGCTGCCTACAAACCGAAAATTCCAATGTGGCATCAACCAATGAGAGCAAATATATGTTTGCTTGTTCTCAAACATCACCCGTGTCGGCAAGGGCCAATAGCAGCACTACACAGCCTTGCGGTCAACCATTCCATCCTTGTAATTTGAACAAGTAGACAAGGCTGAGACACTACACAGCACCCAAGTCCCTGAAATGTTATCATCCAATGAAATCAAAGCATGAAACGAAAATTTTCCAATCCCCTTTTCAATGTTCTGTTTTGTATAAATAGCTTCAAGCCTGACTAGGACCCGGCACAATACACTTCTCGTCTTCCTACCCTTCGGTCTTCTATATCCCTCCAATCCATACAGCCACAGATGCCTCGAAAAAGGGAACACGATGAAGAGTGGGAATATTACCGGGAGGAGCTTCGGACATTGTTTCTCCGCGAGCGAAAAACCGTCGATGATATCAAGAAGTGCATGGAAGATAAATACCAGTTTTGCAAAAGGTGATAGTGGCGCATATTGCTTTTTATAGGTCTCGTTTACTGTCTTGTTTTCTGACATCGGATACAGCAACAACCAATTTACCTATCAGTTCAAAAAATGGAACTGGAAGAAGAACGCGACAGAGGACCAGTGGACGTTCACCACCCACCGCGTGAAGAAGCGGAAAGTTGAAGAAGGAAAGGATAGCAATGTGTATATAAACGAAGGTTTTATCACAGAAGACAAACTTAAGAAAGAGACATCACGTCATGTCCCAGCCAGCTTTGAATACCTTCCCGGACCAGGTAAGTCATGCTCTATATGCCCTTGGGATGGTTATATAACTAGACATATACCAGGGCCTGAAACCCCAGACGGAGTATTCATCTGCACGCCTCCGGCGATGATAGAGCACGAGACTGCTGCAAACGTGCCAAGTGCGACTACAGAGGAAGGTAATCGGGATGTCCAAGAGCACGGTAAGTAAATAATAGGTTGATCTTGTCTTACCAGGCGCTGATGATTTCAAGAAGTCTCTCTTATACGATGTCCAACTCTTGGCCAGCGCCAGCCTTCAAATTTCGATATGGATTTTAATTTACCTAATAATGAACCAGCGTTGTTCGATACGAATATAATCGACATCTCTGGTGATCATCAAACCTCAGAAGATATTCTACTGCTTGCTTCACCACCTGAGTTGAACACACCTTTCGCCACATGCAGCTTTCCTGAACTAGCATTGATCAGCTCCCAGTCAGTCAAGGAAGCCAGTTCGCTTATAATAGACTGTGTCAAAAGCGCCCGAAGCAATCTTACAGGAGCTTCGCATGACATTGTCTCCATTTTGGAACCGATCACGGTCGAAGGAAGTCCTTTAGGATCATCGTTCGGGCCCAATGGGATGTTCCAGTCTTCCCCTTCCGAAGTAATTAGGCGATTTTTCGATTTCTGCGTTTTCATGGCGTCGAATAACATGATGGAACCTTATATGACTGCGAAACTCGTCCGTTGGATTTCGAACAACGGGCTTCGCGACTACTTGAAAAACATGGTCCAGATGAAAACAATTACCGCAGAGATTTTTGCCACGAACTTGCTGCTGGGTGCCGTGATGGTAGAGGATGTTGAGACAATTGGTATCTTGCTTGATGCTGAAGTGGAGGTCGATACACCGGGAGGCATTTGTCCCACAACAGCTCTCCAATCGGCCGTCATGGCCAAAAATGTTTCAGTAGTGCAGATGCTGCTCAAAGCTGGCGCCGACCCGAATTTTGCACTAACAGGAAACACACCTCTACAGGAAGCGGTCAATATCTGGAGCAATCCACTGGAAATGGTCCAAGTTCTCTTGACTGGGGGAGCTGACCCCAACTACACGCAGAACCCCGCCAAAGCGAGACCACTGCAATCCGCCGTGGATAACGCCGATACCGAACTGGTAAGGCTTCTTCTAAGGGCCAAGGCCAATCCGAATGCCTACACGACCTACAAAAGAGGGACGGCGCTGCAAATTGCATGCCAGAAATCAAAGACCGAGATCCCAGAGCTCCTGATCGCAGTAGGAGCAGACATTGACGCGAGATCTGGCTACAAGCACGAGTCAACTGACACCGAGGACAGTGACTCGGAATTGGCTGACTCTGACTCTGAATCTGGAAATTCCGTGGATCCATGGGATAATAAAGCCAAGAATTTCTCCTTTAAACCATCAATCCTCATAGCGGCAGAATTTGAGAATTGGGAAACTGTCCAGATCCTACTTGAGGGGGGAGCTGCTGTGAATCCCCGACTCACCAGGTATCCCGAGAAGGCAATCTGTGAGATAGTCGAAGAAGCCTATGCCGAGGGTGAGATACCTGTTTTCACTCCTCTGCAGGCTGCCGTGAGAGCGGGTAACATCACAATGACTCGCATGCTTCTGACCGCAGGGGCACACGTGGACATCAGGCCGAAGAAAAAGTATGGCCATACGGCATTGCAAATAGCCGTCATGGTGTGCAATGAAAGACTGGTTCAGATACTGCTGAAGAAGGGGGCAGATGTCAATGCTGCGGCAGGTGTTTACGCAGGGCAAACTGCTCTTCAGGCTGCGGCAGCGCATGAGGACACAAACATTTTAACCCTCCTTATTGATGAGGGGGCGGATGTAAATGCTCCAGCCAGTCCTGAAGAGGGCCAGACGGCTCTCCAAAGTGCGGTATCTGCTGGCAACATTGAAGCTGTGAATATCCTGTTGCAGGCAGGAGCAAATACCAATGCAACCCCAAGCTTCGACAGCAGAACGGCTCTACAGAGAGCGCTTCGAATTCAAGACAATGAAGCAAGGTCTGAAATGGTACAGCGTCTTCTCGCTGCAGGGGCTGAGATAGACGAGGCAAATGAGAAGAAACATGCTGCCCTTCATAGTGCTGTGGAGCAAGGAGATTACGAGATGGCAAAATGGCTCTTGCAAAAGGGGGTCAGCCCAAATCCTGGATTTTCCCCTGGATTAGCAAAGTTAACGCCGCTTCAACGGGCGGCTGGAAATGACAACCAAGAACTTGTCAGACTTTTGCTGGAATATGGTGCCGACGTCAATGCGCCTGCATACTGGAGCTGTGGTCGAACGGCGTTGCAGAAGGCTGCTGGGATCCAATCTATCGCCAATGTGAGACTTCTTCTAGAACATGGGGGTGATATCAGAGGCAAACCAGCTGTCTCCAATGGAACCTCGGTGATCGAGGCTGCAGTATCAACACAAGATGTGCAGATGGTCCAACTGCTTCTTCAGGAAGACCCGGCGGTCATTAGGGAGGACGCAAAGATTCGATCGCGTATCTTACAGCAGGATATGAACACTCGATGGAACATAGACACGACCATGATCAATATACTTCTTCTGGCGGGGGCCGATGTCAACAGCGCGCCTTCACTGAAATCCCCACTTCAAATTGCCGCTGCCAAGGGAATGTTTGATCTCGTCCAAATCCTGCTCATGGCAGGAGCTGACATTAACCACTGCTGGAATCGAGAAGATCTAGGGCCGATCACCGCACTTCAAGCAGGAGTCGAATCCAAGAATATTGATATTGTGCAATCATTACTCGATTGGGGAGCAGACGTCAATGTTCCCGCAAATGCCAAAGGAGGGAGGACTGCACTCCAAGCTGCGATCTCCACTGGTAGTTACGAAATAATGAATCTGCTTGTACAGAGAGGAGCAGATATAAATGCACCACCCAGTCCACGGCGAGGCAGAACAGCACTTCAAGAGGCCGCAACTGCCGGCAATCTCAGCATGACCCGATATCTGATCCAGCACGGTGCTAATGTCAATGCTGCCGCGGCTCCTTTCGGCGGGCTGACTGCCCTCCAGGGCGCTGCCATCAATGGGAATATCCGTATTGTCATAATCCTGTTGGGCCTGGGTGCAGATATAAACGGGGCTCCGGCAATAGAGAATGGTCGAACTGCGATTGAGGGAGCAACTGAAAATGGCCGCTTAGACACGTTGCACCTTCTTTTGAACTCGCATCCCAACACGGAAGACTTTGAAATAAAACGGAAACGAGCAGTTAAGATTGCATACACCTGCGGTCATTTTGCGATATCTAGGTTTTTAATTCTTTACAGACGGATTTAATAATGGTGGTTTCGGTCGAAACTTGAATTTGTATTAGCACACGCATCGGCAAATAATAATGATTACCACTTTTTGTACTAGTCTATGTATACCTTAGTCGGATATCGTATTCATTTGATTATTTGTGAGCGACTAGTTGTGTCCTCACCACACACCCAGTTGGCTAGAAACAGGATATATAACGGTTGACCAGTGATGCGAGTCCACATGTTGCCATTGAATAACATCGTCAATGCCGTTCAGCTTCTGTTGCCACTTGGTGCAGTCCAGCTTCTTGTCGACATCAATTTTATTCGAATTGGGTCCAGACCGAGTCACCTTACCCGTGTACAGCAGAGGCTTACGATCATCTAGTATTTATATCACTGTACTTGAATTAAACCTCCTCATCATAAAATTACACAAAGGCGCTATCTATTTCTACAGTGAAGAATATCCATATGGGTGAAGAGTTGCCTGGATCTTCCTGAAGGGCGACTGAATAGGGCGACGAACCACCGACGACAGGGTGAGCGGATTTGGGTGACCACCACCTTACACCTTGCTGTTGTATTTTTTTTTGGATATATATTATGTATTTCATGTACTTTTATTGGTTCTGGTATTATTATCATTCTTGATCGATAGATTTAAACGGTTTTAATACTAGCAGGTGGCTGTTTACTGGCACCGTGGTACATCATCACAGCATATTGGAGTAGGGTGGGATCAATTCTCAACGACAAATTCAACGTGAAGAAGATGAAGACATTCACTGAACGCGACGGCTTATGAATTGGGCACTTTCATTGCTGGTTAGGTTGCAGTGAAGGCCAATCGCAGGAATCAAGCCTCACAGTCAATTGAAATATTGAACAAGTTTCTTGAGCCATGAATATGAGCAGCTGGTCGTTGTGGGAAGTCTTAGAAACCTTGACTTTCATAAACGGCCAGGCCCAGAATATTTGACCAAGAAGATGTCACATATTGCCCCAGCGACGATAGAATCTCCTGGTTGACAAGTTCAACATATTCATGAGTATGATCATATGGCTGGAACACGTCTTTATTCCACCATCGCGATGGCATTCCAAATTTCTTTCCTGGCAGCAGACAAACTCCTTACCTGCCATGGGAGGTGGTAGATAAATAGGGCTAATACATTTCGAAATCCTGCTTGAGGAAGCGAGTTAGACGGGTGTGTATAGCTGAACCAGACTGACTCAAAGCATGCATGAAAGAGGGAAAGACTAGAAGATGCTGTAGAGACTGCATTGTGGTTCGTACTTTAATTTGCACATCGTTATCCTGGCTCTGGTCTGGTTTCTTATTTGACTACAGCACACATGGACAGGGAGCTTTATTTAATGATTATAATGGTGATAGCCCGCTCTAATTATGAGGTGCTGTCCATACATGTTCTCTTCACATCCTTCAACCCCTTATGCACTCGCAGAGGTACAGCCCAAAGCAATGATTCCATTGTACTGGGGTGAATGTGCATGTCAGTCCCGTGTTCATACGCCATTAGGATGTGATACTTACACTGTTATCATCGCAGCACACAGGCTTTTGGTCGCACGAGTCACCCGTGCCACTGAGTGGAGAACCTTGGTTTGGGAGGGCATGTCAGATCATAACCATACAGAAGAGTAGCCGGAAGACTTACAGGTCAACCCGACCTCCCCGGAAGTCGGGGCAGAGATTCCAAGCAATCCAATTAAAGCGCTGGCTGCAGGTGAGGATGGGTTTACTACTTGCGAGCAGCATTGAAAGGATTTTTGGTCGCATGGGCTGTCTCGGGCTGTCAGGGGCGAAGCAGCTGCGAACGCCGCGAACATCAGAATAGGAGTGAAGCGCATATTGAAATTTGGAAGCGATAAATGAGAAGAATTGTTCAAGGTACAAGGACAAGTAAAGAAGAATACAGTCCAAAGACGGACTGCGTGGATCTATTTATTAGAACGCCGTGGGCTGGTCAGCTGAGATCTGGGGGAGAAACAACGTAATAATGCCCTCCCAAAGAAGCAATAATATCGAGTGTTTGCCGATCTCTTGGAAAAGCTCCGCTTGAATCTCAGCTTAAATCTCAGCTCTGTATTAGTGCCCTATAGTATTGCCGTTGATCATCTCATGGGCCAGTTGGAACAGAAGAATACAGCAGACGGTAAATCGATTTCAATAGTCGGTATCAATCAAGGCAGATCTTTCCGATTTTTCCAGATCCAGATCAGCACATTCGGCATTTTGACGGCCGAAAATCTCTTCCATTGGTCAAAACTGTAAATGCAGCAGAATAAGCGAAATTGAAAACACGAGGGAGGGAGAAAGCAGCAACAACTATTAAAATCATCATGCAAATCAACCATGTCCCCCAAACCAGTCGTGCCAGAGCAGTATTTCCTCGCCCCAACCCCTCACGTACCAAACAGCAGCCTCCCAATCCTCGTCTACCGCAATGCACTGCAAGATACCAGCCCCCGAAACATCCTGAATATTATTGAGCCGAATGGCTGGATTAAAGGCGGATAGCGGAAAAGATACAAGATTCCTCATTTCCACACACAATGTCATGAATACTATGGGATCATCCAGGGCGGATCAACGTATATGTTGGGCGTTGGACCGAAAGATCTAGAATTTGATGACCAAGGCCGTCCCTACGGAATGAAGCTGAGTGTGCAGAAAGGCGACGTGTTTGTACTGCCGGTATGTAGACCGGTTTATTCTGAATCAATGAGGGAAGAAGGAGAAAAAAAAAAAAAAAAAACACTAACAATAACAGGCAGGGATATGCCACGCCGCGGTGGATTCATGAGATGATTATGAATTCATTGGTCTTTACCCCAATGTAAGATCGACTGGCGTGTCTGGGTGCATTACTGACACAGAGATAGGGGATTTTGGATTCGACAAACCATCGCTTCGATATGAATTACGCTCTGGGTTCTGACCCGACGGGGGTTCTGGGTGATCTTAGTGATGCGGTGCCGATTCCTCCACTGGATCCATTATATGGGCTGGAAGGATCTTTGCCACGTTTATAGAAGCAGGCTAGGGTGTTGCGTGGTCGTCTCTGACTTCCTATATAACCCCCTCATATGCTATTTCCAGTACATACGACCACAGGGTGTGGAGAACAGGGCTTCCCGTCCGCTCAGCCGTACTTAAGCCACACGCCGGCAGGTTAGTAGTTGGGTGGGTGACCACCAGCGAATCCCTGCTGTTGTATGTTTTTCTATATTTTTTTTTTTCTTTTTATATTCTTGTTCTCTTTGAATATCTGTTGCATGTGTGTTCAAAGAATAGGAAATGATGCATCAAGGAGCCAGAACTACGCATTTCCCAATGCCATTATGCTTTCCCCCCATATAAAGCCCTTCTTTCCAATTCTCCAACGAGAACGCCTTTGTCTCGATGCAATCCATGGGAAACAACCCCCTCTCAACCATCTTAACAAACTGTACCACCGCCTCCCGTTCATACATCATTTTACCCTTTAGCGTGATATCGTTCATCATAATCTCCGCAACCGAGATGTTCTTTGTAGACCCCATTAGACTCACCCTCCCTCCCCTCCGAAGCGCCTTGATGGCACTCTTCGTATGTGTCGCCATTCCCGCAGTCGACGGCGTCATATCCAGAACAGCATCCGCCCCAAACACCCTCAGCGCACCCGCATCTTCATCCTCATCGCCGGTCATCGTCATCATTTCAATCTCTGCCCCAGGCATATGTCTCTCAATCTCTCCCTTTAACGCCGCCATTTTCTCTGCATTCCGGCCTGCCGCTACCACTCTCGCCCCCATCGCCACTGCAACCTGCACACCCAGACTGCTATAGAATCCCGTCGCGGGACACACGATGATCGTCTCCCCAGCCTGCAGCTGGATGTCTCGTAGCCCGCCATATGGCACAAGCATGTACGCCATATACGCCAAATCCTGCTCCGCATATCCCAATCCAGCACACAGTCTGTCCTCCTTAAGCACAATGCAATTCTCCACCGGCACCCTAGCGTACTCAGCGAACGTCCCGTCGCGCCACGCATCCCGCATCAACATTTTACTACCCTCGCTACCACCCTCGTAGATGGCGGAGAGGAAGAAGCAGCTTGGATCATCCCGCGCGCGAACCACGCAGTCCACGTAAACGAGTTGTCCGGGTTTCAGGAGTGTCGCATCGCGTCCGACAGCGGCGATGCGCCCGATTGCGCTGAACCCGGGAATGAGAGGTTTGGGGAGGGAGCTGGTGCGCTGGCTGGTATAGATGGCATTGTGGTAGGGGAGGATGGCGGCTGCGGTGATGCGGACGAGGGCGCTGCCGGTGGAGGGCTGGGGGATGGGGAGGGTTTGGAGCTGGAGAGTGGGCTCGTCGTGGTCTTCGAGGACGAGGGCGCGGTGTATGGAGGGTAGGGAGTCCATGGTGATATTCTAGATTTGTGATAGAGAGAGAGATGGAGTGGGAGACATGATGGTTGTGACGTCTGGGTTTATATAGATGTAATTATTAAGCAGGTGGAGGAGAATCCACACGAAGAAAACGCTTGGACCATCACCATCAGCACCCAATAAAAAGGCATGTCCCCACGCGTCAATCAACTAATAGGGGCCTCATACAGAGAATCCAAGGTATGGTAATAGTATATTGCACGCATAACCCCCCAGAGTGGGCAAAGTGACCTTAACCCGTGTTTCCCAAGTTCATGACCTTGATTAATATTATCGCTCCGATATTTATTGAGTTTCGGGCGGGCGTGCATACGGTCAAGACCGGTCCCTTTACGTGGAATGGAGGCCTTACTTTTTGGAGTAATTTTGCCTTGTTTTCGGTTCAGGACGCTGTGGATCAGTATGGTTTGTTTTGGGGGACTTATCACAAAGGAAGCCTGCTTGTGGGGGCGGAGAAACGGTTGAAATGGCTGATTCTGGGGATCATGGGAAGAATTAGATCATTGGCAGTAGAAGTATCGTTATTGGTTGTGGGTAGCTACGTAGCACTCAGTAGAGAATCCTCTTTAACTATATGGAAATGTTACACAGCGATCCATATGTAATGGTTGCTCTTCTAAGTAGGATGAGGTCATAAGGTGGCGAATTTCTATCTAGGGGCTGCCGATACATAAATTTCTGCAAAGTATAGTACAAGAAAGACAAATATTAGGCAAAGTTGTACTAATCAAGATATGTCTGGATCAAAGGTAGGGGTGGTTTCAAAGAACAGTGAAGATATTCCGGGGGCAGAGGGATTGTCAAGTAAGATGCAGCATTTATGTTGTACAAAATTGTACTATGAAAGGGATGAATTTCAAATCCATTCGTCTAGGTATCACTTCTAGCATTCTTCATGAGCTACACTGCCTGTCGCTCTTTCAATATCTTTGGTGCAATGACGTGGCTAGTTCTTGTGTTTGGGCCTTGAAGCTATTAGGAAGACTACGTCTGTCCTGGCTGGTAATCGGCTTAGTTCTTAGTCCCACCGTATGTGTCCTGGGTCCTAGAGCTGCTGTTCCTTTGGCGTGGGGGGTTCGGGAGGAATTATTATGTGGAGGTCTAGGGCTGTAATCCATTGATTTATCTTATGACGCTAAAGTATTGCAAAACATGAAATCCCCAGTTGACCATACCTATCTTTGCGAAAGAGGTACTTGTCAGCAGCTAGAGATTGTGTGAACAACAAGATGCAGGATTGCAATTCGATGTATATATATATAATAAAATCTACGGCCCGGATACTTCTACCTACTGAGCAAGGTGATGGAAGCCTCGGATAGGATAACGACTAGCTTTCGTAGTTTCCCACATGAAGGTGACGGAGCTTGTCAATCCCGCACTATCCAGTCACGCTAAAAAAGATCCAATTAAAAAGACCAGAAGAGCAGAGAGCAGAACTACAACGATTAAAAGCATAACATTACATTGCCTCCCTATAAACCAGCATTGGGTCGGAGGGGAAAGGCATCTATATACATATTAACCAGTGCTACCTTCATCTCATAATTCATGTGAATGCTCGCTAACATTGGAAATACGGTACACAATGACCCAGCCTTTCTCTAAAAGGAAAGCTGCAATCGAATGATATAGACAAAGGGATGTGTAAACATGTCTGTTAGCAGCTGCAGAAGATATATAAACATGCTGCCAGCCCATAGCTTTGTAAATTTACGGAAACAAGTGGATTCGACCATAAAATTGATGTACTTAGATGTATCTTAGTGATTCTAAACCAATAGAGCTGAGCTACATGATATGGGAATGTGCTAGACCCCATTGGGCAGGTGACTTGGCACCCGTTTCTCGACATGCATGATTGCTCAATACCGATATCAAAAAACTCTGCTCAAGTCCTTTCATAATTGACTCACTGCCCTTTCGTGAGGATAGCATTATTATCTAGATACCAGGGTAAGCAGCTGGTATACAAGCCAGGAACTCAAAAAATAAAACTCACTTAGGCTGACAAACCCAATTACCCGTAATCTTGCCTGTGCAGGCAAGTCCAGGACAGCAATCATCATGAGTTTTGCAGGTCATCAAGACATCGTCACAGCGCTGGAGCATTGTGAGTACGTAAATTAAGGCTACATAAAGCATTTATCAGAGATAGACATACCTTCTCTAGGCCTGGAGCAGCGGCAGCAATGCCTACCAGAGACAGCATAATAAGGTTAAGGAGCTTCATGGCGATAATTTAGATAAAAAGGTGGGCTTGTAAAAGATAATTGCTGGATATACCTGAGTTATCTTTGAATTTAAGATGATGATAATGATGTAGACTACCTGCGAGCTCAATGGGCTATTTATACCTTTAATCCTATCAAAGAGAGGTCTATTCAAAGTCTTCGGGTTGAGAGTCTACGTCAGCAAGACGCTGTATGAGCCTCTGAGGCTATGACTGGGGGCCTAATCCATCGGATAATTTGAGGATCCTCGCAAAGGTGGGACGGAAGCAGCTGGCATCAACCTTGCAATTACAAGCCAACAATATATTCATATGCCAACAATTCAAAAGCGAAGTGAAAAATGGAGTAGGCAGTGCTCTACCGTCAACTTTCTCGGCTTCTGAAGGAAGTTACCTGGGCGGGCGATCACTATTTTCTAGGCCTGCTTCTATCTACCTTTCCCAGAAATAGTCGCATCTAATGCTGCTTCAGATCCTATATAAATGACCTTTGAACCCAAAAAGTGCAATTTACTGCTGAAATGACATATACCCATATTCCTATATGTATAATGGCCTGGAGATGACAAAGCTGGACGCATCAAGGCTGGGCACAACGAGGCTGCTCGTCTCCGCAACATCAATTAATTCCCCACCATCCTCATGCGGGGACTGTCAGATCCCCACCCTTAAGGTGGATATACACGCAAGTGATGCGTGTATACCCAACAAATATCACTACTACCTATAATAACACTGTTCAGTCTCCTTTCGGTTAGCTGCACAGATCTTCAGCACCGAAGAAATGGGAAATACGACCTCCAAGTCCCAAGAGAAACTTCGCAATATTAGATGCAGTCCTGCTCTATCTGTCATATATAGATGGATATTCTTTATACTATGTAGGAAGATAGTTAAGAGTAGAAAAAGGGAATATTTAAATATGGCTAATATTTATTCTAATTCATTCCTAACTGTCTGTACTGTATAGAGGACCTTATACTAAAGCAGGTTCTTATAGACAGAACTGTGCCCTATATAGATAGATGTTTCTCTCCAATACTCATTGGATCGGTCATTATCAGGAGAAATTCTCAATTCTTGGCCCTTACAACTCCCATGGGGGCATAGCTTGGCCAAGGGCTACGGAAACTGAGGACCCTTTGCTCACGTTTTCCGATAGTTATATCGAACAGTGGCTTTGAATTCCAGCCGAAAGCATGGTATCCAAGGCTATGGAGATATGCTAGGTCTTCCCGTGGAACAAACTGACAGAACAAATGAATATAGGCAGATATGAATTTTCATTTGCCAAGACTGTGAGTGGGGGCAAGATTCTGTGACCAAATAAAGACGATGGCTGTCTACACTCTGCTCAAGGGCCAGTGACTATCGGGATAGTCTCGTGTGGGGCATTGGGTTGTCAATCTCCACCAATGTTTCTGTCAAACTGTCTAGAAGATCCAAGATACACTGTCAGCGCCATCAATGGCAATGACAGTATTATTATTATTCATCATGTAGATTTCTGGTACTTGTGCGTGAGGCAGCCATGGAAATACTTGCTTATTAGTGACAAATATCATCCTGCAAGTATATACAGCTTTGCTGCCAGGGTCCCCAGTCACAAACACGTCATCAAATCCTTCAATTCTTGGCCCAGTACATTTAGTTAATTGAGGTGCCTGTTAGGGAATCTGACATTCTGAAACACACTTACTACTCATCATCCCCAATGGACTTGACCAAGGCACCACTCTATCAAGACTTGGTTGAACTTCATCAGGGCACCTTTGATATGGACACAGACAGCATTGATGAGCTCGAGGACATGGTGGACTTTATCAACACCACTTCCTAAATCGTTTGTAATATGGCCGAAGAGAACTTTGAGAGGAATAGCATCCTGGGCAGAATGAGAGGTTACTCCAGGCCAAAAACCCGGTCTAAAAGTAATTCGCAGCCTTGTCCAAAGATCGTCGTGAGAAGAGTCCAACCGACATTAATCTACGATGAGCCCCTTCTGCTTTGGCTCCATCTTACTACAAGATGCTCGCCAAGCGGCCATCTCTGTACAGCCACATGAGAATCGCCCAGGTGATTGAGGGCCTCTCTGGGCAACTGCCCACTTGGGGTAGGTCAATTGTTCCATTTATCTCTCATACGCACTATCTCTTCAACCCCCCTCCTGTTTATCTCTGTATCATCTACTCCTTCTCTTCTTGCTCTATAATGGCAGCGTTTCTGGTGTTTAGCTGTCTGCTGCGCAACTCAGTCTTCAAACTTGGCCCTTTGAATTCGTTTGGTCTTCCACAAACCATGGCCCAGATGGCCCCTGGTACGCGTTGATTGTCAATCTGGGCAATGACCGTGAACCAGTCTATCTATATCGCGGTGACACTTATGGCAGTACGGTCTTTTCGTCGAAGATCTGCGACAACAAAACTTTTGCATGCTATGCGGACAAGGCCGGTACATACAACCCGTCCACCTCGAAGACATCGATCAACCGCTCGGCCGATGTGTGGGAGTCAAAACTAGAATCCATTAGTATATTCAGAACGTTTATATTACACATTTGCGTTTATCATAAAACAGGCAATCATTCTCATGGATAATATGGAATGATTTATTGGAAAAGCCTATTACTCAGATATAAATCGTACTATAAACAATTATAAATAAAAAATTTTGATTTACATTCTATACTGTCTAATATTAACACACTTTCTGATAATCGATTATCCTGATAAAGGAATCGGGGCTGCACTGGTAAAACTGACGTGGTTTCATGCTCGCAGTTACTAGTGCAGCAGGCTCTGGTCAGATTTTATTAGAGAATAACAAGAACATCGGTAGTACCTTAGTGTAAACCTCTGTATGGAGGTTCTCGAGGAGATAAAACCATTGATGTTTAGTGACCAACAATCATTCTGGACTCCATTAGATTCCAACAAGTTATTCTATATGTAATTTTACTTTTCTTAATTTTAGTATCTTTTTTTATTTTGCTTTCATCCAAATCATCATGCCCATGTCTAGCCGTAGACATCCTAAGCCAGTCACACCCTGCCACATCCACATCCCGCCCCACCTGCAGATCACATAAATCACTGAACATGAATCACAAATCAATTGCAGCTCACTCCTCACTGACTCTGAATACCATGAGACAGCAAAGCACCACATATAGCAGAAACCCTCACTTCTCACGTGAGAAAATCCTCTCTTCCACCAGCCCAAGCTGCCATCTCTGCAGTAGTCTAGTCAAGTTCTATGGCTGGACCTACCCAGGCGCAGACTGGGAGCGTCATTTGGAAGTGTATCGCCGGTTATGCTTTCACAAGGATTGCAATGAATGCGTGGGGATACCCCGGGACTCGCTATGCAGAGTATGTAGCCATATGCGGCTGGGCCATATCATCCGCTGTGGGCTTTATGGGTATGATCTGGATATAGTGCAGCGGGAAAAGTACTATAACAATGCATTCGGGTTGTACGGGGTTCACTTGATCTTGGGGCGTGTGGATGAGGTACAGGAACGATCTGATTGTTCAACATGTGCCGTGTTTGCGCCAGAGATAGCCAGACTAGCGCCACTGAAGGGCGTCAAAGCAGACGCGGAGGTGACGTTGTCTGTGACACTCGAACCGGGGAGCTTGAATGGTGTAGACTTTGACTATCAAATTGAGATGGAGCTTAATAGCGACATTCGGAAAGGTGAGTGGATTCTATCCATGCGAATTTGAGAAAGGCTAACGGATGCAGCGATTTCTACATACTATGGAACTGTAGACCCTCAGTCAGGAAATTCTTTAATCTCGATTCAAAGACCAGAGGGGCATATAGATTGGCGCAAAGTGTCTGGCTGGCTTCGTGATTGTGACACAGATCCTCAAAAACATCATACACCCTGTTATAAGGATAATGTGCAACATCTCCTACCCGGGTTTCGTGTCATAGATGTGCAGAGACGATGTGTGCAACGAGCTCCTCCATTCTGCAATTATGCAGCATTAAGCTATGTCTGGGGGAGCGCAGGTAGATCATTACAAGCACTTACATCGAATATCGACAGCCTTTCGGTACCAGGGTCATTAGCAGATAATAGTGTATCAGCTGTCATCCGACACGCGACGATAGTATGCGATAATCTCCAAGTGCGCTATCTCTGGGTAGACAGATTATGCATTCTCCAAGACGAGGATATAGAGAAGAAAAGCCCCCACCTAGACGCCATGGGCAGGATATATAACCATGCATATGTGACGCTGGTTGCGCTCGCTGGCGACAATGCCGAGTACGGTCTTCCTGGCGTGGACAGACGACCAGCACGATGGACAGGAACGACACAGGGTCTCTACCTGCTCAATGAAAAATCTCCCTATCCGCTATTGGTCAGACATTCAAAATGGACAACTCGCGGCTGGACATTCCAGGAATCAATGCTCTCCCAGCTTTTATTGATGTTTTCTGACATGGGTCTCTTTTACGAGTGCAACGGGCGACATGGATATACAGATGAAGAGGCAGGAAGCGTGGATACGTACTACAAGGCTCAGATCGGGTTGACGAATTACCGGAAGCTGATATATGAGTATACAAGCAAGGATCTTACCTTCGAGTCAGACATACTAAGAGCGTTCACGGGCATATTGCATGCAGTTTATGGGACTAACCATTATTTCGGCATCCCGTTCGAAGAGTTCACCAATGCTCTTCTCTGGTATACAGAGGATGGAAAGTATCCACCACGAACCACGGATGGGGATGTATTCCCATCCTGGACGTGGCTATCCACAAGAAATACCGTCAAGATCGATCGTGACATCTGGCCAGATTGGAAGTCAAGCACCGCCTCGCTGGCTATCTGGGCGATTCCGTCTGGGAATTCATTCAAATGTATCCCAAACATATCCAAAAAGCGCCATGAAGTTGGAGAGCAGGACGTGAAAGAGCATCTCCAGACAGAACTGGCGGTGATTATAGCCTGGCGGGCAGGTTGTTTTCCCGAGACGTTCTCAGCAGAACTGGGCTTTAACTGTGCCTGGCGACAATACGAAGACGCGATAAACGAAAACTGGTCATCACTGGCTGACATTTGCGATGCGGCACAAGGTATTGACTCGCGCACTCTGTTGATCAAGAATATGAAGACCAAATTCCCTCTTTACCAACGCTGCCAACCCGGCCATACCATGGTGCACACCCAATCTCTCCATCTGCGCATCCAACCAGTACAGCACAATCCGCATTCAGAATATACTCAATATGGGAAGCTCCAAGAGGCAACTGGAAAGGTCCTCGGATGGATCGACGAAGAAACGGCAAACTGGGACCTGATCGATCTGAATACCGAGTATGACGTTATAGCTCTTTTCCTCCGCTGCGATGCCGACGTGTCTGCCTTCGACCCTCATGTAAATGGGTCGGCGTACGCTGCGTTAAAAAAATCGAAGTTTTCTTATCCTGTGGAATTAATTGTGAGCGAGAGCACACAGCTGATCGTGTATTTGATGGTGGTGAAGTCAGAAGATGGGATCAGTAGGCGAGTTGCGCTGGCGAAAAGTCACTTCGACGTTTGGATTGATGCAAAGCCGAAGTTTGGGACTTTTACTCTTGCCTAGTTACTATGACAGAATACCTCCAGAGCTTTCTATTACTGTACAAGCAGTATATGAGTTACGAAAAGTCAAACTAGACACATTCATATGGTGATTTTATAGAGTAATTATCTATCATATAAAAAGGTAGTAAGTATACTAGGGATATATTCCATGAGTAGAGGATGTAATTTTCTACTCTTTAATTATCAGCCTTAGTACTAGGTAGGGTGGTAGTATACTTGCTTTTTCAATATAAACTTATACTTTATCTATTCTATATATAGTAGTAAAGCCAGACCCTCCATGCTTGCAGTAAGTTCATTTTTATCCTACTACGGATAGGTAAATAGCAGTAGCCAGAATTATAAACAAAAGCTGTTTGATTTGCATTCTATTCTATCTAATATTAACGCACACTCTCATAATCAACCACCTCCGTTCTCAACAGCTTTGCTCAATCGGTCACATTCAAATCACCATTCCAAATACCAGGAGCTTCCAGTCCAAGCATCCACATTGAAGCCACTAACAAGTCTGATGGAGGTGCCATGTCACATCTAGGTTCTGCAACAAGCTCCTTGATGGTCAACGCCGAATGTCATTGCGTGCGGGGACCCGGCTATTTCCCCGAGATTCGAGCGAGACTTACATATGTAAGATGAACCAAAGCAAGGAGGCAAAAGGCAAAGGGAAACGAGATAGACAGAAGCAGAAGAAGATGGTATCCGATGACAACCCGTAGCTTCCCTTCATAGTTTATTTATCAACTTGTTTCATTCGATCTGAAGAGCCAATGAGGTAGACGTTTATGATGTAGGGGGTCTCATCTCGTACATTTTTTCCTTGCTGAAACGGGACCAGCAGATATGCAAATTATGTATCTTCAATTAAAAAAGAAACCGACCTCTAGAAAGAGGGTTTGAATGCCAGTTGCATCTTCTTGATTGATGCAAGCCTTTCAATATCGTTGGGAGTAGTGGCATGCCGCACTGGCTCTGGGCTGATATCATTGCAGGATGTTTCCCAGTCGTATCAACGCCATTCGTGCATGATCTGACGCAGCGGGAGAAGCACTTGCGTCATTTGCAGACTATTCTCCAAAAACCAGTCATTCTCACAACTCAATGATATGTTGCCAAGGTCCTTGGTGGGGAGGGTCTTCACCTATATCCGGTTGAGGTATTAGCCACCAGCACATGTCTGGGTTCTGATCGCCCACCTAGCATTTTTCCCATAGTAGGGGATATGAAGAAGCCTGAAGAGACAGCCATCCTAATGCTGACTTCAGGAAGCACTGATAATGCCAAGGGTGATCCCCTCCGCCATGGGGAGATTGTCTTGGCTGTGCAAGAGAAGACTGCTCACCATCAAATACACGTGGTGCATCTTCCAACTGGATAGGACTGGACCTTGTAGCGAGTATGATTGTGATTCATTTACACGTAGATATGTCCGTACACCTGACAGATTCTTTCCATCCTAACCATTTATTGAATCTTTACGAGCATATCATGTCCCGGCCGGATGCATTGGCTTATATATTGTCCATCAGCCATTGGGAGCGTGTGCATGCACTTGCACTCACCGCAGGCCGTCTAGAGCTGATTGCCGAAATTGGAGAGAACTTTCGGGTTCATGCTGAAGGGTACGGGCCAGTTGGACAAGTGGATCACCTAGACGTGTTTGTGGCAGATCCGCCATGCAATGCAGCAAAGAATAGGCAGGATTGGAGGGATAATACGCTTGGACGGTAGAAGGATTTTGTCAGATGTAATGTCCACTTTTATGACTGCCCGGGGATTCATACGAAGATTATGAATCCGGAGTATGTGGCTGGTTTGCGAAGCAGTTCAAGGCGGCTTTTAAAAAGAGTGGTACTTAATCGTGAAACAGGATAGTTAAGTGTAGTACATATATGGAAGATCTTTAATCACTGTTGAAGAGGATCAGCACTGATGAACATGTCAATTTGTCAATAACGTGCTGAAGAAAATCATGTTCAACCGGATGATCTGCAAGTGCCAGTCTACATACCAGTTGGTAGAGGATACAAGGCACATGGAAGATGAATGGCCGAGGTTAAATGTCTTTGAAACATCTCATGGGTTGATAAAGACATAGTGGGTAACCCATTTTTGAGACCTCGGTCCGGTGGATCACCAACAGCCATTTAGCAGCACCCATAATTGCAACTGACTCAATATTCGACAAAAATCCATTTCTTCTAGGTAACCGTAAGATACTAGCAACAGGGAAAAATGATCATCCATCACCAGACCCAATTTTCAGCTCCTCACCCCTTGACCTTGGACGCGAGGAAGGTCGCTGCTTCGCCCGCATTCGCGCCGTACGTCAAATGGGCAAATGTGATGATCAACGTGCCATCGCACACCAAGTCGCCTACAGCACAGAAAACCTTGGTTTGATCCTGCGGGTAGCCGGGAATCTTGCCTCCGTCTTGCAGATTACGAGTGAAGCCGAATAGCACCACGCCCTTCACCTTGGCCTTGACGTCGTCGGAGAGTTTTTGGACGGCGTTGTCGATGACGGCGCTTCCTTGACTGAGATTATGGATTAGATTGAGTTACTATTATGATTGAATCGCTGATACTCACCTGTATCCACCCGCAACGATCTTCGCATTAGGACACTTGGTACTGCACTGGTTGAACATGTCCACTGCAGCCTGGATATCCTGCGGTGCGGTGTTCTGGGGGAGGAAGTTCTCCGCCAGACCAGCTGTATAGGCGCCGCCAATGCCCTGGCATCCGACAGACCCGATACCCTGGAGAGCCAGGTCATCGCAGACTTCAGGACCAACGACAGTGCCCTGTCGAGTCAGCAAGAGTCGCATCTTTCAACGGAGATGCTTACCATGTTGCCGATTTCTGTAGATCCACGGGCGAAAAGGAACATCACGTCCTTGCACTGACCTGTTGCCAGATCGTCGGCTTCGATGTACTGCCGTGCGTGGTGTGCATTGCGAGGAGCGACGCCGGTAGGACTGGCCGCGATCAAGGGGGCAAGGAGGAGCGGGAGAAAAGACTGGAGGAACATTGTGAGGTGATGATGATGATGATCGTGATGATTTGTATAGGATACTGGTAGACTCAATCATCTTTAAATACTTTGAAATGCCTCTTATTCTCCTACTGGTGATAAGATGCCTTGGAAGACCAAATTTGAGAAATGTAGATAAATGCCTCTAAATATACCGGTGTTTCACATTCCTCAACATAGCCATTCACAATTAAGCCAGATGAAACCAAGCTTTTCTAGGCTCATTTAATCTCCTTGTTTGACGCAAATATCGATCTCATTTCGTCCAATCTAAACGGAAAGGTAGAAACGTCCGACCCGACCCGTGGAGCAGGATCCGATACAAGATATACGTCCTATACGAACACATGCTGGACAAGTCAGTCATGGCTATACTTCGGATATATCGGAATCGAAGGCTTATCAGCTGGTTTTTGAGGCAAGGCTAAACGTTTCCCATTATCTCCCTGATATTATTGACCAGGTTTATTAATTCAAGCCAGAGCAGTCCTGTTATTTTACATATACGTGGCACGTACAAATTGATACATCTCTTAATAAACATAAACTCTATTCGTCATTACTAAATATTACATGAACATGCCCAAGGCCAAACTAGGAAATACAACTCCATCAAGAGCAGTCACTTATGCGCGGCACGCACCACCAACCGGCGAAGGAGTCGCCGAGGGAGTCGCCGAAGCAGATGCCGAAGCAGTGCTTCTCTCCCACGCGTCCACAACAGTTTTATTGCTCAGGAGAGCATCAACCTTATTCCACAGAGCACAAGCCGAGTAGTCAATAGAGCCAGGCGCAGTCGAGTTAGCAAAGACCAACCCAGGAGTCGTCAAGTTCTTTGCGACTTCAACCTGCGGCCAGTGGATGGCGTCAGTAGAAGGGTTACCGTTCTCCGCCATGGCAGTCCACAAGCTCATCATCTGCTTGCTGAGTTTCATCTCAGCCGGTGTGTCCGTGCAGGTCGTGTTGGAGTTGGCAAAGTCAAAGTGCAGGTTGCCAAAGACGTAGGGGAGCTCGGCAGTGTGAGCAGCGCCATAGACAGAAATGTAGTCCTGGATCATCGTGTCGAGCCAGACACAGGTGGAGTTGTGGGTGAACTCGTAGATATAGGCGGGCATGTTCTTCTGTCTCGCCAGCGTGGCGGCCTGGTATCCGGCGCATTTGAACTGAGAGTCGGTGATGACGGTTGCAATGGCTGAGATGACGGGCGAGAGGGTGGCGTTGAATAGCGAGAGGGGGTAGTATTTCCCGATAGTGGCAGCGGCGGGGCCGAAGTTGTCGCGCAGGAATTTGGTGTAATCAGCGGGTTTGGCAGATTCCACAAGCTCGACACTGTCGTACTTGGTGAGAGCATCCATCACGCCTTCTCTTTGGTCTGGGGATTTGTTAGTCTTTATTCAGAGGAGTGGTGGATTTCATGCATACTGGATCCAAAGATGGTCGGGACTTGAATGCCACGAGTCATGGGGTTCTCGGAGATGACATGGCCATCGACATACGGCCAGAACCTGTGCGAGTATGCAGACGAAACACCAAGGCCAGAAGCTGATCCGATTCCAGTAGTGAGGTAGCTGTCAGACTTGTACGCGCTCTTCAGCTCAGCGACAGTCTTGGACTTTAGGCACGATTTCTATAAAAGTCAATATCAATTTAGAATATAGAAGGTGTCTGTACTCACATCTCCAACACTGCAGTTAAGAGACTTGGCATATGATGCACCGCTCTGTTGCAGAGAAACATTCGACAGCAGCGAGGGCAAAGCGATGGACTCCGCGATAGCACCATTGATGAGCGATGGTGCTTCAGGAAGAGTAGCAATAGCATAAACATCGGTAGCACCAGCTGACTGTCCGAAGAGAACGACTTTTTTCTGCATTAGGAATAATGTTAGCTCTCAATTCCCTCTATTGTAGGAGTTTACATACCGGGTCACCTCCAAAAGCAGAGATGCTCTTTTGAACCCACTCCAATCCAAGAAGGAGATCTTGAATTCCTTGGTTACCGTAGATTCCGGCACTGTTCAATCCCATGAAACCAAGGGGTCCAAGTCGGTAGTTAATCGACACCAGAATTGTGCCATCCTCTGCCATGTTGCAGCCATCGTACAGAGAGTCGCTGATTCCGCCATCTGTGTTTGATCCACCGTAGACCCACACCTTGACAGGCAGCTTGGAGTCTTTAGTGGCATGAGATGGAGTCCAAACATCCAAGTACAGACTGAAGGTTGATCTATTAGCACAGTCACACAGAGAATCCAAAGACTAACTTACCAATCTTCAGACTTCTTGCCTTGTGCTTCGAATGTTGATCCAAATTGAATGCAGGCCGTGGCCGGGGTGGTTGCATTAAACACCCTATTGGGGTATTTGCCGTAGGGCTTGGGGGGCTCGAAACGCAGCTCTCCAAGGGGAGGCTCAGCATAGGGAATTCCCTTGTAGTAGACGGAATTTTGTTTGTTGGCACACTTTCCACCCAGAAGGGTACCGGATTCAATATTGACCGAAGGCGAAGCCATCGCTGTGGCTGCGAAAGCCGACAGCATAGTAGGGAAAAGCAGCTTCATGGTGATTATTTTGTAACTGAGATGAAGAATGATTAAAGCGATCTGGACTGGGGAAGCTCCAGATTTATATAGCCAAGCTCTATGACATTGTCCCCAATTTGAAATCACTGCAATAATTTCATCGCAGGGCTGCATTTGTTGATGGGCAGTGCTTGGTTTAGCCCCACCTTTTGGCCCCAGAATCCAGATCAGCCAATCGGACGTCCCCAGCAGTTCTTTTCAGCCCCAATTCTGATGCCCACGCTAGCCCATCCAGACCCATAGCGCTAGCCCTATTCGGGCTTCAGAGATGCAGCACCAATCAACGCGAGCCGTGGCTGGCAAAACAGTGGGACAGTGGGGCTTAGACCTCTGCAGGAGGGCGAAGAAGCAACAGGCAAGCTTTTCCGAGAAATCAATTGGGCGCATTGGGGCCAAATATAGATCGGTTGCAGGAACACACATCAGTAGGCGTACTGCGAGCGAGGCTCGCAGTGCTCTACCGATCGAGCAATATATGCGTGGTTTCCTGGGTACGGAGATATATTTCGGAGCTGATTGCCAGAGTGGGCATAAATGGAGAATGTATATTTTTACACAAGGCAGAATGGCATCTAGCTAAAAAATATGGAGAGAGCTGATTTAACAGTAATATTGATGAAAAAGTGTCATCATGAAAAATTGAGAAATTATAGTTGGCCAGCTAACTTGTCTATCTCGTCTACATCATCAACAAACTGCAGCGCCATTGCGATGCCTGCATTTTCACCAATATCCCGGAGCCGCCTCATAACCCATTTCCGGGTACTGCTTCCGGTGACCGGAGATTTCCCCACAGTGTAGAGACACCACATTAGCAGATACCTGCCTGACACACTAGCGTGGGTAGATGAATTAATAGAGGTAATAGGTTCAGATACCGATGATACATGCCCTAGAGCCTGTGGGACAGAAGCTAATAGATCATCTCCTAGGGTTAAGAGAATCTGTAACGTCTCTTTCAGTTTTGTCTCTATTTGTGTGCGACAGGGTGGTGTCATAGCTGTGGCAAGCATCCTGTTCAAGAGGTGGAATTTAACCTCGCAGACGACTATTTGTAACATCCGTGCGTTGTTCCAGACTCTTATCGCCCAGGAAGTCTGGTAGAGATCGGATCGACCATTGTAGAAGATCTCTGGATCTCCACTGGATGTTCGGGTAGTGGTATATGGTTCTTGTTTGGTGAGGATCTGAAGAACATGCTGAAAGTCCGACTGAAGAACAGTTGCTTCTTCGATGTAGCCTGCCAAAGGTGCGCTCTTTTTATGTGTAACATTTGACAGAAGATTCGAACACCGGGTCGCCAGAACCCCCAGAAGCCAAAACCCACTGGAGGTGTCAGCGTGCTTGGTTGCTTCGTCCTGCAACTCAAGCATCTCACTTGGAAATGGTCGGAGACTATGGATACACGCAGCTGACATGTCTGCCCGTACTTGATTGAACATGAGAACTGCAGCTGGGCTCGAGAACTGGCTCTTGCCACGCGAAACCACCAGTGCCACAGCTCCTTGAATATGTCGAAACCACGTCTCAAAGTGGGACACGTGCTCGAATAAGGTCAGGGAAATGACCGACATCAAGGTGCTATCCTTGACAGACTCAGCAGGTGACGCTAATGCAGCATTCACATTCTGGATTGCTTCCCAGTACTTCGCACGTGCATGCTTAGCCAGCTCAGGCTGCTGAGTTGCGTTGGCCAACGCGGCCAGCCCTACAGCTGCCATGCTGGCCACGAGTGTCGGGTGTTCGCCATCAGCGCTATAAACAGCCGGCACGTAGTTAAGATACCCCCGCGAAGGGGATGGGCCTCCAATGACGAAATGATACAGGAAGTAGTTAACTCCGACCTCGTCAGCGCTGGGGCTCGGCCCGCGGATGGGCGGCGAATGCTTGGTTTCGGTCAAGGCTGCGTTGGTCTGTTTTCCCTTGGACCGTTTGATGGTATGGCTGGTTTGGTCGTGGAAGACGAGCTCCCATTCATCTCGGTACCCGGGACATTCTTCGCGTAGACGAATACACTGTCCGCAGTGAGGAAGCTGTTGGTCGCACTATACATAGAAGTTGGCCTTGGTCTAGTCTACATCCAAAGAGAAAAAAGCACTCACCCGTCGTTTGACAGCGCGGCAGTTGCCGCAATTCCTAGAGGCTCTTGCACCGGGCGGCATATCTGTGCATCCAAAGAATGAGATTGTCAACTTGGCAAGGCTGAAGATCAACAAGTTTTCGATAGCGTTTCAAGTCTTCACTAGAATTGCGAACACTTGTTCTGTTGGGCCGGGGAGGACACCCAAACGGCCCCCACTCGGGAAACAGCCTCCCCCACTTTTGGGTCCACCTATAGCAGGGCTGTATCGGCACTAACCACAGCCACGTTGGGCTGACTTGAGTGGAAGAATTAAGGAGAGTGTGCTCTATTGGTGAGAGAAGGGAGTTGTGGATGCATTGCACTAGTCCTATTGGGGTATTCGAGATGCTGTGCCAACCAATGAGACTTTGAAGCAACTCCAACACAAAAATGATGGATCAGTAGAAAGATTGCCTTTTGTAGCTATCAGAAACATGAAAGGGTTGATTTGTATTTTCACTGGTTTAAATTGTCAATACAACTCCATCAGTTCCATTTCCGCATCTCTCCTGAATTAAAAGAATGATATGAGTGCTATTCCTTGCAGTACGTTTAGTGTCTTCTAACTCTAGCTGACTGCTCCTTGTGAAGCTTCCGAGCAAGGTCCTGTGCAAAACCACACATGGTCAGGGTAGGGTTCCAGCTTCCTGCAGTTGGAAATACGGCGCCACCGGTAACATGCTATCATGTTGTCAGCTCATAGTCTTGATAAAATCTTGGATAGATAAACATACCACATTCTTCACCCCATGGGGTCTGTACATATCATCGAGCGATCCGCCTTTAGACTTCTCGCCAACAAATGCCGTGCTGCTCTCGTGGACAGCACCGGGGACTCGGATAGTGTCAACAGCAGGCTTCTGCGCCTTCCAGCTGTTGGTGTTGGTGTCCCAGTATTCGATTCCTTGGCCGAGGCCATTGTCAGTAACGGGCTGGTTGGACATGACCTGGATGGCCTGGTATGTAGCGGTATCCATGGTGTCCCAGAGAGCCTTGTCATCGGGGGACACGGTGAATTGCAAGTTGACATTGGAGGTGATGTCTCTGGTCTTGTTCTTTTTGATCCAGTTGTCCTTGTTGTCTTCCGAGAATTCACCTAGGGTGGCACAGACTATTGTGTGGTTAGTGTATAATAATATCAATGGATAGTTCTAGGTCGACACGTACTGAAGACGATATGGTCCTTGGAGTCCTTCAGCTGGTCGTAGGTGGCAGAAGCAGCATAGTCAGGGCATTCGCGGGCCGCATCGTCGACATCGTCCTCTGGGTTAGGACTATGAATGGCAGTGATTTGGATGTGATACTGCTTTCCGTTGGTGTGCTGTCCAGCCAGATAGGTGGCTCCGATCTCGAGTGTTTTGCCGGGAGTGTAGCCTGGCACGGCCGAAACAGGGCACCGGGCAGCAATGTGAGTCAGGAAGTGGCCTGTCAGGCGCTTTCCAACGGTTTCTTCGCAGCCTTCGAAAGAGTTGAGAAGAAGAGTGGCGTTGGGAATGGACTGTATCAAGTCAGCTTGTGTATTTGTTTTGTTGTTTGGAGAACATACACCAGCACAGAGAATGACCTTGGTGTTTTTGTCATCCCAGTTCAACACACCCTTGCTAGTTTCCAGGATGCGGACATAGCCATCATCTTCCATGCTCATCTTCTTGACAACACAATTATTCATCAATTCCAAGGGCGAGCCGTTGCGCTGTGTAGCAGCTATCCGCTGATCCTCAGAGAGCGCCAACATAGGCCCCGGCACAGAGAATTTGTCAAACCGCAAAGTCGACGTTGGGCTCCTATGACCAACAGCCAATGGAGCCGACTCAACATAATTTGCGGTTGAGATCTTGTTAAGGTTCTTTTCCAGAGTGTTATCGATCTTCGTCTGGAGTTCGTCGAAGATGGTATCGCCGATCTCGTTAGCGGGGGTGACATGGAGCAGCTCCTTGGCCTTCGCCCAGAAGCATCTTTCCTCGGTTGCGTCGGTCAAGGACCTGGGGTAGCCTCGCATCAGCTCGATAGGTGGTTGCGGACACCAGGCAGACCAGAATGTCGAACGACCGCCGAAGAAAGGGCAGGAGCCGTGGCAGAATTGAAGCTCTCGGGTTTTGTGTGTCTTACGGGAGAGGGTCCATGGGAAGGTCTCTGAGGGGCCTCCAAGGACCATCTTGAATGGGAGGGGGAGGTTCTGGAAATGGGTTGGAAGCCAGAAACCTGAACAGATATGAGAATATGAATAGAATGTGTTCAGCAGTTCACATACCACCTCTCTCAAGAACCAAGATCTTGCAGTCCGGGTTCAGTTTCAACGCCTCGTCGATAAAGGCAAGAGCAGTAAAACCAGAGCCGACGACGATGTAGTCGAAGCTGCCATGGTCAAGCATAGTCTGCCAGTCTGTATCACTGGATAGCCATTAGCAACTGCCTCACATCACACAAGAATATTGGAAATACCTGACGAAATAGTCCTTTGTCATGACAGAGGTTGCACTGGGGGACTGGACTCCCGGGATAGGATAGCCATTTCCCTTGAGCCGGCTTTTTTTGGCCTGGTCAACGGATCCAAAACCACCATCGATGCTGTTATAGAAGCTGGGGGGTCTGTCTGGTGCAATGGGAAGATAGTCGGGCAGGTGGGAGCCTGCCATTGTGAAAGTGTCCATGGCGAATCAAGCTTTGTCACTGAATAAATTGAAAAAGATGAATGTTCGTAGTTTCTGGACCTTGAAAAGACCGATCAGAAGGGTGTTTATATAGCCAATATCTGTGGGTCTGGTTGTATTGACGTCACGATACTACCTCTCGTTGCAGTCAATCCCTTCCTAACTAATTGATCTTTTCTTGCTTGTTTCCCACTTCCATGGCCAATAGACCAGTAGCTACTGTACTGTCTGCCTACATGACTTTTGAACGGGCCGAGAAGCCCCGCTATACAGAAGTACAGCGCGTGAGGCTTGAAGACATACGAGCTGAAGAGATGGGAGCTGTAGACAGTGGTGGTTTGAGAATGTGAAAGCTGAGCCAGACCAATAACGTCACAAAATGTCTGATCTTTGGGTCAGCCTGGGTTGAGATTTCTATATGATTTGCAAATGGATATAACTAGCGTCGCACTCCACCTCGTGCCATGCCTGTTGGAAGAAGTCGACTCGCTGACTGACGTGCATTACGACCCACGGGATATGTCAATGCAAGGCAGTACATGTGGGGTCGACATATTGACAGCATAGGAGTATACAAAAAGGAAGAAAATTAACGCATCCCGGATAGTTATTAGAATTGCATATCATGTAGGGAATACCGATTTCTCTAGTACGTTAAATTGCCTTGGTCTGTCGAATACTCGGCCAGAAATGTTTTCATCCTTTAGACAGTATCAGACAGACTCTGGAGCGACATGACAGTTCAGCTCCGCCATTTGTCATCCAATAGCAAAAATGACGCTGTGTAGCCCCGCCGCATCCGTCAAAATATGCATAAAAAGTGCGGGCCGGCGCCGTCCGCTGCCGATCATTTACCGGTTCATTCCATGCAACCGGAAATATGTAGTAGGACCAATCTTCGGCTCTCTTCAGCCTGGTAAAATATCGGTTTGAACTTATGCGCGAAGACATATTCGGCGCTGACAATCTTGTGCTAGCTCTGCAGTGATCAGTCGATCAGCATCCTCTCCATCCCATCACCTGGTCTTGGCCTATAAATCAACGAACTGGTAGATTAAGTTTACGAGGGTCACATGTAACATCAATTTTTATTTATAATAGATATATTTCCGAATATGACATTTGTAGTGCTATTTGTGGTTCAAAAGAATATTGCACATCGTAGCAGCAGGGATATATATTACACCAATCAAAGTCATGGGGGTCCATATACTGATGACATGAATGGAAGAAGGCATTTATTTCTCTCCATGACTTCTAGTCCAATAGATATTCCGTAATAATTAATCTAAATGTTTGACAGGTTCATACCAGATGAGCACATTGTGCGCTCTGGCTGCATCCTATTGGCCGACTGCAAAGCGAGCGCTTAGCGGTTCTCACTGTCTGCCCCGCCAATCGCCAATTCAGCCCCCCAGCCTTGTCCGATGAACAACCTGCAACGCACAGTCAGACAGCAGTTATGCTTCGAATATGGCCTTGATCGATCCGATAGACCTCGCACAGACTGCCATCGTCCGAGTGGCTGAGATCGCCTTGGTGCTGGGCGTGCAGTACAAGCGGCAGATATGCGGTCGCCTGGGTGCGGAGTTGTTCTTGGTTGCGGAATCCCTTGACAGGGCGGGTCTGGATCAGGAGGAGCAGTTGCGGGTGCGCATCTCAAAGCTGTTGAGGGAGGTTGAAGGGATCTGTAGTGTGAGTTTTGCATCGCTGGTGAACTTGTGTACTTCCAGCTAATCTCACAATAGTGCTCCCCTACAAAATCAGGAGTGGGATACCCGCTGCTACAGGGTATAGCACAAGTGTACCCAGATCCAAAGGCCCAAGCAGAAATCCAACAGGGACTCCTCAATATCACGTCAAACATTGCCTATACGGAGAGTTTCATCATCCATATACAGAAATTTGCAAAAAAGATTGATAAAAAACCACACGGAGCCAAGGAAGAAATTACCACGAAGAAGAGCGCACCGACCGAGTATCCAAGAGACATTAAAATACTTGCTCATAATGTCCTTCGGGACCATATGTGTTGCACCTGCAACGTGAAAAGCAAGCAGAACGTAAACGGCGATCATTTGGTGAGGTTGTTACTCCAACCGCCACCGCAGGAAAATGAAGCTCGCCTGGCACAATTTGATATGTTGTTTTCATCTGCACCATGGTGGATCGGATCTCCGTTCAGTAGCTGGCAAGATGTACATTTAAGAATTCCATGGTAAGTACCGAGAAACTCTCTCACTGAGAATACGGACTAAGAGATACCCAGGGCTCGGAAGTCAAAGAAAACTGCCAGATTCGGCGATAAACATGAACATAACGGTTACAGCCCTACACAATTGACGCCAGTGAATCATGGCCAATTCTGCAACCTCATTGGACTTCAGGCCAATTCCCGCATCTGTCTGACAATCCAAGATGGAGAGCTGAAGAAGTCAGGCTTCGAGGGCCTCAAGCAAATAGTCGAACACGTTCCTGGCATTTCGCTTGCTGACATTCTTAGCCGTTTCCATCTTACGGCAAAGATGAAACTAGCACTGGCTTATATCCTTGCATACTCCGTTTGGCAGTACTATGACTCCGATTGGATGAAGACCAGGTGGACAAGTGAGACGATACAGTTCGTCAAAGAATGCGGAAGTGATCGTACCTGCGGAAAAGGCCAATTTTTTGCCTGGAAGCCTTATTTATCAGTTTCCTTCGGTGACGAAGACCCTGAGTCTGGCGAATATAGCGATCTAGATGGAGAAATACATCACTATCCGAGGATTAGAGCTCTCGGTATCATGCTGGTCGAGATCGGAATTGGATTTCCGCTTCATAGGAGTGACAAAGATCGTTCGTCCAAGTCACTAGCAGCAAGAATCAACGAGGACTTATTACTAGCCCTGCAGTACTCAAAGGACAAGAGACTCTGGGAGGATTGCGAGTATCCTGATTATCTGACTGCAGTAAACCACTGTTTGGACCCTGGAACGTTCAATATCGCACCCTCTATTCGAGGACAAAGTGATAAAGAGTTTATGGAGGGCCTCAAGCAACGGATGAACATCTTGTATGACAAAGTTGTCTTTCCACTCGAGGAAGTACTGCAGGGAACAAAATGGATGGAACAGCTGACCTCAATTCCGCCTCTGGAAGCGCCGTCCAAAAAGGCCATGTCAATCTCTGCCGAAAATTTCTCCGCGGATGTTGATGATGCCCCCGTGACACCAACGGTACGGAAATTGAGCAAAAGATTTCTGACCAAGAGCGAGAAGGATGCAAAACGATGGCTTTCAAGAATGAGGAGGTTGAACAGCGAGCTGGGTGAAACAATTCCACCTGTTATAACCACACGGATTCGAATCGCCGTACTAGATACCGGCTGTGATTTCAATGCCCCGTTTTTCCTACATCCAGACAATGAATCTCGTCTCAAAGGTTGGAGGGACTTTGCTGATGGGTCTGACGATTTTCAAGATGGTCATGGACATGGTACCCATCTGGTATCTCTGATTATGAAAATTGCCCCTGACGCGCATGTATATGTAGCGCGTGTCGCTAAAAACCCGGATGACCTCTTAGGGGCAAGCGAGAACGTGGCACAGGTATTCTACCTCATGTATGTATTGTTTCTGACCCAGAGACTGACTCGACTCTAGGCCATCTCCTGGGCGAGTAGCGAGTGCAAAGCCGACATCATTTCCATGTCATTTGGCTACGTGAAAGACCAACCTAACATCAGCAAATCCATCCGCAAAGCCCTCTACGAACGCGATGATTCCATTCTCTTCTTTGCAGCGGCATCAAACTATGGAGCAAATGACAAAGAAATGTTCCCCGCTAGACACGAGTCCGTTATCTCGATCCGCGGTACAAACACAAATGGCGACTTCGAGGACTTTAACCCGCCACGAAGTCACAATGAAGAGACGGTGTTTGGTACCTTGGGCTTAGATGTCCCATCATCGGGGCTGAGCGATTGTATGACGGAGGTATATAAGTCTGGAACCTCGATTGCAACTGCCGTCGCAGCGGGTATAGCAGGCACCCTGCTAGGATATACCAGCTCCAAGCCAAAGGAAAGCGCATACGACTATATCAACATGAAAATGAGAACGCGTCATGGAATGCTGGCCATGTTCAAAGCTCTTTCCTCGGCGACCCTGAAGGAACGCTACTTGTATCTGGCGCCGTGGAAGCTCATGGGCAAACCAGATGACGTGCGATGGGCCATTTTTGTGGCAGCACTATTTGATATTTGATAATTGGGTATATCTTGGTGTATATAGAGCCGACTATAATATTACATATCGATTTATATATCGACAGCTGAGATGCATGTGAACGTCCGATCTCCCTCTTCCAGCTCCACCGTTGTAAATCCACCTGTGCTCCGTGAAGTGGGCAGATTATGCGCGTCTGCTATGTTGACTGTGACCTCTCCTAGACTTTCATCCTCATCTTCCTCTTCCTCATCATCATCGTCCTTGCCGAGATATGCCGCCTCGTGACTCAGCTCATCGTACTCGATCCTTTTCCCCTTCCACCCCTTCACCTCGATCTTGAGAAGCTGGTAAGCGAAGACTATATCTTCGCCGGCCTTCCATCCATCACTTTCCTCGGCGCTGCTAGACCGTGTCACATTGGCCCCCACTCCTGCCTGACCAGTGGGCGTAGGAGCACTTCCTCCAACGTCCACCTCACCGGACCGATGCTTGCCCTTTTCCTGCGATGCAGAAAATCCTTTCGCGATCATCAATCCGGTAATCATATACACTGGTTGTCTGAAGCCCGGTATACTGCTAGCCTTCATAACAGCCCGCACGCGAGGAACCGCAAGACGAGCTTCAACTTCCTCAAGTGTAGGATCATCGACAAAATACCGAGTCTCTAGCGCATCCATGTTATATGTTGTTTGCATGCTATTACCTCGTTCGCCTGACACCTTTGCGGTCACAGTGTCGAGGAATTGTGCCCAGATGCTCATCGACATGTCATGACTCTTGCTTCGAGTAGAGCTATATTCATAATTGGTGATTGTTTCAATGCGTGGATATGTCTTCTCCAGCGTGGTGGCATCGATGGTTGTGAGCGCACGGTGTGGCCGTAGCGGGTCAGCGATGATGTTGCCCAGCGCGATTGGGCCTGTTCCTGGTTTGAAGAAGAAATTGGGGGCGAGGAAGTATGTTGGGTTATGAGCCATGGTTATTATGCTTTGGAGTATTTCTGGTGTCTAATCTTTGTGTGTAACATAGAGAGACAGTGTCGCGCATGAGAAATAAGCGCGGGGGTGGAGGGGTTGTATGTCTGAACTATTAGGCTGCCGGCAGAAAAAGCAAACATTTGTATTCCTTTCTCTGATTGGACTCGCGCTATGTCTTTTTGTGCGTCGAAAGCGTGGTTGTGATTCGTCAATCTAATAATGCAGGACACATAACACGTGACCTGCATGCCCCTCCAGTCAACTGCACGCTGCTCGTGTTAATCCCATCTGAAATCTCGCGACAGAAAACCCATGCCGGTAATATGGTGGGTGTGGCCATCTCAGAGGCCACTGCATCGTGCCTTCAGAGATTCACAGAGTGCCTCGAAGTCGAGGCGTTGATGAAGGATGAATGGGCGGAAAACCGCCTGGCCGATTTCAACCTGTGGGTGTCTGGCGTCGGTGCCTCGGCTCGAGAACGGGCATCGCTCGATGCGAGATTGACTGGGAGGTCCGAAGCGCGCGAGGTAATAGTGAATCTATTATGTCTCATTGCGAATGTCGTCGACGAGTGTAAACAACTAGGTTGGGTCAACCCCACGCTCTTCGAGACAACCGCTAATGGTGGCCGCAGCACTTTCGGGAAACAGCGACTCTAACACAGAATTCGAAAGTGATGCAGGGGCAGATGGGTTCCTTGCTCCGGATGAGCCTCCAGCACGACCATTTTCTCCATGGTCGGATGACTCGTCTTCAGATTCACAGTCAGAAGAGACGGGGCCGATTTCGACACGCAACCCACTGCACGATGCCATGCATAACATAGAGATGATGCTTGACCAGCTTGCTCGGATCGCTGTTGCAGTTCGCCGATCAGGAAGGCGCTCACGACTGCAAAAGGCAGATCAGCGATTCAACCCTCAGGATCACCGGGAATTAGAGGAGCACCTTACCACGATTCTGCTTGCCCGTCCCGAGTTTGCAAAAGAGCAAATCGACCCTTCAAGACTAAATGAGGTCCAACGGCGATTGATTCGTTGTAATTTGAAGCGTCGAAATCGCTTCCTCTATGCACAGCAGCATTCGAAAGGGTTGGATCCGGCGACTACGGAGCACCAATATCGAACGCCAGTTCCCGAGATAACGAAACCACCTCCAGATGACGGTGGAAACCAGAAGTCTCGACCGATTATTTCAAAGCTCTGGAATGGAACAATGGATACAAGAACAGGGACTAGTGCATCAGCAATGAGCAACTCTTTTGCCTTGAAAGAAGCCCTGGTTCCAGCACCAGCATCATCGACTGTAATGTCATCAACGGTGATTGATCTCCAATACCCGCGACCTCCAAAGATAAACAAGGATGCACAAATCTTTCGTTGTCCTTGTTGCTGTGCAACATATCCCGTAGCCCAAGCAGAAAAGAACCGGTGGAAGTATGAATCTCAGCTCCTGGTTAGCTACAATGATACTGATAAGCGACAGAAAGCACGTCGCGGATGACCTTAGCCCCTACACCTGCATCCTGCCGGGTTGCAATGAGCCTGATGTTCTCTTCACCACGAAGGAAACCTGGCGACGACACATTCTCACAGAGCACCGTAGCTTTGACTTTTGGGTTTGCTTTGCCTGTTCAGACAACGTACAGTTTTACAGCGAACACGATTTTATAGTACACACGACGACGGCTCATGCATCATCTATTCCGCAAGATCAAATATCACTCTTAACAACCGTTTGCAAACGGTCCGCTCCTACGGAGATCAATTCCTGTCCACTGTGTGACTGGCCAGAAGGCCAAGAAAGCGAAGTGGACAAAGATATGCTCCTTGATCATATCGCCAGGGAGATACATTCTTTTTCGCTTCGAGCATTACCCTGGGCCGATGATAACGGACAGGAGACTGATGAGCGAATCGACTACAGCGCCAGCAAAGTTTACGACTGGCTGATAGAAAACAGTCTAGCAGATAGTCCGGATCAAGAGAGGCCATCTTGTGAGAAAAGACATTTTACCTCTGAATACTTCCAGTATAATGCATATTTTGCGGGCAGCTCGGAAGGCTCGAGCTCCAGCGACTTTGAATCAGATGCTTCTTGGGAAGTCGAGCTGAACAAACTAAAGCAATCGGAGAGATCGGTGTCCTTTGGAAGCAAAGGAAGTGACGAGCGCTCTGAAGAAACAGGGGAAATAAGAAGGATCGGGCAAAGAACCCCCGAGTTCGATGAATGGGCATTCCCAGGGGGCTTGGAAAAAGATACGGAGCTCTTGTACAAAGATCAGGACACTGCCTCGGCTAGACCGCCCTCTAATGTCCCTTCGCACCATCAAATATCGTCAGAGAGCTCCAGTATAGACCCTGTGGATACAGCCACGGACATTCCTACTACTACCGGAGAGTCTTCAGTCATCCTTGGCCAGGCAGCTGCCGAGGGCAAGTTAGTTCAAGAGGAGTTATCAGGGGTTACCAATACCGAAGCACATGATTCCCAAGAAACAGCAGAAGCAGATCTCCCCATGACAGCGGCTCAGAAGAAGAAGGCGAAGAAAGAAAAGAAGAGAAAGCTCGCAACTTTAGATGCATTTCTGGCTAGCGATGTCGAAAATCCAGACATACCGCCACATTCGGGTCTTTCATCAAATTCTGCCCTCCCTCCCAACGATCGAAATGATCATGACTGGGAAAGAATGACCGCAGACGATGGAGATTCAGTGTCTTCAGGAGCTGATTTTGATAGTCCGATCGTCGGCCTTGTCTCCCCTGGCTCTCCGACAGATCCTGCAAATACAATGCCAATCAGTTCTTTTGATGAAGCCTCTAAAACTGCTAGTTATATTGCGACTTTCTTTGTGAAATTTCGCGAAAATCTACCGGAACATGCGGCAGAAATTACCAGACTTATTCTGGACGTTGACTTTATCCACGCAGCTCTAGATTCCCTGGAAAGGCTGAATGTGAGCGGTGATTATAAAGACCAGCTTGACGCTGTGGAGAATGACCGTGAACTAGTCTGCGAAAGCTTGTACTATACCTTTCAGGATATCTTGGACCTTTCTCCACACCGAAGAGCCGAGGCAAATTGGAAACAAGCGTGGATTGACATTCAACGCTTTTTTCGAGATGAGCTATCGCTACCGGCTCGTTTTGTCTTTTACAGTGACATTTTAAAGGACGTAACCGCCATGATGCAGCAGTGCGTGTCCCATTCCTTTTGCGTCCAATACGTGGTTCCATTTTGGCTGACTATATTATGGCTTGAAAGTAATATTTCAGATAGAGATGTTCCAACCGTCGGGCGGAATGAAATCAACGCTCTCCTCCTTAAGCAAAAATACCGACGCGCAGTCACCACACAGGCGAAATCATCCCCAACCATCGCAAGTGCCGGAGCGGAGAGTCCTAACAACCAGAGACTTCGTGTAGAGAACTCCCGCGAACCCATGCCTCCCTTTAAGCTTCCACTCCCGACCCCGGTGAGACGTGGAAAGCGAAATGCGGCGCATTCCATTGCCAGCGCCCGTCCAAATATCGTCCCTACTTCTATGGCCGGTGATCAGGTTCAAAGGACCTTCTCAGATGACGCCACAGCGATGAACACTGGTCAAACGTTGCAAATTGACGATCCGGAACCTGTCACCATTTTGATATCCCAGCTTTACCAAGCAGCTGCGGAAGGACGCGTGGAGGATGTTGAGAAACTCCTCGCAGAGAGGCTAAGTCAAGATGCTATTACTAACCGTGATGAGGACTTCTTCGATGCCGAGTGCCAAAAACTTTATGAGAAGATTGAGCAGTGGGCTCTTTTTTTTTCAAGACATTCGGATAACCGTCAATGTCTCTTGCTGGGTGACCTGGGCGAGGAGAAAGTTACTCATCGATTTGATAACGCCATCTTGGATGGCTCAGCTGCTGACACTTGGTTGGGATTTAATAACCACCGAACAAAGGTCTTCACGTCTGTCATAATGAGCATGGCGTGGGAGTTCATCTTTACACGTTACCTCTTCGGGATGGACCGTGATCAGAGAACGAGGCTTAAAACAGCGGAGAAACACCTTGGTACAATTGCACCACCTAAAACAACCCACCATTGGCGAGCTGTTATTTTGGCATTATCCTCTCACACCTCTTCATTTACCCATCAGGTGCAATCTGATACTGAAGCGGTTGCGCACGAGATTTTCCGCACATTATGTCCTATCCTTCCTCCGCCGACAGAAGTTGAATTGCAACTTCTCGAGTCACTCTGCGAGGTGATACAGGCCGCAGCTAAACTGGCAATTGAAATGCGAACCCAATTGGCTGAATATATCGTGTTACCCCCTCTGCAACCTAAGTTTGACGACAAGGGTAATTTGGTCAGTCAGATCTTTTTCAATGCAACTCTCATGAATGAATCCAGCGGGGGCAGTAAATCGAATGAAGATCTGGAAGCGCAAAGAGCCGTTGTTCAGTTAGTCCTCTTCCCACTCGTTGTCAAGAAGGGCAATGACCTGGGTGAGGGGGATGATGAGATTATACTGTACCCTGCACAGGTGCTTGTCAAGGGCAGCACAGAAGAGAATAAACGGGAAGATCCACTCGCGCCCCCCGAGAATGACTGGGAAGACCCTCCTTCGCCACTTCGCGAGAATGAATGAGAAATGGTCTTGTTACAGGGATTCAAACGTTGATATTCTGGCCGACACCACGAGGAATCTTGTGGATGTTGCTCGAATATATGCAGTTTGTGGATTGTGCACTAATAACCTGCCTATAATAATTACAATATACAGCTCTTCGTGGCCCGATCACTCAGACTCAGATCCAGAGTGGTCGTCGTTGATATCGTCGTTCATGTCTGCAACATACTCAACCAGATCATCCATATAGCGCTGATACTCATATTGCCAATCGGTAAGATCCCATTCCCCCGAAAACCCCTCCTTTCGTTTCTTCTTCAACCCATCCACCGTCTTATTCATGTATTCAACAAATTTGGCGTCCATCTCGTCCACTCTCGGCTGGACGAGACGTTCAGTCTTCTCGTCCATGTCGAGACCGTACGTCTGCCGCTGCCACTCTAGGCGGAAGTCTTGGAGACACTGGTGATCGAGTGAATTCTTCAGATTCTCGATCTCCTTTGCTAACTTCTCATCCCAGTTGATGGCTGCCTTGTTATGCCTGTTGTCGTACTTGAACTGGGCGATGCTGTCTTTGACCTTGTCGGTGTAGAAGGAGAACCTATTGACGTACTCTTTCGCCGTATTCTTGAGCTGTGCCCTCTCTGCCCACATCTGTCCAAATATTAATATGTTAAATTTAATACTGCCAAGGAACCCACCTTGACGGTTGTAGGTGGACGTTAGATATGGGGGAAATGAAGAAATCAAAGTGGGATAGGGTTTAAATCAGTCGCTCTGTTTTCGTTGTACCCCGCTTCAGCCGCACTGGGTCCAGTAGCCAATGGGATGCAGTGGATGGTTAAGAAAGAACCTTGAGTAGAGCTTCTCTTGGCACTGTGAAGAAAGTTCAATTGCATTAAATATGGTTCCATGGATATGTTGAGTCTATTATACTTACTGCTTGGACTTTCCAGAAGGGTTATGACACTTGAATGTATACAGATAATTTGAGGACACGCAGTTATCACTCCTACTCATACCGCCAGACACAGGCATATTTCTGAGCATATTTGGTGATACGATCAGCTTGAACCCTCACCTTGGCCTCTCCTGAATGGACATTAAGCCAGTACACTTGCTCAAAATTGTTAACACGGTCGAACCCTTGGCTAAGTCCCGTATTGCCATGTCGTTCCTCCTGATTTACTGTAACAATAAGGTTGATGTCATTTTGAAGATATGGTCCGGCAGGGTCTGTCCATACGAGGGTCACCTTAAATTATTCCCCGCGCTGGGGATGCGAATGGTGAAGACTCCGTCCTCGCCTTGTTTGAGGGACCACCCTGGGCGTAACCGGCATTCTGCTGATTCATGAATATCACCGAGTGGGCCAAGTCGGCACGATCCCAGCCGGAATTAGGATTCGGTGATGGGCCTGACTTGGGAGGATTGTATTGGCCAATGAGCTCAGCTGTACCGTTGATCAAGAGTGCCTTGACGAGTGCAGCACTCGGTTCTCGTTCGCCCTGATCTATCAAAGCCTGACGCAGGACAGCCACGCAACTCTAGACAAGGGGCGTGGCTATACTGATGCCTCCCATAAGTAGTCCAATCCCCGCTCGCCGTTCCCCAAACATTTTATGGCTCAAGATGTGATATTCGTGAGCGAGTAGACAGGATGCTGGTCCCGGGTGCCACGACATCTGGTTTAAATTGGCCTTCTTTGGTCGGTCCGGGACTGCTAAAGGCAGCCATACCATCGAGATTACCGCTGATGCTGTCATTCCGGATCGGAGGCTGGGGATAGTTGAGAGGCCACGCATCATGATAAGTAGATGCAGTCTGTCGGGTGCTTTCACTGGCCCCAATCGTGATACAATTCTTCGCCGCACCGATAGCAACCACCCTGTCCCTCTTCCTTGTATTGAGACCCATTATGGAAGACATCGGCTTTGAGGGTGTGTCTCGCTGGTCATTGTACAGTGCACTAATTATAGCCATTCAATTCATTTATTTAACGTCGTCTTCCAGGAGATTGTCACGGATTTTACTTAATAGACTGTGTGTTGGCCGAGGGGCCAACACAACTTTCGGCTGTGGTTAAAATCGCCCTCTCAAAATTATGCAAAATATTAGGAAGCCTGCACGAAAAAAACCAACTTCTCAGGTAAAAGTAGCTACTATATACCTATATTTAGATTGAAAACATTTTATAAAGTGAATAGCACGAGTACTATAAAAGTCCTGGTACAGCATCACGGGTGAATATAATTCCACGCATTCGCCCTAACTTGGCGCTAAAGTGATGCTCAAATTTAATCCAGAAGTCCATCGACTCCATCGCATCACATCGATGCCATAAATACTACGAAATGCTCTTCTCATTCCCACCTGAGCTCACCCTACGGGTGATCAGCTTTCTGCCCAATGCCAGTCTGACAGCGTTGATTCAGACCCAAAAGGGGGTCGCGCGTCTTGTGACGCCGTATCTCTATAAACAAGTTCTGCATGAACCCATCCCACTTGAGAAGGATGAAGACAATGATTCAGATGATGATGATTTCGACTCTGTTTATTCTGAGAATTCGGAGGAGGAAGTTCCACCATTGCCTTGGACGGATTGCGTCGGGAGATGGCATTCAGATGTTATTCTGAATTATTTTCAGTCACTGTCTGCAGAGGTCTTATCTAACTGTGGCAAACCAAGAGAGAGTCTCTTACATTTGGCTGCTCGGACTGGGAATATTCCTCTAATGGAGCTGCTCCTGTCCAAGGGACTTGATATTAACAATTGCCACGATGGATATAGCCCCGTCGCCAGAGCCGTCATCCACAGGCAGGATGAAATGGTTCTCTGGCTGATGGAGAAGAATGCACCTGTCACGGGAGGGATCAACGGGGGAAGACTCACTGTCCTCACGATGGCGGCTGGATTTTGCTCTGGCAAAGTTGTGCAGAGAATTGTCGAAATCATCCGGGCAGAAGTCGGCGAGAGAGGCAATGTCTTTGCCCCCTCGGATAGCATCGACGCTCTGCACCGCGCCATTCGAAAGGATGACCCTCTTTCCGTTCATATTCTACTTGAAAATGGCGCGGACGCGTCCGGGTGGGATACGCACGGTCTGTCAGGGTTGACACTGGCCGCGTCTAAGGGAAACGATGAGATTGTTACGATGCTTCTTGACCGCAATGCAAACCCTCTTCCGCACGATGCGGTGGGACAGTCTGCATTGGGATGTGCCGGGTGCTCACAAAAGCTGAGCTGGGAAATAATGGAGAGGATATTCCACGCGTTTCGCGAGGCAGGAGGCGATATCAACGCCACCGAAGTCACGATTCCTGAATTTGTAGGTGGTAGACCTCGTGCTCTTGAAAGCCTACCTCTACATTATTTTGCTTGCGCTGGCTCAATTAAAGGAGTAGAGCTCCTTCTCCGCCACGGCGCAGACGTCACCATCAAGCCGCGAAATGGAATGACACCTCTACATGCAGTCCTCTTCAGGTATAAACATACGCGGGATCCTTTCCCAGAAGCGACTCAAATTTGTCAAATTCTGATTGAAGCTGCTGTTCGATCGAATAAACATCTCAACGATCAGATGACTCCGTATGCGCCCTTCACCCCGATGAATGGGGGTACGGCGTTGACTATGGCTGTGATTTGTGGATTGGAGGATGTTGTCCGTTTACTGGTGGAGAATGGGGCTGATGTTCAAGTGGTGGATGCAGAGGGCAAGACTGCGTTAGATTACGCCCGAAGTTCAAGTAATCAAACCATGATTGATTTGTTGACTGGAAGGGTCAACTAGTGGGCTTTAGTGTTTGTGCACAATGGTTATATACTAGCGAGTATACGTGTTTAATATATAAGTTGGCATGCTACTGGGTAGTGATCATCATTGGCATGACCCTCTACACTACAAGTGAGACATGGAAATAATCCACTTACATACCACGAAGATTTCAGCAAATCGGCGTGAGGCGCATTGGGATAGGTCTGTCTGGCGCACTCGGAGGTTAACGATGTAGCGTCTGGGAAATGTCGCGGTTTGGAATGACTGACGACCGGTAAGCCACGGTGGGCAGTTACGACTGCAGGTCAGTAGAACAACAAGCATCATATGATGCCAGCATGGAACTGCAGAAGAAGAGGTACAAAAGAAGGAAAAATAGCATGTCCTTATCGCTGGTATTATCCAGATCAAGTTCAACGGTAATTCTCAGAACGAGTCATGCCAAAGCAATCATCGAACACCCGTCATGCTATATGAAGTCCCTCTAGTCCTCGACAGAGACCTTGTCGATGTACCATCCAAACTCACCGATACAGAATGGTAAACCACTAAACGGCCATTCCAGAAGAAGGCTCATCCCGCTTTCCAGTCTCATAGACTGGCTCAGGCTCAACGCTTGCATCGGTATTCGTGTCGATATCCTTGATATTTCCGAACCAATCGTTCTGTGACTTGCGCCACCATTCCTCCAATGCAACGACGGTGATACCCGCCATGATGACGATGGCATAGTTGAACAGAGTCGAATCCTCCGCAATGGCAGCATCACCATATTGCGGAGCGCAAAGTACGGCAAACGCAAAGCTGTTCCAGATAAAGGTGACAACAGCAGTTAAAACACCGAATCGACCGAGATCCCAAAAGCCAGGTTTGAATGTCTTGCGAGTGATGAATGCACGACCGAAACCGACCAAGCCGTACGCAGCGATGGAGCCGGCGGCAGAGGTGGATGTCAGACTTGAAAAGGCGACTTGGGAGGGTAGCTGAGTGCAGAGGAGAAGGGCCGCACAGGTGGAGATGAAGATGACGGCGTTATGTGGCTGCTTGTCTTTTGAGACACGGCAGAGGATGTCGCTGAATGGAAAGACAGAGTCACGGGCGATGGCGAAGACAAGTCTGGAGACGGCCACGAGAGAGATTGATGTGTTCAGGATAGCCCCGATCATAGCCACGATAGTAGCAACAATGTGGGCATGTGGCCCAAGTGCCAGTGCATACATGTTGATAAACGGTTGGGGCACAGTGGTGTCATAGAATGTCTCAATCGGCGGCATACAGAACAAGAACAGAATGATAATCGGGAAGCCACACAGCGCAGAGGCAACAGTCGCCCAGAAGACACCTTGAGCAGCGGATTTCTTCGCTGCGACAGTTTCTTCAGCGACGTGGCCAGAGGCATCCTGGCCGACGAGACAACTAGCTGTCAGATACCACGACAACACCCAGTTCAGGCCAGCACTCGTCCCTCCTCCATTGTATGTTGATGTAAACACATATTCTGCGGATTGGAAACCGTAAGTCTTGGATACTCCGATCGGCAACCAGATGAAGTTGAGGAGAATGTCAATCGAAATGACGATCAGACCAGCACGAAAGATCCAAGCATACGAACGAGGATGCAAAAAGTTCAACGAGGTAGCCAAAGCGAGGAAGAACAGCGACAAGGCCCAAGCGACAGCACGCGCTTTGACATCCGATGTTTCATGCGGAAAAGAAGTGGTTGGGTTGAACACGACCACCTCCGAGATGAGATAGTTGGCAACACCAAAGGAATCACTCGCCAGGAAGGACGTCCACGCGACCAAAGTCCACGCAGCAACCAAAAAGGATACAAAACGTCCTACACCACCACCGCCCCACGATCGGAAAGCCCAGTAGTAAATAGAGCCAGCGGCGGGGTAGGTCGAACAAGCCTCTGCCAAGGTGGCGGCGGTGATGATGGACAGGATACTACCGGAGAGCCAAGAGCTCCACCTGCTGCACGTCAGCGATCTAAAACAACACAATATGCAGGATGATGGAGTTGGTTACATGGCAGCAGGCCCACCAGCACTCAGCGCAATGTAGAACAGCACGCGAATGCCGCCAATGCAGTTGAGAGCAGAGAATGAGCAGGCAAAGTTGTCGAAGGCGCTCCATCCACGGGCCAGCACAGACTGGTAGCCGAGTTTGCGCAGATCAAGGTCATCTTGGCCTTCTTGGCTGTGGGCGCTAGTTGCCTCCATTGTGACAGACGAGGTGATGAAGCTGAATATTGAGGCTGTGAACTGTCAGGATAAAAATCAGATTGGCAGAAATTATTTGGAAATTTCTTGTGCTCTTCCCGCTAAAGAAGCCCTAAAGAGATTGACCAACCAGAAGACGAGGACAGAGCACAACCAGAATAAACTCAAGGGAAATGACATGTCGATCATGTCACGTGAGAATGCATTATTTATCTATTCATTCAAGAAGCAGTAAACTTGCATATAATTATGTTCAGACAGCCAAACAATGTCAAATAAAAATCATTGAGGCCGTCAGACTAGATCCAATAAGTATCACAATACATGAATATAAAATTCACAGCTTAAATCGTTCATTTAATCTTTGCTACGAATATCAGAGAGCTGGTAAATTATAGTTGATGGCCTCATAAAGGCGGTCATTAATTCATATTGGTATAAATATACAATGTTCGCTAAAAATCACAATTAATTGGGTATATCACTGCGTCCTCAACACTCTGGTCCAGGTTCCTTCACCACAGACTCATATCGTCCTCGTGGTAGATGGTGGATGATCAGCACTAAAGAAGAGGTTAGCATTTATATTTAAATAGAAAGTCAGAAACATACAAACTAGCATGATCAGCATAAGTCCTGGAAGAGCCCAGGGCGACGCACCCAGCGTCTCTGCACTGTCGGTCAATGTCATGCAGCTCAGCAAGGCAATGCCCAACCCGACAACACTGTTGATGATGGTGCTGAGATATCGCAGGTGGTAGTGCTCTCTGTCGTGTTTGGAAGCGAGCATGGAGAAGACGCTGGAGAGCATGAGGATGATACCGGTGCAGATGACAAAGTAGCCGAATGTGAGGTTAAACACCTTCAGGATCTCATGAGCTGTCTCCCAGAACCCCTCGGCACCCTCAGTCAATGTCTCTGTCGGCATCTCCCAGCCAAAGGCCTCAATGACCGTCTTCATTGTCTCCGTGACGGCACCAAAGGCAGTCTCCAGGACCTCGTCAGTGTCAGCGGAGTCAGGAAGGGCGAGAGTCTCGTTCATCGACTTCTGGACGTCGTCCCAGACATCTTGGGTGCTGTCGAAATTGCTATAGACGTAGGTGATGGTGTTGTTAAGGACGGTTTTCAGTTCTGGTGCGGCGGCATCGTTGTCGAGGGCAGTGTTGAGGGGAAGGAAGATAGTCCTGGAATCGGCGACGATATGCGACCATAAGAGAGTCTGGTTGATGCCTTCCATCATGAGACAGAGGGCGAGGTGGAAGGGGAAGTGCAGGAGGCCCCAGATTTGTTGTTGTATGTGGCTCAAGGCTTCGAGGCAGATGCTATCAAAGTAGATTTGGTAGACAAAGTACTGTAATTATTAGCAACTTGACCGATAGTTATAACTGTGAATGCTTACAATGATCAACACTGCAGAAATGATCATGCCAATGTCTGCAGAAGTGAACTTGCTATCCATGGTCTCGACCTTGACGATTGTCTTGGTAAGACCGATGATTCCTTCTCCGAGCTGTTCCAGTAAGCTTCACTTCTTTCTTTTGGGGCCAGGTCGTCACATACAATAATCAAAGTCAGACAGGTCATTCTCTCCACAAGATGCGCCTTGTAGAGCGACACAACCGGCCACCATGATGCAACGCCAACATTGATCACCGCCTCCAAGACAGACACAACGTACCACACAATGTAGCAATGGTAGTCAAGATGACGGTAAAATACAAACGATATACCAAGATAGATCGCCGCAGCCACGAGGAGTGTGCCCATTATTATAAGCAAGGGTGTACGCGTTCTATGGTATCTCCAGGTAAAGCAGAGTGCCGCTCCATATTGACAGAACAAAACAAGACGGCTGGCCATGAGGATGATGGACATTTGCTGTTGAGGTCCCCATTCCTCGTGTGTCTCCAAGAATGAAGGGCCGATGACTGCAAATCCGACCATGACACCGAAATGGCAGGCATGAGCGAGTCGTTCAAACACACTGTCTGTTGCGAAGCGGATATCGTAGAGGGTGACCTGCGCCCAGGTAAACCAGAGGAGCGCAATAAATCCGATGTAGGAGGTCAGTTCTAAGAGAGCAATGTAAGTTATTATCCCCGCCGATTGGTGAATGACAACCTACTGTGTCTATCGTTGATCTCGTGGACGTTGGTAAACGATGTCAGATTGGCGACGAAGAATAAGTCGAAGAAGAGCTGCAGGTTCGATGTTGCTTCATAGTGTTCGAATCGGGGGTCTTCGAAAATCTTCTCATCCTCGCCGGCCAGGAGGGATTGGTTCTCTTGCCTGTTTTTGGCCACAGGGCTTTGAAAAAGACGTAGTCGACTCATTTTGACGACTTTAGGCGTTACCTATATAAACGAAAGTGAGGATACTCGAAAGAGTTGTGATGCAGCATTTTGGGAACGGGGGATAAGGTGCCTTAAATCCCAAATCCTTCCTCCCACAACCCCATGCAGAGCACCAGATCGCAATACAAGCTCAGTGGGTCTCCAGCAAGCTTTGAAGCTGCAGCTGGCAGTTTTCATTGTCTGCTCCCCTGATCTGACAGTTGATATTCTATTTCGGTGCCGATGTTGGGGCTGAGAATGGTGCAAACTGCTTAGGGTTTTGGGCGGGACGGTCAGAAGGCCCGACAGCCAATGGGCTTGCTGCTACCCGACGATCCCCCCACACCCCAATCTACGAGACGGCTCATTGGAGCACAGCCGCATCCTTTCGCTCCATCTTATCAGCGGCATTTGGGGGCCACAAAGCCAAGGCGGATTTAACTAGCCAGATAGCCAATAACAGGGCAGGGATACGCAGAGACTGCACTCAGCCTTGCTCATCGACAGAGAGTCAGACCTTGATTCCATATGCAGAATGACGAATAACACAGACTGGGCTGAAATGGCCGTTCGAATTGTCTGTTGTGACTCGACAAAACACTGTCCACGTGTCCGAGGGACCGAGTGTCATGTTTTTGTCGAAGGAATGCATCTCTTGGCCACGCTTTAACCGCATTCGGAATGGGGTTCGGAGGGCTGGCCCTGTGGATACCTGGCTCCGGCCTCAATGTCGCCATATCCACTCTCATTGGTCTGTTCGTTCATGTAAGGCCGGACACTTTGGAGGGGTTGTCCTGCGTAATGTCATGCTACACCGCTGCCCGAGTGCTCGAAAGAGTATGCACTGCGAGGACTTACGCCTCTCACCAGCTGTGCTTTAAACATGTTCTTGAAACTGATCAGACAAGCTCATGCCAATGCTCTTGGTATTTTCTGTTGTACATGAATCTTGACCAATCAAGACAAATCAACGTACACGTCGGATATTTACTAATTATATTAGCTTAGATAAATACCCAAGAAAAGAATTTATTATTTTTATTCATGCTATGATTTCATTCGGAGTATTGAACATTTTGGGCCAAGAAGTTGGAAAATAATGGACAGGCGTCACGATATATATATTCCGACTTCATCGTAAAAATACCTCATTCAAGCCAGCCAAATAAAGGAAAAAAAAAAAAAAAAAAAAAAAAAAAAAAAAAAAAAAAAAAAAAAATATAATAATAATAACAAAAGAAGTAAAAATAAATAGATAAAATAAGAAAAAGAAAAATGAGAGTACAGGGAGCATTGACTGGAATAGAATTAAAATTCAGGATTCAAGATCTATAGATCAACCAACGCACGTGAAGTGGTAATCCTGTCATCATCACCCCACTTGTCTAGACTCAGATCGTCTATAAATTCTAAATCTCCGGGGTCGAATCCCCAAGCCAAACAAATCTCTTGGTCTGGTCTGTATCCTGGCTGGGATCCGGTGCAACTGACCCACTCAATTTTGAACTTGCCACTCTCCTGTATCTTTGCGACGGACAGCTTCATAGATGCATGAAAGTCGCTGATATCGAGAAGAAACTTTCGAAGACGGGGCATCCTGCGAACAGCCTTACTCGCGGAAAGATAAAGGGCATTGATGGTATATAAGTCCAAAATCTCTCGCCGTGGGTTGCCTGCGTCCGCGTCTGAAATATTCATAGCCCAGGTTTCCTCATCGAAGTGCTCGAAATACATATTGTCATCATCTGAATCGGCAAGGAATACCCATGAGCCTATGAAGGTCAGAGAATTAGTGATTCATTTCATTGTGTGAGCAACGGCTAGGCACTGCTCACCATTAGGTTGAAAAGGGGGCGTCTTGATATCAATCACCTCCAACTTGGGCCAGTAGATATTTTCAGTTTTGCTTTCATCTGTTGGCCAGAATAATTCTTTACTGATCCGGACATTATTAAGATGAATCTCGACTAGGTCCATGCTGATTCTCCGGATATTGGTTGATAATGTATCCAAGCCGTCGAAGAGAACGTAAGGCGGGTCCATGTTGTTTGCCCATGGCTCTTCGGGATCACACGACAACCGAAGAACCTCGAGGGCTGACGGGAGCTCTAGAAGCCCTTTTGCGATTCCTTTTCTTCAATTAGCACGAAGGTTTCAGAATACCAAGACGATCATCAAAATACCGTTTCGACGATCTTTCAAGGCTTCCAGGTGATCTGGCCGAAGAAAGTGCTCCATCTTGATGGATGCATTCTCAAGAAAAGGACAGGATTTGAGAATGGTCATAACCCCATCGACGGAGATTAGATGGTCGACTATTTGGAACTTTTTGTTGCGATCGAAATCTACTTTTCGAATGATCGGTACTTCGACGAGACTGGGTCCTTCATCACCTGGCAAGAAAGAAGCCCTTTGGGGAATAACCGAGTCCGTTTCACCTGTCATATATTCTGTGGTGACTGTGTCTGCTGATTCTTCATACACAGTCAATGGCTCTTCCACGTTTCTCTTTTCCACACGCAGAGAAATATTGAGTGAAAGACCAGGCTCCAAACGACCCCACGAGCCCAGCACACCAAAGAGATTCGTCATGCCATAATGAAATGCCTCGTCATTCTCGTGTCGCATGTAGTTATCTGGCGTATAACCGTCCAATTTGGCGAAATTATATCCCCCCATTATCCCCCAGGGAACACCAATACAGTATACAATTCGGCGAACCCACGCTCGACGTCGCACCCGATATGGTGCACCTGACGTGATTTCGTTGAACCGCTCCCATGTCAACAGCCCAGTGTTGCATCTGGGGGTTACTACCTTCTCCTTGCTTTGGACCAGCAAAGTGTTGTAGATGACTGGCTCAAAGGCTACCTGCCATGTCTTTGAGACGACAGTAAATGGTGCCACAAGCGGAAATGGTTCTCGCGGGGTCCTGCGAGTAAAGTCATAGTCGATGGTGAAGTGGGAGGCAATTTGAGACAGGATTTCGAGAGGGAGATCGCAGCCCATTTTGCTACTATAGGAGTTGAAGTTGCTGGTAAAACATGTGGTTTAAGGTAGAAATAAAGTGAAGTGAAGATGAATTCAATGTACTATAGTTGAGGAATTAAATGTCTTGAACACAAGGAGTCAGGTGATGCTATGAGGGGCTGCTTGGCAGTCTCATTTATGGGTTTCAGGTTTCTGCCTTTCTCCACTCACACAGCCTTGTCCTGTCAGGGATCATGAAGATTGTTGACCGTGGATAATCCTTATTAATTCAATGGCATAGACCATTGAGCGTCCCAACCTTGATGGCTAGACTCGAGATCACAAATTTTAGTTCTAACACTGCATTACATAAACACAATAATTTGATCAACTCAAAACGCTGTGTCTGATCGCGGAAGTGATTAGATTGCTAGGCCTCATAGCCTCATAGCCTCATATGACAGATATCTATTGGTTTAGAGGGTAGACAAGGTCATCAAGTTACAGAATACAGTGCTATAACAGCACTGCTTGACACATAATACTAACAATTCACAGGTTAAGGTTACTTGCTCACCCCAACGCAGTAGCTATAGTCTGGCCAAAGAGCTTTACAATTTCCGCCCAAAGCGGGGTTCCACTTGTAGAATTGCTCAAGGGTGCAGTCATTCTCATCTGCTATGTCTTGACAGTATTTACCTACTCATTGATCAGTTCAATGTACGTATCCAAACGAATCTGTCAATACTTACCATCTTCATGTTTGGCATATTTATTGCAGTTACAGGGAATGCCCGACTGTGTTGGACCTGGTGGGGTGACGCCTCCGGGTGGACAAGTGCTCTTTGGTGTTGCACTGGATGATGGTCGAGTAGATGAAGGCGTGGGAGTTGGTGTAGAGAAGGATGTGTCATCATAGCCTTCTCCTGAAACGCAATAGGAAACTCCCAACTGCAACCCGGTACAGTTACGACGGATGCTGGGCTGTTGAAACAATCAGTGATGGCGGCTATTTCAAAAGAGTGTATATGCTTACATTCCAGCCATAAAAAGCGCCCATGCCAATGTCAGCTTCCTCTCTGATACTATCGCAGCCATCCCCTTGAATAGTCAATATATACCAGTCTGACAGAATCGGGTATAATAAGTACCTCTGGTAACATTATGCCATGAAAAGCAGCGATGAGTCGAGTTGAGTGCTGCATTCTTTGGCACAGAAGCATACACAGCGTCATCCTCGGATGTATCAATGGTAAACCCTTCTCCAAGCTTGGTGCAGTACCGAGTCGCGTTGGCAAGAGTGCAATTCCAGTAGAATAGAGAAGGGTTCCATGTCACAAAGTATGACATGGGCACTTGTATCCGAAAATATGAACAGTCAACATCCTTGCCGTATATATTTTCCATGTATTCTTCGCAGTCCTTCCTGGTTCCTTTTGCTAATGGTGCCTCAGTCTGTTTGGGATAGTCGGTTCTCTTGCCGGTTGCTTCTGGAAGTTGGTCCCAAGGTGTCCGGGTGCCTGTGATAGCAGGTCTTGTGACGGTTGCTGTGCTGCTTGAAGGTTTCCCACTGGCAGTTGCCTCGTAACCGGAGTAGGTCTCGATATCACCTACGGGCAGAATACCTGTATATCATCAGCAGGCATAGTGCGTAAACTGAGATAAACTGTGCTTACAATATTGAGATCCCGGCCGAAGGTTCGTGCAGTCTGAGTTGAGGTCTGGGTTCAGAAACAGAATTTCATCGAACGAAATACTATTCGCCATAGCAATACGAGCACAGCTTTCCCCTTCTGCAAACCCATTAGCTAGTCTCAGACAGGTTGTATAAGTACTCACCTTGGACATCGTAATATTTCCCACAACGGGTGTTAGTCCCAGGTGCAACGTTCGTCGGCACTGGAACCGCACTCGTAGCGGATTTGTTACTGCTTCCAATCTTCCTTGGACGAGTGAAGTGACCAGGATTGGACACGCAGACATAATGACCTTTGACTATGTCTAGATTGGTGCACCGCCCATTCAGGCTTGGGTTCCATGTCCGGAATTGTGTAATGGTGATGCCGTATTGTTTGGCAATGCCCTGGCAGGTATCGTTCTTTGTCATCAGATGTGTTTGACAGGTCCCTGTAATGCACAGTGTACCGTTTGATGGGAAATCAGTACATCCACCAGGCAAGCCGTTGTCACTCAGAAGCTGCCAGGTACTGATATTCTGGGCTGCTGCAATCGAGTCGCACGTATCTCCGGGATGAATAGGGACGGTGGGGGCGGTACATTTTGGCGTTGCAGAGGAAGAGGCAGAAGCACTATACTGTCAGATAATCCACTAGATATAGGTAGGTATGTAGTTTGACTTACCTGGTTAATACCACTGGAGAGCCGGTTCTAATTGGGAGTGTTGAAACAGAGCAGCTAGATGTGCGAGATGCATATCGAGATGCCAGTCCTTTTTTGTAGAAATATGGGTTGCTCAGTTTGATTTGGGGCATCTTCAGAAGGCACTCATCACAAGCACTTTCAATAGACTCGGATTCAATCATCTTATAACAGTAGTTGCCGTTTCTATCATAGTTAGCGCGTACAAGAATAGTTGATATTCCACATACCCATCCTTTGTGCATCTCTGTTCAAGGTTCGTAAAGTAGTAATCGGCCAGAGCAATGGGCCGATAAACAGTTGAGCTTCTTGACTTCTTTCTCGACGATGCTCCGTTGTTACCAAACGTGATAGTATCATTGGAGCATGCCTTGATAACGTTCTTCCGGTACTCAGTGATTGACTTGCGACAGCTGTCTGTACACATCGTGTCTAAGAACTTCGTCGATAGATTGGTGTTGAATTGATACATTGAGTTTCCAGTCTCAAGCAGGCTACACGACAAGTTTGCTGTGAATGCAGTTGCGCAGCTGGCAGACAAGGAAGGGAAGGGACCATGAGGGAAGAGCTGTAAACCTTCGGTTGTTGCATTCTGACCAAGAACACCAGGTAAAGTCACAGCGAGTGTCAACACAACGCACTGCGTGTAAAAAAACATTTTGACACCTAGTATCGTTGTTGGGCCGGAAGAGAATTCGGCTGTAAGATGAAATCTATACTTGAACACGACAGGCAAAGGCTGGGCTGCCGCGATTCGGCATATGATACTGCTTCAAGCAAGTGCGACCAGGATCGAATGCAACCAATCCCACTGAGGCCTTTTTGCCTCTTTCTCTGCATTGTTCTCCCGTGTTTGCCTAAACCACAACCTTGTTATGGCTGCCGTCTCTTCCGATATCGAGTCATACACTCTCATCGCCGGACAGAGTCATCACAGCGGCACAGCTCAATGGCGCTGATCGTATCTCTTTTCCTATGACAGGTTCTTAACAGATATGCGGCGCAGTCAAGATGCAGCGAAGATCCAGTCTTGAGACGACCGAGTGGAGTCTCTGAATCTTTGGTCCACGGAATGAACCCGTTCCCCACAGCGGGGGCTAATGAGGGTTCGATGCGCGGACCCACCCGTGCACACTCGCATTAGGCGTTTGTGATTCCAGACGCATTTTTAAGTTTCGATTCAGGGACTATATGTATGCCAAGATGATAGGCGCCTCAGCATGAAATCGTGTGTCGTGGAAATGGTCGTGGAGGCTGTCAACAACGACATTGTTCCACGACATTGTTGAATATGAGAACATAAATCTGGTAATTATATACCTCGAAGATTCATTAGTAAATAAAGTCATGCCACCTGATAAGTATAATGGTCATATAACTATGAACCTTCCCGGGATAATCTGAAGGCAACAGTCTGGCATGCGGACAAGGCTGTGACAATAGCTTATCATAGACCAAACCACCCTGACCGGGGTATAGATCCTTTGCCTCCTCGAAACCGTCCAAATGTGTTGGCCTCGAAAAATGATCATCGAGAAGGACCCCGACCGGAGATTGGAAGTGGAATCATGTAGTATCAACCAGGTTTCTGCTAGTCATGACCTTGTTTCTACCTTTATCAAGCAATCCCACTGTATATCATTCGAAATACTGTGTTCCTGTAGGAAATGATCTACTGGTCATTCGCGAGGCTCAATTGCGCTTTCCGTAGAGCGAGACCCATGGGTTCTCGTAAATATAAAGATGGAGCGAGGTAAGCTCGACCATACATCTCCGTTCCCAGTAGAGAGTGCCTAGACAGTATGCAATTGACCTCATTGTTGCTGCTGTCGTCCCTTGGGACTACTGTGCTCGGGAACCATCACCATCCGAGCCATCCTCAGCCAACATCACTGGCACCGGGACTTTCTCTCCAGCGTCGGGCAGATAGTACGCAGCATAAATGCGGACCAGACCAGGAATGCGATAACGGAGCGTGTTGTGGACCGAGCAACGTCTGTGGCTTTGGGCCTGTATATTGCGGAGATGGATGTCAGTCCAACTGCAAAGCAAAAGCACCTTGTGGTCAGTATGCGGAGGAGCCAGGTGCTGAATGTCCTTTGAAGGTTTGCTGCAGGTTTGTATCTTTCCTTGTTCCCTTTTAGATGACATAGTCTAATCTGTATAGTGAATTCGGGTTCTGTGGTATGTAAAAAATATATTTTCAGAATAGTACATACTAATTGTAATAGGCACTACGGAGGAATTCTGTTCAGGGGGTAAGTTTAACACAGTACACTATATATCTCCGCTAACGTCAAATAGGCTGCCAATCCAACTGCGGTAATGTCTCTCGCCCAGACAGTGGTGTCACAGATGTTCGCCAAAATGTCATTGGATACTATGAAATGTGGCGTGCAAATGGAGACTCGACCGAATGCAGCTTGACGACCGCAATGATACCCGAACTCATCCCCGTTGAAGCGCTCGATCAGCTGAATGTGGCATTCATTTATATCAACCCGGATGATTACAGTGTAGCCAACATGGACGAGGTTCCTGACAGCCTATACCACCGTCTTGCTGATACCAAAACTAGGAACCCCAGTCTAAAGGTCTGGGTTAGTGTTGGTGGATGGAAATTCAATAATGACGCATACTATCCATCTATGCTCACTGACATTGCCGCATCGACAGCAAAGACAAAGCAGTTTGCAAAAGGCCTCCTGGACTTTATGAACAACTATGGCTTTGATGGTGTTGACTTAGACTGGGAGTATCCAGGGGCCGAGGATCGGGGAGGTCGCAAGGTTGATGTTGAGAACTATCCCAAAATGCTGCAGAAAATGAGGCGTTTTTTCGATGTCCACGGAGGCAGCAAGGAGTTTGGAATATCCATCACCGTCCCGACCTCGTACTGGTATCTCAGGTATTATTCCCTTCAACCCCTTTTAAATTATATGAGTCTAACTTGAATTAGATGGTTCGATGTCAGCGCCCTTACCCCTCATATTGATTCGTTTAACTTGATGGCGTACGACCTTCATGGAACATGGGACAGAAATAATCCGATCGGAAACTATGTGTATGCACATACAAACTTGACGGAGATAGACTTGGCGTTGGATCTATTTTGGCGAAATGACGTGCCATCCGGCAAGATTAATCTCGGGCTTGCAGTAAGTATACACACACATCATACGAGTCCAGCTAACAAGATAGTTCTACGGTCGAACATTCGAGTTGAACTCAACAAGTTGTGATGAGGCTGGGTGTCCCTTCAAGGGACCAGGTCCAAAGGGCGAATGCACCAATACGAAAGGAATACTTTCATACACAGAGATTCTTCATGAGATGGACGAAGCAGGTGTGTCCATCGGGCAAGGAATTACCTACGATGAAGACGCGGCAGTATACTACTTCAACTACGGAAAAGGGGGCAAAAATTGGATGTCATTCGACGACAGCGTCTCATTCAAGGCGAAGATCGATCTTGCCAATCAACGAGGCCTTGGTGGTATGTATATCTGGGCCCTTGATCAGGACGATAGTAGTTTGCACGCTCTCAAGGCCGTGACGGGAAAGAACTACGTTCCCACGCCTTCTCCTGAAGAAGGATTTGGTGCGTTCGATATGAACGACTGCTATATCACAGACTGCGGGGAAAGCTGCTCGCATGGTGATACCACAATGGTCAGGCTGAATGAAAATGAAAATGGCAATGGGTGCTCTGAGGGCTTTACTGGTGACAGTCAACAACGATCTTGTAAGTCTGTCTATCCAAGTATATACATTAATATGCTAAAGGAAGTCAGTGTGTTGTCCCGCCAGAACAGCCCCTGATTCATCAACGTGTAAATGGAGAGGAGAGCCGAATTACTTCGGTGTTTGTCATGCCAACTGCGAGATTGGAGAAGTGACGATGGCACAGGATGACTTTGGCGGATCTGGATCGCATTGCGATACCGGTGGCCAGAAGGCTTGTATGTGCTCCAGTTGTGATATTATTCGATATACTAATGCTATATCCAGGGTGCTGTCCCGCGACAAATGGTCAGAAGGCTATCCAGCACTGTGCGCTTTCAAACTACGACGAGGATTGCCCGGACGACAGACCACAAGAGCTCACCAGAGTTTCTCCTCGAAGACTTGGTGTTAGGCTGGGAGAATACGCTCAAAAGTTTTGTTGCCCAGCAGATCCGGTAATTCCATCCTCATATAATATATACGATTGCTAACAAGACTATTAGGAATACAGCAATTGTGGATGGCATGGAGAAGAGACTACCTGTGATGGCAATACCTGTCCAGTGGTGAGTGATATACATCCCCTTCTTTTACCTTTATTAACCCTCCACAGGGCCAAGTAGAGCTTTTCAACTGGAATGGCCGACACAGTGGCCCTCCATCGCCACGCCTGGGATGCTGGGGAGGATCAAAGGCCTCGTTCTGTTGCGACCCTCCCCTATCCGGTGGTTCTCCATTCCTTCCAGTTCCTCTGGAGAATCTTTTCCCGACTGCCAACAAGTTCAGCCATTCGGTCGACACGATATTCAACGAGGTCATTGATAATAGCCAAGATGATCCGGACTCATCCACAGTGAATGATCCAAATGATAATGGCTTTGCTTGGATGGTTATGGTGGGCGAAGAAGAGGATGTTCAAAGTTTCTCAAAGCGCGATGGCTCACATCTCGAGCTGTTCGACTGTCCTGATACACACCCAGATGATTACTCTGTTCAAAAAGTTAGAGCTGTTTGCACTGGTGGCTCTGACAGTAATTGCGAGGATATCACAAAGGGAGGCGTCGAGGGAACCGTTGTCCGGTTACCCTCTCATTGTGGCCCCAATGAATGGGTTCGTGCAGTTCACTTTGAGCGGTCCACCAATACGAGTATCCCTGGGCATTTGCAGAAACGAACATCAGAAGGAGCAGCTGTATACGACTTTCACTATGACTATGAATTTCATCTCCTTCGAAGAGATGGCGGGGAGATTTATTTCCGGGCGGACATGTCTACACATCCGGGGTACTACAAAGAGATTGTTGAGGATACCCCCGGGTCTCCGGTAAAGCGCGATGCAAGTAACTGGAGATCCCTGGACCGTCGTTGGTGGGCCGAGAATGACAAAGAGTCCTGGCGGAAGCGGTTCCAAAACATGTTGAAGAACGACAAATCCGGGCTGAAGAAGCACTACGAGTACAGTCAGTGCCTGATGGATGTCTCTGCGCAGTGCAAGCAGGGTACTGTCCAGTCCAAGGCAAGTGTCTATGGCAAGCTGGATACAACAATGGACATGGGCATGTCATTCATTGGAACACTCCGCAACTTCGCATTCAGCGAGGCATATTCCTTCTTCGGCCAGAAGGACTTCAATGCCACCATGGGAGTGGGCGTAGAAGCCTATGCGAAAATGCAGTTCTCAAGTGGTTATGTGCCAGTGGGGAGCTTTGACAGTTTCGGGGGAAACTACTTTATCAAGGGCATCTTCAAGGTCAATCCATATTATCAGGTTGAGGCACAAGTGCAGGCTGATATCATACTTGCTGCCCAAGCGACGGCAGAGGTTGCTATATATCATCCGCGTTATTGGTATTTCTTGCCAGATACGATGAGCAGTAGCATGCCAGAGCAGCCCGCTGGGAACTTCGACCTGACCGCAACAAGTGGGCCTGTTGCCGCGATTGGAGACATCACGGCCAAGACAGGAGGCAACCTCGCCGTTTCGTTAAGACCTACTATTGGAGTTGATATTGGTTTGTATATTCCCCAGAAGAAGACGACGGAGGACTTGATGCATACTTCCATCAAGCTGTCCACACAGGCAGACTTTGAGTTTGGGGTAGCCGGTGAGATTGCCAAATATTGTCTTATATGAAGTATAATCTAACGGTATATAGCATCTGCGGGAACTTCCTGCACAGGCATTGACCTGTCTCTCAAGGCTGATGTTGATGTTCAGCTTGACGTACAGAGTGCAATTTCGGAGTGGAACAGCAACAACTACACATTCAACGCACCCAAGATGAGACAGGTCTACGAGGATTGTCTTCCCTTGCCTGACTTCTCCAAGCGGTCTATTGACGATGATCACCATCTACATATGGGAAACACCAGTCTTGCTCGCCGGGCAGCTGGTCTGGATATACCAGACTCATCGAGCAGTACCTGTGCATTCTCCACTCGAGGGGTTTACTGCGCAGAAGATGAAACCGAGGACTCTCCCAGCCCCAAATGTGACATCAACGACCTTTCGGATGATGATGATGATGAAGAAGACAGAATCTCAGTCATAAAACGAAGCGGCAAGCCCGATTTCTCTTATTGTAGGAATCCGCGGAAGGGAGACACGTGGGAGGGTTTCCTCGACCCGGCCGATGAAAGCTGTGTGATTAGATTCCCAACTTTCCCTTCCTCCGGAGACTTGGTGGAGAAGAAGGGGGTTCAAAACGTGGTCTCATATGATGGCCTCAACTGGAATGACTGCAATGACTATAGCTTTGGTGTTGTTCCCACGCCTGCAAAGCCAGGAACAGACAAAAGAGTATTTGCCAGTATGTCAGCACTGAGTGCTACCCATTCGATTCAAAAGGCTTTTTACTGATGTTGATAGGTGAGCATGTGCTCGAGGTTCAAATGGTATGTCCACCTTTTCTGCTTGATAAAGAAATTGTAATCTTATGCATTACAGTTACCACAGTTCTTTCAAGAATATTCAAAACGATGGTCCAACCTGGAAGGTCAGAAGACAAATCCCGACGCCCGTTCGCTCCCGGATCCGTTGGGCGGCACAGACGAGCTCACCTTCTGTGAATACATGCCGATCTGGTGGGGATTTGAAGGGAGTCGGGGTGAAAGAAGAAAAAACTTCATTGGAAATGATTATGTTGCTAAGGCATACCCTAGCAATGAGGAGTACATAGATGAATGGGTGAGTCATTCTGCAATGCAACCACCATTAGCTACAACTGGCTAATAGAGAGGATCCAGATCCTTTTGCCCGGTGACCTGAATTCGGGAACAAAGGCGGGAGTGAGTCTATCCTATTACATGATACATGGGCAGCATTACAACGGCTTTACTGACTTGCAATCAGTGGTTCTCTGGCACCACATTGGCGGGGACCACAAAGCTCGAGAAGTGTAAAATAGGAAAGGAAAAATACAATGCGTGCTTGAGAGTTCTCAAGAAGCATATTCTTGTCTGGAAGTAAGACATCACATGGTATTGACTATTTGTTTAGGCACTAATGATTCAACGCAGATATCTTGGAACGCCTGAAATCCAGACGACGCTTATAAAGCAGGTCAACCGGGTTGCCGACAGACTGTAGGTCAAACCACAAGCGCATCTTCGAATATAACTAACAATGACACAGGAAGAAAGCTGAAAACGGTCTTCTTGAACATCATGTAAGTTTTATAACCACTGCACGAAATACCATACCCTAACACGTCCGTTCTGCAGCTTCGGAATGCCCCAAATTCGAGAATCACAGAGCCATACAAACCGCTGGAGCTCGCAGACGAATGGAACAAGTGGGTCAAAAGACGGTACGCGGAGGTCGAGGATTCAGTCTATGTTTTTCTGGACAAGTGGACAAACACATTTTACGATATGAACCGGCCTCAGAATCAGAATGGCCAACTTCCTCCAGGTCAACGCGTCCAGAAAAATAAAGACGTCATCAAGATGATGGAGAATCTGCAAAGTGAGTTTAGAGGTCTTCAGCGATGGAACATCAACTGGGACAGGAAGGATACCAATGGTGATCCCATTATGTGAGGGACAGCTTTACTCAAACATTTGTGGGGAGCATATAGCACATCTATCGATCGCAACAGTAAATTATCACCCAGGCTTTGCCATAAGTAGCCTTTATATTTTTGGGCAACTTTTTCCAGGATCGTAATGTGTGAAAGAACTTAGATCTGCAATTATTCAAAATTGATCCTTATCTATTGAGGCTCAAGCAGCATTATCTCTCTTCCTCGCCTCCTTGAGCTCCTTCTGCAACTCCTTTGCATACCCTCAGCATCCTCCATCTTTCCATGAGAGACCAGTTGTATCGGAGACTCAGGGCACCAGGGCATCATTGCCGCTAGAAGAAGTGCAGGTAGAGGACCGAGTCCTATCATATATCGCCATCCTTGAGGGACTTCAGTAAATGCCGCTCCCAGTGCATACGAAACAAGCTGTCCACCCACCTGCAACGCAAAGATAATCCAAAACAATCAGTCTCCCTCTGAAGCGTGCTGGTGCCATCTCACCAATATACAGAGGGAAGATCATAGCAGCACTTCCGACACCAAGACCAATGACGAAGCGGCAAGCTACCATTTGCCGGGCGGGGGGGGATAGGAAACTGCTTGGACTATGGCACCGATTGTAAATAGGACACAGCCAAGATATATTTCCAGCTGCCGTCCATATCGATCACAGCTAAGGCCTGCTAGAACAGCACCGACTAAAGCACCGGAGATAATTGATGTGACGAGTTCTTGTTTACTAGATGTGAGAATTTTACCAAGATCAGACTTTATTGTAACAAGAACAGCAGAAATGACGCCCGTGTCGTAGCCTAAGCCATGTTAATGTAGATCTTAATCTACATTCCATATCATGAGAGAAAAGTATACTGAAAAGGAATCATCCCATTGATACTATACACGCAATAAATCAGATTGCCTTTCCTGGATCAGTCGTTTCAATCGAGTCATCGAGATCGGCTTGGGTTTTTTCTCTTCGTGGGAAATTTCTGCTTTGATGTCTTCCATCTCTAACTTCCATGACTCTTTGTCGGACGCCATGATGGAATTATTGTTTTTGTTGGAATAAATTTGGAAGGGTATATAACAGAGTATATTTTTGGTTTCTATATATTCTAAAGATGATTGGAATATATAGATGATAGGATCATGTTCGAGAACCTAATATTTATAGCGCCCTAGGGTGTGCTATACACATCGAAAGTTATCTCTTCTGCCGGGCTTGCCGCTGCGTAGATAAGGTTTCTGTGGCTAGAACTGCCGAAGGGTAACAATTTCAGTCCTGCTTGTTACGCTTCAGCATTCCGAAGAGCTCCTCATCAAACCAAGTCAAGCAGAGACATACATCAGGGGTAGACGAGATTGACATGGAACTATTACCCAGTTTCATACCCACACGCTCCTGCGTAGGAGAGCCACCGGGTCACCTAGTATGAGATAATACAATATTGACGACTATTGGTTTATCAATTATGCGAGGTCTAGGGACAATCTAACCTCTTGGTTATGAGTCTATATAATATAGCTGTCCTGCACGGTCATAATAAAGTCCTCATACCCTAATGCGTTAGAGGAGCATAATCATTTATGTATGTTTACCAACGTGGTCATCATTAGAGCCCGAAATATGGTGATTGGCGGATCTTTATTCCAGGGGTATCATAGCGGGTCAGGATGAAGCCAGAACCAACAAGGGAAATACAACAATGACACGATTCATCATTTACAATCAATATTTGATAAGTAGTATTAGTTTTGCCTGCAGTTGCCATATACATTCTTTATATGGAAGGGATTGGCATTTTTTTCTCCTGTTAAAACGTACCCTGAAGACTTTGATTTCCAATTTGGCACAGCTCAAATATATTTTGAATATCACCCGAGTAGTAATGATATATGCTTAAATTTTCCAACCTAGCGTTACATAAAAGAAATTATAGTCTCATAATAAACAGAGATAGTTAATGACCACTAGATATGATTTTCTATTACCTCTTATCAAAGGTATGTCGTGATTGTGAGGTCATGGCTAACTCACCCCATGTTCCGTATCTCCCGTGTTGAATATGATGATGAAACCAAATGGACAAAATGCCCCATAACAAATCACCTACAAGAGCAGGAAACAGTCCTTCAAGTCGAAAGACCAGTCCTGCAGATCCAATCGAGACAGAACTGCGAAACCTTGCAAATGGCGCAGCGCGGAAACCCGCAACGCTCGAGCAGGCATATGCTAGACTGAAGCAGTATGAGAGACATTCAGAGAGAGATAATACACAAAACATTATGTTCTCTCTTCTGGAGGAACTGCCGAGTCAAGGACAGAAGAATCTGATTCAGGACATTATTGGTCGTGCAGATCGAGAACTAGAGAGGCATGTTCAAGGAATGAAAACATGGTTGTTCTCCGAGTGTATGTACCCATCATATTCAGTAGACTGTATCTAACAGAAGTAGTCAAAAGGACGAGTGGAAAAACACCCAGTCCATCGGAAACATTATCCGTGGCGCCAAATGAAGATTTTCAAGAAAAGGCGGATAATATAATACCGGAGCAGATCAAATTGAAAGAGATATGTCTCGAACGTGACGACAATAGGTGTATCATTACTGGACTTTATGATACAATTAAGCATTCTCAACTCGCTGAAGAAGAGAAAGATGGAGTAAAGTATGATCGTACAAAATGTGTGCATATTATTCCATACTTTCTAGCTCCTCTGCCGTCTAATGGGAGGATTGGAAGAAGTGAAGTAAGGTATCTTTAAGCACCCAGCGAGCATTGTTGACAGAGTACAGCTCGAAGAGAAAGCAAGAATATGGGCATTTCTGCATAGATACTTCCCCAATAGTCGAGTCATTCTGGATGTTCGTTCCCCGGGAGCAATCAATCATGCCAGGAATGCCGTGACTGTTGCAGAACGAGAGGGTCGGATGTTTGGCAATCTTCAAATAACCCTTGTTCATGAAGAGGTATGTGCTTCTATATCAATGAACATGACTGACATTGGCAGGATAATAACTATCGAATAAACACATATGATGACAAATGTATGCCGAAGAGGTTACCCGAAAGTGGTCGAGTTAAGTTAAAAACAAACAATAGCACCGAGCTCCCTCATCCTACATTATTGAACGTGCATCATTCAATCTGCAATATTCTTCATTCAACTGGGTTGGGGGTGGAGATTGATAGGATGAAACAGGGTCTGTCCGAGCTGAAAGACAGCGTAGAAGTCCAAAGCCCGATTGAGGATTGGATCCTGGGAGTGGAGTAGGATAGGAGCAATCAGATCGCATTCTAACGAAGTTGTTAATTTATCTGTTGGGACTAAATGGATCCTGCGAATCCTTCAAAATATCAGCCAATCAATGGCCCCATTTAGGGACGGTCGCTGCAGTAAAAGTCTCGGCGTAAGCAGGGCTGAGAATGGCTGTGCTGGCTGCAGATTATTTAATATTGGGCTGGGAGGCAAAATTATTTAAGTAGTCATGGAATTCCCGACAAAACATCTGCGGTCTGAAGAGATGGACAGCAGAGAAAGTCAACCTCCGCTGCTGTCGGACAGCGATGATTCTCTAGATATCAAGCAGCCACAAAAGCAGGATGAATGGCGGCCATTCTATCTGCGTCGACGGCTTTTGGCAGGTTATACTGTCATTTTCTGTGTGATTCTTGCCTCACTGGAGACTGTCAATCAGGTATCTAGATCTCGCCATGGCATCGTCTCCTCCAATGAATCCAGGCATTATCTCTGGACCTACGGACCGACTGCTATTCTCAGTTTGATTGCTGCGATATGGGCTCGAACTGAACATCAGTCCAAGCAGAGCATTCCATGGCAGGCAATGCTGGATAAGCCGACTGATGCCAGCAAAAGTGTATTGCTGGACTATGTGTCGATGGCGCAGATATTCGCACTACCGAAAGCACTCCGGAATGGAAATTATATTGTTGCATCGACAGTGACAGCATCACTACTGTTTAGGCTCCTGGTAATCTTCTCAACTGGTCTCTTATCCCTCCAGCAGGTCCATGTCGAGCGAGACAACATCCCCATCCAGCTGCTCGAGTCTTTCAACGCCAATACATCTCGCTTCGCCAATCTCGGGACACAGCCATATAATATCCTCAATGGAGTCATGTTTTACAACCTCACCTACCCCGAAGGCTCAACGTCAGATCTGGTCTTTCAGCAATTCTCCGCTCCAAGCCTGCCATCCGACGCAAGAATCTCCACTACTGTCGACGCGATGGCCGCAGACTTGGATTGCGAACCTGCAATAGTCCACATCGACAAATGGGAACTTACCATGGATTGGTACGGCAAATTCTCGAAAAACCCCAACTGGACGGAGATTATCCGGCTGACCACGCCATCCTGTACGGTGTCCAACGTATCGCTCGATGTGGATACAGCTGGGACATACAGCTCAGATGAATGGAGGATTCATCAGTACTATAACACATTTCAGTCCGCGCAGTGTGATGGGATCGAGGGAGACGATGGCGGTCGAGTCCTGGTGACCATGGCAGAGGTGAAAGATGGACCGCTTGGACCACGATACAACGTCAGCCAGCCGGAGGGACAGCCGGCGGTTAGTTACTCGCAGAAGCAGAACCGGACATTGGCTCGGTCGGCGCAGTTGATCTGTAAACCGACATATTCGCTGTTTAAACTGCAGGTCGAGATGAACGCCACCGAGTCCCTGTCTAAAGCGCACCTCAAGACGGTTCCAGATACAAACACGACACTTCCCGGTCTGACGGCATGGAATATCGCGGATGCCTCGTTCCAGTACGGGGCAAACGAAAAAGAAGCAGAGAACGAGATCGGGATGGAACAACCATTTGGTGTGCATAGTCTGGTGTATATTCCGATGCGCATCGGTCTCTTTCTGAGTGGCACATCGACTCTTGATATCGACAACATGTTCCATGACAATGTTCTGCAGAATGTTGCAAAAACATACTATCGGGCCATGAGCACTCAACTCGTTCGACAGGCTTTGGTTGACAACTCAGCATCAGAGAGTAATGGAACGGGAGTACTCAATGAAAACAGGCTGCTGGTTGAGAATCTGTCTCTCCGCGGCATGGAAGCATGTGTCGCCGTGATGATCGTTCTGGTGATGGTCATGATACTACTCACTTCCCGCAACGCGATTTCTCCACAAAATGCTGGTTCCCTCTCGTCAATGGCTTCCATTCTGGCCCGCAGTCAGGAGTTCACTTACAGTCTTCGTGGGACTGGTGCTGCCCCTTTGAATGTCGTACAGGACTCGCTCATGGGTGGGCTGTACAGCTCCCATAGTGGTCCAGATGGATTTGCAGTCAGGGTTAACGAAGATCCACGAGGGAAGATTGCACCTATTCGTGAGTATGCTGCCCATATCTGGAGGCCATTTCCTAGGATGAGTGCTCGAGTTGTCATCTTCATCCTCTTGGTGTTGGTCATTGCAGCTCTCGAGAGTGTTCTCCAAGTATCACAGAAGAACAACGGACTCGGAGATGTCGACACCGGTGGATACATACACTTTGTCTGGACACTCGTTCCAGCAGTCATCATGGTGTCTATCGCAATGACACTCTCATGCATCGACTTTAATACCCGATGCCTCGCCCCATACGCTCAGCTACGCCAAAAGACAGGCACACTTTTCCACCGATCCATGACAGTCGACCTTCTGGATACAATCAGCATTTTGAATGTCTTCAAATCAATCCGTCTAAGAGAATGGGCTGTTCTAGCAACCACTGTGATGACACTGATCGGATCCTTCCTAACCATCGTCGCCAGCGGCCTGTACTCGGCCATCCAAGTCCCACAAATCACTCCCGTCACATTCCAGCAGGACACGCTTTTCACCGGCAACCTTTCAGCGCTCGGAGATCGAAGGAACGGAGGGACGCAGATGGCTGGTCTAGTTCTCTGGGATAACCTAACCTATCCGCAGTGGACGTACGAAGAACTCGCCTTTCCCGAACTAACAATGGACGCAAATGTAGACAATTCATCTTTGTCCTCCGTTGGTATGATCGTTCCTGCTGCAAGAGCAAATCTCACCTGTCGACTATACGCATCATCCGAAATGCAGTCAAACTTCTCCAGGAACCAGCATTACGATGATTCATTTTTCACCGGAACACCAGGTGACTGGAACGTCAATATCAACCTCACCCAAGAGTACTGCCCCAGCGCTTTGGGTGACTTCAACGAAGCCACTGTGATCACCGTGCACAACATCGAGCCAAACACGTACTTTGGGATGACCCTCACAAGCTACACTAGCGGGATGTACAAAGCTCCAGATCTATGCTCGAACATAACCTACGTTTGGGGCCATGTGGGAGAGTCATCAGTCGACCAAATCGCCTTGTTAACCTGCAACGAGACTGCCGAGATGGTCGATACGACTGTGCGGTTTCAGCTACCTGATCTTGATATTGACCAAGAGAACCCACCAGTCCCGGATGAATCTACGGTACAACCATATGATATCTACCGCGGAGTGAATACCTTTGACTGGAAAAAACTTCCCAATATATCAACGTCAGAAAGCCTGGATACATTCTTCCAAGCGGCTGTGTATGGAAAGTATGCCATTCCCATCGAGACATTCGGGAGCGAAGCCGACAACAACCGAGTCGCAGATGCAGTCAAGCACACGCACAGAATCATCGAAGCGCAATACTACGCCAATTACACGCGCATTTCGGCGGAGAATAGCTCATTGCCACTGTTGACGGGAAATGCGACACGTCCGGACCATTGGAGGCTAGTTCAAGATGCAGCTTCCACGCGGGTGTTGGAGGCGCTGTTGGCTGCGATGGTGATTTTGGGTGTGTTGGCAACAGTGTTGATGAATACCGACCATGTACTTCCGAAGAATCCATGCAGTATTGCAGCGGTGGCGAGTCTATTTGCTGACTCGAATATTCTGGAGCAATATGAGGATGTGCCGCGGAATGAAAAGCAGCAGGAGGGAATGTTTGCTAAATCACGGTTCTATCTGGGATGGGAGGATGATGCCGATGAATCAACGACAGGGCACAAGGACAGTGACAGATCTACTATCTATGCGAGAGATTCAGAAGGGAGGGCAGCTTAATCGAATATAATAATCTAGAATAATTTTAATACAGCTGTTATGTCGTCAGATCTCCACATCGTATCACCATGGCGGATAATTCCGACATATTCTTTTTCTTTCAGTCAGAAGACAGAATTATGCATCACGATTGGGGTAATAAGACTAAATAAGGCTAAGCCAAGACTAATCAAGATTTGTGGTCGGGCATATCAGATCCAAAGCTTAAAGGACGCCAACATATACCGTGGAAACTACCGAATTCGATGAAACACTAAATACATCCGTGCAATCCAGAATAAAGCAAAGAATCCATCGCCACGTGGAGACAAAAATATTCCATTCTGATTGAGTCAATGTTCAAATCTGCCATAGAATGCCTGTCATCACACAATCTTAGTGCGTTGCAATTCGGAGATGGCAGCACGCAATTACTTAGCGTCTGATATGAGCACTGGTGCACCAATTCGAAATCAGATTTCTCCTATGCATTATCTTGTTGTTATGATCATTTTAACTGGTTAATGCGAATTCCACTCTGTATACACTTATCGAAATGAAGGACTAAAACATAACGCACATAACGCCATTCTTCCCCTCTACAACGTAATCCTGAATATATATATCAGCACAACTCCCCTGATTATGGAACGATAAACACAATGGGTGTCGATCTAACAACAGCAGGGGTGACACTTGTTCCCCAAGGCGTCGGATATGGCCTCCTCATCGGCCTGGGCGTCCTCTTCTGCGCGGTTATCATCATCGCTGTCAGAATCCAAAAGTCATATTTAGCTGAAGACTCGGGCAAGTCGGAGATGTTCATGGTGGCGAATCGAACGGTGGGAACGGGGTTGACGGCGTCAGCGGTGTTTTCATCGTGGATGTGGATTGACGAGACGGTGTCGTCGGCGGTGCAGTGTTATCGCTTTGGACTTGCTGCGCCAATGGTATGTTTTCTTTACATCTAAGAGATGGTTATTATATGCTAATGCAATGCAGTGGTATGGATCTGGTCTCTGCTTTCAGATCGCACTCATGGCGATATTGGGTGTGTTGGCAAAGATTCGCGTGCCGTATGCGCATACTTCATTGGAGATCATCAGGATGCGATATGGACGAGTGGCACATGTTGTATTCCTGATGTTGAATATATTCTGCAATGTGTTTGGGTGTGCGTCGATGATTCTGACTGGATCGCAATTAATCCATGGCATTTCGGGGATGCACTTCGTTGCTGCTACCATTTTGATTCCGCTTGGAGGTGAGTATTATTTATAATAGGTAATAGCAATGCTAATGGCTATAGTGGTGTTGTATACTGCAACTGGTGGATTGAAAGCGACATTCCTTACTGACTTTCTCCATACTGCCATTGCACTTATTCTGATCATCTACTTTACGCTTTCCATCCTCACCCATGATGCTATCGGTGGTTTGTCTGGATTGTATAACAAAGTACAGGCTGTTGCAGCAGACAACTACATCCAGGATAACTACCAAGGATCGCTGTTGACAATGAAGTCCAAGGGTGCGATAATCTGGGGCTTGATTCTCAAGTTTGGCAATCTCGCCTTGGTTGTGATGGTATGTCGACCCCGTTTACAATATATTCTATACTAATAAGATAGGACACTGCCTTCTGGCAAAAATCATTCGCAACCGAAGTCAAAGCAACTGTTCCTGGCTACAACCTCGCAGCCATCGCCATCTTCGGCGTCCCATGGGGCTTGGGCACCGTTATTGGACTTTCTGCACGGGCTCTGCATAATACGCCCATCTTCCCAACTTATCCAGGTGAATTCACTTCAGAAGAGGTGCTTTCTGGATTCGTCATGCCGTACACCATCAAAGCGCTCATTGGCAGTCAAGGTGTTATCGCATTTATTGTCCTCCTCTTCATGGCATTAACGAGTACTGTATCTTCCTCCATGATTGCCGTCAGCAGTATTCTCTCCTTTGATCTATACAAAACATACATCAACCCAAAGGCATCCGATAAGCGACTTATCCATGTCAGCCATCTGACAGTCATCTTCCACGCCGTCTTCATCACGGCTTTTTCCATTGTACTGAATTATGGCGGCGCAAATATGACCTGGCTGGGATACTTCCGACCGATTCTTACTTGTCCTGGTATCATCCCGTTGATATTAACATTGACATGGGATGGGCAGACACGGTTGGCTGCTATTTTATCGCCGATACTAGGTTTTGCGACTGGCATTGCCGTCTGGCTGAGTACGGCGTCGTCGATGTATGGAGGTGTTAATCTGAGCACTACCATGCAGCAGGCACCCAGTTTGTATGGCTCTATAGCATCCTTTTTCTCGCCGGCGCTGTACTCTGTCATCATTTCGCAGTACAAGCCGTATAAATTCGACTGGAGGGAGTTTCTCCGAATCGAGCTCGTCGACTCATCTGATTCAGAGGACACTCACCCAGAAAACAGTGAAAATCCATCGCCTACAGGCAAAGAAGCGACAGAAAAAACCACGGCCGTGACAGTTCACCCTCAACCATCTCAATCCGTCGACGATCTCCGCCATCCCTTCGACAGCGACACCCTCACCCAGCTGCACCGATGGTACAAGATCGCCTGGGTAACGTGGATTGTGTTAATCCTGCTCACATTCGTTGCCTGGCCAATGCCGCTATACCGCGATTACATCTTCACCAAATCCTTCTTCTCCGGGTGGACGACGGTGGCGATCATCTGGCAGTTTGTCGCATTTGGCGCGGTGGTGATCTTTCCTGTTTACGATGGGCGATATGAAATATGGAAGGGACTGAAGGGGATCAAGAGGAGTTTTGTCGGTTGATTTGTCCGTATTTGGCTGTGGTGCATAGGAGTGCATTAGTTGGTTTTGATATGATCTATATACTCCGAGATGTGATGTGTCGATAATGGAAATTTCACACTTCCACCCACAGAGATGATAGAAAACTGTGGTCTTAAATTTTCTTCTCAAACATTCTCTTTGTACACTCATTCTCCATTCTCAAAATACCGCCCGCCAAGAAAATTTCAAAGAAAAACGCAAAGCAAAACGCAAAGAACAACACCAAAACAAGTCCATATCCAAGCCTCCCCCACAGCCACTCGAAGAATTCTTTATCAGAGCACTTGACAGAGGATCAGAAGCCACTCTGCAATGGACTCTCGAAGACGTCTGCGATGAAATTCCCAGTCTCAGAAAGATAGTGAAGGACAAACACCAAACACGGTCTCGGCTGAGGTCAGAGGCAAAGAAAGACCCTGCCCTACAATGCGGCCCCCAGGAACTCTGAAGTCTCGTCAGTTAAAGATTCGGATATTCAGTTGCCACCAGAATATGCGTCACCTCCGACCAGTCCTCTGTCCGCCTTTCACTTGGACTCGGACTCGGACGATGAGGAATATCTGGAAGATTTAGCAGTCCAAGAGTTTCTGAGCGGTAGCAACGAGGCAGACATCAACAAACAATAGCGGACCATTCCCTCCTGCGATAACTCCAGGGACTGCCAGTTCTATCCTCCAGGTACGTCCGCTTTGTCTACCAGACCCATCCATATACTATTGTGGCTAGTACGACGTCACCATGTCGCCGGTATGTGGAGAAACCACGATCCGCCCGTCAGATTCGCTCCAACGCGATCTAATCCAGGGCATGGCAATGGTAGGAAGGCAGTCAGGACTCCGAGCGGAATACGAGGAGAGATTCGATGATGGATATGTCTAGGGATATTCTCAGGGTTAATTGATGGGTCCAGTGGTTCAATCAATCCGTCATTAAACCAGGACTAACAAGTGCGATCGTCGCTTCTTATTGCCAGACTGATATGCGGCCAGCCATGACAGCCAGCCAAGGACGATAACTGCATCTGCATCAACACCCAGCGATCATTTGTGGGCCCGAGAAACAATGACAATAATGATGGGAACACCTTTGCTCGATATCTCATGACAGAAGCTGCAAACACCCACATCCGCACGCCATTGTTGAACGCACCGCCCACACAAGGTGTCCAGGGTGCTGGGATAGGGACTACTACGACACTTGGATACGCCATCCGCTTCAAAAGCAAGCGTCGGCTAACACGGCCTGCAGCAACCCTGGATGGTAGGGACGGATCATATAAGTGGATGCAAGGTTAGCGAGCTACAATGGTGTTGGGAGGAACCTCTATACAATTGGTCCAATGCACGTAAGCGGAGGAACAGGGGTGTGAGACTGAGAACCAGTCGAGTTGGCCGTGTCCATTGATGCCTGGCAGCAAGGAATACATCTATTTGAGTGAGCCGCATGCCCAAATTCTTAGAGACTACATGCATAGCATTGAGTTGTCATTCTAATGAGACAACAATGATATTGGATATGCTTGCATATCTAAGTAATAAATATTCGTCTGTGGAGCAAGAGGTAAGAGTATTCGGTTCATATTCCCATTTTTCCCGTCGAAATCTGAGATTGACCAATATGGAGCCTCAGATTCATCACCTACGAGATACGGACAACCTTGAAGTGAAGAAAATGTGGGACTAGGCTGCAGGAGGACTATAATTTGTTTTCGCTTTTGTAGCGAGCCACTATCTGCCAGATGTCGCGTGAAGTCAATCCGAGCCCAATAACCACCCAAAATCAAAGATCGAGTATCAAGGTCGACTGATTCAGTGCAGTCATGTGAGTAGCATCAAATGGGGCATTAACAGTCTTCTTGCATCCCCCACTTGTGCTCTTTCCCTCAAAGCGCTCACGAAGAAAACGCGTCCACTCGGGGGAACTAGCTGTGAGCACATCGCCGTGATCCATGCCTGGATACAGACTCAGATGTGCCTGACTCCCGTATTTGCAGGTGTCATGGAAGGAGTTGATGGTAATTTGAGGCAAAATCGTGGTATCATTCAATCCTTGAACGATCAAAAGCGGTTGCTCTGTTTTGGATCCCATGGCGGGAGAAACCATTTTCTGCCAGTTTTGGAAATCTGTGCTGTTCCTGAGCGCGGCGGTGCTCGTAATCATCTCCTTTGGAGAGAGCCCGAGTCCAAGCGCCAAGGCACCATTGTAGCAGGATTGCGTGAGTTTGGCAATCTGAGCCCGATCCAGAAGCTTTTGCGCAAAGAATGAGATATCCGCCGAGGGAATAGCACGTCGAAGGGCGGTCGTCATCCATAAGAATATATACGTAATATAGTAAGTGCTATAGTTGGACTTGGGGAAGATTTTCTCAGCTGTCAGGAGGATTAAGTCGTACATTTTCGTACCTGGCGCTATGGCGACCGTTCCCACGTAATTGCCGGCTGCTCCAGACTTGACGAGGGCACTTTCGGATAGCTTCCAGACAGCTCCTCCTCCCTGGGAGTGACCAACACCGGCCCAGTCATCGGTAAAGGTGTCTGGGAATACTTTGCGAGCAGCGAGCATGCCGTAGTAGATATCGTTGGCATGGGCCGAAAAGCTGCAGTATTCATGCTCAATATAGTTGTTCCCAAGTCCCGCATAGTCAGTGGCGACAATGGCATATCCGTTCTGCGCAAGGAAACCCCAGTTGTTGTAGTCGTATAGTTCGGCGGTCGAGGAAGGCGGACATCCGGCGAAAATGCCAATTGTACCGTGGGCGTAGGCAACGACGGGGTATTTCCCATCCTGCCGATATGAACTGTATGGAATTGCAATAAATCCCGTAGCAGGCACAACGGATCCATTCATGCTGCGGGAAGTGTACTGGTATCGATAGGCAGTAAGTCCAAAAATCACGCTGAGGGACGACCCGTTCAGTGGTTGGAACTTGAGGAGGTCGCCTGGCTTTGACGAGGAGAAATTGCGAGCTGTGGCGTAAAAATCGAAATCAAAATCCGGTTCCCACATCTCGACGTCCTGCTTTTGTCCCTCACTAAAGACTCGCTGGCAAGCAGAATCGCAACCTAGGGATGTGAGGGTCGAAGTCGATGCATTGAAATTTGCCGCCGGTTTGGCCACTGACAGCGAGACACTCGACAGGGTGAGAATGAGGCTGAGAAGCATCATTTTCGAGAGTAATCGAAAAGGATGGCTGATTTCAGGTTGGACTTCTGAATAGGTTTGAGAAAACCGAAGGGAAGGATACATCTAATTGACCCTTGGGTGGAGGTATCATTTATAGGAATGCTTACTGGGACGATCTCTAATAGAACATTGGTGCCTCACCGATATGCCTCACGTCTTTTTGTCGGTGCCTGTGGGGAAACCAGCACTTGGCACTTTTAAAAATGTAACCGCGAACACAGGATGAGATGGACTCCGAGAGTGCCAGTGGAGCACCTGAAGATCAAGCATTGTTCAGCCTGTAAGACTAAATGTTGGTCTTCGACTACTTCATGCATTCCTCATCTGGGCTAGGTCTTATCCCCCGCAGCACCAAGTCCTCCGCACGCCAAGAGTAAGCCACATGTTCGCTTCCATTTGATGGGGCCATACGCCTTTCCTGCCTTCCTTCGGGTCTGATTCCCCCTCCCCTCAACGAAAACAGTTGTCAGCGAAAAGAGAATTGCTTATCTAGGGCGCAGTTGAACTGGTTAGCACTTACCGCCTGGTCTTACTTTGGTGGAACGAATGAGGTGTCTCCGAGCCACCAGTCACGTAAAGGGAGGTCACGAAACCGATCTATTATTCTAAGAGCACTTCCTGCTTCTTCTATATTAAGTAATGATGAGCTTGCTTCTCCCATATCTACCCTACGATGAGTCCTACCCGAACGCTGTGCGCAGATAGACGGAACGGGGCGAGGACAAGGGAATTCGAAGATCCGAACGATCCGAAATTCGAACGAATCAAAACATGTATTTAAAAACTGAGTCAGAGTTTATGCTCATGGACTGTACTGTCTTTCGTAGCCCATAGGGCTCGATGAGGACAATAAACTTGATTGCTACTATTACTTGACTACTACTACTTCCATCTTGAGTCCATCTTACTTCCACCAGTACACCGTACGGTCTTTTTGGATTACTATGTTTCGAGGAAATATAATCTATCCAATAGTCGGGCTGTCATATCTCGGGATTCCCTCAACTTGTGATTCAGAGGTAACACGGAGACACAGTGTCGGATTAATGGGAAAAAAAAAAAAAAAGTTGAATTGACGCAACGGTGTCATGCATAGTTGAAGAGGAAGAAAATGATTTTTAATGCATAAAGGAGAGTACCACTTCCCCCTCCCGCCGATTACACTACAATCTATCGGTGTGCTGCAAACCAGGTCATTATGCTCGTGTAGATAGAGAAAGACCACACCCGAGTGTTCCACCATGGTTGTTCTTCTCGTGGTCTTCGGCAGTTGAGTTTAACTATTGGAACCGTGGAATAGTACATAACTAACACAAACTATATGACACTAGATTATGGGGTCTATAATAGTAATAGGCGACAATTATCGCCTCGAGAAACAACACCGAAGCCCCGTCTTCGCCAGAAACACCAAGGCACCCAAGAACCGGAAGATCGACAACCCCGATGTCCCCCACAGGATGATTTTAAAATACCACATGGTGCGATCAGTCGATGTCGTCTATCAAAGTCAGCGCAAGACTTACAACGAGGATAACATCGAAAACAAACCGTTAGACACAGACTCCGCACGTTCGCATTGTTGATCAGCAACACCAAGAGCGAATTACTCAACGCCCACAACAGCACCAGGTTAGTGCGGAACGTGCGATACGAATCATCCAGCTGCACCTTGGAGCTCTCCACCGGCTCCTTCCACGGCGCTAGAGCCCGTCCCACGGTGAGCTCGAACTCGGTGTCGATATCTGCCTGGGGCTTGTCGAGCTCCTCGACAAAGTTTGTCTTTGCATCTGATGTCTTTGTCTGCGCGGAGGGGAGAGATGCTGCCTCGTCTGACCCTTTTGTACCCCAGGAGACATCGTGCCAGTTGCAGAAGGCGTAGACGTTGAGAACGTTGATGGAGCAGGGCATGCTGAGGAAATATGCCCAGGACGATGTTGCCATGTGCCAAGGGTCGAGATAGAGGACGCTTGCGATGAAGTAGACCCCGTACGTGGATACCAGGGCTATTAGGACGAGGCCAGTGGTGGAGGTGAAGAACGAGCCTATGAAACCGCCAGCGCCATTTTCGAAGTCGAGGTCTATGTTACCGCCGCTGAAGGCCTGGGCGACGAGGTAGAATGAAAGGACGAGGATGTAGAGTTGGACGAGGGAGAAGTAGAGGAAGGCTAGGATGTAGGAGAAGTTGGATCTAATGATGATTTTGTTAGCCGGTGACTGAAATTAAGCTTTGGATGAATGGGTGGTACCCTTTGGGCCGATTTCCAAGCGCGAGGAAGAATTGTTGCATCAAAAATGCCAGATAGAGTATCTTGATGACATTGTTGATGACCGGTGTCACCTCATTTCCAAACGGCCAACCCTTGTTCTTATTCGTTGCGCTAGGAGTGCCGACGATGTCCATGATTACAGAGGTCGTCAGCCAGTATGATGCTAAGATCGGTCAGTTATATTCACCCCAACACGGTGGTAACGAACCAAGGGAGAGCCATGTCATAATCAACTGGCAGATGTTGTAAAGCAGCTGGACATGGAGGAAGAGCAGCCGCACGATACTATGCCCACTTTTGTAAATGCGGTTGAAGTGCATGACCGAGTATAAACTCGCCGCAAATGATCCATTCAGCCATCGTCTTCTCTGACTCAGAAACTCCGGGGGGGGCTGAACCTATTTTAGCCACGATGAAGTTATTTAGGTAACCATGCTGTAACATACCTTCAGGAACGTCCGTCTCGCCTTTTGAGGTTTTCACATAACTCAGGGTCCATTTGAATCCCGCCTTTGCAACAAGTTCGAAGCACAAGATCCGATCCTCCGCCAGAAACATATTCTTTTTAAAAATATTCATGCCTTCAATCCCCTTCTTTCCTAGTTTCTTCGACAGAGTATGATCTCCATGGAAATACTGTTCGAGGGGTCTGCCCATGATGGCACGATAGCGATAGGCAGAAAACGCACCAGGTAGAACACTAACATACCCAAACACACTTTCCAGTGGCTTATCCAGGATGTTTGAAATCTTATACTCAAAGTTTTGCGCCGCGACTAGTGGATTGATGAGCTTTTCCCACTGTGAGCCCAGTAGTGCATGGATCTCGCCGCATGCTCCACCCAGGTTCTTATTATTATAGAATGCCTCCCATAGCGCAAGCAGGGACTTGTGGCCCGGCTTGGTGCCTGCGTCAATCAATATGCACACCTCTGGATTGAGAATCCGTCCAAACGCATTGAATAGCCAGCGGTGCGAATTGATCTTTTTACTGTTCTTCTGTTTGAGACAGAAGATCATTTGCACCGGTGGGAAGTTCTCTGGATCATCACTGTTGGGGCGAAATAACTGCTGCGCAGGCGACACCGACAACTGCGTAGTATATTCAAACTAATCAATATTAGCGATCGCCTGTCAAAGGGATACTGTGTAGCACGTACTATATGGGCAACCGTCTCCTTGCCATCCACATCATGCTTCATGATTCCGTCCTGATAGATCCCAATAGTAGCCAGAACATCGAGGGTATTCTTATCACACGGACCAATGCCGTCGAAGATCAGTGTCACCACTATCTTCTGCCAGGCCGGTCCTCCTTTATTCCAGAATTGAGTTTTCTTCAGCTGCACGATGTCTCGTATGTTCTGCATGACTCCATGCAGAGTTCGGGCGGTTAGAACCTTATCCTCATTGTAGTAGGTGATGGCAATGAGGAGTTCCGTGTATCGATTGTACATGGCGGCTCGGAGGTTGTATCCATTGCGGAGATTGAAATCATCGGGATCGCAGGTGGCCGCCGTGTCTTAACCATTCTGTTAGTACCTGTGAGCTGTGAAACGATGTCTGTAGAGGCTTTTACATCTCAGATGAGTGAATTCTTCTGCGGTTGCTTCGCTGTTGTCACAGTATTTCGGTTCAACGGAATTGAGGATCGGACTCGGAACTGGGTAATCGACGCTCAGGACCGTCCCTTGGACCAGATTGATCCGTCGAGTCGGATAGCGACGGAGACCACTGCGTGCGTTCTCAATCTGACGTTTTTGCCATGGACTGGTGCTGGATACTCCCGAGACTGAGTTTGCTCGCGGTGGTTCTTGAGGGGTTGCGAGGGTCTCCGGGTACCGTGGTTCGTTGGGCGATGTGAAAGGGCTCTCAAGTTGGGAACCCAGCAGGGACTGCGAAATATCATCCGATTTGTCGTATTCATTCTCACTCGTGCTCTGAGGCTGGAATGATCAGGTCAGTGAGTCGCAGCAGACAATCCCTTGAACCGGGATATGCTAACCGTAGGAGTTAACTGTCGCGGTGGACGGCAGCTACCATCCATTTCAAATGAATAATGGTTTCGATATTCGTCGCTTGCATACATGCTGTCTCTCTAACTGCAGGAGAAACAATGGTATGGATGTGAAGATCAGAATCTGCATGAGGCTCTGAATCTGAAGCTGCTGCTACCGAAATATACAAGAACAGTGGGAATCCCGCTCTCCGATTGGGCAGCGGGGCTCCACCCTTATGCCGAGCCAATCACGGCCCGTCCCTCTGGGGATAAATATAGTCGGCAATTGAAGTCCATGCCCATTCGACGTCCAATCTTCATTGTTACATGGGCGGCGTAGTTGGGTTTCAAATATGACTTGGCACTGCCCGAGAGCTTTTTTTGGTCCGGCGAGGCTGTGGGCTTCATGGCTTTTCTAAGGTTCCGGCGAACAGCCTCCTCCAGATGGGCAAATATAAGTCTCGTTGCTATTTCTGGATTTAGGTTAATGGCATTCACTCTACAGGGTGGTTCATATGCGCAGCAGCTTCTTCGAGTGAACTCTCTAGATTGGCTGATAAGATGACTTCGGATTTTTGTATCTATCGGGACTCCTGCGAGGAGATGGCATGTAGGTCTGATCTGCATGGCACGAGGCCAAGATCGATAGTTTCCAACCCAGAGTCGATCGATTCCTGTCTTTCCATGTTGTCTCGAGTTGAGCGATTTTTGGACTCACCATCTCGCATCGATCTGCGGGTCCAGCTGGATAGAGAGCAGGCCGTGTACACCAACGAGGACGCGGTATCAGGTCATATCATCCTTCGCAATGAAGCGCAAGTTGACGTTGCGGCAATCACGGTGACGCTTTCGGGATCTGCAACTTCGAGGCTGCGTTCTGGGAAACTTACCGAGTCACATCAGGTAACTATTCTCAATTCATTCAAGGGTCCTTTGGTTTTTGACAGTGCGAGGCAGCTATTCAAACGAGTCGAACAAGTGTTCCCTCTCAATCCAGGCTCGAGCTGGTTTACAAACTCTCGTGCTATGAGCCTCGGTCCCGGAGAATACACATTTTCCTTCTCAATTCGGGTATGTACTGCACCGCTCACCATCTGCCTAGGGTCTGTTTATCTCACATCGGGTATCTTCCAGTTCCCCCAAGTTTCAGAATGTTACAAGGGCAGTTCCGCCAGTCACGACAAACGCCCGACAAACAGGCGAAGACATCATCTCCTGCGCAAACTACCCCCATCTACTGGGGATAGTTCCACCCCAGGAGAAATCAAGTATCTGTTAGAAGCGACAGTACGGCAGGATAGCCTCCTAAGTGGAACCCAGAAAGTCGTTGAGTCTCCCGTACCATCGATTGCGCGTGTCTCCTTCTCAGCTTCCTAACAACGGGGTTTCTCTCAGAGTCGCAATATTCAATATCTTGGAATATCCACCATGCAAAATCCCGCACATAGTCTGAGTTACCAGCATAGGATCTTTTGTGATAGACATCCTCCCGATCCTCTCCTCTCACTAACGTCGAGCTCCGAACCGGCCATGTACGATGTCGATGCGAAACTGACAAATGGGCCCTTCCTCCAACTCAACAAACCGATCTCTCTAGCAGTAGAGATCCGGAGCATACTTGGTTCACCCAAGGAGATAGTCATACACGATTTCCAGTCCATGCTGCTGGAAACGACAGATGTGCGCGCACGGGGATCCCTCGAAAACCAAACCCGGTCGTGGATCATCCAGACGATGACAAATCTGCGACTTTCTATTGTGGCCGCCCACGATTCCCAGGATGGATCTGTTCTAAGGGTGAATGATGGATTGTGGAGTAGACATCGGCTGCCATCCTACCTGGCTCCCACGTTCGAGACGTGTAACATTACGCGGATCTATGCGTTGGTGATTCGGCTTGGGATTGAATTTGGGGCGAATAATGTCAGTAGTTGTTGTTGATTGGAGAGAAGGTGCGTACAGGAGCTGACCCTGTCGCAGAGAAGGACAGTCGAGTTCCAGTTTCCGGTTTATATTATCTCGTCAGGCACGGATTTACCCAGGGGTACTCTGGAGTCTACAGACTCACGGTGTAACAGGGATTTCAAGGAGATGAAAGTTTAGGATAGCTGATTGAAGATGTTACCATGGTTCTTTGGTTGTGATACCTTTAATTCGACTTAGTTCATGGGGAAACTACCTTATACATTACAGTGTCTCCGAGTTTATTCCTGTTAGGCTCTTAAGATACACCTGGAAAAGTGTGCTCAGGTCCGGGAAATTGGCTTCAAGCTCTCAGTTAAAGGGGGTTCATTTTGTGAACATTATCAGGAAATGTTATTTGAATTTTGATATATTGATAGAGGCGTTGGATAAGGAGGATCTAGAGAGATTAAGATATATAGAAGTGGCAGTTTATAGGCTTATAATAGAGCCATGGGGAGGAAATAGATAATTACTACTATTACTTAATTATTACTACTACTTCTACCTTACTTCTGCCTTACTTCTATCTTACTTCTACTAGTATACTATATAGTCTTTCTAGATTACTATATATTTTAAGGATATATAAAATCTATCTAGTATTTAGACTTTTATATCTTAATATTTCCTTAATTTATGATTTAGAGGTAATATGGTGACACAAAGTGTTGGGTTAATAGAGTCAAATATATACAACAGTGTCATGTATAGTTGAAGCGGAAGATAATGATTTTTAATGCTCTCATTTCAGACATTATCTTTTTTGCTTACTACGTCTAAGTCTGTAGCAACGGCGTAATAATACAGTGAGCAAATACTGATTCCCTTGTTAACATGTGATGGATAAGAGAGTGCTTTAGGTTATTAGCATTACGAATGAATGAAATCTGATTAGAAAAGCAGCATTAAAAACAGTGATGTTTGAAACAGACTTAAAGGAACCCATTAAAAATTCTAACCATTGCCAAATAATAAACTGCTATCTTAAGGGTGAATAGAAAATGGTCTATGAGAGACCAGTATGGATAATCACTTCTATGCTGAGCCTTGGTGACTGGGAGATGTCGAAAGGAATCAAAAGCAATCACTAGTACAGGAAGGCAGGATATATCAACCAAAAAACTTAAAGATCGCGCCAGCAGAGAGCATCGTGGCTAGACACACAGACTCAAGCATATATTTGCACTTACTCCAATCTTCTGACTGATGGTGACCAGTACCGCATCAGGAGTAGTGTCATCAGGGGTAATATCGAGGATATGCTCCACCACCATCGCATAAAGGAGAGTAAATCTTCTTCCACCTGTCGATTACACTACAATCTATCGATTTGCGTCTACGATGGGAAAAGAGGCGTGTGCAGAAAACCAGGTCATTATTCTTGTGTAGATAGGGAAGCCACACGCACATGAGCACATCACGGTTAAGACTTTCTGCCTAGTGAAGATGGCAGGCGACAGCATGATAGATCGCCTTGTTAATTCAACATTAAGATTCCCGAGAGGATTACACCGGCACTCCAAACGGTTAATCTCTACCAGAAATGGCTCAAGTGCGAATATCAAGTGTTTTGGTATAGACAGGAGATGGTTATTCAGCTGTAAGGCGGAGGTTTTTGTCAAACCATGAGGAGGGATATCAAAGGCAATGAGGATAAACTGATGGCGAGATGAAGATGGAGTTGGTGTGATTACCAAATACCCTGGGATAAATGTAAGACCTGAATCTAACGTTGTAAACTGTATCTCCTTCTCATAATCAGTCTGTTCACCAACAAACATAAACTTATAGACACTTTCCCAGTTTAATAATTTTTCATGCAAGACCTCATCCTCTTTAGTAATATTAAATCCAATCAACTCCTTGATATCTCTCACAACCTCAGCAGCACTTTGATAATTCATTCCACGCCTTGACAAGAACCGGGCCATATTTTTCACCAAAACTACTCTCAATCTGACCAATAATTAGCTGAGTATTTTTATAAGAAAACTTAACAAATGAATCTGTGGTGAGTGGCTTGGCCAACGTTTATAGGAAACTAGATAAATTAGGGTATAAAGTACGGCGGGGGTATATACAAAGATAAACCCCAGTAAATCAATAGCAGACCACATAAAACCCAAGTTATATTTTAAAAATAAGCATTAACACCACAATTTACATCTCAATATAAATAATGTCCTTCATAAATGTTTCCACGATGTAACCACTCCCACAACTGCCGCTCCTATACCCAAACCTATCCACAAATGCGTATTAGATGTCTCAGGTGTTTGTTTCTTCTCATCCTTCAACGGAAGAAAATCCAACCATGGCGCTCCATTCGCGAAATTGGCATACAGCTGAGCCTTCCACCTGTCGCATACTAACGGGGATAGATGCCGGGCGGCGAATTTCAAGAACCAGCTATCCTGCGCTTCATACCGCGTGATCTGGCCGGATACATTGAGGACAGTTGTCGCGCGTGGTCGGTGCGTTTGCTCAAGTTTCTGGAATAGAGCTGTTATTTTTTCGGTAGAAGGGGACGGATTATCGTGTAGTAACGAGACGAGAGCATTGCTAAAGTGTGCGATTGCTTCAAAAGCGAGATTTCCTCCTAGACCAGCGTTGATGGTGACTTTGTGAACTGAATCCCCCATCAGCATAACCCGTCCATGGCTCCATTGGGGAATAATTCCTTCTTCCAATGGAACCAGTGCTCCGTTGACTCGTGCCTCCCATAGATCTTTGATGGTATACCCCGGTCCTGGCGCGACACTGGCGTATTCTTCAACCAGCCCATCTGCATCGGCGTCTGTATAGCGAGGACAGTTCGGCGACGTCGTCAGAGGGGTTTTCACGAAGAGAAACCAGAATACTAGCCCTGGTGATCCGGTTGCAGCGACGGCGGAATGGTTGTCGTAGTAGACGTTGTGGACTGTGGCATCGGGAAGGAAGGGGCTGGAGGGATCGTTGCGAGAGACGGCGAAGATGCATTTGTACTCGCTTGTGAAAGCTAGAGAAGTTAGTATATCAGGATGGGTGTATCCTTAACATGATACTGACTTTGTGTGATTTCTTGACTGCGTGCCGGATTATCCAGGCTGATATGTTCGGCCATTAGCTGCCGTACTCGACTGTGGATGCCATCTGCTCCGATCAAAACGTCGCCTCGATGTGTAATTCCATCGGCTGTCGTTACGATAATACCATCGGTCGTTTCTTCATATGCCGTTACTGCATTGTGGGCGTGGAGCTTGCTCTGATCCGAAATGTGACTCTGTAGGATTCGCAATGCCTCGCATCGTTCCATGAAAATAATCGGACGGGCCAAGCTATCTTCTATTAGAGCTGGATTGATAGAACAGTTGCAGCTTACATCTGCTCAATATCCTGCAAGATTTCAGACTGCTCAAAGCATCGTCCATTCCCATCAAAATGATACCTATGGTGTAAAGGCACGACAACCCTCTGGATATCCGCCCACACACCCAGCTGATCGAGAATACGAAGCGTTTGCGGATGTAGTCCGATAGAAGCCCCGATCTGTGGCGCAAAATCCCCTTTTTCGAACAATTCATAGTCGATCCCAGCCTGTTCCAGGACCAAAGCCAGGGTCAGTCCGACCAGGCTGCCTCCTGCGATCAGCACTTTAAAATCGCCCATTGTTTATGTTGCTGTATCATTTAGGTTGTGGTGCCGCTACTTTATAGCCTCTGCGATGGCGTAGTGTTAGGGGCATTCTTCTCGTATGCTTTCACCGGCTTGTGGTGCATCCGCGATAGCCGGCGCGTGATATCGTATGCTTAAAGCATGCATAAGGCTTTTGTGTGCGACGCTGAATCTTCCACTACTGCAAGCCTCGTCCATTTTTCCGGCCAATTTCCACCGAAAGGGAGAGAAATGGAAATATCCTGTGACACTCACAGCTGCGGCAGTCTTATTTGGATTCCCACCGGCAATTCTGATTCGCCGATCACAAAGCCCAGTCCCACACGGCTCCGGCTAGAGGTTCCCGCAGCCGTGCGATTGGCCGGAGTTAGAAATAGCGCCCAGACCAGGAGCTTAATCCCGGTCGATTGGCCTTTACTTGCATTCTATTATTCTTTTCTTTTTTATTTTCTTTACTGCTTTAAAATCTCCCCTTCTGGCTAGTGAAATGGAATTTGACAGGTATAATGGAAGCTTGGACGGTTTACCAGCCGCTGCAGGGGCACAAATAGCGATGTGGCCCTCGACCGTTGAGCGATTCAAATTGCTTCACTGCACTGTGCCGAGATGCTGTCGCGAATAGTGGCACGCGGCCTGGCGCCAGATGAGCAGCATTTGGTTTCGCTGACTTATGGCCTGATTATTGCCATGGCAGGTCTGTCCTTGATTGTCTGTGGACTTAGAGTGAGTTTCTCAATGTTATAATGCGAAATCCACTTTAACTCTAGATTAGCTCTATGCAAGAGCGGTGGTTCTGAAGAAGTTTGGACTGGACGACTGGGCTGTCATATTTGCGCTGGTATGTGGGCAGCTGTTATGAGGCAAAGGACATCAATTTACTGGCTACAATTTGCTAGGTCCTCACTCAGGTCTTTAATGGCTTGGGTATTGCCGTTGTTCACTCTGGAAGTGGGCGGCATCAGGAAACTCTCTCAATGAGCGAACTTGGGCTATGGATGAAGGTATTATCGTAATATTGTCTTTTTATTTATATACTGATGTTGGAAGTTATACTATGTGGCAACATGCTATTATCTGTACGTCTCGATGGCCGTCAAAATAAGCCTGTTGCTGTTTTTACGTCGGGTGTTTCCCATTTGTAAATCACCTTCTATCCTTTTCTCAATGGTCACTAACTAAATTAGCATGGGTCAACCGATTGACACTCGGCGTGATGATATTTCAAGTCTGCTTTACCGTATCTGGATCATTGGTTTTGGCCTTCCGATGCTCACCAGCAAGGTACACCCTCACCATACTCAACATGAAACCCTTACTTAACCGGTAATAGGGGCGCATATGACTTAGCTATCGCGGCTACTGCCAAATGCCTTACTACATTCCAACTATACCAGGTCACACTGTACCAGGCAGTGTTGATCTTCGTAACCGACATCATCATCCTACTCATCCCAATGCCGGTTCTGTGTGGTCTGCAGATGCCAACACGAAAGATCGTCGCGTTGATGTTTGTCTTCAGCACTGGTATTATTGCCTGTATCTCGCCCATTGTGCGGTTCAGTACGTTGGGATATCTGTTGCATGGTGCGACAGATACTACTTGTATGTTCTTCTGATACCATATCATTATTGTCTACTGACAGAACAGTCGACTCAACATCCTCGCTATACTGGATGGCAATCGAATTCAACCTTGGCCTCGTCGCAGGCTCGCTATCTTCACTCCGTGTTTTGCCCTGCTTTCGTCAATTCGGCTCATCAGCCAGCCGTAACTATGGCTCCAGCGGTGTACCACCCGGATTCTACCCGATGGACAATATGAAAGATGGAAACGACCGTGGTAGCCGCAAGAAAGGCAGTCTCGGTATGGGCACGACCATTCTACAGGAAACGCGCAACGAAAGCCAGGAGCGAATTGTCATCAAGGCGAAAGGGGAGAACCATAGCAGTGCGCCTGAGTCCATGGGTGGAAATAGTTTCTGATTTCTTTTCCGTTTGTTGTCTTCCACGAATTCATTCTTTATTATATGATAGAAATGCGGATCTGCACTCATTTTGAGGTCTAAATGCCAAGCTCATCCTTAGCAGTGTCGATCCCGGCACTTATGAGATGTACTTTTGTTTAAAGCACCTTAAGTATATTCAATCAATAGTTCAAACTCAGTTATTGAGACTGTAATCTATTAACCTATTCTATTGTGAGACGATCAACCGTCTAAACCAACCCAACCGCGTCTTCGTAGCTTTCCTGCTCAGCTCAGCCTCCGGCCACAACTCATAGAACCCATGATATGCACCCGGCCATACATGCAGTTCACACTGGACTCCATCCCGCCACACCTTCTGCACAAGAAGCACATTCTCATCCCGAAACGTCTCCGTAGATCCAACATCGACATACATCGTCGGGAGGCCTGAGAAATCCGTCGCTCGAATCGGTGCTGCGTATATACTGACATCATCTGTCCCTCTGCGACTCCCCAATAGAGCATCCCACCCCTGACCGTTCACCGCCCGGTCCCAGACACCCACACCGGAAAACGCATGCGCAGAACCGGAATCGTTGACATCATCTACCATAGGCGCAAACAGAACCAGGGCAAATAGAGGCGGTGGTTGGTTTCGATCGCGGTACAACAAGCTCACACCAAGACATAGTCCATCACCAGCAGATGCGCCATGGAGCATAATTTGAGTTAGGTCTATCCCTAGTTCCTCCGCGTAATCCTGTATCTAGATTAACCCCGCATACAAATCTTCCATAGGTGCAGGATCAGGGTGCTCTGGGCTAATATGATACTTGATAGATATGCAGACAGCGCCAAACTAGTGAACGCATTTCATGGCCCACGCAATGTTGGTGAAGTGATTGCTGACCATCATCCCGCCGCCGTGGATGGTGTAGATTCCTATACTGTTGTGGGTGGTAGGTTTGCTGTCGTCTTCAGTGGTGCTTTTGTGGAAAATATAGATGATAAGGGTGTTTTTATCAGGGCCCATGGGTGTATGCTCTTCATGTATAAGACCAGGAAGAATTACATCCTGGGCTGTGGGGGCTCTTGAGATGCGCCTGGAAAAGTGCGTTTAGGTCTGGGAGATTGGCTTTGAGCTTGTGGTTGAAGAGGATTCGTTTTGTTAACATTTTCAGGAACATATTATTTGAATTTCAATATATTGAAAGAGGCTTAGTGAAGGGATTGGGTGTTATGTATAAATATTAATACAGGATCTTTGAGAGGAGTGATAATCCCTGCTACTTGGCCCTGTGAGTCATATAACAGTAGCTATGCTAAGCCACTATCATATCATTTCACGGTGAGTGTAAATTACTTATGTTTAGATATTGCCGGTATGGACAACAACATCTTAATCTAAGAATCAGTTATGGCCTCGAGGTAATTCTTACTGTTTTATGGAATTATATGACCATTGTTACAGTATATTTTGTAGAGTATTATATATAAAAACTTAGATTCTTCTTGACAGACAACAGAATTTAATATGGGATATAACCTACATAGATAAACCTCTAAGCTAAGCCTATTCTAATCCTAAGAGGGGGTGAGGGCATCACCCTCTTTCGAATAAATCCGTGATACCTCAGGCAGCTGTATCTTATACGACATTGGTGTGTTCCATCATCATCGTCATCAGCCTTGGAAATACAGGTTGTATGGCTATAGATTTGGTTGCCTTCTGTAGGACATAGATATCTTCAGTGGTAAGTGACAGGTAATTATACGTTGGGTTCCAATCCCGACAATTCTTCAGATCCCAACGTTATTGTCGCACAGATAGGTACTCATATTACACAGACACGCCTCTGATTTATTGTAACACTGGACTTTAATATGACATCTTGCATGGCATGTCAATCTGCCTCATGCTTTTGATTTGACAGTACTCCAATGAAAAATCTGTGACTGCGCGCCTTGCTAAGTAGAATTATAACACCGCATAAAATATGCATCGCCAAACTGATCGACCTGCATGAAGCATATGACACCTTGCATTCCTGGGAGCCCCTTGATTGTAGCATTGTGTCCCCAACGAATAATCCTTCCACAACTATGGCGTATTCATTGGCTCAGGGTTGATTAGTGACCTGTAAGAAAAACACCACCTCGTGGACAAGGCTAAGATTTGTAATATAAAGGTGTACAGCAACTTTAATAACTTCACGTGACTTGACTGTGGGCACTATGCCCATCTTATGACTTGTAGGCCGGACAGACACAGGGATTGGTATAAATACTGCTCGATTCCGGCACTTCATGAATTCAGCACTGCTTTAGATTGACTAGGAATAACGACTATCATCATGGCTACTATGACTACCATTCCCACATCTCACCCTTCAGCCTCCCAGCATGGGACTGAATCGAAAGACCAAGGAATAATGCCTCACTCACTAAATGAACCAATTACCTGGAGAAACCTGCATCGCCGAATCGACTGGCTCAACATGACCTTAGTGGTCATCATCCCACTCCTGGGTCTTATCCAAATGCCCTGGACTCCTCTTTATCGACAAACCCTCCTATGGTCTGTGTTCTACTATCTTGCTACTGTTAGCTCCATCACGGGTGGTAAGTAGATTGGTATATCAAAAGGAGTTCGCCCCAAACTAACAACTCCAGGATACCACCGTCTATGGGCTCACAGAGCATACACCGGCTCAACACTGCTGAGATTGATCTTCGCAGCCTTTGGCGCAGGTGCAATCGAAGGATCCATCAAGTTCTGGGCTCGCGAGCACCGCGCCCATCATCGGTATACAGACACAGACCGAGACCCATACAACGTCCAAAAGAGTATCGCACACGCCCATATCCTCTGGATTATCCTGAAACAACCCAAGAAGAACAACCGGGTGGATATATCCGACTTGAAGAACGATCCTATCGTGGTCTGGCAGCATAACAACTACCTCTTCGCCGGGCCGTTCATGGCCTGGATCTTCCCAAGTCTCGTTGCTGGGATATTCTGGGGAGATTGGTATGGTGGGTTTGTTTATACGGGTATCGTGCGGACGTTTCTCGGCCAGCAGGCTACGTTCTGCATTAACTCACTGGGCCATTATCTCGGTGAACAGCCGTTCGATGATCGGCTTTCTCCGCGGGATTCCTTCATCACTGCTATCGTCACCCTTGGAGAGGGGTATCATAATTTTCACCATGAATTCCCGTCTGACTACCGGAATGGCGTTGACTGGCATCAGCCTGACTGGACAAAGTGGCTCATCTGGGCCTTTGCCCAGCTAGGTCTAGCACAGAATCTGAAACGCTTCCGACAAAGCGTGATTGACAAAGGACGGCTTCAGCAAGATAGCAAGAAAATAGAGCAAAGACGAGCTCAGTTGGATTGGGGACCGTCTATCGATCGCCTGCCTGTCATGGAGTGGATGGAGTTCCAGGAGGAAGTCAGGAAGGGCAAGGCATTGGTGGCTGTTGAAGGGGTAATTCATGGTGTGGATAGGTTTATAGAAGACCATCCAGGGGGTGAGGCTATTATTCGATCTTTCATAGGCAAGGATGCAACATCTGCGTTTAATGGGGGCGTGTATGACCATTCCAATGCGGCGAGGAATATGATTGCCACGATGCGAGTAGCTGCTCTTCGAGGAGGAGGAGAGGTGGAGATTTGGAAGTAGTGGATGTATTAACTGAACATTTTATGAGATTGATCGAGAGTAATTCGGCATGTATTTAATTACTCTTCACAAGGCTTAAATACAATCTTTTCACCCGAAACACCATTTTTGTTACTCGCAAGTGCTGCTTCAACCGATCTCAGTCCCCCAGGAATCACACGCACTCTGTTTGGAATGAAAAGACGCCTAGCGATACACCCATCTTCACCACCAAGATGCTTCACCATAGGCTCACTGAGATAGCGCAGCTCTGGAGAACTACCAAGCCCCAGCACCTGTTTGATCTCAACCATTTGCTCTGTCGATCGACTCAACGCTGCAGCGTCAGGATCAACGGTCTCTGGATTGACAACATGCACCGTCACCACGTCGCCGGCAGTACGCTTGCATTGGATGATCTGCACACTCAGCACCTGCGTCGACTTGATCGAAATGGCATCAAACACCATTTCCAATGGAAGTCCGGAGATAGCTGCGTTGAAATCCGCTGCGGTACAATGCGCGCGATGAAGAACAACGTGTGCGCCGAGTCGTTCGAGAAACGCGTGGTTGGCGGGACTTGCGTTGGTGATGATCCTGGAGAATCCGGACAGTCTGGCCAGCTGGATCGCATATTGTCCAACAGACGAGCCACCGCCGATGATGACGATCGCTTTGCCGTTGCCGACTTGATGACCTTGTGGTTCCCACGGTGGGATCATTCCGTGTCCTTGCTTGTCGTAGAATGCCGTAACCGCAGCCACTGTCGCGAGACTAACACCCGCGGCCTGCTCGTCGGTGATGCAATTCGGTGTTTTCGACACCAACACAGCTGGCATCTTGCAATACTGCTGGAAAGTAGAAGAGTCGTAGTTGCCGACGATCCCCTGGAAGAAGACGCGATCACCAACATCATGACTCGATACGTCAGGCGCAGTATCGACGATTACTCCCGCAGCATCAGAACCAAGGACGGCAGGATACTCGCTGATAAATGCATCGTAGTCGCGCATCTTCCAGTCGACTGGGTTGATGGCCGTCGCGGTGATTTTAATGGCCACTTCTCCTGGTTTGAGAGGCTGCAATGTACGTTCAGAGATGATATTCTGTGCGCGTGGTTTAGGAACCACCGCCGCTGGGAATTTTTCGGGGACGGGCATATTGGCTATACTTGATGCTATGATAGAAATATGGTGAAGGAAGTTGGACAGATTTAGTTTGTGGTTGAGGACCTCGACATCGTCACATGCGATCCATATCCGGCGGATTGCGTCATCGACCCTTATACTCTTAAATATGGGGTAAATCCATATACCATGATAATATTATACTACTACCCTTGGTTTTCGGAGAGAGAATATCGTAAAAAGATAATGAATTACTAAAAGCATCCGCCATAGCGAGAAATGACAACCTCTAGCTGATGAGAAAGCAGATGCCGGAAAACTCACCACCCTACCCCAGAACCCATCCGAAAAGCTCTATAATAATCCCAGTGCATGCAAGTCTATCTCCGTTGAGCCTAGGTTATTGTATCCTCAAAATGAGATGCATTACCGCTGCCAGTGGCTATTGTCATTGCAATACGCTATTGACAAAATCAAATATGATCTGGCCCAGGTCTAGACCTGAAACCCCCGTCTCCATGGGGCCTTGGGAGCATTGCTTGACAGCTTGCGAATGTAGTTGATCTTTGGGGTATGCTTTGTGACGGTTGATACCATCTAGTGCGCTGCTCATGTTGCTTGCAGCATCAGAGGTCTTGGACGTGTGACAAGTGATTAATGTAAGGGTGGAAATCAATTAATTCATATTATCTCATACAATGTTTATTCGCATCCGCAGCATTCAGAGTGCTGGATCGGATAGCGCTCGAGATGCTCCTTCAACAGCTTCAACACATCATGGGCCTCGTACAGCTCTGCTCCCGAGACCGCAGCACGTGTATAGTCACCCTTCCATTCCTCCTTGACCGCATGATCCAAGAAAAGCTTCATAATCCCAACCTGATTTTGCTCGGCTGCTCGCCAAAAGGCCGTCATTCCATCACCGTCCATCTGCTTAGGGTTCGCACCGTTCTCCAACAATATTTTGGCGGCTGCTTCCCAGTGCGAATCTGTAGCATATGCCAGCGGTGCCATTTCGTTATAGCCCGTGGGGGAGTTGACATCGGCGCCTCTCTCGAGGAGGAGCTTGATGAGGGCCTCGGCATCGGCCGATTTTGTTTTGGCGCCACGGTTCACTGCGATGGAGAGCACGCTGGAGCGGATGTACCACACAATAGGCGCGGTGCTGTTCACGTCGAAGCCCATGTCGAGAAAGCGGGTGACGAGGGCGATGTTGCAGTTATAAGCGGCCCAGCAGAGGGCGAGGCTGGTTGCGTTGATCTCCTTATGGGGGTCGACGCCACGCTTGAACAGCAGCTCCATGAGGTCATAGTGCTCGGCTTTCACTGCAACAGCGAGGGGAGTTTCAACTTCCCGAGTATATTCGTCGTCCTCGGTGTCAGCGGCGCGAATCTCGGGATTGGCGCCGTGGTCCAGCAAGAGGTTGACGATGGCTGCGTTGCCCGAGTTAACGGCGGGAAACAGGGGCGATACAGATGGTTGGTCTGTGGGTTGGGCAGCGGGCTTCATGCCGCGTTCTAACAGATATCGGACATTTTCCTCCGAGTTGCCCAGGGCCGCGTAGTAGAGTAGGTCCCTGTTTTGTTCGTCTTTGATGTCGTTGATGTTCAACTCGGCATCGTGATCAAGCAGCAGTTCGAGCTGGTTAACAGGACGATCCTTTGCTACGGCCAGCAGAATCGAGTGGTTGGAAAAGCCCGGTGTTGATTCGTGGAGCGACATGGTGTTGTGTGTTGTGTGGTTTGAAAATAAAATGAAAATAAGAGATGGAATTGCGAGCCACGATGATTTAAATCAAACAATCTCCAGCTGAACAAGTGATCAACAGTGCGGCTGAAGATAGCTCAGCCACGGAGCTGAAAGAACTATCCAATCATCAGTTGATAGTGCTAATTAGTATGGCACAGTCAACATGCAAAGTCTGGTTCGTCCGCAGTCATCGAAGTCTAACTATAAAAGGTATGTTAAGCGAGATGCTGGCGTTGTATAAAAGATATTATTGGCTCAATGGGCCCACCGGTGATGACATCTTAGATCCAGCTGAACAAAGGGAATGTAAAAAGAGCTTTGCCGAAGCAGTTACCACATACACAGTATATCTGATGGGTTGGAAGGCTCAGATTGAATTTACATGTGATGTTCACGGGAAGTTCCGGCAAGTTCATAGATAATACTGTTTAAGAAAAGAGTTGATTGTGTCAAGACCAAGGTGACAGATACAATATATAAGTAGATGGGCTATGAGTACGATGGCATAGTTTCTAGTACAAAATCAAATCATATTCCTGCCATTTGATTTGCATTTCTTCTCAGTTCCGGATGCTCTTTTCCTTAGGCCATTCTTTCATGATTTCTCTTTTATAGACATCCATCACTGCACGTATCACGTGAGCTGATAGGCTGAGCCAATGACAATCCATCTTTATTCCACCCCACCACACGGCCAACCAACATTTCACATCATAGCGAGTGCCTGCTATGCAATCCATATCAAAATGCCTCGCGTACCGACCACAAATCAAGTCATCGTCGGCGCACCCGTCAACATCGTTCTAAAAGCCGATCAACCGACTGGCCGCACTGTCGCGGGGACCATAGCCACCGTCCTAACGCGAGGAAACCACCCCCGCGGCATCAAAGTCCGTCTCACTGATGGCCGCGTCGGTAGAGTTCAGTCCATGGCGAGTGGGAATGCCGGCTCTGTGACGAATACAGCTGCGGCTGTGCCTGCTGCCCGCACGACTGCTGAGCCAGGGCTTCCTTCCCAGCATATCGGGCTGGACGCGTATATGACGCGTGGGAAGCAACGACAGAATGGGAGAGGTGGAAGGGGCAAGACCGGGCCTGTTGGAGGTGAAGAGGAGCAAGTCAGCACTCAATCAAGTGCAGCAGTGACATGTCCAGTCTGTGGCGAGTTTAATGGCGATGAAGCAGCTGTCGCACACCATGTGGCAGGCCATTTTGGTGATTGATAGGAATTCATTCCTATTTGCCTTGAAAGAAACGTTGGGTGTCAGCTTCGATGCTGTCGGATGGGACTAGTCGCTGGTCTCGCAGTTTGTCTCATATGCGTCTGACTTTTCGATCGCTCACATCTGCTGCATCCTGTCGCCAGCGACTGGATCTATACCATCTGAATGATCGCACAGGATATGAGACGATACTTATCGAGGTCCGTTTCTGAAACACCAGTTGATGACCCTCTGCCATACCATATCGACCAGTAAAATCGCCTGCATAGCTGGGGATAGAGTCTATAACTTCGTTGCTCCTATTCAAGTTAAATGAAGCAAAGATGATGATCTGGTTGATGTTTGAATCGTGATATTTATACTCATGTAATCTATGTCTAGCGTGATTCTTATCAATGCATATATAACAAATGCATCCAAGATATGTCCAATATATTCATGGATAAATTCACTAATCATCTCCCAGAATCTGCGCCAAAGTCTTCGAACCATGCACAAACTCTCCCGTTTCCTCATTTGTAGGAAGTCTCTGCGACGCAAAAGCCATAAACACCGCCTCCCAGTGTCCATCGGGGAAGCGGAAAAAGAGCGCTCCATCTTGGTATACCCCGTTATCAAACTGCGGGAAACTGCCCTGGTTCATGTGGATATCGTGGATACCGGTTCCATAGGACGAGCCAAAGATATACGCCGTTGCCCGCTGGTGGATCGCATCGTTGAGGATTGGCTCGAGGTTATCGAGGACATCGTTGTGTGCGCCGGGGATGTCGTGGGGGAGAAGTTTGGCTGATTCGGGGTTGAATAGGCCGTCGGTGCGGAGATAATCGATGCCATGGACTGGGCCGCGGCGGTGGGATTGGATAGGGTGGAAGCCGTGGTTGAGTTGCTCGAGATGTTGTGTGATGGGGTGGTCAAAGTCCCGACGGAACCAAAAAGCTAGACGGCCATCGCGGTCGAGAGACTTGACGTTGATGGCGGCTTCGTTTTCCTTGCTGTGGTCGAATTTGAGATAGACATGGGGGGATTTAGGGTCCTGGCGAGCAGATTGGGCGATGAAGTGGGTGGGATAGGCTACCCAGACGCCATAGTGAGGGATGGACATTGTGATAGTTGGGAGAGCAATTGGTATGATTGAGTGTATGTAGGATTGGAGCAATTGAGTGCAACGGGAGGATAGAGGGTATTTATGAGGGACGATTCAAGAGCTGAATCTTAACATGTGGCATAACGCGATCACCGATCAACAATGGGCTGATAGCCGTAGACGGTGTGGGATTGGTTGGCGTGGTGGGTACGGTGGGTACCTGTACGTAGTCTGCGATAGAGATCATCATTATCTACCATGCTGAACATACAGCTCCAGATTCGAATTGAGCTGTATTTCCTGCTCATAGGACCCAAGAGGGATCTACTACCCGGTACAGCAGATAAAATTGAAATACAAGTACAAGACAGAATACAGCATCAGACTTGTGATAGGGTGTTTCTACAAAAATAAACTGACAAGGCGGGGGCATCACGGCAGAACAGGAATGAGCGGTGTATGAGACACTAGCGGAGGGGTAACACCTGATATGAGCTACAAGGCACATTGACGTGAGATTGCAGACTCTCGGACAATATCAGTCAAACTGATGAACCAGGTATAATTGTTCAAAGACAGCGTAATTGCTGGCTTAAATACATCCAAAGGAATGGCAGTTGACGTACAAACACTGACTCTGCCGTTGTTCCTTCGGGAGAACGTTTCTCCGTCATCGAGGGGTACCTGATCAACACCTACGTCATGGAAGCGCTAATCCTAAACCAGTAATCCCCGAGAGTGTGCTTTAAATGCGCAAGTACTCTTCAGTTGTGCATGTGTATATGCAAAAGCAACTTTTGATTTCAAGAATCACACATAAAGCAGCAGCAGAAAATTTCCGAAGCCAAAACACACTATACTTCAGCTGCTTGGAAAAACTTTAAACCCGATCGGGTTTATGCTAAGCCAGAGCTGAGCCGTGACGGCTCGTGGCATGATATCTTGTTGCCTCAATTCCCACTGATGGAGACCGGATTCAATTGCTGATAATCAACAGACTCTTCCTTGTCTATTGCTGTGGTTATGGGGTGCTCTACCCAGCCAAGGTGGCTCAGTGCCTCCGAATCCCACTCCTTCCGTTAACTCGCTGTGAGAGATAGTAGGTGGGTTGGAACGATAGGTAGATGCTTAAAATGAATATTGGTCGAGAAATTGCACTTGTCTTTGGCGTTTCAAAGCCATCTTGACATTTGAGTAATCATTCAGCCTTAGGATTTAATCTCCGAGTGTATCGGACCGATTTCAAGAACCCCAAGGCACGAATAATCCCGAAGCAAGGCTGGATTAAGGCTGAACAGCGACTGCCACGACAAGGATGAGTAAAGAAGCAGGAAACAGAAACAGAACCCAATTGCTAATACAAATTGACATTGCAAGGCCACGTTGATTACTGAGGTTGCATTTGTTTGGATAATCCTGCGTTTCTCTCGTCTCGTAGGCTGCTTTATCACTAATAATAACGAGTTATTGATAATCGGCAAGGCGTAACACGCAATAGGGGTTTTTACGCCCCCAATGTCGTGTTTTCATATTGGGCCCTGATTCTTCCACCTGTTTGTTGTTCCTGACAGCTTTTTGGTATGATTGGCAGCGCTATTCCACAACAGGAATGAATCACAGATCTAGGCTTTACATAATGCGCCTAATGCGATTTATTCTCTGAGTTGTCATGACTCATCATGGCCAATTCCCCCGAAGTGAAGCGAATGTAAAACAGGAGGATCAACGCTGGTGAATCACGCGAAACAACAACGCATACCACCCACGATGGCTGCAATGTGTCGAGATCTGGACGGCCCCAGACCGCATCAGGGGCAAACAACCGGCGGAGATCTGACCTGGCGGTGTGGCGCCGGGCTGAGTTTGTGCCCGACTGGGGTGCTCCATGCGGGGCGCTGATTGGCTGCCTGGCGGTAGCCTTGTATACCGTGTTCAGCTTTGTCTTCAGCTTTGCATTTAGCGGTGTTGTGCCTGAATCGAACAGTATATAAGCTGCTCTTTTCTCGACTTGGGGATTCTTCTTTTCTCCATCACAACAAGCAATCCTGAGAAATCAATCGCAATGTATCCCATCAGGTACGATTTCTATCTTGTCAATTCCATCCAGATCACAGTCTAACTTTGAATTCACAGACAATCCAGCTACGGTCCTCCTGCTCCTACAGGTCGATCCATGTCCGTCTCCTCGGTAAGCAAACAGCCCACGCGATTCGATATAAACGCTTAACTGACAAACACATAGACATCCAGTTACTCCCAGGCAGACAGAGTCTACCTCATGTCCCGAAATCACAACGGAGCCATCACCCGTCACGGCCCTTATGCCATTGAGCACGCCACCGATGACAACCGCTACACTCTGCGTGGCAACGACTCTGGCCGTGTTGTCATCAACAACCGCTCATTGTTTGACGCGATGGATCTGACTCCTGCTTAATTGCACTATCTTTACTTGGTTTTGGAGTTCTTGGATCTGAGATGTTTCTTTCTTCGGGGTTGTCCAGATGCCTGCGGTATCCGTGATATCCCAGACTATCTGGACATTCCCCTGTTTGGTTCATGCCATGAATAGTTGATCTATTCTGGTACTTGATACTTTTATTCTTTTTCGATGTGTTTCATTTATAAACCTGGAAACCATATATATTTGTCTTGCATTACAGATTGTCTTGTTGCTATGTTTTAGTTGGGGGTCTTCTGGCCCTGGATAATCAAATTGCCTACCAGAATCGATACATGACTCTTTTATTCTTTATCATAACAACTGAAATGAACATTAACTATCAAACATCTCAAGCCCAGTTAATGGTTCTAATTATTCGACATGGATATAGCCGGAGACATGTGGCGTAATCGAGGGTAATCAGTTGAATGCCGAGTGACATGATTGGTCAAAGTGGAGTGAAACGTTCCATATATCCAATATGATTGGCTGCCCGGTCATGGCTGAGACCCACTCTTGTCATCGCGGTGCATTATCTCCGTGTGGGACTGGTTGAAGAACTGTGTGGAAAGCATATTCGCCACTGTCATTGGCAAATCGTCGGCTAAACAAATGAAGCTTTGTATGACTTCATTTTGACGGATTTAAAACGGACATAATCAACGGTCTCAAATGAGGGGAATTATATATAAGCCTACACCTGCCACCCTTTCGTAGCACTTGCAATTACTACATTCAAGCTCAACTACATACGTTCTAAAGAAACATATTCAAGACAAAATGGTCAAGACACTCCCCTTTGGTGACATCCAAGTCCCATCACCGGGCTTCGGTGCAATGGGTCTCAGCTTTGGCTTGGGCAGCAACCTGAGCCTGGAACAGGCCGAACCAGTGCTCTTGAAGGCGATTGAACTGGGATGCACATTCTGGGATACTGCGGTAGGTCTTATAATCTATTCTATCGAATAAATTGTCTAAGAGATGCAGGTCGTCTATCAAGCGGGTGTGAATGAGAAGCTTCTCGGAGACTTTATCAGAAAGCACAACGTTCGCGACAAGGTTTTTAGTGAGTTGGACAGACTATTATTGACAGGCTTCAAGCTAATATGTCCGACAGTTGCTTCGAAATGTGGTTTCAGTTGTATGGAGGGCAGCTCCTCCGTCACCAACTCCGCTGAACATATCAAAAAGTACATTGATGGTACTATTGAGAGACTCGGCTTCACTCCTGACCTCTACTATCTGCACCGCATTGACCCTAGTATGTCCAAGACCAGCATTTAAACCCACATACTGACTATTACAGACACCCCTCTAACCGAGTCTATCCCCGCTCTCGATGAGATCCGCAAGGCAGGAAAGACCAAGTACATCGGTCTGTCCGAGTGCTCGGCTAAGACTCTTCGCACCGCCAATTCCAGTTCGTCCTCACTTGCCTTTCTGCTAATTCAATGCTAACTTCCATAGTTGCCAAAATCGACGCCGTCCAGGCCGAGTACTCTGCCTTTGAGACTCTCCACGAGACAGACAGTCTCATTGATACGTGCAAAGAGCTGGGCGTGGCATACGTCGCCTACAGTCCCCTCGGCCACGGCTGGCTGGTCGATGACTTCCCATACCAAACCCCCGATGACTTTGCACCGGATGATTTCCGGCGAACGGGTGAGTGTTTCTATAAAAAGCCCGTTAACGATTGCTAACGTACTTCAGTCCCCAAATTCCAAGGGGAAAACTTCTACAAGAACCGCGCTATCGTCGAAGAAATCAAGAAGCTTGCTTCGAAGAAAGGTTGCACAATCAGCCAGATCGCGCTCGCGTGGGTTGCTGCTCAAGGGATGATTGCCATTCCTGGCACGACCAAGGCGCACCGTCTCGAGCAGAACTGGGCGTCTCGGGAGGTTGAATTAACCGAGGAGGAGAAGCAGGATATGCGCAGGATTATTGATGCTGCGAAGCCGCAAGGGAACAGATATGGTCCTGCCAACCAGGCGCTGGTTGGTCATTAAGTGCGAGATATGATAGATTAAGTATATGAATATGCATTATTTACACTATTATATTACTTGCTGGAAGTTCTTTCGCCCATGCCAACAATAGTCTTGCGTGTTCTGCCTTTGATGTGCAGTGCGTATAACCTTAGCGAAGTAATGATGACCATCAGAGTCCATCGTTCTCCCAGTATCCCTGACTCTCCACTACCCATCAGCTCGAGCGAGAATGCGTGTGTTAAACTAGTCAGTGATGTCCTCCATGTGACCAAAGCAACAGTCTCGCCATCATCTGTACTGCTGCTCGATCCACCCCTGTGCGGACGAACAAGCGTGAATCCCTTTTTAAACTTCCTCCACTCAAACTCCTCGCGTATCCTCTTCTCCCCAACCTCAATGCTAAAGTAGAATGTCACATCATGGGCTGCAGAAGTCCCAGCACGCATAATCTCCGTATCCATACGACCATCTTTCCCATCACCCTCAAGCGCAGGCAACTTGATAACGCTATTTAAATTAAACGCATTGACACCATGTGACTCTTCACCAACAGCAACGATAATCGGATCTTTGGTACTCATTCCACTGTGTAAAAGCATGGCTGGCCGAGCCCCGAGTGGTCCCTTGGAAGTGTACCCAGTGTGCATCTCGAGAAGACACAGTCGGTCGTTAGAAGTTGCGCCGCAGAGGTTGATGGATTTCCATTGTGACCATGCGCCGTAGACATTTAGGGTAGATGGGAATGGGGGATGAGAGGATGCGCTGGACGAGTTTGTGATGTAGTTTGGTGGTGGTTCGCTGTGGTGTTCAGTGTAGAGTGGTGGATTTGGATTATCCATAGTGATGCTTTCAGTAATGGATAGATAGTATGTAGGCAATTCGACCAGAGGGACAACAGGAGTCTTCACGTCCTCCGGTTAATATGAAAACACAGCCATGACCCTCACACGGCATAAATAATAAATGATCTTCACTGCGTCCGAAACACCAACCCTCGTATACTGATGGCCCGGTCTTGGCGGGATCAAACCCCTCATCGGCACAGCCACGCGATATCTTGGACGACGTCATTTGCCGACATATAATGCTTACATCCCCAACACCAACGCTCTACACTAATTCGACATCACCATCTGACAAGATGTCATCTCTCTACACAGATTCGGGGAAGGGGTTCTCTTCAGAGATGATAGACCCGGCTGTTCTCGTTCTGGCGGGACAATCTATAGTCAACGAGAACGCGTCCACACCATTATACCAGATAAACAGAGATGTAACAGCTATTCCGCAAAAAGGGTCATCTGTGATATTCGAGCGGATAGACAATATTGAAAAGGAAGAGCACAACCAACACATATTCTACCTCGCACACCCGCCAGACGCACAATATCGAAACGACACCCCCGCTTACTACATTACATCAGTCTCATCCGAGACACTTGGTAATATCGTCTTTGAGACAGCCAAATCCCGATTGCAGAAAACAGAGTTCAAGGCACTACTAAGCGCGAAGAAGACGGCATCAGACAAACCATTATTCGACGACCGCCCACAACTTCTCTTTACCGTCAAGCCAAAATGGCCGGGCAGTCAGTATAAATGGACAGATGCGGACGGAAAACAAATAGCCCTGGAAGATAAAAAAGGCGACCAGCAGAAGCTATCCATCTTGGTGTCGATGGAACAGGAAATGAGAGACGCACTGGTTGCCATGTGGGTTCTGCGAATATGGCACGACACAGCCGAGAGCAGAAAGGCAAAGAGAGAAGGTAAGCCAGACTGAGTCATTGAGGGAATTCGGCTAACCTGCCCAGCTCTGGACAGCATGGCGCCGCCTGTGCCATATATTTCCGATATGAAACTGATGAAGAGAACTGGGGCACTTGGCGCTGTTGGGGGCGGCGGTGCTTGAGTGGCGGAGGGCTGTTTATTAGTATAGATTAGGGATCATCATGGCCCCTGAAGGAATCTGACCCTGTGTGCATCATGGTTAGTTGGAAATATACGAGAAGTCATTGGTTGGAATGCATCTTGGCAGATACTGAAGATCTAAACTTTAATTCCCATCTCAATTATATCACCTCACATAGTAGTATATAGAGAAAGTCTATCGATTCATAAGTGACGATGCTAAATATAAATTCATTTTGACTTTACTGAGGCTGTAGAGAAGCATTTCCTTGTAACAGACTTCCGCTGAACATTTCCATGGTCCATCGCACGGCACAAACTCTACACAACACCTCCTTGGCAGCCCCAGAGATCAGCAGCAAAGCCTCAACGCCGATCCCAGCACTTCCAACAGCTTCTCTTAAAACAACATATGACCAAACTATCCTACATCATACAAAATCACCTTCACAATGCATCTACAATGTCGATCACTGTTAAACAACACCCTCGTATTCTGCCAGATCATCTCGGTCTGTTTCATGACATGGAAGGCTCTCACGCTCTGGACGAATACGCCTTACCCCGCCATGGTTGTCATCACTGAGTCGATGGCTCCTGCGTTCCGACCGGGCGATATTCTATTCATGTCGAATCATGATGGAAATGTGGCAATTGGCGATCTGCCGGTTTGTTGGCCGTCTGGTCGGTCGTACCCGATGGTGCATAGAGTTGTTCGGGTTTTGTATCAGGATACGGAGTATGTTTCTCTTGCTTATGGTGAGCTTTGCTAATATGTGTAGGCAATTTATTTTGACTAAGGGGGATAATAATCTCGTTGATGATACGATGTTGTATCCAGATGGACAGGAATATCTGCACCGGAACGAGATTATCGGGTTTGTTCGGGGCTACGTGCCATTTCTGGGGTGGTTTTTCATTATCTTGCAGAATCCATCACGGCTGAGAGATATTGCTATGTTATTTTGAGATATTGTTAACTGTATAACTATGTACAATAAACCATGAATCATGGAATCAGACCCACCAACGCAGAATAAACTTTAGGATACATCCACATCGGGGCGATACAAAAGAAGAATCCATAAACCCAGCCCATCCCCACAACCACACGGATCCATCTGGGCAGTAAAAACAGCCCCTTCAATGTCTCGGGCATATCGGTCTTGGAGATCGCCGTCTCAATGGCGGCAGCAAGAAAGTTCAGTTCGAAAAACAGGAAATCCCTAGCCAAGGCTGACTCTCCCAACGCCCATCCCACCAGACAATGTGACAGGCCCGACATGCTGAATATAATCAGGGGGATTATGGTCTTCTCCATCCGCGACCTTGGCGGTATACCCAGCAAACCCCGAGAGATGGGAAATGCGAAACAGATGTAGGTGGGTAATGTAAGACGGTGCCAGAACCGACCCCAAAACCCACGGACGCTGCATGCTTCGAGTGGGCTGCCAAACAGAGGAGGCCAGTCTTGGGGTTGGTCGAGGGCCAAGATGGCTACGAAGATGATTGCCATGAGGGAATTGTAGAATTCGAGAAAGAAGTAAGCGCTCCATATCCACTGCACGGACATGATGGCTCGGATGCGGATTTGATGGACGGAGAGGAGCTGGAATGGGCTTTCCATTGCCGGAGAAAAGTCGGCTGCCATGATATTTCCAAATGACCAGACGAGGATCTGTTGAAAGGTGAAACTATTTAGGAACCAAAGAACCATTGCTTTGATTGTCTTGGACAATGCAAAGATAGCCCGTGATTTGCCACTGCATCCTGTTGACTTGTCCAAACGGGAAGGTCGCAGTGGCAGCTGCCGAGGATTATTCCATATCCTATAGCAGTCGATAAAGGCCGAAGGATTCTTTGATGTTTCCGGGGTCACAGAATGCCGTTCAATGGCGAGGATCTTGATCGAATAAGGAAAGTAACTGACGACCAAACTGGCAAAGGTGGTATTCGCCCCGAGCAGTCCGGGTAATTTGTGGCATGAAGTCAAGGATAGAACAGTAAACAGCCAGATTGGACCTAAAGATAGTATTCTGATTGCTCTATGCCGTGTCAGCGATGCCATGGTCAGCATGCTTGCGACGGCATAGTAAAGGAGGGGCGTCAATGCTGCGAGATCCATAGTGATTCTGTCGATTTGGTTTCATCAAAGGCTTCAGGACCATACAACTCAGTATATCATCAGAAACACCAACACGCCTGCAAGACTGAAAATACCGCATTAATTCTTTCGAAGGATTCGACCCACCAAAAAACGGCAAGTTGTGGAGGGAAACTCGTGTTTATATGGCCCCCAATACTAGCACCGTTGGTCGGCCAGGGGCTATGCAAGACCAAATACATCACCATAGTATTCCAGACCCCGATCAACGTCAATGCGGGGATTGCTAGTGCCCCGTTTCTTCACGAATCCTTCTCGTTTTGCGGGATATACAACTTCTTGGCGAGGCTCATTCCCAACAATCCACCATGACGCCCAACTATACACATCCGTTTGAGGCAGAATCGTCTATTTATATTAGAACTCGAATGGATATAAATTGGTCCATCTTCGCACTTCTGAATCCATTCTCATCATCACAACAGCTCAGCTCAGACAATCTACATCCATCTCATCTTACTCAGACTTCCATTCATCTTCCACTTCATCTTCCAACATCAAAATGGTCTCCTTCCCCCTCAAGGCAATTGGCGCTACTGTCGCCGCCTACCTGGTCGCCCAGCAGTGCCAGTGCCCCCAAGTCGCTATTGTCCCTGCCATCGACGCCGCCCTTCAAATCGGCGCTGCTGTCGGTTCCGCCGGTGCCTCCTTCGGCGGTGCCATCGTCGGCGCCCACTTCGGCAACAAAGAGCGAAGAGGCGAGCTCCTCGAGATCCGAGGCGACTTCAAGGCTCCCCCCGGAGTCCCCCAGCAGGAGTTTGACCGTTGCGCCAACGACTTGTCCAAGGAGTCGGTCAAGATCAATGTCAAGGGACCTGTTGAGAACCACGGTAAGAGAATCAACCAACAGATACAATATGAATTATAACTGACATTCTCCAGGTGTCCGGGCTCAAGGTCTTCCTGCGAGCTGCATGAACCTGGCAACTGTTATCGATGGCGATGCTTCCGGTGGTCCCAGACCTACTCCTTGCGGCTCTGATTGTCTGCTGTACAACAACCTGAACAAGAATGAGTACGAGAAGATGCGCAAAATCTGGGGTGAGATCCAGAAGAAATAGATGATCCCGTGTATAGCAGACATGTGTATGGCTTGAAGTTTGTGTTGGAGACTCATTATTAGAAAGATGCTATCTGTGATATTGAATGTATATACTGTATATTTGCATTGTTTAATTTGAAAGTTTTATCATACTATACTTCGCCATTGCAATTGTAGCCCCATATATTAGCGAGTACAAATGTTCTAATATACTTAATTAGCAACGTACTATTACTACTTGATAGATCCAGCTAATTACTGGCCATTGTATTTCTCTTTTTTAAACGTCCCAGCCCCAATATTAAAACATTGCACCAATGGATATTTTTATATGATAGTAGTATATATCCCAACCAATTCAAAAGGTGATTATTATGATGATTCTTCTCAAAATCATTACTCAAATGGTTAGACTGACATTGTTAACAATGGACGATTTGATATGGCGGTCAGGTAAACAGCGCAAAAATATAAATTTGGTTGTTCCGAAGTCTATTTCAGAAGAGGGGTGGTAGCAGCTATCAACAAAGATCCATAATAATATATCCTTCTGAATAAGATTATTCGCATAAATCGAACAACAATTGAGCAAGAATATCATTTGTATTCGGCATTTCGTACACATGTCCAGCTTTCGAGAACAGGTGTCAAACCTCAGCTGAAAACTGTTCATAACATGATTGGCTTCTATGGCGTGAAATATGGGTCTTTGGACCGTGCATGGTGGAGATCTCTCAGCTCAGTCAGGCTGGAAGTTGGGATTCTCAACCCAATGGCAGAATGCTCAACGCACCTGTCAAGCTGCTAAATGCCAAAAAGTAGAAGAGAGTCTATTGAACATGCCCGCGGCACAATCCAGCTTCCATTCCATCGATTCAGGCCAAGCATCCACTTGACACAAGACCCACATGTTTAGGACATGACAGGCGACTGACCAATAGCAACGCAGCCATGTTTACTTTTTCCAAAAGGTATCAAATCCCTCGGACAACTTCTAGCCTATCGTTTTTGGCGCATTTTCCAAACTGAACGACTCTTAGTGCCAGTGATCTGCAACCACCGTATTTATAAGAAAAAACTTTTCTCCCAAGCCTCGCCAAGTAAACAGCTTAATCCCGCTTTTTCATCATGACAGATGACAGCGCCCGGCCACGTGTGAGTGAAATCAGCAAAAATGGACAGCCACCAGAGGGATACCTGGGCACAGAACTGCCTAAGGCGATTGAAAATGGAAATGTGCACCGATTGAGGGATCTGCTGCAACAAGCAGGTGCCGTCGAGATTCGATTTGATTATGTTTTCCCAAACGCGGCGGGCGCGTCGACGGGAGTCACGCCGCTCGTGCTTGCTGCTTTTTCAGATGATATACAGGCTGTGGATGAGATCCTGAGACATAAGGCGCGGGTCAATGCAGGGACGGCTAATTACAACCTGACCGCACTTCACATGGCCTGTTTGTGTGGCCACTTGAGGATTGTCGAGAGGCTTGTCAAGCAGCATGCAAACATCGAAATCAAAACAAACGACAGGGAATCACCGTTAAACGTGGCTGCACAGTTCGGGCACCAGTCAGTCTGTGATTTCCTCATCAAGGCTGGCGGGAAGATTGAGTCTGCAGAGAACGATGGACGGACGCCTCTTCTATTTGCATCGGCAAACCAGCACGTTGAAGTCGCCGAATTGCTCATACGCAAAGGGGCAAATGTTAATGTGCAGTCAAAAGCGAGCCAGTCGACTTCACTACACCACTGGGCTCGAAGGGGCAACCGGCGAATGGTCTCGTTGCTGTTGGAGAATCGCGCAAAGATTGATACACCGGACGCCACTCACTGTACGGCTCTCCATATCGCCGCATGGAACGAGCATGCCGAGACTGTGTCGTTGCTTCTCGACAAAAAAGCAAGTTTGAAAAAGGTCGACGAGGATGGATGGACTCCGCTCCACTATGCCTCTCGTGCTGGCAACCTGGAAGTGACCACGCTGCTTTTGGAAAAGGGCGCCAGTGTGAAAACCGAAACAAAAGTGGGAGTGACTGCGCTTCACCTGGCCTCTCTGACAGGCAACATCGAAGTCACCAAGTTGCTTCTAGTCAAAGGCGCCAGTGTGAAAAAAGGATCCGAGAAGGGATTAACTGCCCTTCACGCTGCTGCTCTGGGAGGCCACAGTGAGGTCGCTTTCCTCCTTATAGAGAATGGCGCAAGTGTTGACAGGCTCAATGATGATGGAGCAACTCCCCTTAAGCTTGCCGCTGAATTCGGCCATACCAGTGTTGTCGAGCTGCTTTTGAGCAGGGGCGCCAAGGTTGATAATGCATCTTCGAGCCAGCCTAAAGGTCTTTACGATGCGGCATCTAATGGACACATTGAAGTCGTTGAGTTGCTGTTGAGACACGGCGCTGATGCTGCGAAAATGGACCATTTCAAACCGACTTTGGAAGAGCAGCTGATCAAAAAGACAAAGAATGACAATGAGGGGTGGTCTCTGTTACATTTCGCCTCTGCCAAGGGTTATTTCAAAGTGGTGGAGTTCCTTTTGAGAAATAACCCAGATATTACCGGGACCGACGATAGTGGAAACACGGCACTTCATCTGGCATCAGAAAAAGGACGCGCTGATGTGGTGGAACGGTTGCTTAGTCGAGTTGCCATTGAGTCGCACCAAGAAGTCGTCAAATTGATATTGAAACAAAACGACAACAAAAGAACATGTCTCCAAGTGGCAATCGACAGAGACTATCGAGTCGTGCAACAGGTCATTTTCGACTGCCTGGCAAGACCTGGGCCCGGTTTTCTCAGATCTTCACCAAAGGATGCCGAGCAGCTGCTGGAACTCGCCGCCGAATCCGAGATACCCGGACACGAACACGCATTGAAGCACATGCTGGAAACATGGGGCGAACCTTCAAACGGAAATTCGGCCAAATGGACGGCGCTGGACTGGGCTGTCTATAGGTCCCAGGCAATCCCTGTATGGTGGATTCTATCCAAAGGAGGCCACCTCCATGGGGACAAGATCCGGAACGCCCTCCGCGTCGCCAAAGATAAGAGTCATCACGGCACAATGGACTCGCTCGTCACGGAGCTGCTGCACAACCCTCCACCGGTCTTGGGCGAAGATGTCGACAATCGAGATAATGACAATCCGCCCGTGCTGCCGAGACCGCCTCAGGATGTGGACGAATTCCTTGGTCTAGATGGAACAATCATCGACTTTTACACCAACGGAGACAAGATCGACTTCCACTTCAAAGAAGAAAAAGTCGAAGATCTCATTTACGAAAAAGGTCCTGAAAAGGTCATGTCGGAAGCCAGGAAGAATGTGTGTTACAAACTCGATATACTCAAGGAGAGAATGGAAAAGGCACGCATTGAGCCCCAGGGAACAACCGGGAGAGAAAAGGACTTGATGCAGTCGAAAATCCCATCCGGGATGAATAGTGATCCCCTGAAAGCCGAGACGAAAGGAATAGACCAGCTGAAGAGAGTGGACTCGGTGCGACTTCCAGGAGATCATCTGTTTCGGTGGATACATTTGCCTGTCAATAACGTAAGGACCCGTTTATATTGTCTACAATCTATGCTAATCAGATTATCATCAGATGCCACTAGCAGAGGTTTGTACCGACAGCCACTCCATCCTCGTAGACAGACAGCTGACGATGAAAGGACCTCGTAACTCGCATCTCCATCGACTCGGGGAAAACGCAAAAGGAACATCGCCCTCTGGCCGATTTCTTCAGCAACAGCTGGGCACAGCTGAATGCAGGAGGCGGCCAGCGCTACATGAAGCCGAACTGTGTTGTATGTTCACAGCATTTCTACAACAAGGCAGACCTACTGACCATAAATCTTCATTTAGTCTCAGGGGTCTGATGAGTTGAATGACAGGACAATCGCTCTTTATGTATGTGTTCTCAGATTACACAGGAAACCTTGCTAACACCAGCCAGATGCCGTATCTGACCGTCGATGACAAAGAAATAAGAGCAGACCACAGCGACAATGCCAGCAGTCATATACCCCAGAACAACAAGGTGATGACCCTGGATCAATACTACTATGTGACTGCAAACAACACCGAGAACAGGGACTGTGACCAGGTGATTTCTCGCTACATCGAACGGAAGTGGGAGGAATGGATGACACAGCAGGGTACTAAGAAAACGAAAAACGCCCATGAGGGCACTCTCAAGAGACGTGCCGAGAACGAGAACAAGGCCGGCGCATGGACGAAGATCCTGGTCGTCGACCAGCTTTGGCTATGGATTAGCGATAAGAGTGTGTACCGACTGCATGGCATGAGTGATGTGATACTGACTCTTTAGACACCATTATTACAGCAACAACACACGACTTCAAGCACTTTGTTGACATGGTCTACGAAGCTCTCGTCTTCGAAGAGAGCAGAGGCGGTTTCAAACAACCAACATGCGTCATGTCCATGATGGAGCTAATCCTAGGCATTGCAACCGGCCCTTTTATGCGAAAGACCAGCTTCGAGGGTAATAAAATCATCACCAAAGAGGCGATGGAAATATTCCGCGAATCGATCAGATACGTGGCCGACAGCGAGATTCAACTCTTCAACAGCTTCGAAAACTCTCTGGATCCAAAGAATAACAAGAACGGGAACGGCAGTAACGCAGCGTTGAATCCATGGCACAATCTGCATGAAGAGACCAAGTTTCTGCGCGAGATTAAAGATATCCAGGATGAGTTGAAGATTCTGCGGACACTCGCAGAGGCTCAGGAGACGGTGTGGAATCAGACATTTGACGATGACCATTTCAAGGATCGATCTATCTGCACGCCCATGTCGGTCAAGGCAGAGGTTGACAGGATGATTGAAGAGGCAGACAAGACTCATGACTCGGTTGGTTACCCATATAGTACAAGCAGTGAGGTATCTCTAACAGTCACAGATCAACACGCTGCTAGACTTGAAGCAGAAACAAGCAGGCATGACAGACGCCCAGCTCGGCCACGAGCAGAACAGAATCGTCACTGTCTTTACCGTCGTGACCATTGTCTTTCTCCCCCTTTCCTTCCTGACTTCGGTCTTTGCCTTGAATATATCCGACTTTCCCCATGTAGGAAACAATGTCGAATTCGAAGGCTGGTGGATCTTCCCAATCATCTGTACGTGCTTCTATCCACTATGAGAATACCTACTTACATGAAAAATCAGTTGGCATCTCAATCGGCGTATCCTTCCTCTTCCTCTTCTTCGCATTCAACGTCAACACTCTCAACAAGTACTACCACGCGTTGATGCACCAAGGCCACCGGGGAAAGTTTATACAGGATCTAAAAGCGAGAGTCCTCCCAAAGAAACGCAACAAGCAGACAAATAACAAAATGCAAAAACCTTCCAAGGAAACAAATCCCGTGAAAACGAGCGCGTTGGAAAGGAAGATATCACCATCCGAGAAGGAGGAGACGAAATATGGAATTGAGAGTCATGGTCCGGGAAAGGAGATGATCAAGGCGTTTCAATTCTTGGATCCGCTGCGCAGTAGGAAGAAGCATGCGTCTCCGTCGGATCCGGAGTTGGGTGGCTATTGAGCTGGATGAATAGATTGAATAAACGAATAATGCAGGCACTGATAATGAAGAGCATCGCCCATGAGGGTACGTTAACATTTCCCACCTAGAATCCGTACTCTGTTGAAGACAATATTCATATATCAAGCAAGGTTTGAAAACCAAGGGGAAGCCGTGTTAGCGCTTACTAGATCTCGAACAGATCAATCCGTACGGACAACCCGTTCTATTGGCAATGTTTTACTCGACAGCACAGTTTAGTGGCTCGCTTAATTCTACCGCAACCACTTAATTTGATACATCCAATTCTGCCTGAACGGCTTTGGCATAATCGGTCTCGAGGGCCTTTACATTATTGAAATGGTACCATCGTGTCGGAGTCGGTGGTGGCATCCCATTGGCACCGAAGAGCCGGTAGGGAGAAGTCGTGGTCGGACCTGGTGGACTCCAATATGACATGTCAAGGCAGTTGGGAGGTCCAAGTTCGAGATAACACGCCGTATCGAAGGACTGCAAGCAAGGGTGTGATCGAGATTCAATCGACCCGAATCTACGTCATAATGTATTGGGTGTTATATCGAGGACATTATGAAAAGAAGCTAGAAGACAAGCTTCCAGGAACAGCATCTGAGGAGGTATTATGCCATCGCCATTTGAGACTCCTGAACGTTATATCGACAAAGCGACCGGCAGCTTTGGCAGGGAACTTTGACCATGGACTAAAGCACGGATACTCGATCAGCGCTACGGCCGGTGTTTCAAATATATTATTATACTCGATAGCTATGATGAACTACGATAAACGACACCGATCGCACTAATATAGTCCCAAACAAACTCAATTTTACTTTATATTACACCTGAAAACAAACATCCTGGATATATCCCAACAGCAACGCCCAATGTAAAATCGCTCAACTCAAATGATACAGTATCTCAAACTGAGTGCTTCCTGCTCTCGTCAAGGCTATATCTACTCCCGACACTACGCTCCGTGACATACGAATCGTATGGCTTCTCCATACTGCCTGGGTTTAGTGGCTGCGCGGATTGGTGAGTCGATGATCGGATGTGTGACCAGACACCGCGGTAGCCGAGTTTGAAGAGCGGGCGGAGGTTGGAGAGACAGGCTGCGGTGATGCCGACGGCTGCTTCGATGCAGGTCCATAGTGCGGCGGGGGCTTGATAGTCTGTGGTATATTGTTAGATGTGTTGGTGTTGGTGTATGACGAGAAGACTTACAGGTGACGTCAGGACCAGCCTGAGTGAGCTTGATCATTGCGACGAGACGGACGATATCAAAGACCAGAGTTCTATATTGTTAGCATTGACAAGCCTAGTAGAGAGGGAAGACATACAATCCACCCACGACAAAAACGCACGACAAGAGCATCCTCTGCGTTTTGGGAATCGGCAACGCCCAGACAATCTTCATCGGCATGATGAGAATCACCAGATCGGAAAAGATGTTCGGAATCTGCATCGCGTAGTAGAACGTGGCGCTGTCGAGACAGTGACCCGGGATGGACTGGTCCCAGAATTTATTGACCGGGATACAGATGAGAGCGCCGGCAATGAAGATGCTGATGGCCCAGAGGATGACAAAGGTGGCGATGAGGTTGGAGGCGAGGATCATGCGTCGGGTCGAGAAGAGGCGTTTGTAGAGGGTGAGGATGGAGAGTTTGATGAATGCGATGCAGGCGGTATAGACGAAGGAGTTGGAGTAGCCGATCTGACGGGTGAGTATATGTCTTCAATCGAGGGAGAAAGAGACATACCTTGGCGAAGATGATGAGGTTCTTTGGGGGGATTTCGGTAATGTGCGATCCAAGGCCATTGTATAGGACTATCATGATTAGCGATGAATGAGATCGGTAGATGCGAGACTTACGGATGCAAACACCGATCGAGCAACCATACTTGAACAGCTGCACGAATTAGCATGTACATATATCATATGCAGGTGCGGCATACCAGTGCCATCAGAATCAGATAATCATCGAGAAACAGCTTCGTCCCATTGATCCTCCTGGCCAGCAGCCGCAACGCAACGGTGACGGTCGACAGGAAAAACGCAAAGACGAGCGAGACAATGACCGACCGGCGGAGACTCTCGTTGGACGGGCCAAAACAGCCCTCGGTGCCATCTTCACACCGCATCTTGACACTTCTTCAGCAAGAAAAAGAAAACGAGAGAGAACGCATCGATTTGGAATGATCGTAGGATCGTGCTGAGAAACATGGGTATATTCAATTTTAAATACACACGCATCCTCCCTTGTGGGGGCTGGCGAAACCCTCGACCTGCCCTCGCTTGTACTCATCACATCCGCACCTGCAAGGCGAGACATCCAATTCTAGGGGGATTTTCTCTCAATAGCATTGCCCCTCTGCAGGAATTAGTTGGGCGAGCGAAGGATTCGGGGGTAATTAAACCTGGGCAGCGCGACAGGGAAGTCGAGACATTAGGGGCTGATCGGCGCGCACAGCCCTTGCATGGCGGACGCAGTTTGCGGATGGGCCAGTGGGGAGTCGCGTAGCAAAGACAGTTTACGATGCATCGTCTGAAGAAGCGTCGACATGTCTTGGTCAAACTCTGTTGTGCTGTCAGGCTGTCAAGGGATGAGTTTATTGTGACTAGTTTATTGTCCGATTCGACGCTATCATCGAGCTGATCGATCACTCAACAACGGTCTCCTATTCGTATTCTTAGCAACCCCTAGTCGACCAAATAATCGGGCATGACAAAAGTACCAACACTATCGATTCGACCAAGAATTTTATTAATAAACACACAATCACACATTCAAAATTAACCATCAAAAATAGAAAATCAAATCAGTATGGCGTTCCTCGCTGGGTCCCATACACCACCGATCCATTGCGATAAGCTTCAGCTCCACTATCCACCTTGCGCGAAACATCATCTTCACTTCCCACGGCACGCCCAATGTTTGACGTGTTGTAGCTGCTGCCGGCTGCGTTCGATCCCGTCGATCCATAGCCTGTGGCCGGCAGGTCAAAGTCGCTGCCAGACGCGTTGGATTGCGTCGTGATGACCGGTCCACCGGTGCGAGGTTTGCTGTAGCTGGTGCCCGCGGCGTTGGATCTGGCGCTATTATAACCACCTATCAGGCTATAGTCGTCACGAGCGGCACTGCCAGAATATGCACCGTAGTTACTAGCTGCAGTCGGCGTCGATGTGACGTTGGTGCTGCGAGGGGCATTGTAGTGGCTGCCGCCCACGTTCAACCCGGTCGAGTCGCCATAGCTGGTCTCGCCGCTTCGGGGGATGGTTTGGCTGCCACTCTGCGCATTCAGAGCCGGCGACGGAGTGTGGCCGATGTCGCTGGCCGTGCCATAGTCGCTGTCGGGGGTGTTGGATCGGGTAATCACTACAGGGCCACCAGCTGCGGACGTCTTGAACTTGTTGGTGACGCTCTTCAGCTCTGACGTTTCAGCATCGTCACCACCAGCTTTGTTGCTGCCAACATCTCCCGTGGATCCAACAGCTCCCTTTTCGCCCCCACTGCCGGCCGTTTTATCCTCACTTCCCGCTTTGGATCCCGTCGATCCACCGAATCCTGCAGCGGATTTCTTCTGACTGCCTTGCTGCGCACTCGCCCCGGTGCTGCCGGCTCTGCCATAGGTCGTGTCCGACTCTGCAGGTTCAGCGTTGCCGCCAGACGACTCGTTGGCCAAGTTCGATCCACCAGATTGAGTTGTGCCGCCTCCTGCAACGGTGGCATGGGGATCAAACGTCTTGGTGGTGGTCGGACCAGAACATCCAGACGCATGGATCACGCCGGCACCGCCAATGCTGCCTTTGTGAACGTCGTTCATGAATTTACTAGTGTCGGTGTTGTATTGCTGGTTCTGACCCTGGGAACTTGTCTTCTTCGCGATGTTGCTTCCCTGGCGATTTTCAGATGAGGCAGCGGTATGTCTGTTTGCGCTCTGCTGGCCTGCAGGGTAGGTAGGCTGCTTGGTGATACCAGCTGCGGTGGTAGCACTGCGGCCACCGCGATCAGTGCTGGCTTTCGAGTCGGTATTGCTAACCTTTTTCGACTGGGAGTTTTGAGATTGGGTGTTGGCGAGGCTAGACTGAGCACCGCTGTTCTCCTTGCTCAGCGATGATGGCTCGTACTTGTTGCCATACTCGGTGTCCTTGGGGGAGGCTGAGCCGTAGCTGTCGGCATACTCGGAACTGGCCTCGTTGGAGTATGGGTTGTTGGAGTAAGGGTTGCCAGATTGCCCATAATTGCTGCCGTATTCACTGCCCTTGTTGTTGGAGGCATAGTTGTTACTCGCGTAAGGATTGTTGGATCGAGTGTCATACTGGCCTTGGTTGCTGCCATACGCTCCAGCAGCACCTGCACCAACGCCGGCAGCACCAACAGCAGCACCCTTGGATCCAGTCGAGCCATAGTTGTCGGTGTTGCCAAACTCGGATTCATGGGAGTACGGGTTGGAATTGCCGTGAGAAGCAAAGCTCTCACGGCCCTGTTGGAACTTGGTGTCGGCAATGTTGGTCGTGTTCGCGTATTGCTGGGAAGAATTGGCAGTAGCACCACCAGCATATTGACCACGTCCCTGCTGTGACTTCAAATCGGAAATACTGCCAGACTCGGGTCCTTGGGACTTGGTCTTGGAGGCTGAATTGCCATATTCACTGCCGTAAGCAGCGACGTTGTCGCCCTGTTGTTGGTACTTTGATCCAGCATTCGTAGCATTTCCTTGAGACTGGGTGGCAGCACCACCATATTCATTTCCATACGAAGCAGCCTGGCCACCCTGATTCGCTTTCGAATCGGCTGCATCAGCTCCAGACTGTCCCTGGCCCTGACTCTGACCCTGACTCTGGTCCTTGGAAGCAGCATCGCCAGACCCATTCCCATACGACTTCAGAGTATCACTGCCCTTCTCTACTCCCGAATCAGCAGCCCCAATTCCCTGCGACTTGGCCTTGGACCCAACACCCCCATTGCCGTCGTCCTTTCCATACGACTGCAGCTTCTCGCGGCCTTGTTTTATTTTTCCATCGGCGAATTCGGTTCCTTTCGACTTGGCCTTGTCGAGGTATTCGTTGCCGTATTTGCTTGCGGAGTCTTTGGCTTGGCCGGAAAGGGCGTCTTTGATTTTGTGTGCGATGCCTGACATGATTATTGTAGTTCAATTGAAAAGATAGAGTTAGGTAAAGTATGTTGCATGGTAGATTGAAGTGGCATTGGGATCAGACAGGTATATATAACCGCTTATCCGCTCCGTCTATCCATGACGCCACGATCCCTCTGGTCAACGAGTAATGACGTTCCATCCAGAATTGAATTTACATACCCCACAATCGATCGAGGGAGGCCAATGTTCATCGATCTGGTTTCGTGGTTGACTCCAGTGGCGAGATGTGGTCATTGCTCGTCATCACCAGCAAATAAGCAGCCACTAATGTCGCACGCAGACCTGATAATCTTGGGATGCTGAGATCATCGAGTGATTGCATTAATCAATGCATCATTTATGCTTGACTTCTGGGTTTATGTCTGCGATTGATGTTGTGCAATTATTTTATCTTGACTGGTTGGGCTGTTGGATATCGATGACATCACGACTTTTGCAGGGATGGGATTAAGTGAACAACAATTATTCTTGATTTATCTAATCTGATGCTAATTATTCTGTATAATCTGTGAGAGTAATAGCCACATCAATTCTCAATTTGAAATATCTAGCCATCGGATCATGGTGTTGGGTGACGCTATGGCGGCGTTATATATATCCAGCAGAAATGCTCTCTTAGCAGTGACCTGCCCACACAACAAAATCCATTCTATCCATTCTATGCATTTATTATGGCCAATACAGATGGTCTACTGCCGCTCAACAACCCATCTCAACAGACACCCTCCAGGATACAAAGTGCGCGCTTCACCATCTATCTCACAGTAGAAAGTGCACGATGTCCCCATATCACTTGACAGCTCCTCGACGCGGAGAGAATAATGTAAGTATCCGTTTAGCATTATCCGGCTGAGTATCCCAGTCAAACAAATGCATGAAGTACCCCGAGTTGATGATGTTGACCTTTTGGCTGAGAGCCTTGGTCTCGGTGGTGTCTTCTCTGTCATGGAATAGCTCAAAGCCCAGGTCGATGAATTCCCTGGTCGTGTCCAGTCAAAGAGGTGCTCTAGGGGTGCACCGTCGTATACCAATCGACGCATGTCTTGACCAAGGCCGCAGCCCAAGTCGAGAAAATGATGGCCTTCTTTGATCGTAAAAGGATTCCTCGTATGCCGGTGAACGAGCAAGGTCAAAACCGAGGAATCTGTACTATGGGAAGCACGGATATTTCAAGACTTTCCAGCCTTCTCTTGACTATAGAAACTGGCGCCAGTATTGGATATGGTGGGATCATAGACGACGGACAATGCGCTTGCAATGCTGCGAGTGCTTCTCCGGACTGATGTTGCCATATTCCCTCAGGAATATACCAGCCTCTCTATTGTATCCAGCGGTATATCATTCTGGTGGGCCATTTTGCTTGCAAAAGTTGAACAGCTGAAAGGTATCTTGCGAGTCTGGCTTCCTAGAAGCCTTGTTTGATGAAATTGCTATATCTAATCGAAGACGAACGAGGAAGAAAGGGTTATTCATATCATTTCGACGGACTTTTCGAGGAAATAGATTGAATGGCATCACGATGGGCCGCGGCGGATATGACAGATCGTATCCCTTTACTCATCGATACTTTCTGACAGATGCGAGGGCTGACCCGAGTATGCGGTACATCTCCGCATTTGGTCTTGCAAGCACTCCTTTTCTCGCTAGACAATACCAGTAAATTCTAACATAGGGCACCAGGCAATTCCGAAACCTTGCTAGAAATGGTTAAACTATATGTATCCAATAATAGAAACTCTGTCGTATTTTTTTTTATAGAAATACTATTGCTCTATTATAGGAACTGCCTTCATTCTGTGGAATTATCACACCCCGATCATTCATTTCATGGAACATTAGTGGAAAAGTTATCCTTATAGTATCTAACCAAAAACCGATAATTAGTCTACCATAGGAATGAAAATACAATATGATGCAACAGTTATAAAGTTATCTATACACGCCTGGTCATTTTTGAAACTGCCTGGGCCCCTATGATTACATTGTATCTCGACTTGCATTTTCCACATCATTTTAAATAGTCTTGCTCACTCTGCTCGCATTTACCCCAATCAAAGAGCTTCATCATTCATTTAAATGACAAGATACCACCATAAACTCCCTAAACGCGAAGGATATACATGCTAAATCCCACAGGCTTCTCAAGGGTGATGATACAATACCAATTTTAGTTCAATGCGCTGCATGTGTCATGGTAATTATCGAAACGGTGTACCTGTAGGATAATCCTAGCGTCTCGTTCAGCTTTATAAGAGCTGAGTACTTTGGCAGGGCAACTTAAGCTCGTCCCTGAACTGCTGTTGGTATGTGAAACAGCCGCATATCTTTCATCATTCGGAAGGAATTATCTAATTCTGAATAATACAGCGGCAGTTGCTGTCGTTGAGTTGCACACAAGGTTGATATGCATCTCTTCGTCTAAAAACATCTCGTACCGTGTAACTGAAAAGCTTCCATTATTCGTTGACGGTACAGCACCGCCTTACCTCTGCCCTTTGGGGTTGTACTGACTCCAACGTACTGTGAATCGGTTTACTGCATACTTGAGTATTGCTTCTTGTTGAGTATACTTTCCAACTGCACTGCCACTGGGCCTCGTATACTTTGCCTATTTAGGTATAGATCTCTGCCACGTCGCTGCTTATCTTCCAGATGTGCCCATACATTTCGTTCGCACAATTTTTGTACGCAGCAACTACCGACTTGATAAATAAATTCCATACACAGGACAATTCCATCATGAATTCCCGCCATAGTCAGCCATTTCAGTTCAAACTTGCGCTGGTCGGAGACGCAGGCGTAGGAAAGGTATCAACGATGCCCCATAAGATAGTTGCCAGCTAATAAGAATATCTTTAGACTGCATTCGTGAAGCGGAACTGCACTGGAGAATTCCAGGATGAGTATATACCAACAGATGAACATGATGTGACTTGGAAGCTGTCGTTTGGAACGGTGTGTATACTTTCTATGTATGTTATTCGTACTGATAGAGTAGAATCGTGGTGTTATTGATTTCGAGATATGGGATATTGCTGGCTCCCAGGGCTCTACACAGAGCTTAGAAGAGTATCTAACGAACATTGATGCTGCTATCATCATGGTTGATGCTTCTGATGAACGGACCTATGGGAATATCGAATACTGGCACAGTATGTACCCTCTCTAGAATGTACTCTGATCTAACATATTAGGCCAAATTGTATCTCTCAACGGTGATATACCAATTGTCATATGTGGCAATAAGGCAGACATCGAGATAGAAATCAAGATAAATATGCATGTCATCTCCAGGATGGACAGGCTTGAATACTGTGAAATATCTACCAAGACGCCTAGTGCCGACTTTGACGAGCCATTTTTATGGCTTTGCCGGGGACTTTTGAATGATCCATCATTGGTACGTGCTATTAAATTCTATCTGGTTGAGCTAATATGGAAATACAGTGCTGGCACACCAACTGTTGTACAGGTTATTCCGATCTCAACATTGACCCTGAAACACTGGCAGAGTATAGCAGAAAAATGGAACAGGCGGCGAGAGAACCGATTCCGGATGAGACAGATAGTGATTTGTGATGATAATTCGATAATGGAGAAGATTACTGTCGTAAGGAATAAATAGAATGGACTATGGTGAAGACTTCGCCTAGCCTCGTATGTCCTCTCAGCCACACTGCTCAGCCCCCTTGTATTCCCTGCTGCCCCGCCTTTCATTCGCGAAATCCCTATCTTCATTATTTTCACATCGACAAAATGGCTTCAAAACGGGAAGAATCCAGATGTACCTGCCAACCCTGTGTCGGAACCGAAGCATACATCTTCAGACTCCCTGAAGAAATCCTGGCATTCATCATCGAGCTCGCCGCTAGAGAGATCCCGGACAGACACAGGGAGAGAGATCGATACAGCTCTTTCTTTATAATCTCATTGACGGTGACATGTCATGCATTCAACCGCATTGCCGTTCCTCTGTTGTACCATACTATCAACATTCAAGTATCGTCTGCCTCAGGTGTAACAAAATGCCTCCACTCCACTCTTAAGCAGAAACAGACATTCGCCAGGTACTGTCAGGAGCTCACGATTCACGTTGGCGATGATGAAGATGATGAAAAGGAGTCTGTCATTACTTGTGATATCGTTGGATGGTCTTCTTGTGTGAAAACTTTGAAGATGAATACCTCGCCATTCCGGGGTACTAGACCGCAGCGATCGCGTTTCCTTCAAATAGCGAGTCGGTCTATGCGTGAGATTACCCAGTTGAAGATTCAAGCGGGAAAGGAAGACATTCAACCAAGGGAGATTATGGAATCCGTCGATATGCCATCACTCAGAGAGCTGAGTATAGACGGCCTGACTAGCGATGAAGACTTCGATGATATGGACTACAAGGTGGGCACTCAATTGAACACACTTCGAACAAAAGCTCACATCTCTAGCATGGAGCTGCTGCATTCACCAGCCTCACACTCAGCAACTATTCTATAACCAGCAGAGACCTGGAGCGATTAATCAAGTGGCCCAAAGCATTGCGTCATTTCCATATTGACGGCATCAGTTACTTTTACCAGAATCTGAAGCTCAGCAATTCCATCGTCTATTCCACGTTATTAAACCACAATGACACACTCAAAACAATTGACATCGGTAATGTATGCTACTCCGATGCCAGCCCCCTATTCCCCGCCTCGGATTTTCCCGAATTGGAAGCCTTGAGTCTATCCCGAAGTGCGATGGAAGATGACCTGAAATTCTCGCCCACCGTCGCTGACACATTACTCGCCCCAAAACTGAAGAGCTTCACTCTGGACTGCCGATGGACCGACGAGGAAGCAGAGTGTTCTCCGGACTTTGGCGCTGACGAGGAAAAGTGGCTGAGAGAGCTAATAAAGGAAGCCATTACGAGGAAGGCAGCACTCAAGAAAATCACAATTGAGTACACCTCATATTGGGGAGGAGGAAATGGAGTGGAGTATCCGTGGGACCGAGTAGATCGACTTCGGAATGAAATGAGGCCATTCGGGTTCGAGTTCGTGTGTGAGCAGCCTGATTGGGTTGAGCAGTTAAATACAACGAGCAATGGATCGACAGAGGATGTTGTGGATGTCGATTAAATTAAAGCTATAGATGACTGATATCAACCTGACCCTTTCGTCCCGTCCATTACTTTCTCCGGATAGTTCGTATTCTCCCACTTTTCCCAAATCTGGCAATCTCTTCGGAGAGAAGTCACATTCTCCCAAATGAGACAAAACACAATCAACGCCATCATGGTAGACATGGTCGTCGTGACCTCCTTCTCACCATCTGCCAGGGGAAGGCAGATAATCACGATTCCGACAATAGGACGCATTATGATACGAAAATGCTATTGTAATCAGTATGGAAATGTTATAGAGTTCAGAGATACATACCTTGTTCAGCATCAACGTCCCAGGTTCATCCTTATCGGCATACAGCAATCCAAATCCCCAGAGACAGAATAATCCAACCCCGATGCTCCCACAGAGCAACCACCGTTCAGACTCTCCGAATTGGTCCTCCTTTGCACTCAGCGCAGCTACGTGTCCGCCCGCAAGCAAAGATGCAATCAGCGGGAGATGAAGAGTTGCCCATGAGAATGCCGTCCAGATGGAATGGCGAAGAGGGTGTGTTCCATGTAACGATCCGTCGTTGTGCACGTATATCCAGTTAAGACAAAACGCAATAACCAGCGTCCATACGGCTCTAAGCAAGCCAGTGTTAAATCCAATTGCGGCCGGACTACCAACGATACTCCAGTAGAGGAACTCTCCAAGCGCAATGATATAGAAGGCAGCGAATCGGTCGATTTCATGCGCAATGTCCACGGCGGTTGTATACTTGGCCTTGAGCATCCGTTTCGCAATGGGTGAGTAGCAGAATACCCACACGCATTCCTCTAGCACGACAGCGACAGCTGCAACAGCAATCTTGTGTCGAAGGGAGATAGTATCCACATAGAGGGGAATGTAAATGAAGAGGCACGCTGTAGATAGAGCAACCCAAAGTCGCTGTTGCGGGCGATGATGATAACTACCAAACGAATAGTATAGCTGCGCGATATTGCAGCTCAGCCGAGCAACCATATACGCGCCGACGGTGGAACGCAGGGCCCCGATATCTTCATCGACAAGCGAGGCATTATTGCCATACACCATCAGCACGGCCATCACCCAGAGGATCAGAATGCGCTGGAGAAAGTCATCATTATAGAAGGAGTTCATGATTTCGCGCAAATCACTCCATACATGCCATGATGGGGCAAGAATAAGCTGTCCTCTGTCAGTAGGAATAAGTGAATGCGACCGGGAGAGATACAATATATTTCACTACTTTCACACCTGATATATCCTCGGCAAGAGTGTCGGCAAAGTTCGCAAGAATCGCGACATACAACAGATCGAGAAACAACTCAAAGCGGCCTGTTCATCAGCAAGCGCACTCACACGCGCATCAGGGGGTTTACCAGCTTGCCGCTCCTCCTCCGATCGCTTAACAAGCTTGCCATTTTCAAACCACTGCAGGGCGAGCGGTTGGCGGAAGAGAAACCGCGGATTGGGCTGGAGGTTGTGGGCTTCCATGCCGGCCGGCAAGATCGTGAGAGACGACAATGATGGCAGAATGATCGCGCAGAAATCAAAAAGGGATGAAGAGATTGCGAAAAGATCGAGAGACCCACGGTTCCTGAGACACAGCCAATGGGAGCATGTCGATCGAAGCTTATTTTATCTTATCGGGAATCAGAGTTTACCAGGATCTGTATTTGGCATTCTTGCATGCATAATCTAGACCAATTTATCCAGTACTCATCTACTCTGTCACGACATATTGAGCAATACTTTCCAACTTCTCACAGGTCTCAATCATTTCCCGCTGAGGATTCGCCTGCGCAATGACTCCCGCTCCAGCCTATACCCATCGCCGATTCTTATCCTGCAGTACAGTCTGCAAAACCACTGTAGCCTCAAAAGACCGTTTGCTGTCGATGAGAAGAGCAGCTCCGGAGTAAGGCTCTCGCGGTTGGCTCTCCAAACGTTGAATGCCCTCGAGGGCTGGTGCCCTGGGAATTCCTGACGCAGTGATAGATGGGAACAGGACGTCGAATGCATCCCAGAAATCCTTCTTCTCGTCTAGATATCCAGTTACTCTGGATCCAAGATGCTGCATACCTCCACGGGGCCGGACAGACATAAGATCTTCCATGACCACAGTTTCCTCGGGACAAGGACGGTTGAGCTCGCTGATAGCTTCCTTGATGGAGATGATATGCTCAACAATCTCTCTTGGGTCGTTGCGAACCTCTTCACGTAGCGTGGTCTTCTCTCCCTCTGCGATCTCAGCCAGCGCTCGAGACACTCGCTCGATGCACTCATCAGCAGTCTCATTGATGTCCATATTCTGGGGATTTGCTGCATCGTAGGTATCTCCATTCTTGATATGTCGCATACCTGCCTGACGGTTTCATCATCGTACCCAGTCACTATATGGATTGCGCTCCTACTGTATCAGGGAACACCCCATGAAGTCAGAGCAGTATGACAGTTGACCTTGGAATTTTGTCACCCATAGTATGACGTAGGCCGTAGAATCTGGATCTTTGATCTCGCCAACAACCTCCCATCGAGCGTCCAGCTTCATGGGTTCGATATTTCGGATGGTAAATTCCCGCATGAAGATCACTAGCCACATAATGTACACCTCGGACTGCTTGACTCGTTTGTTCAGCCACCAGCATCTGTCCAGGGTCAATATGACGTTGTCCATATTCGGATGTGGGCTAGTAATGTTCGCGAGAGAGACATGGCACCACTGCTCTATCACACGTCTCTTCTTCTGAGTGAGTATTTTCAATTATTACAACTTGTATGGGACTGATTATAGCCCAGAGCCAGGAGGCTATGTTCAATGGGAAGATGCAGACCTAGTAAATCAGGTTGTCACAAGAACGAAGGGAAAGACGTTCGAACAGATGGTAAACACCCTATTCCCCAAATGCGGCATCGACAATAGCTATTCCATCCATTCCATTATGATGGAAGGGTAATTCTAATTTAACCGAGCAGCTGGGTCGCGAGTATCCCAGCCAGCTCGACGAAGCCAAGTTCAACATCATCAACTCAGAATCGGGCGTGTTCAAGGGAAACCTGGCACACTTGTGCACAAACACGTACCTGTTGCCTCTCCAGGAGATTCTCGGGGGATTGAAAAGGACAAATCCACCTGCTTTGGCGCCGCCGATCAGTCGTCGGGAAGATGCTCTCAAGTGTTTTTTTGCAGAGGAAAGGAAGAGGATGGTATACAACTGGTCGCCTGTGATGGGGTTGGTGCAGAAACAGTAACCATATTGAAAGGCATGGTCCTATTTCATGACGTTGGACTCTCGGTTAATTCGGATTTTTCCTCAAATATTCTGGTAGAGTCATCGCATCTATTCATAGACTGTAGAAATAACTGCCACTATAGCCTCACCCCACCGGAGCAAATGCGGGGTTGCAGCATCATCCCACAGGAGAGCCAACGCTGCAGAAATGATCATCCAAGACATTTCACCCCTGAATCTCTCCACCGGAGAATCATCGGAAACACATAATAACCAGTTAGGTAACTCCGTATAGGTATGTTCATGCACACCACACCTCCAAAATGAAGCCCCTTGTGTTATCTCTCTTCTATACAATCGTCCACGCAGCGCTCGATGCCAGCAGTCTCACTAAAGCGCACTTTGGAAATGACTCTGCGTGGTATCTCAATCGCATTCCTATCTTCGAGTCCAGTTCAAAGGAAATAACCGACGTCTATTACTACCGATGGAGTCTGTTCCGAGCGCATCAGCGCGACCTGGGAGAAAACGGGTTCATCTCGACGGAATTCCTCAACGATGTGAGCTGGCAACTTGATCCATTCGGATTACTGATTGATGCCACCAACTTTCATCTCCGTGAAGGACGGTGGTGTCGTGATCGTCGGTTCAAAGAGGACTATGCCAATTTCATCTTTGGGCCAGATAACACGGCCACGCATCAGTTCTCGGAGAGTATGGCGGATGGCGTGTGGCAGGGCTATCTGGTTGATGGAGTGGCTGATGATGCTTCCGCACATCTGGATGCGATGCAGGATGTGTTTAAGGGATGGAATACCTCGCTGTCGTTTGGGGGATACGATACATCCAAGGGATTGTATTGGATTCAACCTGTGACGGACGCGACCGAGTATACGATTGCCAGCATCGATGCTTCGGGTGGCTCTGATGGCTTTGACGGAGGATATGCCTTCAGACCCAGTATTAACAGCTACCAGTACGCCAACGCGCTGGCCATCGCCAATCTTGCTTCGTTGAAGGGAGATGAGAGCCTCGCGGATAACTATCACAACCAAGCTGCTGCTATAAAAGATACAGTGCAGAGCTCGCTCTGGAATAGCACCTTTGAGCACTTCATCGATCGATACCATGTCGACAATGAGAATGTCAATTACTGGGACTTTATCCGGGGACGAGAGCTCGTTGGCTATGTCCCATGGACACACGATCTGCCAGACGATAATGCTACTTTTGCTCAGTCATGGAAGCATCTGTTAGATAGTGAGAAACTGGCTGGTGAGCATGGCATGCGGACCAACGAGCCCAGCTATGAATACTACATGCATCAATATCGCTACGAAGGAACACAGCCAGAATGCCAGTGGAATGGTCCTATCTGGCCATTCCAAACCACTCAGGTCCTCACTGGTCTTGCCAATCTGCTCGATCATTATCCCAATTCTGCTTCTGCTGGAATCGTCAGCAATGCCGATTACACCACCCTCCTCCAGCAGTATGCTCAGCTTCATTACAACCCCAAACGTGGTGGCGTCCTCGACATCGAAGAAGACTATTACCCCGACTCAGGCAGTCCCATCGTCGGCCTCGCTCGATCCCCTCACTACTTCCACTCTGGATACGTTGACCTCGTCCTCTCTGGCCTTGTAGGCATCCGACCTCGAGCAGACGATGTTCTGGACGTTAACCCCCTGGCTGACCCAAACACAATTTCCTACTTCCGCGCTGAAAACATCCTCTACCACGGCCACGACATCGCCGTGCAATGGGATGCAACTGGCAACCAATACAGCACGGCCGGCCTCACAGTCGAAGTAGACGGAAAGACCGTCGCAACAGCATCAGAACTGAAACGTCTAACTGTCAACATCACCCGACAAGCACCACCATCCATTGACCGGCCAACCGCCCTTTCCATCCAACTTCAGTCCGCCTCCGAATGGCCTCAAGGCAGTGTCTCCGTATCCGATGCAGATACCGAATCCGTCCACGCCGCCATCGACGGCCGTGTCTGGTTCTTCCCTGAAATCGCCAACGGCTGGGATACTCCCGCCGGCGATGGCAGTGAAATCTGGTACCAGGTTGATTTCGGGGCCGCAACCACAACTTCTTCTGCGGAGATTGCATTCTTCGCGAATAGCACCCTGGGATACGATGTTCCGGATTCGTATAGAGTCCAGGCAAACACGGGCTCGTGGGCGGATGTGTCGAATGGAAATTTCACCGATCCTGTGGCGAATGGAATTACCACTCCGTCTTGGGATACGACTACTTCGAACCAGATCCGATTGCTATTTACGCCAAAGGAGGGACAGAAGGTGAGATTGGTGGAGTTCAAGGTGTTTGAATAGGTGGATGTTTGATGATATTAGTATCTCCACTGTACATACCCAGCTATAACTAGTGGATATAATTTCTTTATCCTGTACTTTCTTCGGGTCTTACAATATAAACCAACTTTCTTCCTTTATCTTTGTTCAACTCGGAAACACCCTCCAAAACACCCTTCAGCCCCCCATTTCTAATATCAACCGGCATCAACCGCAATTGGCCTTGTTCCAACAGCCTTTCCATCCTCCGATAGAACGAGATCATAAACTTTCTATCTAGCTCAGAAGCCTCCCATGTTTGACCCATTAGATTAAACTCTTTCCCAAAGCAAGTGTAGACTAAATTGAACTTGTTGGTTATCTTCATTGATGCAGCGTGAGATGGGATGTTGTTGATCGGCATCAGCGAGGCGTGTATGCAGGGCTGGTTTTCTTGTGGACTGAAGCATTGATAGCAAAATGCGGCAGTAGAATCGTTGGCCACACAGTCGAGGATGAGTGATAGGCCATTTGGACGAACTAGCTTCTGGGTCATGGCGACGGCATCAGGATGAGTGTAGTCAACTATCTCATCCGGGTTCAACAATCGGATTCTGTCCATGCTGTGCTTGGAGCATGTTGTGATGACGCGATATCCAGATCTAAATACCATTAGCAAATGTTAATCATAATGGACTAGATTCACGTACAGTTTTGCCAGCTGTACTGCAATATAGCCCGTTGCCGTTCCTCCCCCATAGATCAGTACGGTCTCGTCTTTTCTCGCAGCATCAATGTGTGGTAGTTGCAATTTCAATGATTGATACAATCCCTGTGCAGCAGTACTAACGCCCATCCCCAGAGTCGATGCTTCACTCAGGTCTAAATGATCCGGTACTCGAATGACCATCTCAGCATCAACCGTGATATATTCCCGAAACGCCCCGATCGTATAATCTGGGCCATAGCCTAAATTCATCAGTATTAGTAGTGCTACACACTCTGCTGGAGGCACTTACACCCATGAACAAGCCCCGCAACACGATCCCCGATACTCCAATCCGTACATTCAGGTCCGACTGCATCCACGATACCCGAGAAATCAAATCCCATCCCTGAGCCTGGTTTTGCAAAGCTGTGCAGTGCCATTGAATCGGAGGGATTGAGAGATACGGCGTGTATTCGGATTAGAAGCTGCTTGGTATTTGGGGTTGGAATGGGGAGGTCATGGTGTATTTCAGCTTTTCCGGGCTCTGTGATCAGAATAACAGATTGGACTGATCGCTGTGACATTGTCATAGTTTAATTTGATGGTTTTATTGGGATAGTTGACTGAGTTGGTTTTTGTTGTCAGTTTCTCATTGTAATAAGTGTGGTGTCAAAGACGCGCATATATATATCGGCGAAAGACACATGATTGCAACATCATAAATTGCGATCGACTCATAAATTAGGCTATTCTAGAGAAAATAGCATTTTACTAATTAACACACTTTAGTATACCTAGTGCCAACTCTCATAATATCTTTGTGCAGTTACATTGCCTCCCCGAGCGATAGGCTATTGCGCGATAGGCTTTCCGGGAATCATCTCCCGCCTGGAATTCGGTGACAAGACTCCCAACCTGCGCAACGATTCCAGAGGCCTCCAGGCCCTTCGTTTCGTCAGGAACCTCTCCCATATAAAATAAGTAATTCCCGAAGAATAATCAAGTGTTCGCATTTTTCGTCGAACGGAATACATCAAGAAGGCCTTCAACATATATATCCAGGCAAGCCATAAAATTGCAACCTCGCAAATTCTGTTGAACGCATAAGTTAGGCTATTCTAGAGAATAGCATCTTAACTGATTAACAAACTTCCGATCTATTAAGTGCCAACCCTAATACTACATTTATGCAGTTACATCGCCGCCGCGAGCGATAGGCTATTGGATAGGCTATCCAGAATCATCTCGGAAGAGCCAATGACGCAATGCCAACACACTCAGCATGATGTATCATTTTGAGTCTTAACATAGCCTATGTTCATTACCTGAAGTGAAATATAAATATCGTTTTATTTCTACAGAAACAACATCAACAACAAGCGATCTGCCAACACCGTCACCATGGAAGAACCAACCTACAACCCTAGGTAGATACATCACCATCTCCCCACCAAGACTACAAAACTAACAACCAAGCCGCCCGATGCCCTCCATTCAAATTGCATACTCATACAAACTCTCCAACGTCCCCGGAAAGAGCATCATCGGTCTCCGCGTCGACTTCCCTCCCAACGGTTCAACTCCTCCCCACCGACACGGTGGCGCCGCTGTCTCTGCGTACGTCATCAGCGGCACACTTTTGAACAAGATGAACAATGACCCGATGAAAGTGATTCCTGCAGGTGGAACGTGGTATGAGGCGCCTGGGTGCCATCATCGCATTAGTGATAATGCGAGTGAGACGGAGCCGGCGGTGTTGCTTGCGTCGATGGTTTTGGATACGGAGGCTTATGAGCGGGATGGGATGGATGCGCTGTTTCAGGTGGATGAGGAGTATAGGAAGTGATTGTTGATATTGTCATTGCAAATATGTTACGTTATTTGTAGTGTTGGAATGCCACCAATGGTTGTATCGAATAGAGTACAAAAGTCAAAGTTGTCTGGGAATGGCTCCAACAGAGGAAATTCGATAGATTGCTGTTGAATGTCCAATGATTCAGCCGCTGTATTCTACGTTATAGACAGTATCTCCCTTGCGATGATGCCGATTTCCCGATATGTTCGTTTTCCCAACAGCCAGTATTCGCTGAGGACCTTTAACGTGCCCATAGTTAACCGGATTTTCTCGCGGGCGATGCGTAGTTTTTCCCCATGATAGACAAAACGGCAAGCAGCTAAATGCGCGATGGTAGCATTGGCAATCATGCATATGATAAATGGGGAGTGGGTGGTGATATTGGTAGGCAGTGTCAATAGTTGGTCAAGATGGTCAATCGCCCATAAGCATTTCACCGTGTGCAGCTGGCATTCGGATGTGCTGGAACTGCGCAGATTGTCCGATGGAGCGAGAGGGGCGCATCTTGATACTGATTCAATCGGGCTGTATGATAGATTTGATAGAGGTCTGTGTATTTCAATGATGTATCTGGATATGTTAGGATGATTTCTGGTTGAGATGAAAGACTCACGTATGCATGATAAACTGCGCTTTGAACATGACTTCATCTAGGGAGCCATCTGGCCGGATCAAAGATCTTTTAGACGAAGGGAGAAGAGAATGCCATGCTGCCATGCTGGTGTCAGACTTTGCACACATGGAATTGTAGATCTGTATATTAGAAGAACTAGACGACAGAGCCATATCAATGCCCCTGGTCAGCCCGATGAGCTCTGCATAAGAGGAGAATTCCATTTCATCCGCCATGAACTCCCGGTTGTCATACTGTTGCAGAGTTCTGGATACAGGAATATCCTATAACAATGTTAGAAAGACATATTTCCCTCAGGGTGATACATACCCCAGATTCATACTCCTGCTCCTCACAAGGAAGATCAAGTCACTTCAGTCCGACTCGTGCGAAACGGGAATGTGTGAGTACTCCCAGCAATATGCGCGTCAGTAATATAGATCAACCACCATGTTCTCCGCCAGCTCTGATCGAGAACGGGATCATTCTGTCCGTATTCAACGGCAAACTCCTTTTCTGTTCATTCCTAGCTCTGTTGCCATTTGGATTGTTTCATCCAATAGTACCGTACCACGGTCGGTATCGTTACACCAATATATGGCAATCGCGTAGAGAAGCACGGCTTGTACATCGAATCCAGTAATGGGACAGTTTCTCATTTGAATGTCGATTAATGCTCTTTGGACTTTGTCTTCATATTGCCCTTCGGGTATTGATGATGCGAAAATAGAGCCAATATACTGCATCACCAGCAGGAGCGGCTGTATAGCATCCTCCATTTGCCGCAACTTCAAGAACTGACATGGAAGAACACACGGATGGGCCGCATGGAAGAAGACATAATAAAGTGCCAGAAGCTGATCAGCATTCTCGCTCTGTCCGCTGATATCACTACTCCTAGAAGTCACCGAACGTGATGGGGCCTCAACACGGCTCTCTGTCGACTCATTTCCCACCGTAAGCGTTGGTGTAGACTGCGGCGCACTCTTGTTCCCCCGCCGCCGGGAATGCGGATAGACGCACTGCTTTCTGTCAGCGGTGCAGGGGGAACAGGCGGGTTTGCGTGCATCGCAGCGTAAATGCTTGTATCGACATGGCTGACAGGCGAGAGATGTGCGAATGCCTGATTTCTTCTGATGATTGGATAGATCGTTTGGCATTATGAGGATGGCATTCTCGATGATTTTCGGTGATGGGAGTGAAAAAGCGATGGAATTAACTCATGAGTAGATGAGAAGCGATAAGTTAAGTTTTATCGTCTGTCCATTCAGGGTCTACTACTCCGTAGAGGGATGGTTTTTTTATCTGCATATTTTTCGTCTTTATCTGAAGAATAAATATGTGGATACTCATTCGATCGAATTTCTTGGATATTAGTGCTGTCAACTCCTAAAATCATCACTACAACTATATGTGGGAGAGAACAGGCCATTGCAGTCTATAGCAAGGAATCAACAAGAGTGATCATGCGATAAGTTAACATCTTTCGATGATAAAAATAAACATAGCCAAATGCCTAGACAAAGTCTCCAGATTCAATGTTCTGTGGGTCAAGGGGGCTGATTATCTAACTGAAACCGTGACACCAATATCAGATATAATCACCATCTGTTAGATCTGAAAGGTTAAATGAACAAGAAGTTCCAACTCGCGGTCTAAGTAAGGATATATTCTCGGCCATTCTGGGTGCGTTGCGTCGCCGACCTCGTGCGATGACGGTGGTGAGCCCGGCCATATCAAGTGGAAGTTCACTGCCTCTGTCTACTGCTCTGGTACCAATGTTGAAAATACCCGGTGGAAGGCTACCGACAACACATGCGGAGAAATATACTGCTCGTGAGGGTAGAGTTGGTGACCAGTTCTGATGGATTCTGCCGAATTATCAGGGGAATGAGATAGGATTAACACGAAACTGGACGACATATGGACTGCGGGGAAAGTGATGTATCTATAAAGATTGGGCTTTCTTTTGTTTCTGGTTGTCTTCTGCTATGGGGAGTTCCTCATACCACTTCATGATTATGACAATGCCAACGCGAGCTTTGAAGCATAGAGATAAAAATTTGTACTTACTGCATTCACATTATTACAGCGATGATAGTACTTGTAGAACTTCGATCCACAGACACATATGGCAGCATTCACTGTATTATCAAATAGTTATATATCCTAAGCTACGAACAGAGCAGCTCGGGCGGGTCGTAAGACGTGAAATATAAAGTAGACGTTGTAATAAACATGGTCAGTGATGCTACCATGATGCCATTCTAACAGCATCCCCGCAACCACCTTCACCACCTTCCTTCAATATACTTCATCATATCCATAGGGAGCTCGACATGTCTGAATCAGACAAGGTACGTTCATTTTAATACCAGAATCCATCCCGGCTAAGAATAAAAGCTTGCGGCCAGAAAAGAACGGGCAAAAATCCCGATAATGGTCCGCAAAATGCTTGCCGGACCACCGAAAGAGAACATGATCGGGCCTGCTGAAGGCGAATCTGCCCCTGAATACTTCTTCTTCTATGACGCCCTGATGGATCCATCGACACTTGCCAGAGTCATCCAACGTCCTGGTCAGCCAAACATCCGTCGGGCCCGGGTACAGGGATGGACCTGCAAACTCTGGAATGGCTATCCCGCATTGATCGAAGGAAATATTCCCAACCCGAATATTGTTTATGGAGTGGCATATGAGGTTCAGACTGAGAGAGAACGAGATTTGTTGGTGCAGTTTGAAACAGAGGCGTACAAGTTGCAGCCTGCTGGTATATGGTTTGAGGATGATAATACACTTACGATAGGATGGATGTTTCTGTGTAATAGAGAGGAGGAGGGTTTGCAGGATGGTACTTTTGATTTACAGGCATGGTTAACAAGACAGAATTCTTAGTGGTGTGCTGCTATGGGTAAATAGTGTGTGCTAGTTAATGCAGGGATGCCTGCTGCATGCGCGAATCGGGGAATTTGGAATGTAGGTGTCTTCCGTGTGGAATTAAAGTTGAGTTTCCAACGATACACTTTCATGTCAATAGTAACTGTCGACCTTATATTGCTTGGTTTCCAGCTCAAAGTTTCATATATTGCCCTGTCTGTTCTCATTGCTAAAGCGCATGTTTACTGGTACATGTAGATAAAAGTCAATGCTCCATATAAAGTATCCATCCAACCCAAGTAGATATACGCAGTGAGGATGCATTGTGATAGGGCTATGCAATCTAGGCCCACTCAGACTCACACTAAGAATTTACCAAATCTGGCTAGGCCATTTTTCTGGCCATGCCTTTTGGTCTGGGTATGTGTGGGATTGTGCTAGTATTCAAATACTACTGCTAATCCGGTTTCTCATTGGACACAAGCAATTGTACAATGAATGCCCTAAATCCCTCATCTCGTATTCCATTATTCAACACTAGGTAGTGTACCGCAAATTGGAATGTGGCCTGGGATTTTCAGCTCTATTAGCTTGGCGTCACACATTTGCCCTTTGCAGCCTAGTTTGGACCCTCGTTGTCTTCTACAATTCGTCCATCTGTCCACGATTTTGAGATGTGCTCGTCTTGGCTGGCTGTGAGCGGTTAGCTTTGTTTATCATTATGGATAGTATAAAGGCTCTGTCCTCCGTTAGAAATCCACTTCAATTTTCATCTCCATAATCCAATACTTTGCACACAATGAAGTTGTCTTCCTCCATTCTCCTCCTCGGGGCTGTCGCCCAACAGGGATATGCCCACTTCCTTGTACGTCCATCTCTCTGCATACACCATCCCAACTAACACCCACAGGAAAAGCAATACCCCGAACGATGTGACCCGGATCCCTGCGCGGGCATCACATTCCAGAACAAGACCTACGTCTGCGGTGATCCCCGTCTAGGCCCCGTCAACCTGCCCAAGAACTTCCCCCTCTCAACCGAGCTCCAGACATACTCCCGTTTCGGCGATCTCTGCCCCTACGAGTTCCTCGAGAAATGGGCTACCGACATCGGTCCAAACGGAACATACATCTACCCCCCCTCCAACGGGTTCCTTCTCGACACCGACCAAGCACCCGTGCTGGGTAACATCTCCCTGAAGGTCGGACAGAAAGTCGACCGGTTCGGGTCCGAGTTTGGCACGTTTCTGGCGGTGTTGGGGGCGCCGTATATCGAGCGTGCCTTGCCGCCTAGTAACCTCGACACCTATGACGGCGCGTACCCGTTCAACTACTATGTGTATGAAGTGACGAAGCCGTTTGTCGTCAGTGGAGGACCGATTGCGGGGTGGTTTGAGCAGCCTGGCTTGGGGACGCAGTTTGCTGCTTTCAGCCCTGTCAAGGATCTAATTAGTGGTGGGTATTTGAGGAGACTTGGTCGGAGCGAGTATGATCAGAAGGAGGAGTATTCTGCGTCGTACTTGCCTGCACCTAGCAGTGCACCTAGCAGTGTACCTAGCAGTGCTTAGGCTTGATGAAATTCTGAATAGCTTACTGTAATGTCTAATAAATGCCAGCATATTTGGACTGTTCTGTATAAACTCCACACCTCAGCCGCATGACTGGTGGGTATAGCCGAGCCACAGCCAATGAGGGCAGATATACCCTTGGCCGTCTTTTCTCTGTAAACAGCAAGGATTGGCATATTCAAAGTCAATGTCATGGAATGCCTCATTGAGTAGATGAACAGCTGTGCGGCTGAAGAGCTGTCAAAAATCCAATAAACACAGTAAACCACCGATATCAAACTACACAACGCATCTTTTTTGATCCCCCAAATTAAATAGCTTAAAACGCCGATATTAGATAGTTACTACAATTCTCTCTTTCGCCCATACAGAATTGCCTATATCGATTCAGGACGGGCCTGTATCAGCCAATAACATCATTTAAATACCATGTATTGCATGAAATAATGGGTCAGGTATCATGTGACTAGATTTGCAAGGTAAATTTTCAATACATACAACTGATAATAGGCAACTCACCAATATAAGCAAGTACATTGCCTGGACGGAACCGTTGCTTATATCGGTGGTTTACTGTACTGGCAACACACACGAGCTGGATGCCTAGTTTCGCTGTCAATAACATGCATGCGAAACAATTAGCAGTCATTCTCGGCGCCACTGCAGGCCAGGGCCGCTCTGTTGTTGATACCCTTCTCCGCAATGATCTCTACGGCGTCCGCGCAGTCACACGCAACTGCAACTCCAACGAGGCGCAAAACCTCAAATCACAAGGCGTGGAGGTTGTCGAAGCAGATCTCGACGATCTTTCGAGTCTATCCGCTGCCTTTGACAATGCACATGTGATTTTCGCCGTAACACGAATGGTAAATGGTGATATGGCCGGCGAAACACGACACGGCCAAAACATCGCCACTGTCGCGGCGACCATCCCCACCCTACAGCACTTTATCTGGTCGACTCTTCCATCTGCTCTATCCAAGGGATTCTCAGTCCCGCATCAAGACGCCAAGGCAGAAGTAGACGAATACATCCTCTCCTCACTGCCGGAGTTAGCGGACAAGACCACCTTTTCTGGGGAGGCATGTACGCAGAAAATATCCAGTATCCCAGCTTCGTGCCGAATCGGGTGAAATCCGCTGGAAAACATGTCTGGATTCAGCCGGTCGGACCGAAGACGATCTTGCCTCTTGTTGGCGGTCATCGAGTGAATGTCGGGCTGATTGTAGAGAGGATCCTAGCGAGTCCGAGTCAATGTCTTCCACGGCGATACGTGCGTGGAGTAACTGACTGGATTGAGAATGGGGAGTTTTTCGGTCTGTGGATGGAGGCTACTGGGAGCAGGACAGGGCAGGATATTGATGCTGTATATATCCCGACCGAGATAGATGCGGTTGAGCAGCTGTGGCCGGGGATGGGCGGGGAATTGGGAGTCATGTTGAAGTTTCTGGAAAGGTCTGGTCGAGCAGCATGGGATAAAGAGGCGATAGAGGTTTTGACCATTGAGGACTTGGGTTTGGAGGTGGGTTGTAATGGATTGGTGAGTACTCGACAGTATATCGAGGCGGCTGTCGGCTGTATATAATGGATCAAAACGATGTAGACTCCATACTACATTCTAATTGATCAGCGCAGACTAGCGTAGATAGCAGTGGAACTTGCCGATCCTTGCGATTACACACAGTCGGCTTTCTGACATACCCCGCACCAATTCACTGCATCTGCTTGATTTATACTACACAATGCCTGCAGACATCCTCGCTATAGGCTCCTGCGTCTTGGACATTAGCTGCATACACATTCCAGATGATGAGTTGAAGCCCGCCCAAGGGTCCTCCAACCCAGCAACAATCACACAATGCGTGGGCGGCGTCGCGTATAACATGGCACTGGCAGCCCGTCGCGCTGGCGCATCCGTCACTCTATCAACAGTCATAGTGGACGACCATAACGGCAGTTTTATTTTGAAAGATCTAAAAGAAGAAGGCCTGTCGACTGAAGGTGTGCTTAAGCTTGATGCCACAGACGGAAACACAGGAACGTATATTGGGAACTACGACGTAGAGAAGAACCTCATCTTTGGCATGGCAGATGTGTCCATCATGCAGCATCATGCGCTGCATTATAGGCGCCATTGGGAGGCGTTGATGGAGAGTACCGCGCCAAAGTGGGTTTTGTTGGATTTGTACTATCCGGCTATAGTGACTGCGATAATCATTGACTGTGCTCGACATGTTAATGCAAAGGTGCTGATTGAGCCGGTCTCGGTTCCGCTGGCGAAGCAGTTCATGAAACCATTTCCTGGCTTGATCACCCTGGAATCAACATATCCACAACATAACATCGACTTGATCACGCCTAATCAGGTTGAATTGGAAGGGTTATACAATGCCGCTGAAGAAAATGGCCTCTTCAAACCAACAGAATACAAAGTCATGCTCGATACCTTGAAGCAGTCGGTTTCGCATAACCTTATATACTCTCGTCTCCCACGCGCCATTCAACAGTCTATCGCACTCCTGCAGTATCTACCAACGATCTTGACTACGCTCGATAAGAATGGCTGCTTACTGGCGACGATTGTGCGGAATGGTACATCACCTGCTGCTGTTTCTTTACACCATTTCTATCCACGTACTGTTGTCGGCGAAGAAGACGTGGTCAGCGTCAACGGAGCTGGGGATACGTTCAACGGTGCTCTGATTGCGAAACTCGTCCGAAGTCAGAGTCATGGTGGAATTGATGAGGATTCAATCCAGTTTGCCCAGGATGCTGCTGCTCTCACTGTCCAGAGTACAGATACTGTCAGCCCGGACATAAGGATGTTGAATTACCATTAGCTTTTAATATACAAATCACATAATCAATGTGGGAGACAGTCGAATCAACTCTTCTGTCCATCTTCCTTTGCCCTGTTGGGACCATATAGCAGGTAGTGAATCAACCGCCATACAGATATTCCGGAACCTTGTCTTGTCAAACACCATCTGCATTCTGTCGGTGAAGAAGCGTCGATGCTCGGGGTCAGTGCTATCCGCTGCTGCGATAAAACATACCCATACCAAAGCATGCGAGCCAGGTGCATCAGGGTCTATCTGGCTGATAAGCTGTTTCAGACTTTCGAGCAGCTCCCATTGGTCTTGATTGCTTGTTGCTCGACCAAGGTAGATCTGAGATGCTTTCATGAATGCAAGTCGTGATAAATGCAGAACGTGGAGGTGTTCTGAGTCTGGTGGGAGATCGTAAACCATCCAGTCGAGATACCGTTCGATAGGGAGTCCAAGAGCGTGGATGCCATGTGTTTCGCCTAGAAGTGGCTGACCCAGAAATTGGAACCTTCCATAAGTACTTCATATCCGCTAGAGGATAGGATAACATACATATGAGTTTGCTGCATGAGAAACGCATTTGCAGGGCTCTGCTGCAGCTGCCCGATATTCTGCGCCAAACACATCAGGATATGTAGTAAATGACTATATTCGGAACTGCCTGTGATGGTTTCCCCAACGAGTAGGACAATCAACGTAGCCCATGTCGACAAGTTGAATACGCGATCGGGCGATGCTTGTAGGGAATCCTGTCGAAGGCGCGATATAATAACAGCGCGATCTGCGTCTGCAGCGGATTGGAGATGGGGTTGTTTTCCGGCGAGATGCTGGGCAGCGACGGTGTTGATGGCGCGCTGGAGGACTTCATCTTGACAGGCCATGGGGAGGAGGACGTCGCGATAGCCATTGGAGATGTTGTCCAGGATGACCATGACGGGGGCGACTTCTAATGCGACTACACAATTAGCGGTGATATAGAGAAGAGGGCGAAGACTTACAGTGCGAAAAGAACATGCGAGTCTGCGGATTCAATTGAGGAATCCACGGCGCAATCGACATGTTCTCTTCATGAACACGAGGCACGACTTCAACATCACCATCTTGCCCTCCATCAATCTGCTTATCCTTATTCCGATTCTTATTCCTTATCGTCTTCGGCCTCTCATCCCTCCACCGAATCCTCGCCGGCACAACCCTCTCCTGCGCCTGAAACGCTACCTCCTCCGCCCCATCCGCAACAGGAATCGAACATCCCTTCAACTTCCCCCGTCTCGCGACTCCCTCTGTAAACCGAAACCGCCCGGGGCCGGAACACTCGATGCCCTTTTTCTGGCACTTTTTGCACGTCGGTTCGCCGAAGTCGCAGATTATGCGGCGTTTGGAACACTGGAAGCAGCCTGGGGAATTAGCTGGTGGGTTTACATTTGATAGGAGAGGGGTACCTCTGTTCTTGCTGCCTGGGGCAGTCATCTGCTGGATTGGTTACATATGAGGTTGAGATGGATTGTTGAGGTGAAGCTATTTTATCGATTGTGGTGGATGGGATATGCGGGGTCGGGGGAATGTTGGCCCGATGCGAATACGAATACGACGTGCTTTAGGTGAAGTATACAAACTGACAATTGACAGAATAACATGAATATAATTGATATAGACTATCAGGTAGCCATAACTATCTTACTTATACTAGTAAATTGTTGTATAGAGCTGCATTTTTGTCAAGTGGTGTCTGTCCAGCGAGAATATGTACGTCCGCAATTGTATCCGGGCAACAATCTAGTTTTGGAAAACCTCAAAACAATGCAAGAAAAACGATATTACTGCTCCTGGCCATCAATCAGATCAAGTCGCGGCCCTTGATATGTCCTCCTCGCATAAAACACCCAATTCAGGCCCGCGAACAAGGCCATCACTCCCAGAACAGCAACGGTATAATATATCCAAATCAGCAAACATCAACACAAAATACTATAGAAACTCACTCATGTTACTCCCCGTCACAGGTATAACAGTAGGAAAGTCATAAAAAACCAACACCAACACCGCAAAGCACACAGTGACGATATTAACCACCCACCCTAACCAACCCGGCAACCGAAACGAAGCACTCTCAGGTAACCACTTCCTCGACCGACCGCGATACATTAGCAATATAGCCGGAAAGGCGTAGGATATATGCTGCAGTACCAGTCCCGTTCCGATGAATGCGTTGAATGCAGACGATGAGCCAAGGTATACGCACCCGATGATGAACATGATGGCGTAGTTGAAGATGAGTGCCCACACGGGGACGTCCAGCGTGGGATGCATCTTTCCCAGCCATTTACTACCAACTATGGCGTGGTCTCTGGCAAAGGACCAGGTGAGTCTTGATCCGGTTTGTTGGGCGCCTGTTAGGGCAAAGGTGGCTGCGAAGAAGAGGAGAATGATGAAGATGGTGGCTGCTATGGGGGAGTGGGTTGCCTGATGCCACATTTCATATATTGGGACTCTGATAAATAAATTAGATTTCATATTTATAGAGAGTATGGATTGCATACCCCGTAGCTGATGACACAACAGCATTTAGATCGTCGGTACAGTAAAGCATGGCAATCATAAACGGCCACGTCGTGATGAAGCCGATCGTGATGGTGCTGAGGAGAGCTCGAGGGACGACAGCTGCTGCATTCTCACATTCCTCAGCGAGATGCAACGCACCGTCGATCCCGGCATACATGTAGTTGGGAGAGACAAGGCCGGTGAGAAACGCCACTCCTGAGCTCCATCCGCTGCTATTGAGGAAGTTGTCCCATACATCTCGTGATGATCCGTAGTTGGAGGATGACCGGGCAACGCAGGTGATGGTAATGACGAGGAAACTGGCCAGAGTGATAAAGACTGCATTGTTAGTGGCTGCGATGCTGAAGGGGGAGGACTTACAGGAAACATCATGGATCCAAAGAGATCTTTTCAGTAGAGTGATGTTATAGAGCAACACCAGTCCATTGACAGCTTGATAGATAAGGAAGTAATGCCACGGCTGCGGAGAGTAAGACGGACACCAGAAGATGGCAATTCCTACAACCAGCTGAGAGGGAATAATCGCAATCCCAGTGCAGATAGCAATCCACGCAAAGACATTCGCAACACCACAGCAATAACTCTATTTCATCAGTAATTGCATCATCCACAGCAGAAAACATACCAGGCCACGACTCATTCCCTTCGGAGCCAAGATGGAAGTCCAATGATATTGTCCACCAGCGGTGGGATATACACTCGCCAGCTCAGCTAGCGTCAAGGCACAACCACCCACCAGAACCAGCGTTGTAATGGGACCGTATACCAGAGTCACTGGACCTCCCTGTGCAATGGCCAGTGAGACTGTCGCAGCCATTCCGGCCCAGCTGTCGCAGATGACCCAACTGGCGGATATGGTTTCCAAGTACGTCATTCGTCGGGTGTTTTGTGGTTGGATATGGAGGTTTTTGACGCATAGTGGGCGGATTTGGCCTTCGCTTTGGGTTGTTTCTGTAGATGTTAGTATGGGACGAGGATCCTGTAGAGATCGTACGTTGCTCGAGGTCTTGCCCTGGTATGGTTAGCACGATATGGCAGATGGTAGGATGGCAAACCTTTATCATTTTTAATAGTGTCACTGGAATCCATCTTGTCAGTAGTATAGTAGAAAGATACTTGACAACCTTGAATGATATCCAGCTTAATATAATACCACCCCTCTGATAGCCAGAATATACTTCAAGATATCCAGAACGATGGACATGTGCGGGGAAGTCAAAATTACCCAAAACGGTTATAAAAGAGAGAAACTCAAAGACGAGTCATCTGCAAGGGCGAATCAGGAATGCCTTCCAGTTTATCTCGACCTATGGTAGGCCTGATATCATAGTATCTATCTAGGTTGGCATGGCTATCACTGGAAAAGATTGGATATTTCCAGGTTCAGCATGGTCCTGCCATTCCACTTGATGTCATACTTTGAGTCTTATCATCTATTGTATCTGATTTTACTCTGATATTCCATATTATTGGGTCTGAAATATGATATGTGATTGACAAAGGACACAATCCTATAAATTATCTACAAATTCGAACGAATAGAACTCTTCGGCCTCAAGTCCTCCTTAACAGCCATAGCAGCTCTCGTCCCCTCCTCAATCGCCCCATCAATAAAGCTACGCCATCCCACTGCCCAATCCGAATTTGCAAAGTACACATTCCCATGCGCAGATCTCAGCGTCTCCAACGAACTCGACAAAAGGCCCGGAGGCGAGAAGAACCACGCCCCTTTAGCAAACTCATCTTTGCACCAGTTATGAAAGACCAGTCTCTTGATATCCATATTTCCCGGCGCTAGATTCTCAACAGCCTTCTTGGTCTTGTTGACGTCTTCCTCTGGGTGGATGTGGTTAAAGTAGCCGCCGAAGCAGACGATGTGCGTGTTTCCTACTGGGGTGGTTCCGTCACCGATGGCGTAGACGAGTTTGTTAAAGGGGTAGGAAATTCCGGTCCAGGAACGCATGTCTTTGTTGGAGACTTCGGCGTGGACTTTGACGCACTGGTTGACGTGGCCGATATTCATTGCTGTGGTGCGTTGGGCGTCGAGGGGAGGATTGAATGTGATGGTATTCAAGACATTCAATGGGATGGTCGAGATGAGTCTGGCGGCGGTATATTCGCGTCCATCTCGAGTAGTCAGAGTCACTTTACCTCCCTGATCGTTGATGGCTTTGACAGGACTGTTGAATGCGTAGGATAGATTGCCGGTAGACAGCGCTTCTTTGAAGAACCGAATCGCAAAGCTGGACTGTCCGCCCTTGAATTTGTACGTGATTAATGCATCCAGACAGCCTTGATAGGTATATCCACACAAAGCCCACCAATGCAGAAATTCAAGGAAGCTGGTGGTTTCCAGTGTCCCACAGCTGCAGAGGAGAGTGAAGGCTTCCAACACCGCTCGCTCATTCGGAGTCAACGAAGCGGAAATAGCATTCAGTCGATCCTGAACAGACATCTTGTCGTACTGATGCGCTTCAGCAACGTGGAATGTATCATGTGCGTACGGCATGATATTCCTGCCCTTTGCTCCGTCGACATTGACGAACTTGTCCAACGCACCGGCAAGAAGGGCGTCCTATATCGTCAGCTATCTATAGTGATCAGTATAGTTGCGTAGACTCACCTCCTCATCATGGCTCATCGTCTGATCCCCATGACCCGTCCGCAGTTGGAAATGGTTCACTCCCCTGGAGAAATCAAACGACGACTCCAGCTCATTCCGCATCTGGTATCGGGAGATTTCTCGCCACACATGAGGCTGGCCCCAGTGGACCCAGGTACCGCCCATTTCGAATGGATAGCCACCGATGTTGGACGACCAGGAGCGGCCACCGATACGGTCGCGAGCTTCAATGAGAAGGACGCGGAGACCTGTATTGTTAGTACTGAAGCGTAGTAGAGGATGATGGAAATACCAGCGAGTGCTGCATCACGAGAGGCAGTCAGACCGGAGTATCCTCCGCCAACGACAATAACATCCCATGGCTGCTCAGTCGATGTGATGTTTGTAGGTGGTGAGATGACACCGATGGAGGGGACGCCTTGGGCAAGGCCGGTTTCTGCTGTCCAGTGGAAGCCGTCGCGGGAGGTCATTTTGACTTGAGTACGATACGATGGTGAGAAGAGGGGATGAGTGTCTCATTCTTATAGCAGGGGAGAAGTTGTGTGGATGTCAATATTACCCAAAAGAGGTATTAATGAGAGATTCATCGAGGCTGGATGATACCAATGTTGGGGATATGACGATGTGGGGAGTGATGTACGATCCTCAGAATTACCCGATTAGGCTATTAATGCGAGAAAACCTGACTTCGGTTGACCAATCATCGTCCACATTTGCCACTGATAACAAGTATTCCATATATGCCTAGGTCTATTTTGGGTCAGAATTTACTGGCAGTCTCTGATATCTAATGCGGGGACATTGTTATGATAGGCATTCTTACGTGTAGTGTAACCTGTCAACCACGTCAGATGTAATCTTAATCTTTCAATTTTGTCTATACCAGTATCTACATCTAATCTATTTTCCAAACTCAGGACTGAATGGATAGTCCACATATCCCGCCACCTGCTTGGGCGTGTAAAACGACGACCGATCATACTTGGTCAACGGCAGCCCATTCTGAATCCTAAACGGCAAGTCGGGATTGGCGATGAAGTGGCGTCCAAAGACCACCGCCACCTCATTCTGATGATATTCTTCATCAACAGCACGGTGCGCAGTCTCCGGTGAGAATCCACCAGCAACAAAGACCGGCGATGTGTTGCCCCAGATATCCAGTGCGAATTCAATGCCCTCCGTCTTTTCCACATCGACGATATTGTGCACTCTCGACTCAATGACGTGCAGATAGGCGAGTTTCAGCTTCCGCAGCTCATCCACCAAATAGGAGAACTGAGGCCTTGGCTCGGCCATTCTCATGGCCTGGAATTCGCTGAATGGACTGATTCTGTATCCCACTCGATCGGATCCGATGGCGTTGACAATGGCCTTGGCGACTTCAATGCCAAAGCGAGCACGGTTCTCAATGCTGCCTCCCCAGCGATCTGTGCGCTTGTTGCAGTTGTCCTGCGTGAACTGGTCGACCAGATACCCATTGGCACCGTGGACTTCGACGCCATCGAATCCAGCCTTGATGGCATTCTGGGCGGCGGTGGCAAAGTCGGCGATGGTCGATTGGATCTCCTCTTCGCTCAACTCTTTCGGAACAGTGCTGCCCTCTGCCATGGGCACTGCGCTGGACGAGACAACCGGATAGCCACCCTCTCTCGCCAAAGTGCCTGGATCAGCAGCACGGCCAAGCGCGACGAGTTGACAGAAAATGCCACAGCCCTTTTCGTGGACGGCGTCGGTGATCTTCTTCCACCCGTTGATCTGGTCTTCTGTCCACAGACCAGGTCCATTGGGGAGGCCGCCATGAGCAGGTGAGATCAGGGTTGCTTCGGCGATGATGAATGTGCCTGGAACAGAGGCTCGCTGGGTATAATCTGCGTTATAAGTAAATGATATCGTCACATCACGCAGATAACATACAGTCAACCGACATGGAGGGCGGCACATGGTCATCGCCCGCTCGCAGTCGGGTCAATGGAGCCATGACGATGCGATGCTGCAGCTGGACATTGCCCACGCGGAGGGGCTGGAAGAGCTTCGACATGATGCAATTGTTTAATCTGATATTGAAATAGAGATGTCAAGGCAGTTTATATATGGTGGATTAGAAATAAAGTGAATTAATTAATAATTCAGTCGTGACGTGGTGGGGTTGGAGGTTGTTTCTCCAACAACGGAAACATTTTCGGTTCCCCAATTTTCTCTCCACACAATATTTCGGATCGGCTATATTTCGAATAGCCGAATGATAAAGGGTCTCAATGATAATTGAATCTTCTATGTAAAGCACAATGCCTTGATTAGTACTGTAGTCAGTCTGATATCTGTACTATTGCCAATATCACTGTCCTATCCTGTGACATATCTTGACAACACTGTCTAAGTTGCCATAGAAAGAGCAAGAAAAGAACACTTCAAGGGTAATAGAAAAACCGATGAACCCAGGATTAAGCATGAATAAAGTGGAGAAATCTTATTGCAACTATTCTCACATCATTTGCTGGTAAGAATTGACTACGCCGATGGGATATTATTGGCTGCGATCCTTGCATATAAACGTGGCTTTATGCGTCCATCAATCAGAGTCAGAGTCAGCACATACAGGATAGCAAGGATTGATCATTATATCTTAAGAATCTTAGATTTGTAAAGCATCGGTAAATTGCATCTGAACAATGCCGAAATTAAATCTGCATGCACGGTAAATCATGTCATTGCAAGGAAGTTAATATATCACATCATACACAAGACCACCTCTAATCGAATAAAATCCATAGTATAAATCAACAAACAAGTTCAGATGGAACTATTTGAATCCCAATAATGAGACATGTTAAGTTATCGAGGGGTTACCGTGTTGCGATAGCCCTGATTGGGTTCTCGCCATCAATTCTCACGATGGTGTGATTTATCGCAACACCATTTTGTCGATCATCGAGCTGCACCTCCTATCTTAAATTGTGCCGTCGTGCTGGGATCTTTGTCTCTCTTTAACATTAATTAGTTGTTGTACAAGTCGTATATATTGTACAGTGGTCAAGATGGCTTCAATCAAGAACGAACATACCATCGACGGAAGCAACCATTCCGCCCAGTTTGGCGATATCGAGAAGCAAACTGTTCCTCAGATTCGCACTCATGAAGCGCCAAAGTCCCTTGGTGCTGGGGTGAGTATACTGACTCCTATACTTGATATATACTAACTGAACTGTAGTCCGCCCTCGCCCTCGGTGCCTTTGGAACAACACTCACCACCCTCTCGCTCAGCCTGATGGAATGGCGAGGCGTCAGCACGACCAATGCGTATATCGGCAACTTCTTCTTCATCGCTGCCTTTGGTCTGGTTGTTACTGCCCAATGGGAACTGTCTATTGGAAATGGATTCGCATACACGGTCTTTAGTGCTTTCGGTATGTCCTCTAACAACTCATATACTCTGATGCTAACTAATAAACAGGCCTCTTCTACGCCGGCTACGGCGCCATCCTCACCCCCGCATTTGGCGTCGAACAAGCCTACGGAAACGACACGGTGCAGTACAACAACGCGCTCGGCTTCTTCATGATCCTCTGGACGGTTTTCGTATTCACCTTCCTGATCGGTTCCCTACCGAGTAATATAGCGTACATTGCCATATTCTTCCTGGTCGATATGGGCTTCCTCACTGTCGCTGCGAGTTACTTTGCCATTGCGGATGGGAATGAAACTGCCGGATTGGGGTTGAAAAAGGCCGGTGGCGCGTTTTGCTTTGTGGCGGGGTTGGTGGGATGGTATGTGACGCTGCATTTGATGATGAAGGATTCGATTGTGGTGTTGCCGTTGGGTGATACGTCGCGGTTTTTTCGGAAGAGGGAGTAATTGATATTGGGGATAGAGATGCTATTATGTATGGGATAGTAATGATAAAAGAGGGGCATCCGGGTAGAATATATCTATACCAGTGGCATCCCCACTCTGCAAATGATTATAAATCAAGCCAGTTGCATCATAAATATTGAAATCATCACTCACAATATTAACGCGAATATTAACATCACCATCTATCTTACCTCAAATACCGTAAAAATGGCAACCATGCAAGCAATCTGTAATACCCCCTCCCTCTATATCAAACCCAACTAACAACATCAGCCATCAAAAACGGCAAAGGCCCCGCCGACGCCCTCTTCGTCGACCAGATCCCCAAACCCGTCCCCGGCGATAGCCAGGCGCTGGTGAAGATCAAAGCCTTTGGTCTGAACCGCATGGATCTTTTACAGCGAGAGGGTCTGTATCCGCTGCCTCCGCAGGCGCCCGAGACGCTGGGCGTGGAGTTCTCGGGTACCATTGAGGGGTTTGGATCGGATGCCAAGGGGGATTTCAACGTGGGAGATGAGGTTTTGGGTCTTGCTTATGGCGGTTTGTTTTGTCTGATGCTTTAGATGATTTGCATGATTTCTAATGGTGTAGGTGCTTATGCGGAGTATATTGTTGTGTCGATCCACATGCTCGTGCATAAGCCTGCTGAGCTCTCGTGGGAAGAAGCCGCCGGTGTTCCCGAGGTAGGCCCATGAATATCAGATCATGTTTAAAATGCTAATGAAAAAGACATGGATCACTGCCTCGCAAGCTCTCTTCCTGATCGGCGACTTCCAACCCGGCCAATCCGTCCTCTGGCATGCAGGCGCCTCGTCCGTCTCCATCTCGGGCATCCAACTCGCCAAAGCCCACGGCGCAAAGGCCATCTACGCCACTGCCGGGTCCCAGGAAAAGATCGACTTCCTCGTCAACGAACTCGGCGTGACGGCTGCGTTCAACTACCGCACCCAGGACTGGGCGGGGGAGATCACCAAGATCACCAACGGCGAGGGCGTGAACCTCATCGTAGACTTTATCGGTGCGACTTACTTCCAGGGCAATCTGAATGCCGCGGCCCGTGATGGGCGGGTTGTGCTGCTCGGCCTGATGGGTGGTGGCAAGCTGCCTGATGGGGTGAATATTGCCCCGTTGCTGTTTAAGAGGATTCGTGTGGAGGGAAGTACCCTTCGTAGTCGCGATGTGGAGTATCAGAGGAAGTTGAGAAATACGCTGGTTGAACATGCATTGCCCAAGTTCAAGGATGGCTCGTTCAAGGTGTTTGTCGAGCGGGTGTTTGCGTTTAATGAGGTTATTGAGGCGCATAAGCTGTTGGAGAGTAACACTTCCAAGGGCAAGTTGATTGTGTCGTTTAATGCATAAACATATACATACATATGTATGTGAAGATATTGGTGAATAACACTCCATGAATACCACTATACTCAGTATCCACGGTCGGACCCCACGCATACCATTTCTTAGCCTCATCCTTCAGACCGGAATGCCATCTGTCCTTTAATTAACCTGCATCTTCACTGTCTCTGCTACATCAAAATATACTATCAAAATGCCCAAAAACCTCATCCTCGTCCCTGGCGCATGGCATACCGCCGCCTGCTTCGACCTCATTACCCCGCATCTCCACCACCAAGGCTTCACCGTCAACGCCCTCACATTGCCCGGCGTGGCTGCGGACAAGACCGATTCCTTCAACGACGATGTCCAAACAATCAGATCTGCCGTACTTGACATCATCGATGCAGGCGAGGACGTAGCAGTCGTGATGCACTCGTACGGCGCTGTGCCCGGCTGCGAGGCAATGAAAGACCTTTCCAAGGCCCACCGCACCGCACAAGGTCGTTCTGGCGGTGTCGTTGCGCTGGTCTTTCTCTGTGCCTGGGCTGTTCCTGTAGGACAAAGCATCGGCAGTCTAGCCAACATGCAAGGATTCATCGATCAAGGCGAGTATCTCAAAGAAGAGGTATAACCCCATCCCTTGGTTTATATGTATGTCATTTACTAACGACACCAGAACGGCCGTCTCCACTTCCTAAAACCAATCGACGTCTTCTACCACGACCTGCCCATCGACGAGGCAGAGAAACGAGCTGCCATGTTGGGCACTCACGATGCCAGCTTGTCGTTTACTAACCTGTCCTATCCGGCGTATTGGGATATTCCTTCCTCCTATCTCGCTTGTCGCAATGATATCGCTATTCCGTATGAGATGCAGCTGATGATGATTGACAATGCCAAGTTCGAGCATGTAGAGACTTGGGATTCGGGACATTCGCCGTTTTTGAGTCGACCCGAGGATGCGGCTGATTTTATTGCGAGGGGGGTGGATAAGTATTTGAACTGATGGTTATATCGCTGTGTATAATGGATAACCATTTACCATGAAGAGTAACTGGTGTTGATAGCCAAGACTGAACAGCCTACCCATGATGTCATCTGATTTATAAATATTCCTTGCAGTCTTTTGCATAAACATCCCATTCGTCTTGAAATCAATCGGGGCTCCACTAGGCTGTGATTTATGTTGAAGGCATCGTACTCTTGGCAGAGGATCATCTAGACTTCCGATCAATCAGGATTCCCCGTGGGAGGTCCTTTCGCCCCCAGATGTACATGCAGATCTGAATTCCTCCGAGGCAGATAGAAGATCTTGGCTCTCCACGTACCAAGGTAAAGTTGTATGGACCAATTGCCTGAAAGAGCAACTGGTTGATACAACTTCAGTTAGGATTGAAATGACCTGGTCTTCACATATAAATATGTCCTTCTATCCCATCAAAATAGACAATCCAGACAGCTCAATCTTCAAGTCTCCAGTACATCTAACAGTACATTCGCCTTATCTCTCATAGACACGATTTAACATCACAGAAATGCGATATCTCACCCTCGCCCTCGCCATCCTCCCCATCGTGACCGGCACTCCCGCTTTCAAACGCGACGACTCGCAATACACCGACGGCGAAGGCACCTACGTCAACTCAGACAGCATCCACCACTACGCTTCCGGCGTCAAATGCTGGAACGACTGGTACGTCGTCAACCAGGACATCACCTACTCGCCATGGCAAGTCGCCTCGGGCAAGGTCTACTGCTCCGGAACCGAACAATGCCAGGTGACCAAGATGACGGGCGACCAGACCTGCGAGACCTCGTCGATTGAGATCTCGGCCGGCATCCAGAGTGACATTTTCAATATGGGCGTTAGTGCTGGGTATGAGGTGCAGAACTGCAACCAGGCGCAGGATACCACGTTCTGCACTTGGAATGACGACCAGTGTCATGTTGTGTGGACTCAGCAGCAGCTCTTCCGCACTCAGGGATATACTCGTCGTCGCTGCAGTGACAAGGGCGATTACACGGCTTGGATGAAGGATTATGAGTGGACTGCGCCGACCAACTCGGTCAACTATGGGTGTGGCAGCAGCTGCGATGATTCGCCTTGATTCATCTTGACTAGAAATTGATGCTATACCTATACCTGTACACTATCTAGATATTTGGGGGTATCCTCACCGGCCCTCCATTTGTATTTACTCCCCGGATGATCTTCTGGCAATCTCCGTGATCCAATATAGGCCTCTCTAGCAGTGACTCCCTCCTTTTCCACCTCAGACCGGAATATCCCCCTCCGTCTCAACTCAGGCAGTAAATACTCGATGATATCTTCGAAAGTGCCCGGATTGGTAATATGCGCCAGGTTAAACCCATCTACACCGGAAACCTCAACCCACCGCTCCAACTCATCTGCAACGGTGGTCGGACTGCCCACGATCTTTGCTCCGAGGCCCCCCACGCTGAGGAACTCGACGATTCGTCTCTTTGTCCATTGTAGATTCTCCGTTCCTGGGACTGTCGCAGACCATCGTCGCACAATCGACTGAACACGCGGAGACTCGCTGAATCGAAAGTCCTCATCGTCGGAATGGCTGGATAAATCAACGCCTGTCCAGCCGCCGAACAGCGCCAATGCCCCCTCTTCATCTGCATAACTGAGATACTCCTCCCGTTTCGCCTTGGCCTCTTCATCCGTCGCAGCCACAATCACATTAATCCCCACGATGATCTTGATATGATTCGGATCTCGTCCTTCTCCCTCGGCCACCCTGCGAATATTATCCACCGTCGCCCGCACAATCTCCGGCGTCTGCCCACCAACAAATATCGCCTCCCCATGCTTCCCGCCAAACCCATTCCCAGCCTCAGATACACCAGCCTGGAACAAGAACGGCGTGCGCTGTAGCGATGGTTCACAAAAGTGCGGCCCTGGCACGTCAAAGTACTTCCCCTTGTGGTTGATCTCCCGCACACCATCACTGGCGATATACACTCCAGCGTCTCTATCCTCCACAACAGCATCGTCACGGAAACTCCCCTCCCAGAGTTTATACAGCACCTCCATGTACTCATGCGCTATCGCATATCGCTCATCATGCGGAATCTGCTCCTTCAGCCCGTGATTCCTCGCCGCACTATCCAGATACGAGGTGACAATATTCCACGCCAGTCTCCCTTCAGAAAGGTGATCCACCGTCGACAGTCTCCTCGCGAGCGCATATGGCTTCTCATACGTCACACTTGCCGTAACGCCAAACACTAAATTCTTGGTAACGGCCGCCATGGCAGGAACGAGATACAGCGGATCGTTGACGGGAAACTGAGCACCGGATGCTAATGCGGGGACGACATTCGCTGGTCCTTTATACACGTCATAAGGACCGAGTGTGTCGGCGATGAACATGGCGTGGAAGTTGGCTTTGTCGAGGAGCTGCGCAAGATCAGTCCAGAAGGAAAGTTTTTTGTATTGCGATGTTTTGTTGCGGGGGTGGCGCCACAGTCCGGGGGAAAGATGGCCGGGTGTGTTCATCACAAAGGCGTTGAGGATGATTTGTTTCTTTGGTTCGGTCATGGTGGAGTAGTGGATCGATAAAGTGTTGCACGGGGGGGCGTAGACGGCATTGATGGGGGAGACTAGCGAGGTATATATGTATGCGAGAATCGATAATACCATTTTAAGCCAGTCTGTTGTGATCGATGGTAAGTGGTGCTATACAGGGAATATGGAATTTCACCATAGCATGGCTGTTGCACGCAATATCTGTCGGCATTCTATCATGCTAGATGACCCACTATAGAAGCATGTCAAATTGACATAGACGTATGTATAATCCAACATTACAAGATGCTTCCAGATAGGCCTCCTAAACATACAGATATTTTCCTATTTCGGGGGTACCGTACGCATATATATACCTCTCAAATATTGGCACTGTCACATTGTAAATACTCCTGTACCAAAGTATACAAGTGAATATTACGAATGTGAATGGAAGTATGTACTTTGTCAAGGCTGGATGTTGAATAGTCTGCCAACGTTAGCAGCACACCCGTAAGCTTCATTATCGGCCAATTTGGTGAAAAATCGACAAGGCGGACAAATGGCGTCTGATGGGTGGGTCCTGTCTTGGTGTCGATCACAGCCCATGCTCCAGATACCATGTCGAGTAATGATATTCAACAGCCGCGAGGCTGAGCAACTGGACTTTCTCATAAGAGACATCCATGCCGTGTGAAATGAAAGCATCAGTCTCTGCAATGGCCAAATATGCACAACCCATCTTCCTCCACCCCGTCCATTATACCCCTTCTCAACACCGATGGACCAGCAAGCTCAGACTCACCGACACCAACTCAGCAGCGACCATGGCGACGGCCATTCAACAACACCAAGTATCATCAACTCGGATCCCGGGAAAGTGGCATCGAGATGGATAATGGGCTGGTCGAGACCCGGTCAACGACCTCGCACGAGTCAACGACGAATGAAGAACCCAAATATAAATGGACCAAACGAGTCCGCATTGCCGCTGGAGCGGCCATTGCCGTCCTCATAATCAACATTATTCTCACGGTGATCGCGTCGGGCATAGCATATTCCAAGTTTGACGGCCAGCAATTTGGCTTCGCCGTCATATACCGCGGATCATGCAAGCTGTCGAACAACTGGACGACCGGTTTGCATTTATTAATTAATATCCTCAGCACAATCGCCCTGGCAGCAAGTAACAATTGTATGCAATGTCTGAGTGCGCCTTCGCGCGAGGAAATCGACCGGGCGCATGGGCAGTATACCTGGCTCCACGTCGGCACAGCAAGTTTACAGAATCTGTGGTTTATTCCTGCCAAACGGAGGTGTCTATGGTTCATCTTGTTCCTCACCTCGTTGCCCTTTCATAACATGTTAGTCTCTCGCTTTGTTCGTGGCGGGATTGTGCTGATTCTGGAGCAGATACAACTCGGCTGTGTTCTCATCGGACAATCTCAATTCCTTTGAATTTGGCCTTGCGACTGCCGATTCCGACCTTACGAATATGTCCGTCGACAACGAGAGCTGCTTTGAACAGGCCGTTGGACAGGGTATGTCTGATTCCACACACGGCGGCTTTGAATATCTGGACCACGAAACATGCACTCGGACAATTCAAAGTGCGATGCATGAGACCAGGGCAGACTGTGTCGCCTGTGCTCCCAGCCAAGGCATGATTATAGTCTTGTCGGACGACATTGCAGGGATAAATCATTCAGTCATATACAGGCTGCAAACCGTCGATACCAATGGCGACGGGGCTGTGGACAGCCAGCCTCTACCATGGGAAATACCTATATGGGGAGTTGACATCCCGGTACCAAATGGCACGGTGACGGTTGCTCCTTATGAATATCGTGTCCTGTATAAGCCATTGGCCGGTAGTGATGCCGAATTGCATAATGATATGGAAACACTGGCAGATTATCTCGGTTATATGACTTCACCCAGAGAGGCTGCGGAAGGAAAAGATCTCCAGGCGTTCCTTGACAATTCGACAAACTGGCAAAATGCTTCCTGGGCTTCCAGTGTCTCCTTACGGAAAGAGTCCGTATGCACCGGTTACACTGGCATCACGACCCACAAGTGGAATCCATATCATCTTGCCGGTTGTCTCAGCCAGAAAGTCCCGGAAAAGTGTGAATTGCTATTTTCTCTGCCATTCTGCCTTGTTATCATTGCGTGCAATGCTATTAAAGTCATGTGTATGTTACTGGCTGTCAGCGACGACAGGTTGGATGTTATCTTGACAGTTGGCGATGCAATCGCCTCCTTTCTGACTCACCCTGATCCCACAACCAAAGGTCGATGCCTGATGTCTATTTCGAGCGTGAGACAAGGACCTCAACTCTGGAAAGAAGAGCGATGGCTACCTTGGAAGCCATCCAGAGCATCCTCGGCGATTGCAAATCAATCAGCTAAAGGATATGCGGATAGACTCCCCGAAAAGAAGATCAGATGGCATCGTGCTGCTGGGTCTTCTCAATGGGGCGTGACAATTACCTTGTATGTCAACCCCCCAGAGAATATGACAACAGAACGTTAACCGTTGACAGAATTCTGCTATGCCTGGGCACTTCGGGAATTCTTTATTGGGTGATCTTCGAAGGGTCTGTATACCAGGAATGGTGGATGCCCAGTCTCTGGCACCGGAATATAGACTCGATACCCGCATTGGTTCGACGTTATGGCAGCCCGCTGCCCGTACTTCTCTTTGCAAACACTCCACAACTACTCATGTCGACGCTCTACCTGCTCTACAACAACTTGCTGACGCACATGCTCTTGGTCGCCGAATACGCGGACTATGCGTGCCACCGCAAGAGCCTCCGCGTCTCTTTCCCCAAAGGCAGTCAAAGATCTACATACTATCTTACCATCCCGTACAGATACAGTGTGCCACTTCTCATTGGATCAGCACTGGCCCACTGGCTTCTATCCCAAAGCATATACTACAGCCGCGTACTGCATTATGACAAATTCGGAAACCCTTCCGCAACCCCAGTAACTGACGGCGCCTATTTCAAGGGTCTGCCGGTGCTTTTTTTCATTGGTTTTCTCATCATGATGCTTGTTTTTGCAGTCACCTTGGGATTCAGACGGCTCAAGGGGAACCTGCCCCTAGCTGGGAATTGCAGTGCTGCTATTAGTGCAGCTTGTCATCCACCGGAAGATGATCGGGATGCAGCCCTGAAAAAGGTTATGTGGGGTGAGGTTGACATGAGTTCAGATACTGTGTCTGAGCCAGAGTATCACCATTGCAGTTTTACCTCATACGAGGTAGTGACACCATGTCCTACACGACTGTATAGCTAGTTTGAAGTAGAATTATCAAATTTCAATTTAAAAAGCTCAAACGCTAGTTTCTTGCATTGACCATCTAATCAATCAATCAATGTAGCGGTCCGATTAAGGTTACCCCAGATTTCAAAGTTTATATTCGCATGTTGATGTTTTCTTTTCCGAAATACGTCTTGATGAGTCTAGTGCGCCTATCTAGTGAGGCTGCACTTACCCCTTCTGCTGTATATTTATCCATTCCCTTCCCAGTCTGTTCACCCAAATATATTGCTCAGTTGTACTGTACAAAATGAGAGACGGAATAAATGGCGGATGGAAGATTATATGGGTTCCTCCTGACTGTAGACCTGAAAAGGGACGTTCATTTTAGTTTCACAGATACGCTTGCTATGCTCTTATGCTCTGTGAGTTGGGTGTTGTCACATTCATTGGGCTGAACCTTTAGGCAACGGGGACTTCGTGTTGTCATATATAGATATGAGATTAGGATTATATACTTAATCCATACACATCTTCAATTCCCATTTCTCCTTTTTTTCTGACTGGGGCAGCTATTTATGCTTGAGTATGCTTATTCCATGTTCATCTTATACAGTGAGATTGAATAATACCCGCTAAAGCAACCCGGCGAATTAATCAGGAACACCAAGGCGCAGCGAGATCCACAGGGCACATCAGATGGGGGCCAGAATTCAATCGGTTCTGCGAGACACCAGGATAATAGATCGGCCTATCAAGATCCAGTAAGACCGATGATGTTATACTGGGAATATTAGCAATATTCTGCAAGGTTCTGTATTCCCACAGCACAGACAGGCCATCCACCCTGGCGGAAGACACAATATTATGAATCGCAAAGTCTAATGATGGTTGGCCTAATGGCTTTGCTTAGCTATAGGCTATATATAATTACACTTTGCTAGTCCACCAATCACAGCATGCTTTCTTTCCCAGCTTACATTGGGGCCATTGCGGCTGTGTGTCCCCTTCCTGCCTAGTGCTTCATGCAGTCCCTCCTTGGCATTCACAACCAGCCAACCAGACGCTGCCAGTCTGTTGGATTGACAATCAGGCTGCCAGCGCGGATATTGCCGAACCTCCGTCTTGGTTTCCTCTTATTCTCCCCTTTTCCCCGTGCTGACTTCTCGTTTTCTCCGCTTCCATTGTCCTGCAACAATGATCTTTTCTCTATACCTGCTGCTGCTGTCGGCAGTATGTGGCAGCATGGCAGCTTCCCCACAGGTCATGGATTGGTCGTCCAAGACATTCGGCCCAGACGGCCCTTGGCATGCTGTCAAGTTGACGATCGGCAGTGATAAGCAGAATATCGCCGTCTATCCCGGTTCGCGATTCACAAACACCATCCTGGCCAAGTCAATCTGCGACAATACGACTACCTCCACGACGTGCTACGCAAATGACGCAGGTTTATACAATCCCAAAACATCGGCATCGTTGAAAAATGCGACGGATATGCTGCCGTGGTACAGCTATTGGTTCAATACGCCGACGGGCCAGATATGGAGGAATGTCGCCGGCGAGAACTATACACTGTCCACGGGGCGCGTGCTCACGAATATCGGCACGACAGTGGTCTACGATGCATTCCAGACGTATCCCAATGGCAAGAACTATCCCATCTCCGTCGGCTCCATGTCACTGGGACGACCGAGCAATTATCAGCAGAAAGGAAACGGCACTCTGTGGTATATCAACGGCCATTTGCAGAAACTGGACGTCATCTCATCTTACTCGTACGGATTGCATATCGGATCGGCGGAGGAGCCGAACATTCCACCATCTTTGTATCTCGGAGGTTTCGACAAGAACCGCGTGTTGGGCGAAGTCAGCAGCCAGCAATACGTGCCCGCTGGAAGTAAATACCCCGAGGGATCGCTCGTGATTCGACTCCTTGATATCGGCATTGGAGTGGCATCAGGAGGCTCGCCATTCGCATTCACCAGCAAAAATGGTCTCTGGGCACAGAATAACTCGGATGCAACAGATGTTTATGTCCACTCGGAAAGACCTTATATGTACCTCCCCAAAGCCACCTGCGATGCCCTCACCTCAGACCTCCCCGTCACCTTCAACGACAGCCTAGGTCTATACTTCTGGAACACCTCAGACCCGCAATACAAACGCATCGTGGCATCCCCCGCATACCTCTCCTTCACCTTTGAGAAAAACGCCAACAACCAGCAAAACATGACCATCAAAGTCCCCTACTCTCTCATGAACCTCACCCTCGAAGAGCCTCTAGTGGACAAACCGACTCAATACTTCCCCTGCTATCCAGACGAAGATACCCGACTCCTAGGACGAGCCTTCCTGCAAGCCGCCTTTCTCGGCGTGAACTGGGGCACAGGCACAGGGGACTGGTTCCTCGCGCAGGCACCGGGCCCAGACGTCCTCACCAACCCGTCCGTCACGACCATCGAAGACAACGATACCGCCATCACCGGATCGGGGAGTTCCTGGGAACAAACGTGGGCTAGCTACTGGACGCCTATCGGGACGAGCGAGTCCAGTACAAGCACAAGCAGTGGGCTTTCAACCGGTGCAAAGGCGGGTATTGGTGTTGGATGTGCCATTGCGGGTATCATTCTCATCGCGCTCGCGTGGGCATTTATCGTCTGGAGAAAACGTGCAGCCGCAAGGAATAACGTACCGGCTGAATATCCACCTGCTTCAACGCAAGATCCGCCAAAGATAGCGAAGAATCCAGTAGAAATGGAGTCAACGCCTCCGGTGGCAGAAGCGCCGACGGGGGCTGCTCTGGTGGAGGCACCTGCAGATCGGAGTAAGCCCCAGGAGCGATATGAGCTGGATTGATTTAATGTACTATAAGATTATTCATCACTATAACGAATACTAATCTAGAGATTACACACTGTCCTATACCTCTGCTTGGGCTATCTTTTCGCATACGAGAAGCATCTTGTGTTTCAACCTGCTGAGATGAGGTGTTGACAGCAGAAGATAGATGAATGTGCACGTTTTGATTGGCATGTGGGTCTAGTGATAAAGCTTGGCTGGTTAGCATCCCCTTTTTTGACTGCCTAAAGTACTTCATGTTTCCGATAAATAATACTGGAATTGACGATTTATTATAGGTGGTTTTAATATATGTTAAGACTGATTGCTGCCTGACACATTTTTGGAGAATCAAAATGCAGTGGCTAAATATATATTCCACACATCATCACAACACATATCAAGGTAGCCATTGCAATTGCTGCTATCATTCTTTATGAAAACGCATTATCTTTTTCAACAATTTCCTCAACCCAACAGTGAAGACCCACTGAGACACCAAACACCGAACAACGACCGTCCATGCCAAGCTCAAGCCTACGACAAGGAACCAAATTTCAGCAAGCGGGGCAACCATCGCAATGACTCTTCTCATCCAACCAACTCCTCAGATGAGGGTCAATCGCAAATATCGCGCTCTGTCTTGTCTGCTGAGCCCACATTAGTTCTAAGCGAAGTGGGCAATGTCTTTGTTCAACCCGGATTGCCATCCCGACTGGCCATTGACAGCCGACAGCTCGGGAAATAAAACTCCACCCAAAAGCCAATTTTTTCAGCGCCAGTCGTTCAAGGCACGATCGCAGAATCGGCAGTTCTGGTCTGCCATTGCGTCAATGGCGCCGTCGAAAGGTCCAAGGGGTGGACTTTTGTGTCGGTGCGTTTTAAGATGAGTTTTTCCCCTTCTTTCGCTGCTTTGTTTTCTCTTCTGCCACTGCCTCTGCACTGCCAGTTGGAGTAAACACGCTGCAAAATGGATCAAGATGCTCCCGGAAGGGCGCGGACCAGGGTAAGTCTTGTCCGGCTATTCAACTGTCCACCTCGTATTAACAGGATACAGTCCGATGCCTCGAGAATGAGAGACGAGGCCGCCTCGCCCACCTCGCCAACCCGCAGCAACCGCGGAGCAAACGGCGACTGGGACTCCATCTCACCCACGCGACGAACATCCGCTGTCGATGACGCTGTCCCAGGCGTCCGCCGGCGGAGTTCAGCAGCCTCCAGGCGGAGCGGCGCAAGCGCAGTGCCCAGTCTCGTGCCCCGAACGACCCTGGCGGCGCGCACGCAGGGCAAATTCACGCTGGCCGGGCCGGACGAGACGCCGCAGACACGCCTTGCTCATGAGCCATTCGTGCAGCCGGGGTATGGCGATCTCAACCCGTCGTACGAGCAGGCGCCGAATGTCAAGCCGATATGGAGTTTGGCCAAGCCCCTCCCCCGTGTGGTGAGGGCGGGCATGGTGCCGACGAAAGATGAGTTGTTGGAGAATCGTGCCAATGCGCAGATGCCGGCGGAGAATTCGCAGAAGCTGGGACTGGATGTTGATCCGAATGACCTCGAGGAGGGGCGGATTGACAAGACGGCGGATCCGCGGAAGATGGCGGCCCAGGCGGAGGATGCCCGCGTGCAGCGGGAGAATAACTTCATGAACAAGATCCTCACCGGCGAGGCGACGTCGACTGTACCGGGATCCCGCGTGTCTCGCGGCTCGTCGAACCGTAGAAGACGTTCATCTGCGTGGGATGTGCCAGATCAGCTGTCAACAGTCGACGAGACAGAACCGCAAGACGAAGGCAAGAATCAAGTCTTTGACGACCCTCTCCCACCAGTGCCGGAAGAGCCAGAAGAGCAAGACCTCCCGTTTGATGCCGGTCTTATCGACATCACCAAAGCCACCATCCCCGACGACCTGCACCCCCTCGTGCAAGATCTCGTCGAGGATGAAGTCCACAACAACCACACCACCTGGTCCGTCATCCGCACGCACCACCGCGAAGCCCTCGCCGAATCCCTCGGCGTCTTCGTCCAGCTCACCATCGCCTTCGCCGCCGACCTCTCCGTCACCATCGCCAACGCCGGCAACCCCAACACCACCTCCTGGGCCTGGGGCTTCGCCACCATGATGGGCATCTACGTCTCCGGTGGTGTCTCCGGCGCGCATCTCAACCCATCCATCACCGCCATGCTGTGGTTCTTCCGTGGCTTCCCCAAACGCAAAATGCCCGAGTACTTCCTCGCCCAGTTCCTCGGTGCCTTCTGCGCCGCCCTCGTCGCATACGGCGTCTACTACCACTCCATCCAGAACTACCTCCTCACCAACACCGACACCGGCATCGTCACCAGCTTCGTCACCAGCCAGCGCCAATCCTGGATCGAGCCTGCAACCGCCTTCTTCAACGAATTCATCGGCACCGCCCTGCTGGCCAGCACCATCCTCGCGCTGGGCGACGACCAAAACGCACCCCCAGGCGCAGGCATGAACTCCTTAATCATCGGCCTCGTCATCACCTGTCTCTGCATGGCCTTCGCCTACCAAACCGGTGCGGCCTTCAACCCCAGCCGCGACTTTGGGCCGCGTCTCGCTCTTCTCGCGCTGGGATATGGGGGTGAGTTATTCCGCGATCCGTACTGGTTCTATGGGCCGTGGGCGGGGTCGGTGTGCGGTGCGTTTGTGGGGGCGTTCTTGTATGACTTTTTCATCTTTACGGGTGGTGAGTCGCCGGTGAATTATCCGTTGGAAAGGACGCAGAGGGCGATGCGCAAGAGTCGCATGAAATGGGGGCGGCGGTTGCGGTTGAGTAGAAGGGGGCGTGCGAATAAGGTCATTCGATAGTCTGAATACCGGTATCAGCATACATAGATTCTATATTCATCAGCTGTATAATGAGCATAATAATACATGTTGTTAATTAACAGGAAGCTCGGACGGCGGCCCCGGCACCGTCCTCACTTGTCTGGCAGTATTCTCCATCTCAACCGCAACAGCACCAGCATGCAATTCCAGATGGTTCGCCGGTGTCTCCATCTCGCTCGGTCCGGTGTTCTTCACCTCTTCCTCTTGCGGGATTCGCTCGTGGTGTTGTTTCTGTCCTCTCCGTCGGAGGATAACCCAGACAACACCCGCGATGACGAGTATACCACCCACGCCAACACCGACACCAATCCCAGCCTTGGCTCCGGTTGATAATCCCGATGACTCTGACTCCTCCCAGGGTGTGTAAAATAGCGGACGCGATAGTTTCAGGGTATCGTTTTTTGATGAGTTGGGCTGCGTGTTACATGCCGTTTCGAGGTTTAACAAAACTGCGCTGTCAGTATCAATTCATATCAAAAGTAATGACGATATACTCACAGTTAGAAAGCGTAACAGACCCCGGCACGCCCCCTAAACACGACGCACAAGACCCAACATTCTTCCCAAACGCACTACCATTCCACTTGCAGTAATCATACTGTCCCACTGCATTATTTGTATTCACATTCCAACCATGTTCGAGGACGTCTTGTATACCCGAGCAGTTGGACTGGCATTGCGGCCATGCGGATGTTTGTGTTGAGTGTTCGAAGAGACAGTACTGGACTGTCCATTGTTGGTTGACTGAGACTGTTAGCATATCATTGACATCGTATCATATGGACGCATACATAGAAAATAGTAGAGGTCATTCTCTGTAGGCGATTTATATGTTGTGCTGTTACTCTCGCACTCGAGACACTCCTTCATTATGCGCCCTGTCTTGGTGCTGTTGTATTGCTCGTCCACGCAGATGAGATCCCCAGGACCGGTATTTCCGCCTCCATTACAGACTGATCGACATGGTAGCTGTTGTGTGTTTGCTATTCCTCGTATCGGCGTCCATAATGTGGAAAGAAGAAAAAGTACCCGCAACATGGTGACTTCGACACCGTTGCTAAGTATGCAGGAAGTGAAGTAAAATTGTTTAAACCTGTAGAAAAAAGCGGGAATATTAATCCTTTTCACTGCTACGTCGGTTTCATCAAGAACAGACCCTTCACCCGTTCCTCCCAAATGACGGCACTAGCTGGATCCTACTGGCTGTGACCAACCAATGAGAGACTGTAGCATAGATGAGATCGTCCATCCGGACATTTGCAGCCCCAAATATACCGAATTTAGCTTCATGCAACACGTTGGGTGGTTCTTATTCGATGAGATATGCCGTGTTGTGGCTGTGACGGTTGTCGATCGCTGTGAATACGATGTGGGGTATAAACTCTTATAAAGTCTCTCTGCTCCGATACACAATCGACAAGGTGTGAGTTCTAATAATACAATCTTCCTTTTCTTAGCGGACTGACGTTGGCTTCATTGCCAAAGGTTATCTTTGCCTGTATGCCGTCATCCTCCATATACCCCAGTCTGACCCGGTCATTGGCAATCGCTTCGGCTCGGTCGTCTGCATCTAATGGAGTCTTGTGCAAAGGCATATTCTCATTTCTGTACGTCAAGCCCATAACGGGATCGAAGATATTCGGGGCCATCGTGGCAAATCGCAGAGAGAGACCGACCATCGCTATTCCCAAGAGAAGAACTGTTGATATGACGAGAAGAATAACCCAGACATAATTTGGCCGGTAAACCTCGGTATGCCGCGTCAGCGTGGCATTGGTGGACGCTGCGATAAAGGGCGTGTTAAACTCAATGGCAAGACCTTCGCGGATGGGCCCAGCCTCCAATGTCAAGGCATTGGCGGAGAATACCGTGAGACCATCTGCGGGGATGTGATCCGGACCGTACGAGGACAGGTTGGTTGACAGGTCGCCGGCAAAGCCAGTCGGGCACATAAAGACCTGCAGCGCCGTGTTCAGCATAACGGATGCTCGCGCGGAAAACAGCTCCGGGCTGACAGAAGACAGGTTGACGGATCCATCTCCATAAGACCAATCCTCGGTTGTCTCGAGGGGGAGAGTGTCTGAATTGTTGAGAAACAACTCGGAGGTGCTGGCCCCGACAATCACGCTGTCGGCGCCGGTATATTGTTGGCTTGCTTTGGAAATCATGTCCAAGACGACAGTTGCCCAGTAGTCGAAGCTGGTGTAATTTCCACTGCGGTGGTCGGTCGTTGAGGGGCGTATCTTGGTCGCAGCACAGTTACCCTCAATACATTCGATGAACGTCTCTACCGGTCGTTGGGTAACCGGACAGGCCACCTGTGACCGTCCGGGCAGTCCACTAGAAGTAAATTGAATGCTTCGTGGTTGGGTATAAGTCGCATTCGCCTGCTCTGCGTCTGTAAGACCAGGAGCAGGAGGGCCAAGCAAGGCGTTGGTTCGCACAACCTTGACGTTGCCATCGCTGCAGCCAGGACATGTCACATTCATACTCATATTGAAGTCAGACATATCGGCAATATCTATGAACTCGGCCTGTGGGCATGAAACCTCCACATAAGTCGTTTCAACCGTGAACTGCATCCTTGCTGCGTGGAGATCAGACAGCCCAACAATCGGAAGACCCAAAAGCGACGAGTATTCCTCTGGCCGAGAAGCGTTTTTGGCGATGTGAAACCGACCTTCCGAATCCGTATGGGATGAATTTGCCTTTGGCAGTCGTGGAATCTTGACGTTTCCCCACTGATCCAATGGTCGTATCTTGATGTTTGTGCTCTGCATCAGGCCCGTCATATAGACGTCTCGCATTGACAACGGGTAAGCACCGTCGTGATCAACTCCTATCCATGTATATGCGAAGAGATTCCCCAGAGGGCCACTGTCCCAGTACCGCAGACCTTCGGTGGCCACGTCGGTCGAGTTGGTTCGATACATCAGTCTCAGCGATCCCTGGCCGCCGAGTGGTGACATGGCCCAAACATCCCATACAGCCTGATGATACCGTCGGATTAGTCCAATTGGCATTGATTCTAATCCAGACTGTTCTATTTTTCTCACGTGTTCTCGACATATCACCTCTTGATCCCAGTCAGCCCATCGAAGAACATATTATATCGTTGGAGATTCACGGACGCTTTCGCTTGTGTAACCCCAAACCCCTCTTATGTCCGATTCGAGGAAAATAAGAATTGATAGGCTTCGAATAAATTTTCCAGTCGACTATAAATCTAAGCGGTATAAATTATGCACTTTGCCAGGTCCCAGACCTAGACTGATATGCAGGAGTCGTATTCAAGTAAGGCCATATAGAAACTGTACAGTCTGTCAAACCGCTGTCGCAAAAATCCACCTTCAGTAAATCAATATTGTGGAAAGTCCACAATGCATTATACGAGTCAGAGCTTTCAAATTAAAACATATAGTGAGACACAGCATTAAAAACACCAAAATACTTTACATCATCTTAATTGACTTGGAAGTGGCTGTACTTTTGTTGCTTTTATATCCGCCCAAATCACCTGACTGCATACACGTCGGGCACCCTGGCACAGCCTTGCCACTTCAGCCTCATTTCACCCGCCTTTGGTGATAGCAAAGAACAACAGAACTCTGTGGATGAGCTGTCATATAAACCTAAGCCAAATAAAATGGCGGGCCTGATCAACCTTTTCCCTCAATATTACCAGCAGACCCTCGACAAGGTAAGTTATACGGTTGAGTAATTTAACCAATATTAACAATTCAAGATCATATCCATTCAGTCGGCAATGCTAGACCTTAAAGTTCCAAATATATCACTTGATCTGGCTGGCATTGTTTCGCTGGCCGATCTATCCACAATCGCCCATCGAACGGCACTTACAGGCGATGCAACCTTGCTCGATGCCTTCATCCTTTGTCCGGGCCTTCATCTGCAGCAACGCGCCACAGAGGTCCATGGCAATGAGTATCCAGCCGTGGCTGCCATGACCACTGGGTATGCCTTTCGCGTAGAGAACCCGGCAACAGTGTACTATCTTCAGCAGGTCGGTCGAACAGGACAATTGACTACGCTGTCAGTTACTAGTATTAAAAATCGCACGCGAGCTCAGCGTGGCATGGCAAAACTATTCTCTGGATACACGGCAAATCCGATGGTTGTCATACCATATTTCCTTGCTGTGGGCGGTACGTTGACGACACTCGTCTTGCTCATCCTTACCGAGGATGTATGGGGACTTGTCGTCATTCTTCTCCTAATGCTAAGCCGCCTCATTCATATCTTCCTCATCCGAAACCGAAATCATGAAGGCTGGAAGGGCGCCAAAGAGCCCGGTGTGAATGGTGATCTCCTCGTTCTGCTCAGTCAAGACCGCTGGGTCCGAATCCGGGGACGGGTGGATGACCTCAAAGCTGTCACTTCTGGAAATTGGCTGCGTGAAATGAATGCAGTTGAGAGTGCCTTGGCTGGATTTGCAACGATTCTCGTCTATTTCACCGCTGCCCTGGCTAGCAATGCCAAACAGACAGGCAAGATATTGCTTACGATTCTGTTAATCTCATCTGCAGGCTTGCTGGGGGTGGTGAATATGTCAACAAGAGTCATGCAAATGCATGGGAATATCATCAAGGTCGATGGTCCTCGCAAGGAGTATACTCGACGTCTTGATCTGGCAAAGGAATTGGTCAAGGAGAGTGGCCGGACGGATTGGGCTCTACGATTGGGGATGATTAACACCGCTTCCCAGGTTCAAGATGTTCAGCCGGATGAAAAAGCCATGGAGGCTTCTGAAGTGATCATGTAATTGCCTTGAGATATCCTACACTCGTATATCTTGCCTGATCTGCTGGTAGACCGGTGCTTATTATAAAATTGCAAAGAGGGTTCCACAAGTTGAGTTTGCGTCTGTCATGGCTGGTATCTTTTGGGAATGCCGGGTTCAGCTTGCAGAGGATGGAGACAAACCATGGGAGGAGAGGAGGGATGAGGCACAGGCAGTTCTCGATCAGAGTTTAAATTCCCCGACTATGTGGCTTCCCAGGCGTGTTCCGTTGCGGTTTGTAAGGCAGTGCTAGTTTGTTGTAGGACAGGATTCTAATATTTAACAGGGCTATTAGACTGCTTTCGCTGTACTGATGACTTGAGCACCAAGGTGCGCTATTTCCAGGCCTATGAGAACGCACAATGATTTACCACCAAGAATATCGCCGGAGATACGCTGTAAATACGACGGAGATAAGCTGATATGCCGGAGATGCAAGAGTAACTAGTATGTCCTGGGGAGAAGGCATCTCGAATATATAAATTGGACCTCGTTGGCTATAGAAATCAAACTGTGCTGACCTCCCCTATGCATCTGATATCACCATCTCCCTCATAAGGTATGCAGGAAAGACCAAGCAGACGTAATGGATCTGACTCATTATAGTAACAGTAACAATAGCCTCAATATCAAAATGACAACTTCAGACCACGAACTCATCCGAAACGCTATCGCCTACTTCCCAATAGCGGTTGACAAGGGAAATTACGAACTACTTTCCAAAGCATTCACAACCGATGCCGTCATAAAGTACCCAGAGCCGATAGGCACCCTCACCGGCCTCGTCGAGATAATCCAACGGACAAAGGCTTTTCTGACTAACATGAAGACGCATCATGCTTTGACAACCCAGGCTATTGAGCTTACAAGTGAGAACACTGCGACTGCAACGACCTACTGTATGGCGGGACATTTTGGCACTGGGGATTATGAGGGCAAGCAGTTGACGGGATGGGCTGATTTCAACGATAAGTTGGTGAAAGGGGAATTTGATGGTGAGCAAGGATGGAGAATTGTGGAGCGTGTTGTGGATTTCCATGTTCCTCATACTGGTGATCGGTCTCTTTTTGGGTGGGATGGTTAGTCAGTTTAAGAGACTGGGAATGATAATCAGTTGATACATTATTTGAAATCAAGAGATAGAAAGTTTATCATAGATAGTGATGCTTGACAGTCGTGGGAACATATTTTTGATAATGCACTACCACAATGAATATATCATCACAGTGGCTCCTAATATTCCAAAACATAAAGCCAAATAGCCTTTCTGAATGGTAGGCTCCTAGGAAAATAAATCTAAAGATAATACGTGGTTTTATTGGAGTACCGTTTTCTAGCTGGGAGTACAGTACTGTTGGTATTGTGTTGATAGCCTCGCCAGGTGAGGGGAACCTTGTCTAGTCTAGACAACTGTTTTGCGAGACATGCATGAACACACAAGTAGATTAGTTCAGCTATTCTGAATGGCTGTGCATGTGCCAGCCTTGCGGTGTACACCACCAAGTATGCAAAGACGCTGCGGCAGCTACGCCAACAGCTGAGCTTTCAATGGATCAGATAATAGGTAGAGTAAGGCACCCAATCGAGTTCAAACAGCTCACACACCTGATCCATTGGCGTCATCTTTATGATCTCGAGTCAGGAGTGTATGGCGATTGGTTGTTGACTATCTCGACAGCTCATCTATGCATTTACCCCTCTTCATATCAGTATCATAAATGCCCCCATCTCTTAACTGCGAGAATACAGGTGGCTGATCGTAATTCGACCCCCCTCCCCATATCCTGGTTTGTGAAATGGCTGGGAAAAAGAAGAAAGGAAAGAAGAACAGCAATTCTATTCCAATTGGTACTTCTCCCAAGCCCGAGGAGATTCAGTTTGCAGAAATGGCCGATCCTCCTATTGAAGAGTACTCTCAACCAACGACTTCGTAAGGCATTCACTTTATGATCATGTCTACCTCACTGCTAACCGTGATAGTCCCTACCAAAGCCAGACCATCTTCCTTCTTATCGGACAAAACCAGCGACGTTTCACGATACCAGAATGCTATTTGAAGCCGTACCATTTGCTATTACCAGCAACGAACTTTTTTCCTCCCACAACTCTTTATCTGCGAGAAGTAGATGAAGACATTGGCCATACTCTTGTTCACTATCTGTGTACCGGAAACTATGAAACACTCCATCGCGAGCCCACACCCGAGACACCTCGACGTCTGACCGAGTTTCGCCGTAGTGTGCTGGTGTACACCGTCGCAAATACATTCGAGATCCATGGCCTCAAAGGTCTCGCTGAAACCTACATCAAGAAATTTGACAAAGGTGTTCCTATTGTAGATATCCTGGCTACAGCAAGAGGGGTTTTTCCAAAGCTCCAAAGCGATGTCCGGTTTATCGACTATTTGAAAGACAAATTGGCTGCAGCTTATCAGAAGGACACGCAGTTCTTTATGGCCGATGGCTTTATCGATTTGCTGGGTGGGGAAACGTCTTTCGATAGGTTCCTTACACGGAGCAGCCATATGATATGCGCTGCTAGGACGGAAGCTCTAGAAAAGGAACTTTACCCCATCAAGGAAGACAAATTCGATGAGCAAGCAGACGTAAAGTGGGTGGAAATCCGTGATGTTGCCTATGATAAAGCTATTCCAGCTGAAGAGCGTGACAAATTTGATGACGAGGCTATCACGAAGCAAGATGAACATTCCGATTATGAGCTCGAGAAAAAGGAACTTGAATACCTTGACGACGAACGTGATAAGGAACCTAGGGAACCTTTTGAAGAGTTTTGAAAAGGGTTTCTTTGATATCGTTATTCCAATGCATATTTCCGTATTATCAAGTCGCTACTAGGAGATGTAACTAATTGTAACCCCGGTAAAATATTACTAGCTACATCGAGGGCCTAAAGTATGACAAATGCAGATGCAAAATGACTGCGGCAGCAAGATTTTAATATAATGAGTAGGCAACAGTCTCGTTCAGCTGTCTTGTTCGTGGCTCAGCGCATCATTATTACGTGGCGTTGGTCTGGATCCCACAAGGCTGGCGGCTACCAAACACCATATAATGACGAGGTAGCTGGCTCCCTTAAACGTCGATTTTCAACTTCTATCATCAACCCTCATCCTATGTTGATGATCCAAAATGCCTTTCTGTTTCTGCCGGCGTTATTTTAGCAACGACAACGCCCTATCCCAGCACAAGACAGCAAAACACCACATCCATGGCTGTATGTACTGCGATAAGAAACTCAAAACAGCCGAGGGAGTAGAACAACACATCCTGGCGATGGGCCATATTTCCTGCGATGGATGTGGCCAGTTTTTCTCATCTACTGCCAATCTTACGCTGCACCAAGAGGTGACGGGCCACTGCTACTGCGGTGAATGCGACAAATTTTTCATCGACAGTCAAGCGCTGAACCAGCATATGAATTCCCCTCGGCATATCGGCCAGTTCCACTGCTGCGACTGCGATCGGGACTTTGTTAATGAGAATGCTCTGAATCAGCATTTGAGAGACAAGGTTCATGTTATCGACCGAGGAGCAGATCTAAGATGCAAAGATTGTGACCGTGAATTTGGAGATGAGAGGGCGCTGCAGCAACACCGGGACTCAATCGTTCATCGTCCGATTAGCAACATCAAATGCATCGCACCCGGATGTAACCGCAAATTCAAGAGTCCGTCATCCATGTTGCATCATCTTGAGAGTGGAGGTTGTCGATCTGGGCTGAATAGACATGACATTGATTTGTTGATTCGTGAGAACGATGTGGATGGAATCATCACCAGTCCGGATGAACTCAATATCAGTTTCATCGAGGGCAGCAGTGGGACATCCACGCCAGGAGAAGCCGTTTACACACCATCCAGTTCATCCTACGGCGACACTCCTTCTGACAGCGACTCTGATTCTCTTATCGGCGCACTGGAGAAGAAATCCGGTATCCGCTGCTACAAATGCCCACAGAGCACGAGGGTATTCGGGTCTTATCAAGCACTACAACAGCATCTCGATTCTCCTGCACATGCTAGTATCATCTATCACTGTCCAATATCGCTTCTGCCTGGCATATCCTCTTCTTCGAAATTGAGAAAATCATTCTCTACATTGAGTGGACTTGCGCAGCATTTAGAAAGTGGTGCATGCAAAGATGGACTGAGTATGCTGCGCGTCACGGCACGATACGTAGAGGATAGATTGAAGGAGATGGGATGGAAGGGGAGTCTTCTTATTCGCTAATGTCCAGTATCTCACTGTTTGTCGGTGTTATATTCGTTTTCTAGGAATTATACTCTCTATACTCCACCATTTTCATTCTTCTCAATCTCCAGCAACTGCCGTCCAAGATCTGCCACTGTTTCTTCCAAGTCCCTAAATTCCACTCCAAGTATCTTTCTGACCCTGGAATTATCACACGTGTACGCACCCGGAGGTAGAGAGCTAACCCCAGTCTTACCAAGTGGCACACGCTCATCCAGTTCACCAAAGTTCGTTCTCAAAACATCGCAAACATCCTGAAAGCTGAACTGGCTTGCGCAGGCAATGAAGCGCTTATTTCCTGCCTCCGGTACAAGCATCGCCTGGACTTGGATGTTTGCAAAGTCCTGGTACGTCAGTAATGGTATTATAGAGAGTACGATCAACATACCCGCACGTCAATATACGTATGCACAGGAATATACGGCACAGGCGCATCTTTGCCGGACTGAGTGCACAACCTCCACAATCTGAAATTCGACTCGTTCAAATCCTTGATACTCGAGATGGAGTGGCGCAGTGGTCCAAACGTGGCCGGTGGACACAGTGTCACCAGGTCGAAATTTGGTTTTTCTTCGTCCATGAATTTCCAGGCTACACAAGTCAGTATGGAACCCCCATCGGCACAGATTGAACATACCAGCCTGCTCTGCAAACTTCTTACTCGCCCTGTACGCCTTGGACTGGTCGCCATTCACAGCCTCTTCCCATTCAATCGGATTCCAGTCATCCTCTGTAAGATCCTGTGGAGGATCAGACGTAAGAAGATCGTAGTTGACAACACTCGCGCAGCTGCTGGTATATATAACCCTTTTCACACTGGGTGCATGCCCCTTTACAGCATTCAGGAGATTTAATGTTCCTTTAATTGCTGGATCCAAGAATTCGAGATTACTCTCCACAGTACCGTAGATGAATGGAGATGCAGTATGGATGACCGTGTCGAATGACGAGTTGGTTAATACTTCGTCAAACGCACCCGGTGCGACAATGTCTGGTATTATGGAGATGTCGATTTGCGATTTCTGGGTGGAAAAGTCGTTTAATATTTTATCTCCTTTGGATTTAGATCGAACAGGACAGCAGACGGTGAAGCCACGGTCGAGGAGTTGAGCGAGGATGTGGGATCCAATGAAGCCATTGCCGCCGGTGAGGAGGATGTGATGGGCCATTTTATGCGGTTGTCTATGGTTAAGAAGTAAGATTAAACCAAGAACAAAGAGTTATCATATCCTGCTTTATATCTTGGATATCGATTCTGTTGAAAATTCGATACAGGTGTACCTGATGAACTCGGTCAAATCAGGGCATTTCCAACATGCGCAATCCATAAGGATTACGCTACTGCACTATTAGTGTTGATAGTACATTCCTCCAATTCTTATTTCCGATACTAGCTCACTAGAGAAATACTTGTTAATTCCGGTGATGGGCATACAGGATTTGGACCCCTGTTGGTTGACTCGGATTTTGTGGTGATAGTTGCTTAACTCCGTGATGTTGATGCTATTCAATTATTTGGCTTCTCAACTCTATCTTAATCTATAATACAGATAATATGGCGAGTACCAAGCTTTCCAGCCTTCTTAGGAGATACTGGCAAGGTTGTAAATGCATACTGGAAGGTTGTTGGCCAGTCCTAGATAAAGTTGTCGAGGTATGATGTTGCTCCACCCTATGAATGGGATTCTGTAGATATATCAATATGCAATCTATTCTATCACTACTATACATCAGTCTATATGCAATGATGATCCATCGTCTAATCGAAGATTCTCTTTTAGAATATACCACATATCCCCCAGTAACCTCCTCCGACAAGCCACCACCTCATCTCCATCCTCCGTCGCCAGATTCTGCGAATCCCACGAGGCCAGATTGTCTGATATGACATGCAGATATCCGAATGAAATATGCAACTCCCGACAAACGCGTATCATATTCCCGACCTCACAGTCGACCCAATCTGCCTTTTCGCCCCAGTTCAGCAGCCATTCCCGGGATTCGACGAGTGGTGATGAGACTGTCACGCTGTTTCCCGATATAGCTGTCGTGGTGAGACCGGATGTGGGAATGGTGATGGCATTGTCCCATTGTATGAGTTCCTTGTCGAACCATGTCTCGTCTCCGGTGACGATTACGTGGTTTGGTTTATCTCGAGGGTGTAATGAGCCTGCCTTGCCGATATATATGATCCGAGATACATGATTCAGCGAGTGTAAAGCCCGGACAAGATACTCGGTGATATCCCCCCATAGACTGACGACACATGCGAGAAATGCAATGCTTGTTCCATCTTTATTCTGCATTTTCCGCCATGCAAAGATTTGACCATCGTCACTTCCACTCTCCCATCCGGATTCATCAGAAACGAAATCCTCAATCGACCCGACTACCACCGTATGCACACGCCCCATAGCCTGCAGGTTCGACTTGATAAAAACATCCAAACACTCCTCTCTCTCCGGCAGGACATACTCAACAACCGTCCCACTTCCATCCCCCAGATGACTCGCGATCAGCATCGCATAATGTCGCACGTAATCTCGCCCAGGGAAACAATTAATCTCCAGCGTTTCATCGTCGACAACGGTGGCGGTTGGTCTGTGCCGATTGCAGCGCTTGTCCATCTCCGTCGGGGAAATGTGCGTATTGGGCCCGGTTCTTTTGTAGTTTCCCTTGACGATAATGCGAGACCATGGCTTTAGCAGTATTGTTGGATGGATTTTGCCTGCTATATATGCTTTTGTGGAGGCGCACATGGTGTGGTTTTGGATGTCGATTGCCATCTGCACGGTTGGCGGGTGTGCATCTTGTGGGTGGTCATGTTGGGCGGAGGATTTGAAGACCCCGTTAATCATGGCGCGGAGCATGTGGTGTATGTTAAACGGTTACTCTCTACTGTTGACAGTTGAATCTGATATCTGATGATATTGAGGGAATGAGGGGGAGGCTGGACCAATTCATGTGATCCATTTTGCATGGCCATTCGACGCAGTGATTGGCTGGCTGGCTGATGTCCACTGCAGCCTAATCGGGTATGGCGAAGCGCTGCGCAGCCAGGAAGAAGAATTCCGTCAACAGTTCGGAATTGTCGCACGAGGAAGATTAGCCTGGAACGATGCAACCGTGTGTGATGGCAGGATTGATGAAGATCAGATCATGCCCATGTTTGCAAGTGCGTGTGTATACCGGACACCGTGTGCATAACTCACCCGGGTGATGATAGCCCATCAAGATAGCCTCAGTCGAGTGGTTTAACCTCAATAACCCAGTCCACGTCACGCACTACCACTATGCCCCATTGTCATTGGTGGATACATCCTCAACACCATGCATGAAGTCCGGGCTTCAGCCTCAGCGCCTAACGATGAACGCCCCTGTTCGCCCTGAAATCCTCTTTAAGAGGTGGGCTTCTGGCATCTTGGCTCTGGCAAAATGGCGCAGTTTTTCGAACCCGCTGCCAAAATGACTGATTCTTCAAGTGGGGAGGGATTTGTGCTGTATCGACAGAAGCGCATTCGGCATTGGAGATTGGATGAGACCGTGGATCATGATGAACCGATAACAAAGGCTTACATGACGGTGGATGAGCTGTTATCGCGAGATGTAAGCTTCTATCCAAGTCAAATGAGCATGCCTAATTATCTAGGTCATCGAAGAACCAGGAACGCATGTTTTGTATGGCAGCCTTCTACCTGATTGAGCATCACTAATATAGCAGATTCTTCCCCAACATCGAAGAAAACTTCTACATCGATGACAGTGACCTGGAAAAACCATTAAGCGCTGAAAATAAGGCCAAAAAGAAGGAACTCGAAAATGTTTGCAGCGCGCTGATCAAAAAGTTCTCACTTCCTGATTTTTTCTTCGAACGAGTTGGCTGGAACGCGAACGGTTTCTTTGGGAGTGTCAATAATCCACTGAAGAATGCCAATTATAGCAGCTACAGTACGTAAGCCTATCTCCTGAAAATGCGATGCTAATTGACAGACACCTTCGCTCGCTTCCTCTCCAAGACGGTATGGGAGGACAAAAACGCAAGTGAGGAAGAAGCAGCCGAATACGGCTACGACTGGCACTTTATGGCGTTTTGCAGTCTGTGGCGTTCAAGAACTCTGGAATATAGCAAGGCTCCCGTCATACCAGCAACCAACATCCTCATCTGCTTTGACCTTCAAGACCATCAGCAGGATGATATGATTAAGATTGTTCGAGAGAGACATTCGACCCAATCGAAAAACGACCCATTCCATCTGCTACAGTTGGCCAGCAGCTTCGTGATGAAGCAATTCGAACTGGACCTGTGGACATTCCAAAAGCCAATCCGAAATATTGAAAAGGCGCGAGACAATGCGCTGCAACGATCAGCCAAGGACGAACTGCTATTTAAGAGACGGTTTAAAGGATACACCAGCATGCATGAGCTATCACGACACGTTATCCATATATCAGAATCGCTTAATGTGGCTTCGAACAATCTACTCGCCATCGCCCGCGATCATCAGGACTTGACTCCGTCCATCAGATCGACAAACACAACAAAGGCACTACAACTCCATGCCAACATGCTATCCAATCTCAGACTCCGAGCCGATGCATTCGTCGAGCGAATGAATAATGAAATCGGCTGCGCGTCCAATCTAGTCTCGGTCGAAATTCTCGATCAAACACGCGATGATGGAAAATCTCTGGCATCAACTGTCTCAGTCCTAACACTTCTCTTCCTGCCTGGGACGTTCATGTCGGTATGGTACCTCCACCATTACTATATATTCATTGCTAATATAGTAGGGCTTCTTCGGAATGAACTTCTTCGACATTTCCTCCGATGGATCATCATGGGTCGTCTCCCCCCAGATATACGTCTTCTTCATCTGCACCATCCCCATCACGTTACTTGGGTTTCTGATTTTCATTCTCGAGTTGAATATGCTTCGCTGGACGAAAAATGCGTCCAAGCCAATGAGGGATTATGTGCATCGGCGGTTTTTCAATGCGCCTGTTAAGCCGGCGAGTCAGGCTTGATTTGTAAGTATATCTACGGTATATAGTATTCAATTATCCAATGTGCATATATATACTCAGTCAGAGCTATGCAGTGTCCGGTATTTCGGAGTTAGGTGGATGGATTCAGATCCTGATGTCTGTTCACATTAAGGTCGCAAAAGGTATGATGTCCGCCCGCTTATAAATAGTTCTTTTAACAACCCAGTCTGTCCCAACCCCAGCGACATAATACACACTTCGGCCAAGGCCTTGCGGTATGCAGCTTTGGAGCGCTAGTAGGGACACCCATCACAGCGTTTTGATAAGCCATATTCTGCGGAGTAGCGCTTCTGGTTGGCGCTGTTGCCAGTTATCAGCAAGGCTATTGCTTAACTCGACAGTTGGCAATTTATTTAGCGCTGGATGGAGGTATAAACAAGCAGCATCACCCAGAAGTGAAATATTGGCTAGTGTGTGATTCTAGCCCTGTTGCTCGGCGGTTGGACATCAGGCTGTGCAGCCTTGCGATCAAACAACCCTGTGTGACTCAGATGCAGGGAAGTGGATACAATCCAGAATGATTGGCTGGGAGGGCCTGATAAATCAGGCTCAAACAAGGTCGACTGCTCAGCCTTGTGTCCTGTCCTTCTTGGCCCCCATTTTCCTCGTATACAGACTGCGGCTGCTTGCAAGGCTGTGCGACTGTTTCATCCTGCATGAGAAATCAGGCTGTTTAAAACCCCTTCTGTCCTTTCTTTCTCTTTTCCGTTCTTTCAACTCTACATTATTATTCAACCATCAAAATGCAGTTGGTTACCTCCATTCTCCGTGCTTTCCAGCTCCTCTTCGCCATCATCGTCCTCGGCCTCTCCGTCAATCTCGCCAAGGGCCAAGTACGAGGCTCGGCGCCCGCAGAGACCGGCTACGCTGCATTCACCGGCGGCTTTGGAATCGTCGCAGCCTTTGTCGGCATCGTCGCTTTGTTCGTTGATTCCCTAAGCGGTATTATCTCGGGTGCCCTTGACGCCGTTGCTAGTATTGCCTTTCTCGCTGGTGGAATCGTACGTCCCTCTCTTCCTGTCTGTATACCTGCCATGCTGACCATATCAGGCCTACGCCGTCGTCCTCAAGGGAACCAGCTGCGATAAATTACGCAGCATTTGGGACAACAAAATCCTCAGTCAGGGATGTTACGAGGAGGATGACTTTAAGATTTGCAACGCTGGGGTTGATAAAGTGAAGAGTCGGTGTCACTCGGCCAAGGCGGATACGGCATTTATGTTCCTCAACTTTTTTGTTTGCGTCGCTGTTTGTGGTTGGGTTTTGTTTAAGAGGAGAGGATCTACTGGCGCCAGTTACGCTTAAGCTTGGATATGAAGATGATATTAATCAACGCTAGAGATACCACAACAATACCAAAATCAACCCTTAATAGCAGTTAAATGCTCATCAATAATCGCCGCATCATAAAGCACATGCAGCACCTTCTTCTTCCCAAACGAAACACTCTCCAGCCCCTTCTTCTCCGTACACTTGAAAAACCGCACCGACTTGCCCATCGCAATCGCCCCATGTATCGTCTGCCTGCCACTAATCTGGATCAGCTCCAACTCATCCTCGAGGCCGGGTTTGCTGTCCCGCCAGCTGAAGCGCTTTTCCTCAATCTCGGAGGGCCGGAAGTGCATGATGAGGAAGGGCGGGTTGCCGTGTTCGAGGTCGTGGTAGATGCTTGCTGTGCAGAGTTCGACGCCGGGGAAGTCGGCGGTCATGGTTTCGTAGATGCGGTTGTCGGTGGCTGTGGCTTCGGGGGAGCTGGGATAGTGGGTGAGTAGGCGGGACATCCAGGCGGTACGTACCTCTTGCTCGGTGGATTCGGGGTTGATCTTGTGGATTGGGACGGACATGGTGGTGGTGTTGAAGTGGTGTATGGTAGTATGGTGATGGAGGAGAGTTATCTATTAGATAGATGGTGGTGGGTTATGAAATTGGGGTAGTGTGCCTTATATAGATGTTCTGGACAGTCCAGCTGATCAATAGAAAGGATATAACCCTTGTTCATCTACACAAAGAAGGACAAACAAAGACATTCATTGTCATCTATTCTTTCACTTTCAACTCTTTCAACGCAAACTTGTTCCTGGTCACGAGGTACTTCTTTGTCTATCCAAAACATCTACCATCACCATGTCTCAAGACCAGAAGTGAAAGACTGACAATGACTGCCAATGCTCATTCCATCTCCAGCACATCCTGCAGATGACAATACACCTTTGCATACTGCCACTTGGGCACACTCCAAAACAAGAATCCAAACACCCACATATATCCAAACGCTCTTCCCAAAAGCCCTCCTCTCAGTCTCTCCCATCTTGCCTTCTGTCCACACCTCTGCATAACAATATTCACCATCTTTAGAATGACAACCTCAACAGCCCCAGCCACAAAATTCATACAAAACCACCACACATCCCCTCCCCACCCACAATGATCCCCCAACTGCCACGCCACACCCGCATGCGCAACCCCCGAAAACAGGAATATCAAAAATATAACCACTACCTTATCCACCCCTGATCCAGAGCGCAGACCAATAATTCTCCGAGACAGCCATTTAGCGTGATTCTTATACGGACGCACAACAATCTGATGCCAGAATCGGCCCCAGAAACGACGCATACTCCACGCGTTGCTTGGGAGGCCGAAAATCGGTGGCCATTCGGATGGAGTGTCCAGACGGAGGAGTGGCACGGCGATGAGAGAGAGGGCAGCGTGCGCGGCGTCTAGCATGGATACTGCGGCGAAGGCCCACCACAGCACGAAGACGGCTCGCATTTGGGTTTCGCGGGGGGTAATGGGCGTCGATGAGGAGAGGAGTCGTCTGAAGTAGACTTGGTGGGAGGGGTCAAATTCGGAGAACTGGATGGGCATGAACCAGGCTGGGAATATGTGTGTCTTCCCCCAGGTATATGCGGTGCAGTATGCAAGTAGTTTTGCAGTGCGGGTTATGGTGAATCTGCGTATTGATGGCGAGTACTCATATGCAGGAATCGACTGTCGGGTTGTCCCGAGTAGACGTGGGTTATTCCACTGCTTCAATGCTCGATGGTACTTGACTGGAATGTATTTGGCTATTCTGCCGTGGTGGGTGCGTTTCGTTTCCTCCCATACTTCCGGGTCTTCAAGCCAGAGGAATGAGGTCGAATGTGCGACCCAGATACAGATGAGAAGGCCCCAGAGACTGCTCACATCGCCGGGCCAGTGGTCTGCTGTTCTGAATGAGAGATAGGAGGGGAGTAGAATGAATGGTAGGAGGTATCTTGATTGAACAGTAGTTGCGATGAAAAAGGCGCCAACAGATAATGCAAAGTATGAAATAGGGATGAAGATGGGGAGTGTTTGCATGAACAAAGACATGAAGTTAAGAACTTGGATAGAAGTTACAGCAGCGATTTATCATAAGTGCTACTCTATATATACCCATGATTTATTTAGACATGGCCCCCATTTTCAGGGACGCCCCACTCTCTACTGTGGTTTAACAGCCATGGGGCTGACTGCATCGGGCATACGATGCCATTTTCTTCCGGTTATGCCATTCAACAAAATCACATTCAGATACAAACCAACTAGCCCCCATCCATCTGACAATACAGTCTCACTAGTCTCATACATTCACAATCGAAACACCATCCTAACCAGACAAAGCCTGCTGCAAATCCTTCTTATCCTGCGCACTCAAACCGTGGTATTCAAGACTCGAACTACCCATAGTAGTGGGAACAGGGCCACCAGCCTGAGCGGGCTCTTTCAAAAGAACCGTAGCCAGATTCATACAAGCAGCGGGAACGTTATCCGCGCGGGCGGCTATCAATCATCAGTAATCATATAGCATATACTAGATGGGAAACGTACAGTCATCACCAGTATCATACACATGCACAGGATCCTTCTGCGCGTTGATCTGCTGGGTGCACTGGTCGACCGACTCCTGGGAGACCCCCGCGGGAAGACCGCGAGAGAACATGTCGCGGCTGGACTTGCTGGCTGCAACGCCGATGCCGCCGGAGATGCCTCCACCGAGGACACCGCCAGCAACGGTGGCGATGATGGCGGGGGGTGCAGGGCAGAATTGCACGAGGGAGATGGCGGCCAGGGTGGCCATTCCAGCGGTCTTGAAGGTGTGCATTTTGGCTTTGGAAGTTGAAGTGAAGTGGGAAGAGGGTTGGAATGAGTTGCTTGGTGTTTTCAGTGAGAGTTGCTGATGAGAGGAGAATCAGATGAAGACGAAGCAGCTATTTATCTTTGCAATCCCCCTATTCAATTCCATCTTCTACCATCATCCCTCATTGCATGAGGCATTTCTTCTCTACCAAGGCAATATCCAATCCAGTCATCCGATAGTATCTTTGGTAAGGTAGCGATGAAGCCGTTGACCACATGAGCATTGAGATACTCATATTGGGGCCGTAAACTGGAGCCATATTCATTCTAGATAGTATTCATGGGTATGAATCCTACAGCCAAGATATTCCTGGCTGATGAATATAGTCAGTGGAGAGATACAAGTCGTTGCATTGCGGTGTCGGATATTTCGTTCTAGAAGAGCGATTGATTCATTTATTCATCCATTCAGAATGATTAGAGAACCAACAGTATGTATCTACTTCGTAAATTGGATTGGCATATCAAGTGGGTCAAGTATCATGTCTACATAGCCTGTTCCGTCGTTGACCTTCCTGGACTGGAGAGACTGCATGAAGATCATCGATAGAATGACTAGGGTATTGTCTTCATATCTAAGCACAGACTACTTATAGCCAATAGAAATCGTTTTATTGTGTTGGTTACGAAGGATTATTAGAAGTACCTGATATCCTTATATCCCCACTTCTTGTCTTAGAGGCAGTATGCATTGCATGATTCAGGGACTGCTCCACTATTCCTTAATCCATAGCATCATCTGATTATGCCGTCTTGGGGCTGCTTGCAATCGGACTCAGGATACTCTCCGATGTGACTCGCAAGGTACTATCTGGTCTATCTGGAAGACTAAGAACCTTCATCGTCCATAGCATCACGAGGCAATTCTTTAGCTTCAGACAAGGGGCCAAATTGAAGCCAAGCGTAGCATCACCCACTTTGAATAGTAACAACATACAATCAGGAAATGCCTCACTCAACTCCCAGTCATTTGGCCCCCATGTACATCCCCGTTGCATGATGGTAAGTCGGAATTCCCAATTTGGTGACCAAGGAGGTTCTCAGCAACCCCGTATATTGCTCTTTCTTGAATACGAATAGTAATCACGATATCCGTGTATATAAACATCATTTCCTCCTGTTTCCATCACCCATCCACTCACAACCCAATTCATCTATACATTCTCGCATTCAAGTCTATATCATTATCAAAATGAAGACCTTTATCCCTGCCGTCTCTGCCATCGCAGCCCTCACTGCCATGGTCGATTTCTGCCCTGCTCCTCCCGCAGCCGTCCTCGAGCCCATCCTGATGGGTGTCCTGGGCTCAACCTGGGGAGGAGTCACTGGCGGTGTCATCAACAAAATCCACAACGAGAGTAAGCGTGACTTTGTCAAATACACCATTCGCGCTGACGACGTAAGTCACCCATCCCCTTCTCAATCCAATAATGTCTACTGACAAAACATCAGCCCTTCGCCAACCTCCCCCAACCCGCCGGAAACCAGTGCAAGGAACAATTGCACGGCGTGACTGTCAAATTCTCGCCCAGTGGAAAGGGGGCGTTCCGCATTGACAACGTCCCCTCTTCCTGCATGACTCTGTCGAATGTTATTCTCGGGGACGGAACGGATCCGAACCAGCCGCGTCCTACGCCTCTTGGTAAGTTGTTCTTTGGCTATGTTTGGACGGTTACTGACTTGGTAGGCTCTGACGCTTTGAGCTACAATGGGGTTTCGGATGATGATTTGAATCGTCTTCAGGCTATTTTTGATGGTAATTAGATATTATATGGATAGGGGATTGGATGTTGTACGTATGGGGTCTGTGAGGTGGATGTATTGGTAGTGCTTAGTTAGCTTCCGGTTCGATTATCAATTATATTATCTGTTTTGGTTCTTTATTTATTCTTTCATGATTCATGCTCCTATATGGACCTTCTAGATTAAGTTAGTGTGATCACTGCATAAATCCCCGCATTCCTTCTCCACATTAGACCTCGATAAGAGGGACGGTATATTCATGTCTCATATCTAATATACAGATGTATCTCTATACCTACGATTGACTTAAATCTACACCTCATAGTAATAAATTATCTAGATACAGGATATCTAACCTGGCAAGTAGCAAACAACACGAGTCACGACAACATCAGAAGAATTCACTAAACCCCTGACACCACATAGCCTGATTCCTTTCCGCATTCTGCAGTGCACGTTGCAAGGCGTTGGGGCCAAAACAGAGTGGGTCATTCTGCACCCTTTTAAAAAAACAGCCCCCAAGCCAAGGTGATGGGTCGAAGCCACGAGCAAGGTACGCCATATGAGGTGAGGTTAATTCCACGAGTGTTCTTGGCTACTGTCGATCTTTCTGATATTCAACATGGCTAGGGTAGCCATCATCGGACCTTAACAACGGTCCGACTGTAACATCGTCGGTGGCGGAGTATATCTCGTATACTTGATCTACAGCATCTGATTCAGAAACTACTCTTGATACCAATTACAAACAGTCATATCACAGTAATCCTTCATTCCGCTTTTACGGACACAATCCGTCATACCATCCAGCACACCATTCCCACCGCAACAGCAACACTCGCCCCCTGCATCACCCACGGGTAAGTCTTCACCACCAAACTCGCCCATCCAAGACTAGGCACATAGCCTCGTACTAACCCGATGATCTCGTCGCGATACACAAACGTCCGTCGACCAGGATACAGCCCGACGTCATCCGCAACGTTATTATCGCCTTTTGTCAGAATCACTTGTCTATCCCTGTCAGCACTAACCGCATACTCCCAGCTCCCTACCTACCTAGATAGACCATGATTGTCAACATCCTGCGATACCTTGATGGCACGGTGAACCATCGGTAATGGCCGGCCAGGAAACCAGACGACAGGGATATCACCTGCCTGGATTTGCTCCTTTCGGTTCCAGAGGAGAATCAGATCGCCCCGGTGAAAGGCCGGTGACATGGACTCGGAGGTGACGACCATGATGGGGTGTGCTGTGCCGGTGAGTGCGCAGAGAGCTTTCCAGGCCATGAAGATGGATGCGATGGCCCAGAGGACGGGGAATGCTTCGGTGAGGAGGCGTCGTGTTTTCATTTTTGACAGTAAAGTGTAGATAATACAGGATAGTTAACATGAATCATGGACTTGATGTGGGTATATAATGGTGTAGTATAAACTCCACGTGAAACAGGAACAATAACACTTGGCGGAACATCTCCGAAACCCGAATTGGCCCCCAACAGCCAAGGGGATTGAATCGCCCCCATGGCATCATCTATTAATAAACCCATCATATGATGATTTGCAGTCTGCTCAATAGGGATCCATGCGGGGCAGACAGTGATTATGTAACTCAGTGTTTAAAACTACCTCCTGAATAGCATCACCCTTTCCTATTCTATAACTTCAAAATGGCCAAACTAGACGTCACCCCCCTCAAACAACCCGTCGCCATCCGCCCAGAACACATCGCCACATCCACCACATCTCTCCGCGTGGCACAGCATAAAAGCCTCTCCGGCGCGGACTTTACAATCTCAACATCCCCAGACACCGCCACCTCTTCAGAAACACCATCAACAAAGCTATTCTCCGTCGACGGCCACATCGCCTCATGGCGTCAACGCCGCCACTTCCGCGACGCATCCGGTCTCCCCCTCTTCGAACTCACCCGTAAATCAGCCGGCGTGACATGGTACGTCAGGCTACCCGGCGACGACACAGACGCGCAACCCATCGCGACGATCGCGACACGATCCAGCGTCCTCAAGGATAAATTCGACGTTCATCTCCTCAATGCTGCGGCGAATGGGGAAGAGGTCGTTTTGGAAGTCCGTGGGCAGGATGTCTGGAAACTCCGGACGAATGTCTATGTCAACGGAGCGATGGTGATGACGGCCAAGAGGACGGATAAGCTGTCGGCTTATGTCCCTGGGAAAACGCTGGAGTGGGATGTGGATGTTGCAGAGGGGTTGGATGCTTCGCTGGTGAGTTAATTGTGTGTCTTTTTATCCAATACTAACCGTAGCAGGCATCGGTTATTGTAGTTCTGCTAGGGGTGTTGATGTACCAGAGCAGTTATCCATCGTCTTTCTCTGGTGAGGCATCTGATAGCAAGGCATCGTGACGTCTTCTATGGATAAGTTCATTTATATAGTTCAATGTATTTCCTAGACGAACTTAATATACACTTGGGTTATTCTGTCTATATTCGATTACAGCTTACTCGATAATAAATATCGTAATTGTCAAAAATATCAAAGTAATGTCTAAATATATATTTTGAAATATATACTGCGTCAATATGTGGTTGATACTGTTTCGCCAGTGGCAAACAGACCATATTAGTTGAACCCCAGTTTAACTTGAATCTGCCTGATACTGACTAGAGCATGATTGACTAACTAATATAAGTTATTCCCGTCCTGAGGTTGATGAAAATGCGTAATGTTTCAATATACAGATTCTCAAAATGCAATATCAACCTACTATGGCGTGCTCGCGGGGTACATACTTATACATTCATTCTTCACAATTCATCTTCAGCATCAAAATGCATCTCACTCAATCTCAGCTTCAGCTCGCAGGGCCCTATTTTGCCCCTACAGGCCTGTATGAATATACAAAATCCCTCCCCTTCCTAGGAACCATCACCAGCGACACCACCACACTAACAGCAGGGGAATGGACCGAAATCTCCCTCAAATACACAGTCGGAGCATCCGGTCTCGCAGACGGCGCCTGGATCAAAGGCACCTTTAAATTCTACTCTGACTGGGCTCTATTCCAAACCTCAGATCGTACCAAAGATAATTTCATCAGCGCGGAGTATATACCCCGCCCTTTACTTCCCGGACAGACGCCCGCTACGGTGCAGTCGTTGGGCGTGCGGTTTGACCAAAAAGGCCATGAGAGGCCGTTTCAGAAGGCTGTTATTATTGACATTCACGACGGGTATTTAAATCCCGGTGATGTGATTTTGATCCGGTTGGGGGATCGTCGGTTTGGGGGGCGAGGGACGAGAGTGCAGAGCTTTGTGGAGAGGGATTTTAGATGGCGGTTTTATATTGATCCAGTTGGGACTTCGTGAGTTTTTCTTTTCATTTATTTATCATTCGTGGCTTTTTGACAGTCGTGGTAGTCGGTTTGCTCCTATTCAGGATCTTTCGTGGGATGTCGTGGCGGGGAGTCCGTATAGACTTGGGCTTGTTTCGCCTAGATTGGTGAGAGATGGTGTTGCATTCGCTATTCATGCTCATGCTGAGGATATCTGGGGGAATGTAACTCGTGATATTCGTGGTTTCTTTGAGCTGGATATCAAGGGTGATGTTATTGGACAATCAACCGCCGAAGGATGGACGAATACCATATTCGACAACCTCACTCTACCGCATGGAGATTACACCTACACCATCACGTTCCAAAGTGACGATGGAAAAATCCATCTTCTAAACACTGCCCACTTGACCATCTCTTCCAACCTGTCTATTCCCAGAATCCTCTTTGGGGATCTGCATGTCCATTCAGACGACACAGTCGGGACAGAATCATCGTTATACAACTTCACCTACGGACGAGACATCGCAGCCCTAGACATCCTAGGCTACACAGCAAACGACTTTCAAATTACGCACGAACGCTGGGTAGCAACAGTCAACCTGATCAAATCTCTCAATCAACCTGGTAAATTCGTCATCTTCCCGGGCACAGAATGGTGCGGGAACTCTGCGGCAGGAGGGGACCATAATGTTGTCTTTTTGAATGATCCAACAACCAACCCGCCTGCATTTCCCGTTACTCAAGACGGCACTGTTGCGCGCTCTTTCGAGTGGTCGGTGGATGGGCCGAAAGATCTCGTCCCCGGTGCGTGGCCGCTGGACGAAGTGTATGCCATCTACGGTCAAGACACGGAGAAGCATCTCCTCATCCCGCATGTTGGTGGGCGGCGGTGCAATCTCAGCTGGCATCATCCAGGACTCGAACGACTGCTTGAGATTGGCAGTGCCTGGGGCCAGTTTGAGTGGTTGCTTCGTGATGCTCTCGCCCGGGGATGGAGGATGGGGGTGTCTGCCAACTCTGACGAGCATCGTGGGCGATGCGGTGGTGGTGTTCCTGGGACGGCAGTGTTTGGGACAAGAGGAGGGCTAACGGGTGTTTTGGCTGATAGGCTGGAGCGTGGTGATGTTGCTGCTGCGTTACGTTCTCGACATACTTTTGCTACGACGGGGCAGCGGTTGGTTGGTTTAGTCAAGGTCAAGGGAGGTGATGCTATCCAAGGTGATGAGATTACATGGCCCAAAGGCAAGCCTGTGGAGTTTGAGTATCTCTTTCTTGGGGATAGGGGATTCGCTTCGATTGAAGCGCTCAACACAACTGGGCTTGCCTGGAGCAGACACTTCTGGTCTGAGTCTCAGCAATCGCCGTCCATTCTTCGAGTTACCTGGGGCGGAGCTCGACTTTATGATCGGTATCGAGAGGCAATCTGGAATGGCAGGATTGAGCTGTCAGAAGCTGTGATTGACCGCCTTGAACCGTTTGGTGGGATTGAAGATAATCCCGAAGACCAGGTTATCCAATCCGGCTCACAGGCTGCCACATTTTCCAGTCATACCAGCGGTGATGCGGACGGTGTTCATGTACACTTTTCATCGGGCGTGCCATCGTCAATCGCCATTTCGGGTAATATCGGTGGCTACGTCAAAGTTGGCGATGCGTTGGCTGGAAACCCCCATCAACATCAACCGACATTCTCCCTTGAAGCATCCTGGGATGAGATTCAAGTTCCTGGCGGTAAGGCGATTGAAATAAAAGGCGGCTGTGAATTGTTTGTGCGGGTTGAGGCTATTCCCGATATTTCCCTCCCTCGTCGGGTTGAAGGCGATGTTGCTGTTACCGGTGATGCGGTGTATTTTGTCGGCAGAGAATGGAGTGGAGAGAAGGTTGTGACTAGTCCGATATTTATGGATTATGTGGATTCATCTCCATTATAATGTTGAAAAATGAGGTTATATCAGCCAATCAGCATGCGGGAGTGACATGCTCTGATTTTATTTACAACACCACATTTCCTCCACTTCATCTATACACAATGTTCGCTCTTCGACCAAAAAGGGTCTTTCTCCCTCCTAGACTACTGCCATATAGATATAACATGTCAACTATATCAGACCGTCGATCCTTCGCCATCCCAGAAGCCCAGGATGACCAAGCCATCCGCCAAAAATACCGACCTTTCATCCTCAACGACACAAACACCAATGACTGGATCAACAACCTCGAATTAACCACCGTCCTCGACATGGTAGAAACGAACCTCCAAACCAGCGACCGACCAAAAGTCCTCGTTCTCTACGGCAGTCTGCGTGCACGATCGTACTCCCGCCTCGTGGCATTCGAAGCATCCCGCATTCTCTTCCGTCTTGGCTGTGATGTCCGCGTCTTCAACCCTGACGGTCTACCCGTGAAGAATGATACAGACCACACCCATCCCAAAGTCCAAGAACTCCGTGATCTGAGTATCTGGAGCGACGGCCATGTCTGGGTTTCTCCCGAACAGCACGGAAATCTCGTATGTACACCTTCCACCCCATAGTAGTACATACATACTAACAATCGCAGACGGCCGTTTTCAAAAACCAAATCGACTGGATCCCCCTCACCACCAACAGCGTGCGCCCAACGCAAGGCCGCACTCTCGCCATCGCCCAAGTCTGCGGCGGCTCGCAGTCCTTCAACGCCGTTAATTCGCTGCGTATTCTGGGTCGGTGGATGCGCATGTTCACCATCCCGAACCAGTCGTCGATTCCGCGCGCGTATACCCATTTTCCCGATCAGGGGCAGCCGGATGATGAGCGGTTGGTGTATTCTGGGAATAGGGATCGATTGGTGGATTGTATGGAGGAGTTTGTCAAATATACGCTTGTGATGAGGCCGCATATAGAGCTGTTTGGGGATCGGTTTAGTGAGAGAAGTACTTGATAGAGATAATAGAAAGGATAGATAATAGATAAATAGATAATAGATGGTGTAAATTATTCACATGACGGGTATAAATATCATCCACAGCACGGCAAATCAAGCCCCAGTAGCCTTCTCTCTCCCACTTCTCTCTAAACCCCTTCCGACTCCGCACCTCCGGAACAGCAGCTTGTTTCTCGCTTGTTCTCGACTCTTGCACAACCAGTGTGTTCGAGGTTGAAGCCCATGTTGAGTGAGGATGGATATAGAATGGGTATTGAGAAAAGGTTGGGTTGGATATTGAGTGCATTTGACAATGAATGATCTATTCAGAAATGACGACGCCAAGAGAACCTGGGGCAATTAGTAGGGCAAACTAGCCAATGGTAGCTGATATTAAATTGAAACGCAGCCAATCGGAAACTGTACACCCAGTCACCTGCACTAGGACTGATTTGGATATTGGTCTGCAGGTCTTCACTGCCTCCAGTTGAGAAACAGTCAAATGCATGTTCTGCATGTTCATTTTTAACATATCCGAAATAGAGCGGCTGCTATGGACTGGACTGTTCCACAGTGTCTTTCATCATGGCGTTGTGGGAATCTGATTATATCTGTGGAAAGACAGTTATCGGACCATTTCGTTCCATGGAACACTCCAGGAACCTCTATTAGCAAAATATCAATGGATGACCAAACTCTCGCTGTACCCTCGAATTAAAAATATAATATTTCCACGGGATTTGACTACCATGCACTTCCTTTGGAGTAATAATATGTGTATCTCTAAACTATATATCAACTGCAGTATCACCCTTATACTTCATCTAGCAGAAAGTCTACTAAAAATATAAACTTCCAAGGAATAGAATTGGTGTAGAAACCTCGCCAGACCTTCCTCCTCATCCTTAACTCTAATCTCTTTGTATATCACTATCAGTTACACAACATCCAACCTTGCTTGATTGGCAATTCCAGGTTCTACTTGTCTTTGATTCTGTGATACTATGCACATACCATATCTCATGTTTGCCATATCTCTTTCACTTTGAATAGTCTGGTTTTGTAGCACCTTTTCCTATCCTGATACCCCTGGCATTGCCTGCTTACATGGCTCTTTCCTATTTAGGCCAGATTCACAATCTTGTATACTATACTTTGTGAGGGATATTGCACACCGACTACATTTGTATTTCCTATCTCGTGTATCATTCTTGCTTTAAAGTAGGTCGTGTCGGAAGATTGCCATCCGGGTGGCATTGATGATAGCATTCCTCGTAGCTATGTAGCAGCATTTACCTCATAGAATATTAATTGTACAACCTGATAGCTGAAAAGGTCTAGACATTATGATATGGAATAAACACTCAGCTCAGAGATATATGGTCCAAGTTATTTAAACTAACTTCTCATCTCTTTCATACATTCGACAACATCAACATGACCGGCCAAATCAAAGAATACGAACGAACCCAGGCCAATCCAGACATCAAAACCTGTCTGATTCCTCTAAAAACACCAGATCTATCTTTTAATGTACATTCACCCCTGCGTCCCATTTCTCTCTAATCCTCGCAACAGTTGAAAATCCTCCAGCATGGAATTCTCCCTGCAAACACCCCCTCTCCACGGATCATCACCCAGTCGCATATCAAATTCAAATCATCCATTCATCCAGATGGCGCCACCGCTTCTGAGCTTACAGAAAGATGTATCGCAGATGTTGAGGCGATCAACCTTTTCTTCCCTGATGTCAGGCCGGAGAATATTCGGGTTTGCATGGCGGCGTGGTTGGCGACGCTGTGTGCTGTCGATGATATACTCGAGCTGATGCCGTTGGAGGCTGCCCAGGCGTCGTTGGAAAGGACGATTGAGCGAGATAAATCGCTTTGTGTTGGTGAGTACGGTGAGTACTGTATATGCATCTGTTTATTTATACTGATAGTATAGGCCACGATCAAGTTGGATTCATCCTCAACGCCTTTCGAGATCACTGCGGCTCACAACTATCCCCTACCGTCGCGGATAGTCTCATGCAAGCTGTCTATGGTGTTTTTCAAGGCTTAATTGACGAATTCTCCTTCCGACAAGGTCATCTCCCGAATACCCTCGAGACGTACATGGGCATTCGGAATCGGACCATCGGGCTTGATCCCTTCTTCGTCTTGATTAGAAGTATCTTCCATCCGAGCGAGTATCTCGATGAACTAGCCCTTCTACAAAAGACTGTCTGCACCGTTAATGGGCTCCAGAATGATCTTGTCGGTCTGGATAAAGATCTGAAAGAGGGAGAGCTGATGAATGCTGTCGTGGTTTTGCAGGGACAGGATCACCAAGCACTGCTTGATACTACACAAACAGTGTGTCTGATGCACAACAAGCATATTCTAGATGCGATGGATATCTCCCAGCAGCTGCAGATGAAAATGAAGGATCAGAATGGGGCGATGTTTGCCTCTATCTTGTTGGCTTTTACAGAGACGCATTTCAAATGGTGCACGTTAGCAAAGCGATATCAGGTTAATCTCCAGTGACTATCCATCTACATAATTTTATTGCAGTCTCTCCCACTTTCTCCTGACAATGTAGCCTTTTATGCCGGTGGTAAAAGGTGAGCTTGGATAGAGGAATTTCTGGGAGGGGGAGTACATGAAGATTTTGGTCATTTTGCTGACGTTGTTTTGTTATCTTGGTACGGAGTGGTGAGGCCGTTCCATGGTTGGGAGAATTTATATCCCGGATCTACAATCGTTTAATAAGATGGCGTAGTATTATGAATAAGCTTGTTTATTTATAATATATTAGATAGTATATATACTATTGAACATACCAGCTGTTCAGTTAAGCTTGTACTCCTTAATCAGCTTCTCCGCACAAGTAGCACCGGTAACATACGCCACAGCCTGGACGTGGCAGTTGACCAGCACAGGAACAGCCGCCATATCAGCCACACGCAGATTCTCAATACCGATCAGACGGAAGTCAGGGTCGACGGCAGCATCGGCATCGCCCACCTTGCCCATCTTGACCGTACCAGTCATGTGCCAGCTGGAAGAAATGTTCTGGCGCCAGTACTCGAGCAGATCCTCGTCCGAGTCGGACTTGGGCCCGGCCAGCTGCGCCACGTTGTCCTTGGTATAGGACTCGTGTTTGGCGATGCGGAACGAGTCGCGGAGGGCTTCGATGGCAGCGCGACGGTCGTAGGGGTGCGCGAGGAACTTGGGGTCAAAGCGGAGAGGGGCGTTGGGATCGGCCGACTGCAGGGTGACTTCGCCGCGGGTTTGGGCGTTGAAGAAGAAGACGAGCAGGCAGGAGTAGTTGAGGGCGTCGTCGGGGAAGTCTGGGATGAACCAGTGGACGGGGAAGTGGGTGAGGATCTCGTAGTGGGGGACGGTCTCTTGGAGGAGGTATTTCTGCTCGTCGGCGGGGAGGTCTTTGAATTCTTGCGATGCAGTGAGTTTGTCGAGTTTGAACCAGCCGATGCCCAGCTCGCAAGCGAATTTCGACCACGGCCCGCTGCCTTCTTCTTCCCATTGTTTCAGGGCGGTTTCCATCGCTTGCTTGTCGCCGTAGAAGGCCTTGCGGTCGTTGCTGCCCTCGTTGCGGGTCGTGACGAGGGGGCAGAAGCAGTGGTCACGCAGACCCTGACCGATGGCTGGGGAGGAGTGCACGAGAGGGATGTTGAACTTCTCCAGCTGGTCGGCAGGGCCGATACCAGAGTGCATGAGGATACGGGGGTCATTCAGCGAGCCAGCGGACAGAATGACTTCTTTGGAGGCGAGGTCTAAAGGGTCAGTACGTCAGTACGGGTATAACATAGGATAGGGAGGACATACACTGCTTTCCATTAGACTCAACACCAACGGCCTTCTTGCCCTCCAGGATGATGCGCTGCACAGGGGCATCTGCCACGATGGTGAGGTTATCCAATGGCGCAGCCACCAGATCGGCCGCCGTCGACCGCAGGCCCTTGAACGACGAGTTGATCAACACCGACATGCCAATGGGATTGCCCGAGTTGTGGTCCGGGTTGAGAGGGAAGCCAGCCTCCTCAAACACATCCAGCAACGGAGGCAGATCTCTCTCCCACTCCTTCGAGAAGCCCACATGCAAAGGGCCCGACGAGCCATGGTCTTCCGCCTTGGGAGCCGCGTATTTTGCATCCAGCCCAGCAGGAATCTCCCCGTGGAAGGTCTCCAGCGCCTTCAGTCGCGCCTGGATGTTGGTCCACTTGTAGCTGTCGTCGCCCGCAATGCGAGCCCATTCCTCGTAGTCATCGCGCGCGCCCACGCTGTACACGCCAAAGTTGATGGCGCTGGATCCGCCCACGCATCGTCCGCGGCTGTAGTCGATCTCCCGGTTGTTGCAGTCCTCCTGGGGCGTCGTCTTGTAGCCCCAGTTCATGTCTTGGTTCTGAAAGGTCAACCATCGCTTGCCGTCAACGCGTAGGCTGCGATCTTCGTTCTTGGAGCCGGCTTCGAGGAGGAGAACGCTGGGGCGCTGGGCTGCGTTTGCCAATCCAGCGGCAATGGCACTGCCAGATGGTCCACCTAATTAGGTTTCGATGTTAATATAATCAACGCAACAGATCGACTGCGACTATATACTCACTCCCAACCACGATAAAGTCAAAGTGAGACATGGTCAATAATGGCAAGACAAAAAAGGGTAATTGCTAAATTGCTAAACCAGAGCAACGTGAGAAGAAGATTACGACAACACGATGAAAAAGCAATAATATATAGTAGAACTTCTCGAAGGATCGAGATCGCACAGATGGGAGAAACCAGGGGAAGCCGGCCTAATAGGGGCCTTTCTATACCACGAGCAGGGGGTCTGACTGGGTTATTGATGGCCTGCATACACACTACTTCCTTCTGCCCAACGCACGAGCGCTTCTCCTCCAACTCTCAACGGTGATGATGCCGTGTCAAGCCTAAAAGACGCCGGAAGGTCGTGTCCGCACCAATCACAATACAGAGAGTGGGCCGGAAGAGACTCCCTTCCGACTCCCCCGTTACAGAGTGGAGGAAGGTCACAGGAACTGGACTGTGTTGAGGACGACGGCTGTCAGTGGTGGCATGAGTCAGAACTCAAAGGGAGATTGCGTCTCAACCAATATGGCCGGAAATTCCATAAATGGAACAGATTAAGATTGACTTGATCTCGCACCCTTCAGGGGTTAAACTTTTCCCCTCAATAGACTCTGGACAGCCTGCAATAATCGCCATTTCCCTGAATGCTATTGTTAATTGTCCCCCCCGGATCCAGTGGGGCGTCTGCCATCAACCACTCCCTGTTTCACATCATTGACGGCGCAAGCCGGGTGGGGCGCAGGAGCACGGGGATTTCCCGCCTGTCCTTTAGCCTTGTGGCTGTGATTGGCCGGACAAGTCAGTGGCGCCCGCTAACCAGACTAGCGCGGGCAGGCAACCCTTGGCGGATGGCAACCCGCCCCGCTAGTCTTCGCAATTACCGAAACCGACCACGCTAAATAAGCGAGTGGGGCCCAGTCCACATGGCCCAAGGACGCTGGATCAACCATCGCGGTGCGGATCTTTGCAAGCCCTGATTGGCTGGGATGTTCTGCGCTGGATATGCAAGAGCCCCGTCGATCACCTGGTGGCTTTCTCGTCTCCTGCGCACCGGGAAGAATCTGCATGGCTTGATGATCAATGGGACCGTTGAGCAATCATTCTTCGCGTCCTGGGACTCGGGATGGCGAGGGGAACAGCGCTCAGGCAGGAGAAGAGTGCGGAACGCTACTATAGTCTGGAAAATGGGCAATCAACGTGAACGCTAGACCGTCTCAGGCCCTTTCAGACTCGCTCGTCTCCTGGGGTCGACCTTTTTGGACTTTTTTTTTTTTTTTTTTAATCTTCAGCAACTCCCGTTTTTTGCTTCCGTTCTTCACTTGCTATACCGAGACATCTTTCTATCCACCATACTATCATGGCTGCTGACGGATCGGTGGAAGCGTGGATTCTACTATCCATCGCCTTGGCCGTCATAATCATCCGGATCGGTGTGCGCTGGTCTCTTGTCGGCCCATCCAACTTTCAGCTCGATGACTACTTGATGCCTTTGGCGGGGGTAAGTTGGTCTGGATACACATGCAGCATGCAGCTATACTAACCAACATCAGGTCGTCTTCACCCTCGAAACCGTCGCCGCATATCTCGTCAAGGCCAAATTCAACGGTCTCACGAATAGTTACATGACCGACGAGCAACGCGCCACCCTCGACCCCAACTCGAAGGAATGGGCCGATAGAGTCGCCGGTTCCAAGATCCAGGTTATTGGGTGGTCGCTGTATGCGATGATTCTGTGGCTGGTCAAGGCCTCGCTGGCGGTCTTTTACTCGCGGTTGACGACGGGGTTGCAGAACCTGCCTCTGCGTGTGAGAATTGGATATATCATTCTGGCGGTGACTTATCTTGTCACCGGGTTGAGTATTGTTCTGGGATGCCAGCCGATCCACAAGTACTGGCAGATCAACCCGGACCCAGGCAGTGAGTTCTATACGATCTATCTTGTTGAAGGTGATAACTGACGTGTATAGATATCTGCCAACCCACCAGATCGCTGCTCTATGTTTTGATTGTCGTCATTCCCAATGTCCTCACGGATATCTACCTTCTCTCCATTCCTCTTCCGGTATGCACCCTCCCCACCCTGTCTCATATCCAACTAACATCCCCAGCTCCTCTGGACCGTCAACATCGGTCTCCGAAGAAAGATCCCCCTCATGGCCCTCTTCAGCGGTGCTGCTTTCGTCATCACAGCAGCCATCATCCGTGCCGTCACCATTGCCACTGTAAGTCCACCACCACCCCCATCCAACATCTATCTAACAAGCACAGTCCGGTCCCGACGGCGCCGTCGCAGGAAGCAAATGGGCCTGCCGCGAAACCTTTGTCGCAATCGTCGTCTCCAACCTCCCCATCATCCAACCGCTCCTCCGCCGCTGCGCCAGCAAAATCGGTCTCAGCGTCCTCTTCAGCACCAGCGGCAAACAATCCCAAAGCTACCATCTCTCCTCCCACGGCCTCGGAACCCTCACCAACCGCGACAAGACCACAAAGTCCAAAGCCCCGGCTACGTATAACCCCGGTGCGTCCGCCTGGGGAAGCGACGAACACATCCTCGGCGCGGGCGAAAACGGCCAGCCCAACAAGGATATCACGGTTGTTTCGGAGACGGTGGTGCAAAGCGAGCCGTGGCCTGCTGAGGAGGCGACGACTAACTCTTCGTCTCCCCCGCGCGAGTGGGAATCGCGTATGTCTCATCGGTGATTGAGAGGCTACGCTCTACAACTGATGTATATATATCTTGTTTCTTTTGTTCTGTTTCTTTCTTATACCCATGATTTTCTATGTGGCTGGAAGACCTGATTTATGTTTTATCAGGCTTTGAGATTTAGGGATGGGCGTATGCGGTATCTAGGTACATGTTGGACTTGGGGGTTATTTTGGTTATGTATATTGATTGTAAATTTTTAATATGATGATGAGCTTAATTGTCATTTACATTCAATCTATAACTGACACATCACATTGACTTCAACAACTGTACAGTCTATAACAATGTCCATCAGCCCCCAAAGCTAATCTCCATGACAGTCCGAGAAATCCCGAAAACCACAGTAGTGCGTGTATAGTCTCCTAAACGCAAAGACCAGGTTGCATTAATATACATAGTTATCAAATAGGCATCTTCCACTATCTATCTATCCGTTGGACCATTTCTCCCGTCATCCGATGTCCGAACAGTAGCCTCGGATATACTAAAGAATACTCCGTCTAACATTCCATTCAAATCCAATATCCATGACCCATTTCGACTATCGCGTACGGAAGGCGATCCGCGAAAAACTAGTCCTTAGTACCGCCAACACTAGACGGTGGATGTGATCGTCGCATTATAACCGGATTGACAGACAAGACAGCTCCACGAGACTAGACGGCTCGAAGCGAAAAGTTAAGAGAAAAGTATTGGCTTGATTGACTGATGATTGATCACCGAATGAGCATTGAATGCCGATGTCGTGGCTTCGGGCGTGTTGGGAGACTTGCAGGAGGATTAAGATTACAGTCGTACGTCGACAGTGTCGATCAGTTGACAGAGACGGGATGGGGTGCTTTTGTGGCGGTGGAGATGGGTGCAACGGAGTGAGACAGGATGTTTCTGACACTGTGTCAAGTGTGAAGACTGAAGATAAGACAGGAGGTTTAATTATTTTTAATATTGTTTGTTTGCGTTTGTGTTCAGGTGGGTATCTTCAGTATCATTTATCAGCGACCAGCGTGTGCGTTCCATAAATTAAGTGTAAGCACGCTAGTTCCATCGCAAATTCCAGAATGCTGGACTCGGCGCGAAGGATTTAATCCTGGTCAACTAGGAGATTGATTTCTTCAACTATGGAAGCGACCAATTCCCAATTCCGTGGTAGGGTTTCCTCGAAGGATTCGAACGAAGGATTTCTTGAAGTGCATCGAATGATCGGGGGGTGGTGCTGATCTGATCATCTGGTGTGTCGAAATTCGTCAAAATGAGTGTGTGTGTTTTGCTTCAATAGCACATCCCTGCAGTGCTTAATATATATTCAAGACATTCTGAGTCTCCAAGGTATCATCAGAGATATTAAAGAACAAAGAGCGAAACTCTATCAAATAAATAAGATTACCGTAGTTATTTCGGCCCGATGCTGACAGAACTGTGTGGAAAGTAAACGGAACAACACCGATCGGCATGCCGATGGTCGGAGCGGAATGATGCCGCAGTCTCGGCTTCTATCTCGTCTTCGTATAGAAACCTTGGTGTCTATTTTCGATGCTTATGAATTGATGATAAATGATGCTGTGACTAATGTTACTCTTCACCTCACCTGCATCTAGTATAGCCTAAACTTTTTTCTGCACTGCCATCTTATCATATCAATCTCTCAGTCTTAAACGTCCATCCCACACTCCACTAGTGAAACAATCCTTCATTTATTATGCTGGGCATTTGCTTACAAGAGCATTATGCGATCACATCGTATATTAAATCTGACAAACCTAATTGTGGTCTGATACGGAGCCAAGATTGCGCCAGGGAAAAAAAATATGACGCTACTTTTAGAAATTTAGACTTATATATAAACCTGTCGATCAGGGTCTTTCTGTGGTGTTCGATCTCAAGCTCCTTCGCATCGTCTTCAATATGATCTTCTTGCCTTTGCTTGGTGTTTTGTCTACTGTTGCGGCTGTCCCGCACGGCGCTAATGCGCCTACGTACGACTATATCGTCGTGGGAGGTGGTACTAGTGGTCTGGTCGTGGCGAACCGGTTGTCGGAGGCCTCGGATGTGTCTGTTCTTGTGATCGAGGCTGGTGCGTCGGTTCTTCATGATGACGATGTTACCAATGCGGAGGGTTATGGGTTGTCGTTCGGTAGTGCCATTGACTGGCAGTATGAGACCGTGAACCAGACCCATGCCGGTGGTGCGCAACAGGTTCTGCGTGCCGGAAAGGCTCTTGGAGGAACTAGCACTATCAACGGTACGTATTGACACTCTTTCTGATGCTGCATAGCACTGACACATAATAGGCATGGCCTACACCCGTGCCGAAGACGTGCAGATCGACGCCTGGGAACAGATTGGCAACGAAGGCTGGACATGGAAAAGCCTCCTCCCCTACTACGAGAAGAGCCAGAACCTCACTGTCCCCACTACCGTCCAGGTCGCCGCTGGTGCCTCATATGACTCTTCCGTCTATGGCGAAGAGGGACCACAGCATGTGGGCTTCTTGAAGATGGAGCCCAGCAACTTCACCACCACCCTGAACCGCACTTTCCAGAACACCGGTGTCCCATGGACGGAGGATGTCAACACGGGCAAGATGCGCGGCTGGAATATCTTCCCCTCGACTATCAACTATGCCGAGTATGTTCGCGAGGATGCTGCTCGTGCGTACTACTGGCCGTATCAGAGCAGGAAAAACCTCCACGTTTTGATGAACACCAATGCCAACCGTCTTATCTGGAAGAGCCAGAGTGGCGACGAGGCCACCGCAGAGGGCGTGGAGATCACATCCGCCAACGGAACTGTCAGCACCGTGCACGCAAAGAACGAGGTCATTATCTCTGCTGGTGCTCTCAAGTCCCCTGCTCTTCTGGAGCTTTCGGGTGTTGGAAACCCAAGGTATGTTCATCCACTTTCATCGATTATTCTCCACTGACTCGAATAGCATCCTCAACAAACTCAACATTCCCGTTCAAGTCGACCTCCCTACCGTCGGAGAGAACCTCCAGGATCAGATCAACGGACACCTCGGTGCCAACGGATACACAGCCCTCACCAGCGCAAAGACCGTCGCCTACCCCTCGGTCACTGATGTTTTCGGCAACGAAACCTCATCCATCACCTCCTCGCTCAAGGCCAAGCTCGCAGACTACGCCGCCGCCGCCGCAGACGTCAGCAACGGCATCATGAAGAAGGAAGTCCTCCAGCGTCTCTTCGAACTCCAATACGACATCATCGTCAAGAGCCAAGCCCCCATCGCCGAAATCCTCATGTACGCTAGCGGTACCAAGGAAATCGCCTCCGAGTACTGGGGTCTCCTCCCATTTGCCCGTGGCAACATTCACATCACCTCTTCCAACGCCTCCGTTCAGGCTAGGATTAACCCCAACTTTGGCATGTTTGGCTGGGATATTAGCAGCCAGGTCGGCATCGCCAAGTATATTCGACGGATCTTCCAGACTGCGCCGTTGAAGCAGCTGGTTCAGACTGAGACCGCTCCCGGTTTCGAGGCAGTTCCTCAGGGAGCTTCTGAGGATGTCTGGGCTGACTGGGTCAAGGGCAACTGTATGTCATCTTTCTCCGTTGTTGTATATAACATCAAAACTAACTTGAATAGACCGCTCCAACTTCCACCCCGTGGGAACCGCCGCTATGATGCCCCGCTCGGATGGCGGTGTTGTCGACAGCCGTCTCCGTGTTTATGGAACCAGCAACGTGAGAGTCGTCGATGCCTCAGTTCTGCCCTTCCAGGTCTGTGGTCACTTGGTTAGCACGCTTTATGCCGTGGCAGAGCGGGCATCGGACTTGATCAAGGAGGATGCGAAGAGCGACTAAGCCAGAGGCGGTTTATAGATAGCACAACATTCCTGTACATTTCGAAATTAGATGTTAGATTGTATTAGACCAAGTTATTAGATTAAAAGCGAATGTTTCAGCTTACGTTGTTTCCCTTTACCAATCAAGGTGAACCTAGGGTATAGGGCTTAGGTCTAGGGCCCTCCCTCCCTTTATCGCCCGCGTTTCCCCGCCTTCACACCGACATCGTCAACATGCAGCATCACCATCGCTGGGTCCACCAGTTTATGATGTGATGAGCCAATGCCATTGTAAATTGCAAGTCAACCATAGCCGTCGTTTGATGAAGCGCCCCGCGCAGCGATCGAAACCTCTGGGGTGGTGGAATGGCACGTCGGGGGACAGCAGGACAGCTTCGATACGAACACACGATGGAACCTCTTGAAGATGACTTCCAGCTTTCCAATCCGGTACCTCCGATCTACTATACACAAATACCTCCGACAGAAATTACGAGTACGGATACCCCAAATGATAACCTTCGCCAAGCGAGTTATCTCGCCAATCGATGCGGAAACCTAGCGGCTCGTTATCAACAGACGAAACAACTCGATCACCTCGAGAAGGCAGCGGAGATGGCAAAACAGTCGCTAGATATAATTGTCACCGTTTTCCCAGATTCATCGAGTTCTATCGACCGACCGAGAGTGTTGATTGGCAGAGCAGTTGAATGGTCTCCCAACATTGGGATATTGATGGAAGCAGCTCGAATCCTTGTCTTCAGCACAGAAACGTCGGGAGAGCGATTCAGTCATCTTGGATCACTGCTTTCTGTGATAAGCGATAGGTTGGAATTGAGGTTTGGACAGACCGGGAGGATTGAAGATATTCAGGATGCAGTTGGGTGTTTGGAAATGGCATTACAAATGCACAGTGATGATCCATGGCAGAGACAAATTCATCTGGCATCTTTGCTGGATACCAGGTCCTCTTTGACGGGTAATGTCGAGGATCTGAACGCTTCCATTGAAATGACTGAATTGGTTTTGGCGACAATCCCCAAGAACCACGGGGATTTAGTAATAACTATACTAAATCTGGGCGATAGATTCGAACGACGGTTTATTCAGAGCCAACACACGCATGATCTCGATGAAGCTATTCGCAGGACGAATGATGCGAGGGATGCAACAATTCCGGGTGATGAAAGCGTGGGGATAATATTGTGCAGCATCTCCGGCAAAATGGAAAAGCGATACACCCAAACAGGCAGTCACGACGACTTGCACAAAAGCATTGAATTTGCGAAGGAGGCAACCGCCGTGACTCCCAGAGATAATCCCAACTACTGGCGGACGCTCCGTGCTTTAGGGTCTAGGCTCCAGACACTGTACGAAATTTCCAATTCTCTTGAAGAACTAGATTCTGCCATTCAGGTAACCTACGAATCTGCCATGGGCAGTTCGGTACAACAGATGGACAGACCCGAGCTCCTGAAAGAATATAGTACGAGGCTTCTTATTCGTTTCAACGAGATCAGCGATCTAAACGACCTCAGAAAGGCTACTAGCAAAGTCAAGGAGGCTCTCAACATAATTCCAGAGGATCATCCGGATCGCTCCAACTTTCTTCACTTACTTGGAACCTGCTATCACTTACTTCCAGAGGCATGCAATAGTAATGCCTCTTTAGATTGCTTCTTGGAAACGATTGCCTGTCAAAGCAGTCAACCCTCGATTCGCCTGTTAGCAGCGATTGATGCTTTCCATATTCTACGACAATCACAAGACTGGACTAGAGCAAGTGATGTGTCGAAACAAGGAATTGATCTCGTTCCATTCCTGGATAGCCATAATACACAGGATGCAATTGAACAAAAAGTCACTACTTACCTCTCTGATTTCATCGCCGATGCCTGCTCTGTCCAGCTCGAAAACGGCTCTACACCTGAAACCACACTTGAACTTCTCGAACTCGGCTATGGAAGTATTACAGCCTTGCAGGCCAAGGATACAGCGGATCTGGCCGAGTTAAGGGTCTGGTACCCTGAGATAACTTCTACATTCATCGCTCTGCGCAGAGAAATCAACCAGCAGATTCCGCATAGCCGCCTACCGCACATCCAGCAGGGGCTCATTAGGCGTCGTCTAGCTGTTTCCCAAGAGTTGGATGATTGCATTTCCACCATCCGACAATTACCGAGCCATGATCGGTTTCTATTAGGTCTTACCGCCGGCGAACTTCAGCATTTCGCCGGGGAATCAGTTATAATTATTGTCAACATCACCGAAATACGAAGTGATGCTATTATTGTCTCGAAGTCAGGCGTCTCAAACGTGCCGTTGCGCAAAGTAGATGTTGACATTGTCCAGAAACGGAGTCAACATGGTCTATTTTGTGATGAACAGACAACGGTACCCCTTGACCAAACTTCACTTTCGGGTTCTTTTCTCAGATGGCTATCACGCACTTGCATCAAGCCGATTCTAGAAGCGATGGGTCTTCTATCAACCACTGCATCTCCGAGACTACCTGAACTCCATTGGATTGGTGTTGGCCTGGCCCGTGATTTACCCTTTCAAGCCGCCACAGAAATTTATGCTGCCAGATACCCTTAAGATAAATAATAATATCGCATGACATACGACTGCATTGTTTCAGTTTCCGTTTTCCGGGCATTTGAGAATAAGCAACAAGATGCAATTTTCACTTGAAGCGCAATTTGCAACAGACTTTTGCAATTAGTAAGAGGTATTTTGCAGATTTTACTAGCGGGTAACGAATACCCGAGCTACCATTGGTTCATATCGGCACTATGTGTAATGGATACCTGGTATGTAATGGAAATTAACTTTGCATACATACGTTATAATTGCGCATTGCCGTTATTCCGGTTGACGCCTACCCAATATAGATATTGATCGACTGGCAGTTGAGAATATTTACTATGGCCTAGATATAAAAGGACGATAGATGACAGCTTAAGACCAAGCTTGATCAGAGTATCCAGTCTTTCAAGTTTCATAATCAAGTAATCAGCATTCATCATGGGTATCCCCAAGGGCAAAGTTGCATTCGTGACTGGTGCCAATGGCATCAGTGGACATGCTATCGTGGAGCATCTGATCCGAACATCCAAAGAGGACTGGTAAGTGCCTATTCAAGATCTTCTTCTTTGAATTTATGCTGAATATATAAAGGTCCAAGATTGTCATTTCCTCTCGTCGACCTCTGGGGAATTATTGGATCGACCCTCGCATCGAGTTTGTCGCTGTCGACTTTCTCGATCCTCTGGAGACAATCGTGGACGAGCTGAAGGACATCTGCAAAGATGTTACACATGCTTATTTCACATCTTATGTTCATCACAATGACTTCAGAGTCCTCAAGGAGAAGAACGTTCCCTTGTTCAGGAACTTTATCGATGCGATGGATACCGTTTGTCCTGATCTGCAACGAGTATGTCTGCAGACTGGTGGAAAGGTATGTCCTGTGCATATTATCTTTATAGCTTCAATGCCTGACATGAACAGCATTACGGTGTGCACTTGGGACCTGTCAAGGTTCCCCTGGATGAATCCATCCCTCGCTACAACGACGAAGGTTACAACTTCTATTACACCCAGGAGGACTACATGTTTGAAGTCCAGAAGCGACGTAACACCTGGTCATACAACATCATCCGCCCAAATGCTATCATCGGATTTACTCCACACGGTCTGTATACCTGCTTTGTCCACGGTCGCGTATGCTAATACTTCCTAGCAAACGGAATGTCCGAGGCCTTGACCATGGCCATGTACTTCCTCATCTGTCGAGAACTCGGTGACTCTGGCATGTTCCCCGGGAATGAATACTTTTGGACATCAATCGACGACAGTTCCTACTCGCCTAGTCTGGCCGATTTGTCCGTTTGGGCTACCACCCAGGAACAGTGCAAGGATGAAGCTTTCAACCACTCTAATGGCGATATCTTTGTTTGGAAGTACTTCTGGCCCGCGATTGGCAAATACTTTGGTCTTGAGGTGAGCACCAATTCTTTTTCCAAATTAACGAGCTCAACTAACAAACCCCAGGTCCCCGAACCCAACTTTCAAAAAGCAGTCGGTCAGGCAGAAACACTCAGCAACGAATTCGACATGATGGAATGGGCCAAAGACAAGCGCCCCGTCTGGGAGAGAGTGGTTCAGAAGTACGGTGGAAATGTCGAAGCCTTTGACTGGGGCACTTGGGGCTTCTTCAACTGGGCCATGGGTAAGTCGTGGCCGACCATTTCGTCGGTGAACAAGGCTAGGACGTATGGATGGGGCCGTGTTGACAACACCTATGATACTTGGATTGATACTTTCCGGTCTTTTGAGAATGCGGGAATTCTGCCTCGTCATTCTGCTTTGATGAGGGATGCTTAACTTTAGAAGTTGTTGGTATCATTGTGGTTTAGATACGATAGATATAGAAAAGCGCACCGCAACAACATTATATATTCTCCTGCAACATTACATTTATTCAGATTTTTCTCTTCGACTACTATATAAAGGTGATTACCATGACTAATTTCATGGAATCAGTATTTCAACAAAATCAGATTATTACACATTAAGCCATATGATCGCATCATAGCAATATAATACGATGCATCAAAACCAAAACTTTTACCAACACCAATCCCCCCACTGATCGTATACCCACTCGATTTAAAGGGAACGAACCGCGCTGACCTTGAAACCGGCAGTCTCGTCACGCTTCTTCAGGATGGTGAGCAGATGGCCATCATCACAGGTGCACTTGCCGCTGCCACCACGCTTCAGAATTCCCAAAAGGTGGTCGTCGTTGCATTTCTTCTGGCCCTCTTCGCCGCGCTTCTTGAGGATCTCGATGAGGTGGCTGTCTTCGCAGACAAACTGGCCCTTTTCACTGCGGCCCTTCAACACGTTGGTGAGTTGGTCATCGTTGCAGGCGTAGTGGCCTTCCTGGCCGCGCTTCTTGAGGATGTCGAGGAGGGAGCTGTCGTTGCAGGCTTTGCTGCTCTTGTCCTTGTCAGACTTGTCCTTCTTGTCTGATTCGTCCTTATCACTCTTCTCCTTTTCAGACTTATCGGACTTGTCCTTGTCATCCTTGTCAGACTTTTCAGTCTTATCTGACTTCTCCTTGTCATCCTTCTCCTTGTTGTCCTTCTCCTTATCATCCTTTTCAGTCTTTTTGGTCTTGTCACTCTTGTCAGATTTGTCAGACTTATCAGTCTTATCCGACTTTTCCTTGTCATCCTTCTTGTCATCCTTCTTGTCATCCTTCTTGTCATCCTTCTCCTTGTCATCCTTCTCCTTGTCATCCTTCTCCTTGTGGATCTTTTCAGTCTTTTCAGTCTTGTCACTCTTGTCAGACTTGTCATCCTTGTCAGACTTATCATCCTTCTTGTCGTCCTTCTCCTTATCGTCCTTCTTCTTGTCGTCCTTC